>NC_080566.1:19257500-19926000 GCF_030253575.1 Rhododendron vialii
GATAATAGGATCCATAGGGGTTGTTTTCCACAAAAAGTGCAAAACCAAATTGGCCAGTGTTGCGGGCGTGCCAGGACTGAATTGCAGTCCAAATTCGTACCAAGGCCTGGATGCCTCATGTCGGGACTGGATTGCAGTCCAAATTCGTACTAAGGCCGCTGAAAAAACTAGTCTAATTTTTTATTAGTTGGGCCAAGGCCTGAACCTAATCTGGGCTTTAACTCAATTGGGCCGAACAAGCCTAAGAATAGGCCTACTATATATTCGACCAAAGGCCTAAATCAATCGAGACCTAATTCAACCAAGGCCCAAAATGTTATTTTGGGCCACTAATCCATTAAGAAATTCCTTTTTAGAATTTGGCCAAAAATGGGTGTTTGGGTGTAAACATTGCCGCCCCCCCCCCCGACGCCTTGATTCTTTACTTTTAGGATCTAGGCGTGTATAAACAGTAAAACTATTTTTGGCATCCATAAAGGCCTCGATTCCTGGTTTAGCATGTCTTCTTTTGATTGCCTTGCCTATGGACTTAGTAGGCATTAGACATTTTCCAAATGTGCTTTCAGGCCTCTGACAATATTCTCTAAATTTAGACCTTGGAATGAGTCTGCCAACCATCTTTTTGTTGGACAAGCCTGTGAAAGGCCTCTATTAAAGATAAAAGGCCTCAATCTGCATCCTCTAGGGCTGTTTAGAGCAATTGGATGATGATCATGCCTATACCGGAGTTGAATCTCAAGGCTCATAAGTATCGCCTCTTATTAGGTCTATTTTTGCAAATAGAGGCTATGTTCAGGCCTAAAAATATGTTCGGTAGGCCTGAACTCCACTTAGAGTGTTCATAATAAAGATTCAGGCCCACTTAAAGAGCTCAAAGGGCCTTCATCTCTATGGAAAAGGCCTTCATACACCAATATGAGGCCTCTTTTCAGTCCCAATTGTAGAGAAGCTCCAAACCTATGAAAGGTTTGACAACAAGGCCTAAAAATACATTGAAAGGCTTAAAAAGGTGGCTCAGGCCTAAAGAAAGAGCTTAAAGGGCCTCCTTTACTGCAAAAAGGCCTATTTAAATGAAATAAAAAGGCCTCCACCTTTGCGGAAAAGGCCTGGTAAGAACTTAAAAATAAGGCCTACTCAATTACTGGTAGGCCTTGGCCGAACATCTTAGAGATGCATGTTCGGCCTTTGAAGGGCTTTCCTCTACTTAGCCCTTTTTACAATCACAACATTTTTGCGTAAGCAAAGTGAATACCACTCGCTTTTGATGTGCCCTACAAATCCAGCGTGGGCACGATTCTACAGCTTTAAGGCCTATAGTTGTTGGCCTATGCTTGCAATGCCTATTGGCAGGTCGGACAATGCCAAAAAGGCATTCATTAACTGGGGGAGGAGGGGGATCTCCAATCACAAATGAATCATGGTCAAGCCCTGAAGTGTCGTTGCTTTCTTCCTCTTCATGTCGTTCCTCCTGTTCTAGAACGGCTGCAACATGTAATTCAGACCTGCCTATAGGGCTGATGGCAAGCCTAGATCGTTCCTGGCCTGCATTAATGATCTGCCCATCACCCAGGACTAAATCTGGATGTGGTAGCCCTTCACAGACTTTAGAAAGCTCTTGAGAGGAGAAAATGGGCTAATCTTGCCTCATAATTGGACTTTCCATGTTCTGGCTTACTCCAAGCCTGAGATCTTGCTCCCTTTGCGTCGAAACAAGCCTATTATTTTGCTCCTCCAAGCCTGAAAATAGCTTTCCATCTAGAAGTTTTTGAAAAACTCCTGAATGTTGGCTGCTGCGCTCAGGCCTAAAATTGTTGCCATGTTCATTCTGATGTTCATCATCCAAGCCTTGCTGCTGGTTTGGAATCCTTAAAAACCTGAACTGAGAACTTTGTCCCCCGAGTCTGATTCCTTGGCCTCCTTGCCCCCCGAGTGCAGGGCTGTCGGAAGCTAAGACCTGAGAAAAGCCTGGAGGCCTGGTATGCTTGCTAGAGGCTTGTTTAGACACATTCAGGCCTAAACTCGAGCCTAAAGTGTCAAACCGCGATACCGGTGGGGGAGTAGGAGTTGACAACTTATCCTTGAGTTTAGCCATCGCTTTATCAATGGCCTGGTTAGAGCTGGTAATGAACTTGTTGGATTCGTCGAGCCTATGCAAAAGTGCATCCCAAGGATCAATAAACTCCTGTGAGAGTTCTTCGTTGGACGCAACGGTACAGGACTGAATGTTGATGTTTTCTTCAACTTGGCCCCAAAAGTTCCGAGTATGAGGATCACCAAAGCCGCCATTTTGGAATTCAGGCTGTAAGGGCAGGCCTGAACGCATGACACTTGAATAGCCATGTGACTTAGCATTAAAAAGATAGGCTACCTCATCGCGTAATTGGCATTCCTCATCTTCAAGTCTGCCAACTTCGTCTTCAAGCCTTTGGATTGCATCGTTGTAGAAGTGTTGTGCGTCGAGAAACCAACCATTTGTATGATTGAGTTGATAGCTCTCTCTGTCGAGACGATTGATCTCATTTTCAAGTTCGTCGACCTTATCATCTCGCCAATTAATTTCTTCTTCAAGACGCCGAATCTCAATATCTTGTTCAACGTATTGAATCGACATGAATCAACGTGATCATACCCTTTGAAACAATTAGGGTCCCACTGGGCAAGCCAAAATGTTTTCCAAAAAAAGTGCAAAACCAAATTGGCTAGTGTTGCGGGCGTGCCAGGACTAAATTGCAGTCCAAATTCGTACTAAGGCCTAGATGCCTCATGTCGGGACTGGAATGTAGTCCAAATTCGTACTAAGGCCTGAATGCCTCAGATCTGACTTCTAATAGAACGATTACGTACGACCTAAGGGGTGAGGTCGTATGTGGTTCGTGGTTTGCCTTGTTGGGATAAGGACTTAGAATTTCCCAACCGTGCGAAAAATAGAAAGAAAAGAAAACAGGACTGAACGATAAGGTAAATGAACTTCATTAACGGTTTACCGAAGTTTAGGTACAAGGAAATGAAAGGAAATAAAATCTGGGCTGGGCTAGATTGGACTGGAAAATAAAATACTTTGCGGGAAAGTAAAGATAATTTGCATAAGCGCTGGGCTTGTATGGTCTAGGACCTTCGCCAAGGCCTTCAATTCTGATATTTTTAGCCAAAGGTTCTAGGCCTTGCGCTGCTTCCGAATGCTCCAATGGGAAGCTGCAACCTGTCCAAGCCTTGCTCTCCACTTCAAGAAAACAGCTGCAGGTCTGAAAGGCTTCCTTTTTGCCTAAAAACCAGTAAAAACAAAAGGAATTTGCAGCAACACAACATCCCTAGGCCCTTGGAGCTGCTTATGAGCAGCTTGTGTGCATGGGATGCTTGTAAAAAGGGATATTTGGGCCCACCAAGGCCAAAAACGTGACCTTTATGTGCCTTTTGGCCATTCTAGATTCTTCCCCCACTTGCTATTTTAAGTATTCATACAGCAGGTCTGGTTGAGCTGCTTGTGAGCAGCTTGTGTTGGCAGCTTTGCATCTATGCCACATGTTCTTGGCTTGACTGAGCTGCTTGGGCCACATGGATTGCATGAATACCATGTGTCTTTGCTTCATGCTAGGCCTGTCAATGGACCGGATCTGATCTGGATCCAATCCGAAAAATCCGATCCGGATCCGGATTCAAATCCGATAACATTGATCCGATAATCTGAATCCGGTAATCCAAATACGGATCGGATTAAATCTGTTATCGATCCGAATCCGAACTTTATTTTTTTTATTTTTTTTTATTTTTTTAAAAAAAACAGTAAATTTTTTATTTTGAAAAAAAAATGTTTCAGAAGTTGTATTTTTATTTTATTTTATTTAAATTTGTTTCGCTAAATTTTTTTTTTTTTTTTTTAAAAATTGTATTTTCTTGAAATTTTTTTTTTTTTTTGCTAAAATTTTTGAAGTAAAAAAGTTTTCGGATCGGATTCGGATTTTCGGATCCGTATTACCACTATCGGATTCGAGTCTTATCGGATTTGGATCGGATTTGGGTTTTATCGGATCCTGATCTGTCGGATCCGGATCGAATCTGGCCCATTGACAGGCCTACTTCATGCTGAAGGAAAATGGATGCAGGCCTAAAGCTGCTTGTGAGTTGCTTGCTAGAGAGAACCTTCTAGGCCTTTGAGCTGCTTGTGAGCAGCTTGGCCTTTGAGTTGCTTGTAAGCTACTTGCTAGAGAGAACCTTCTAGGCCTCACAAGCAGCTTGCTTCTCAAGCATGACTAAGCAGCTTATGGCCTTTTTGACTTCTCTATTTTCAGGCCTGATTGGGCTAAATAGGCCAAAAAAACTAGTCTGATTTTTGATTAGTTAGGCCAAGGCCTGAACCTAATCTGGGCTTTAACTCAATTGGGCAGAATGAGCCTAAGAATAGGCCTACTATATATTCGACCAAAGGCCTAAATCAATCGAGACCTAATTCAACCAAGGCTCAAATTGTTATTTTGGGCCACTAATCCATTAAGAAATTCATTTTTAGAATTTGGCCAAAAATGGGTGTAAACAGGGGTATGACAGGTTTTGCCCCCAATAAACTAGTCTCATCTAAGATATCCAGCACATATTTTCTCTGCGAATAAACTAATGCCATCTTTAAATCGTGCCACCTCGATACCCAAAAAGTATCGCAATCTACCCAAATCTTTAGTATGAAATTGGCTCTGCAGAAATGCATTCAACTCATCAATACCTTTCTGGTCATCACCCGTAATAATAATATCATCAACATACACAATCAATAATACTTTTCCTCAATCAGATGTGAGAGAGAAAACAGAATGATCAGACTGACATCGACTCATACCAAATTTCAAAACTGCATCACTGAACTTGCCAAACCAGGCCCTGAGAGAATGTTTAAGCCCATAAAGAGCTTTGCGAAGGTGACATACCTGAGAACGCTCCCCCTGAGCAACAAACCTTGGTGGTTGCTCCATATAAACCTCTTCAAGAAGGTCGCCATACAAGAAGGCATTCTTGACAGCTGCAAGAGAAATAAGAAGCCGAACAGAACCAAACTTTGCAACCGGGGAAAAGGTCTCAGCATAGTCAACACCATAAGTCTGGGTGTAGCCTTTAGCAACAAGGCGAGCTTTGTAACGCTCAACAGACCCATTAAGATGATACAGTAAACACCCAGCGGCACCCCACAGTTGACTTTCCAAAGGGAAGAAGAACCAACTCCCAAGTCCCATTATCATGTAACGCAGATATATCATGTAACGCAGATATCTCTTCCTCCATAGCTGTCCGCCACTTAGAAATAGACTAGGCCTTCTGAATAGTTTTAGGAACAAAGATAGAGGAACCAAAGGCAGTAAAAGCACGAAGGGAGGGGGACAAGTGATCATAAGATACAAATGTAGCGATAGGATGAGAGATAGTACAAGTGCGAATACCTTTACGAATAGCAATGGGAAGAGAATCTGGATCGGTGGGAGCTGGAGGAGGTGGAACCGGATCTCGCAATGGAAGAGAAGGCTCAGCGGTGGGCGGAGGGGGTGTCGAGGCAGCTTTGGCACGACAAACATATACCTGCAATGGGGGTTGTCCGGAATGAACTAAAATATGCATATACTCAGACTTATCCCTATGGGAGGAAGGCGGAAAATAGGGTAACGACTTGTTAAACGTAACATCACCACAGACAAACTCGCAATGCAAAGTGGGAGAATAACACTTATAACCTTTTTGAATCCGAAAGTACCCCAGGAACACACACTTGATAAAGCGTGGATCAAGCTTATCGCGGTCGGGATCAAGGGCATGAACATAACACGTGCACCCAAAAATTTTAAGACGTAAAGAATATAAAGGACTACCACGTTGAAAAATACCATAGGGAAGCTGGCCCCCAAGAACTTGAGAGGGCATACGATTCACGAGATAACCTACAGTAAGAACGGCATCGCCCCAAAAGGATTTGGGTACCTGCATCTAGATTAAAAGGGCACAGGCAACCTCTGTAAAATGCCGTATCTTGCGTTCGGCAACCACATTTTGTTGTGGAGTGCGAGAACACGAAGATTGATTAAGAATACCATGATCATTGAAAAAAGTAGACAAAACATTATAGAAGTATTCACCAGCATTATCAGAACGAAATATACGAAGAGAAACATCAAACTAAGTCTTTATTTCCATATAAAAAGATTTAAAAATGGAGTACAAGTCTGACCGGGTTTTCATGAGATAAGCATAAGTAAGCCTAGAGTAGTCATCCACAAAAATAAAAATAATGAAAACCACCACGTGATGGAACACGCACAGGACCCCAAATATCTGAATGAACTAAATGAAAAGGACGAGACACTCGACTCTCTACTCTAGGGGAAAAGGAAACACGATGATGCTTACTGAACTCACAGACCTCACATGGTAAAGACACAAGACTACGACACGACGGAACTAGCTGTTTGAGATTTTGAAGAGATGGGTGACCAAGACGGCAGTGATGCTCATATGGAGATACGGAAGTCTGAAGAGCAACAGAGATAGAAAGCTCGCCAGTGTCAAAGTAGTACAGACCACCACGCTCGGATTCTGTAAGCATTGCTTCATAAATTTATCTGTATTTTCCTTCTGGGAATGGATAACTCATTGTATCCATATATCGGGATTTCATTTCGTGGGAAAATATAGATACATTTATGAAGCAATACTTACAGAATCTGGATCAGTGGAAATTACCCACACTTGTGACAGTAAAATTGGTCAAAAAAGTCCAATCAGTTATAGTAAAGCCATAATTAAGATGGTAACACCGCCACCAATCTTCTTCCCCGTCTGGAGATCCTGCAAAACACAATAACCAGGAAAGAATGTGACCGAACAGTTTAAGGATTGGGTAAGTTTACTAACAGACATAAGACTATGGGGAAAACGAGGAACATGTAAAACAGAGTCTAATTTAAGGGAAGAATGTAAAATAACAGAACCCAAACCAGCAATATCAGAAGAGGAACCATCGGCCAAGGCGACAAGAGAAGGTTTCGCAAGAGGTCAAGAACCAGAGAGGTGGATGGAGTGACCAGTCATATGATCGGTAGCCCCAGAATCAATAACCCACGGATTATTAGAGGCCAGGCCAGCAAAAGTGGAGCCTTTCTGAGCGAACATAGCAGTGGGGGAAGAAGGCACGTGAGAAGTCGGCTGGGAATCAGGCGATGGTACTCATCCTCTGGAATAGTAACAACACGTGGGGCTAAGTTGGTCACAGAACTAGACAACACAGATCCATCATCCTCAGAAACTGTAGCCTGATGAGCAGATGGGCGGCCATGAAAGATCCAATAGTACTCTCAACAGTACGATTAGTACCATTGCAATATGTGCAGTGACGAGGCCCACGACCACTACCAAAAGAATCACAACCCCCAACAGGCGACACCCGACCACCGCTACCAGAATCACAACCAAATCCATGACCAAAGTACCACGACTGCCTCCCCCTGTCTCTCGACCACCATGGTCAAAACCACAAGAAGAAGCACCACCACGAGAGACCGTGGTAACCAAAGCCGAGCGGGCAGCAGATATCAAATCAACAACACTGGTGTCAGAAACAGATGCCTAGTGGACGCAACTGAACACCTCACTAAGAGAAGGTAAATCTTTATCACCCAAAAGATTAGACCGGATAGAATCATATGCTGGCGAAGGTAACCCAAACATAAACCAAGCCACCTGCAAGCACTCACGCTGGCGCTCCATAACCTGAATATCTGAAGAAATGGGCACACAAGTGTTGAGCTCCTCACAAACACCGTAGAACTTGGCATAATACTCCTCCAATGATAAGCTGCCAAGTTCAAGAGAAAAAAAAGAATTGTTGATGAAGATCATATGTGCGATGGAGATTATCAGACCCAGAAAACATCTCCTTAACCTTCATCCACACCTTTTTTGCTGTAGGTAAGAAAACCAAAGTATTCTTAATATTTTCCTCCATACTATTCCATAACTCAACCCGAATCTTAGCATCCATAGAAACCCAAGCACCATATGATGCGGCAGTCGTTGCGGGAGGATCATCAGTAAGGTAATGATATTTTGACTCCCCCAAATAATAAATTTCAACAGCCTTAGCCCAAACAACATAATTTTGACCATTCAATAAGGTGGAGGTAATGGACAACCTCTCATGAGATCGAGAAGAACGACTAACAACGGAAGTCACAGTACTACCTGTAGATGCAGAACTAGAAGTAGATTCTGTGGGGGCGTGATTTCTTCGTGAACCTTCCTGTGTAGCTATCTTCGTGTGTGAAGCGGTGAGAGCTAACGTCGGTCTTGATGTACCTGCAGAACCAGAGGGGGTTGTTCCTCCGGGAAGAAGCTCCGACGAACTAGTCAGTGAATGGAGAAGAGAAGAAGAAGTTTAGTGAAAAATATGCTGGTGGAGAGAAGAATGTTGTTGTTCCAGAATCCAGAGTCCCCTTTTTAGTGGTGTTGCTCCTCTATTTATAGGCAAAGGGGATGGAGTGCTGAGCAAGTTGGTCATACTTTCCACGTGTTACGTTCTGCTCGGTTGGCGCCTTGTAGCAGGGCCATTTAATGAACACCACTTCCCAAGTCTTTCAGAGCCACATGGGTTGATGTCAGAAAGGTCACATCGTTCAGAGATGTCACTTCGAATATCAGAAAAGACAGCTTACTTATCAGTAGATATTTATGGAAGGTTCCACAATCGTCTGTGCTTGGCGGGACCCACTTCCGCCATACGAAATTATCCGAGCGTTTGGTGTCCTTACCGAAGAAAAAGGTATCCGAACAAGTGGATGTTCTTACCCGTGCGTTTGGTGAGACCCCCGAGCGAACTCAAGTGTCGTATGTTCGGATACAGCTTATGACGTTCGGTGAAGTACTCGTGGTTCCGTCTATCCTTCGGATAAATATTGGCTTATTTGGCCGAAGCCCAAACTTATTTACAGGTGAACTGAGATAGCTTAGATGACGGGTCAAACAGCGTGTGAACCTTCATTCCCCCTTTCTGGACCTTGTGATCCTTCGGATATTTCGGCCCCCTACAGATTCGGTGCCAGATCCCATTGCAAATATACCAAGTAGCCAAAAGATGCAACAAACAACAATAAACTAGACCAATAACACGAAGGCAGCCACGAACATCAACAACCCACGATTACCAGAGAACAAGATTAAGACCAATAATAGAAAAGGTGTCCGAAACAGCAAGACATGGAGAAGGGCAGCCGAACCCAAAAACAAGGAGAAATCAGAATACCAATGGCAAACTAATACCATATAGACAGAAGCAAATGTCAGAAGCAGCAATAGACAGAAATCAGCAACTAGAAGAGTCGCCGGAGGGTCGCCGGAGACAGGCGAGGGTCGCCGGTGGTAGGGCAAGAGCCGGCGAGGGTCATCGGATACTGGGTTAGGTTCAGAGGGGTCGCCGGAGGGCAGCACGAGCTGGGGCAGGGTCGGCAAGGGCTGGGATAGGGTCGGCGAGCGGCGGCGAGTAGTCAGTAATGTTGACGTCAGCAATGACTGGTCTTGGGTCGCCGGTGGTCGACGAGCACTGGGTGTGCGTTTTCAGAGGTCGTCGGAACTAGGTCAGGGTTTTCGGCGTCGGAACTTGAGTCGTTGGGACTGGGTAAGGGTTTTTGGAACTGGGTAAGGGCTGCCGAGATCTGGGTGAGGACTGGCGAGAGCTGAGTTGATGATTTCGGGATTGAAAAAGGAGTGGCGAGGTCTGGGTTGATGACGGCAAGGCTGGTGGTAGGCTGACGGCAAGGTGATGGTGGCTGACGTGATGGCTGTGGCTATAATGGTGGTTTAAGATTAGGGTTAGGGTTAAGAACCCGCTCTGATACCATGCTGTGAGAGATAAAGGAAAAGTGTGTAGGGTATTAAATCAACCCTAACACATAATCATTTTATTTATATAATGAGGTAGCTTGTTACAAAGAGTATTTAAGCAATATGGGACTAAACATAATATACTAGTATACTAGTACTCCAACATAAACCAGCTCCATGTACATCTCTAGTGAAAAGGAAACTTGTTCAAGTATGATTTGGGAGAAGATATGAAAACATTCTATAAATTGAATGTGCACCAAAAGCAACTAGAACATTACACTTGCCCAACCAAGTATTCTGCAACAGTGGAATTAAACCAGAAACGATTGGCTTATCAAACAAAACACAATGGGTACAGAAACTTCTTCCCGCCTTGAGAAACATATTTATACAGATTGCATGTTGGAAACATCAAATATAGTATCAAGACCCAGTTAGCTTTTTATGTTTTCCAGGTTACAATGTTTTCTATTGCACAATTTATATATTGAAGGATCTAGGGACCGCTCAACAAATTTACAATGTTTTCCACTGCACTTTGTATCTGCACAAATCCTCACTTATTAGAAGTCTAAATAGTAATAGCAGCATAATTGACTGCTCAGCCACCAACAGTACAGAGTCTGCTTAATCACATTGAGAATGTACAGGGAATTACCTGTCAGGGTAGTCTACAATAATCTCGAAAAGTTTGGCAATTCTTAAGTCTTGCAATGTTTCATATGCAAAATACTCCAGCCGCAACTGCCATCTAACGAGTCCTTCTGAGGGATTGTCTATTCCAGCATAGCATGAAGATGGGCGTGATGCTAAAGGTGATTTCAGCCCCGAAGAAAGGGTATCATCATAACTGACGGAGTCACCGAGGTAAGCAAGAAGTGCGTGCAAGAACTGCAGAGGCACAGCCTGTGCAGATACCCCTCAAAATCAGAAATTGTTTCACAAGCTATTCAACACCAGTATAGGAATGTCATCCATGCAGCAAAGTGGGAACTCAGAAAATTAACAGAGAAACACAAACCAAATTGTTCATAACACAATACAATGCCGATTTAGGTAAAAACTGCGGGACAAGAATAAATCACATTAGGCTTCTATGTGAAATTTAAGCAAAGTAAGCAGAATAAACCACTGAATATGTAGTTCATTTCCATCTGATAAATGCAATTTGCCAGCCGATACAAGGATTAAGAGCTAAGCCATTCTGAAAATGCTTTCTATGATAATACTGCCCTATGTACGATGACTTGCCACCTGAATCATCATAAAATAGTAGAACCAGACACCAAGCATGCATCAGTGACTTGCTGTACAAGGCCAAAACACATCCTCACAACTCCCAGAAATGAAAAAGATAAATAGTCTATATCACATTGCAAAGAAACTAGAAAGGGCAAAGATGAATAACTACCAATATACTAACTAAAACGAGAAAGAACTACCCCGTCATTATATGTTATAAGTTATGGTTAAATAAAGTTTATAATTGAATACAGTTGTAGGAAAAAGAAGCAAATAGTGCGAGGCACATTCAAGGAACCTGTATCCACCCTTTAATGGACTCCAAAGCAGAGCTTCGATAGTCATCACCTGCCAGATTGTGAACTGTAGCCTGGAATGTAAATTGAAGAACAACCAACTGTGATATGTAGATAGAAATCAAAGAATCAACAAATGGATATTGTGATAGGTAAATAGTATTGTTTTCGATATAACGAGAGGGTGAGAGGAGGAATATCTTACTTTATTAGTAGAAAAGGGCCTAATTCAAATTTGTTAATCACAAACTTCCCTTGACTCCCCCCCTCAAAAAGCTCCCACTTTTAGAGGTGACAAAAACTGAGTTGAAGGGGGTCTGACAATTAATCCAACCCCTTCCTTTCGTACTTACTACAGACTCAAAAGGAACAAGTCCTATACATTCTTCACTCCCCATCACATCGATTCCCCACAACACAAGAAGGAATGTAAGAGTGGGCATAAGGTATGAGGAGAAAACACAAACCTTCAAAAGTAAAAATATAGCAGAAGCATAAGCATCTTCAGCCATAGATGTAAATCCAAGATTTCTGAGATCACGGACAACGATCCCAATGTTTTTCACTACTTTGCTGTTCTGCAAAAGCCTATTTTGGTGATAGCATTCATCAACATCCACGTCACCAGTTCTGTAAGGTAGTTTACTTTTCTCATCTAGATCCATATCATCTTTATCATGTGATTCATTATCATCTTCGCAATCATCAGCCATAATCGTACTTAACTCCTCCAGCATTCCCTTGAAGTACCAGTGGAGTATCTCTAAAACAAATTATGGGATACAAGAAACATTATTGAGAAAGCTCAGAAATATCATGGATTATAGAAGTATCACATTCACCCTTTTGTAAATGGTAAGAACAATCAAACACAAAGAAGGGACTAATCATGTAAACCCATATGCCGTATGTAGCTATACAACACAAGCCAATGTGACACAGCAACTTGCTTACTTCTAATGAGTGTGGAATTATGAAAAACACACATAAAAGCATGATAAACTATGATCGGCATAAAAAGAATTACAATGCAACTCAAAGAAAAAGCCTCCAGGAATTTATCTACTTCAAAGACCACAAACGCCCTCACTTACATGGTAACATTTGTACTCCTGTGAGTTTTGAAACGTGCTGACAAAGAGATAAGAGGGAAGGGGATGGAACAAAAACAGTAAAAAAAAAAAAAGGAAAATAGAAAATCCAAGCACCCTAATGGAAACACAGGGGGAGAGATAATCAGAGAGACATAGAAACAGTGTACACACATACACTAACAGATGTGTAGGAGGGTTCTCCCGAACAGAGCAACTAAGAGCCGAGCACGCGTGCGACACGTGCCTCATGACAAGACGCCAAGTGGTGGTGAGTTATCTGGCCTACCAAGTGAATGATTGGCGGCACCATGATGAGGTGCACAGTGATATAGCTGAGCAAATGTGCATGGACACAGCTTGGCGACCAAGCAAGGGAAAACCCTAGTGAGAACCGCCCTAAGTGACAAGGCGGAAAGACTGCTTGGGACCATTCTAGAAGATACGCACTACAAGATAGGCAAGTATCCCGTAAATGGGGGTTAAGTATTGTGTTTCCTAATACGGAACAGACTATGATTCCATATGGAGAGGAATTCCATATGCGTGGAGGTTTCCAAACATGATTGGAACCCTAGGGCAAAAAGGGTACTTGAAGAGCAAGACACCACAAACCTATATATTCGAGGTAAAACCCAGAGGTAAAGGTACGCTATCATTCATTGCCTTCCTTACGTGATATTAGGGTTTCATTTGTGCAGATATTAACTTAGGCATCGGAAGGCCCTTGCCGACGAGAAGCAAAGCTGCGCTCACTGTGGTTTGTTGTGTAGAATCAGTGTTCTAAAAGGCAGCCGTCTAGGCCGATTAGTCCCCGCCTAGGCGCTAGGCGGTGGTCCGACGCCTGGATTAGACAGCCGATTAGTTGGGCGCCTAGTCCCCGCTTAGGCGCTAGGTGGCTGACTTGGCGCCCCTTTACCGCCCAACTAGCACCTAGTGATTTTTAGAACATTGTGTAGAATTAGGGTTCCGACGAGGAAGCACGTGAGGTTGATCTTAGAAGAAGTTGTTCAACACTACGCGGATTTTATCCTCGTACAAGATGGATGAAGGAAGTCAGGAGAGAGAGAGAGAGAGAGGCAACAGGTCAATGTCCTTGACCTGTTGAGAGACATTTAAAATGGCCTCACTGAATTTCTTACACGGCCAAAAACACCCATTCCTAAGTAAATTAACTAAAGCATTGGCCAGTGTTTTAATCAAGAACCATAAGAAGTATATGCGTCACAGAAATTTTATGCTTGGAGCGAGTTCAGGCATTTCAACATTAGACTTCACTGTTCAGTGATTTTTAGGTATAGAATTTGCACAAATCCTCCATAATGATGGATTCCTCCCAAGTTCTCCAGATAACACAACCTGAAGGACAAACCAGGTACGGGACGCATGGAGATAGTAAATTATTTAATTACTCTTTATTTCCGGTAACTGTTACTAGAAAATGTAATAGAAGAGAATCAGCCTTCTCTCTTTATGTATGGGGAAACATTAAAATTCCAAACAGATAACATACACGATACAAAAATATTGCAAACATCCAACAGTACTCATGCACAACATTTATATTTGCATACCTAGAAACCATACCAGGAAAATGAGGAAGAAGAGTAGCCATGAGAACCGAAGACACCATTGACTGATATTTAGATAACAGGTGGAGTCTTTCAGTGCCTCCCAAGTTTTTCTCAGGCATACTATCTTTGTGTGACTGTACAACATCAATTAGCAGTAATAGACATTTTTCTTGATGCTGTTTCTCCATTGATATTTCTTCCAACGCTTTACGCAACACTTGCTGAATGCTATCCTTCTGAATCTGTTTCAACATTTAGAGATCATGATATCATTAAACAACTAACTAACTGCAGTCTAATTGGTACTGACTTAAGTTCGGTACACAAAGTATAGCTAAGTTAGTTCATTTCACAGACAATCAGAAGTTTCCGGGAATACTGAATTGAGAGCTGTCTTATGAATACGACGCATGTCTGTAACCAACAAGAAATGAACAGGTTTACCTTCAGTAGGCTATTCTGATGCCCTAAAAGTACCAGGTAACTTTAAAAGCTGGACCCTGAGGTAATCACTCCTTTGGGCAAGCAAGTATCATTCACCAAAAGAACACCAAACTATGGGCATTACCCAAGTACAGAACACCAATACATGAGTAAACTCTCAGGGACACGAGTTCCCCACAAAACAAAAATAAAATCCACAGGAAAGTCAAATCCCTCCAACAACAGAAAAAGGAAAACATTGCATGCAGCTTCACTGGCTTTGTTGTCTCTTTTTTCAGTACCCCCAAGGCCCAAGGTCCAAAGTCCTAGTCATATATAAATAAACAGCAGATCAAGCACAATGGGAGACATGATACTCTTTCTTCCATGCATTCGTCCACTCCACTACAGAAATTCCCAACCCTGTGAACTAAACAACTCACAAGCAACATATGTCACCAACCAAGAAACCTGAACACACAAAAGACCAAACTTCAGTTCCCTAGCTACCCAAAAACAAAGGGGCCAGAAAATTACACCACCAGGCTTCACTTTAAAACACGCTTTCACCACTCCATTATAACATTGTTCCTCCGCTCCAAATCAATCACAAAATAGCTTACTGAGATGCTGAAGAAGCAAAGAAGGCTTTACTTAACCATGGCCTTAATGTGGATTTTCATTCGATGCGAAGACATCCTCTCCCCTCCAAAATTTCTCAAACGATTTAGGAATCATCTTCAAGATAACAATTACATTCAATGTGCTGCTTTACAGTCTTCAGGGTATAAATTCTGATTTTTGGTCTAGATGAACGATTTTCTATGAAAATAAGTAGATTTAATTGTTACTTCAAGATGGAGATGTCAAAATTAAGAATGAAACTCCAAAACTAAGGGAGTTTTGGAGGTTAGTTAAACTCTGTAAACAATGCCCTACAAAACTCCATCTGCAAGTGGAATGATCATGAATAACTAAAAGATAATATTTTAAACCTACGAACTTCAGAACATATGACAGATTAGTAGCTGCACAAAACAACATCTTAAATACAGAAGCCTCAAACCTTTATCCATTATGCATTTCTTTTGACAGTAAAATAAAGTTGGTTTCAAAATTATGGTTACGCGGCAAACCATAGTGAAATTGTCAATTGTACATACAGGGTCCACACTCATCTCTCGACCGGCCACGTTGTTGTACGCATCAAAATGCTCCCAAAACTTTGATGCTCCATTCTTCTCGAAAGTTTCCTGTACCAAAACAACAAATATTAAAGTCTCTGAATATAAAAGTATTGGAAGTCCAATATATGAGTAGAAAATATTGTCTGAAATAGCACTAAGCCACTAACATAAAAAATTATCAATGGGTATAATTCATAATGCATCTCAATATACAAGTTCCACCGCCCTATAGAAATAAAATCTCCTTTTATATTATTTGTCCATTAGTTGTCATTCTTGTTAAAAATTTAATCCGCCAAATTTTGGATTCCAAATTTGACATAAGTTAAGACAATGAAGTTCTGAAAAACAAATATTTGAAATACAATGAGTTGTCAAGTTTTTCATACAATACTATAAGTTATATGATAACATAAAGACTAGCAGTTCTCAAGTGCATGATTATAGGTAATATTGATTCTAATTTAATTGCCCTACAGAAATAGTAATAGACAGATTCAATATCTCGAATCTATGGATATGGAAACCAGACACATAAGCGAAATAAGCGAAAATCATCAAACGCCGACTGAAAATCATCAAATAATGCAAAATAAGCGAAACCTCTAGGAAGCCAGCGAAATGTTCTTCGACTAGTGACTCGAGGCCGTAGTTGCAGAGAGCGCGAGCTTGTGAAACGAGCTTTGACCCAAATGAGAGATCACCGTTGCCATTTAGCAGAGCTTCCGTTGCTAAGCAATAGCCGTTCCAGCTCTCCACTATTTCTTGGACGGCATCGCCGTTAAGAGAGTCCAAAACCCCCAAATCGCAAACCGACAACGTTGCGTCTACCACCATTGCGGAGGGCAGAACAAGGCAGTAACTCAAATCGAAAAGCACCAAAGCAGTAGAATTAAATATTTGTAGCGAACCCTAACTACTGTATTTATAATAATGTACTACGTGATAGGAGCGTATAGGGTTTCTGATTGCCCTGCAATTGAAGATAAGATTGCAGAGAATTAAATTTGATTGATTTGCCGCGGTTTCATATTTGAATAGTGGTTAGTGCTTTTTATATAGGCTTTTACTGTATTTTTCATAAGCTTTTACTGTATTTTTTTCCAATCGATAGAAAAGATAAAAACAACTTACCCACAACACTACATGCAGGTTAGGAGATTCAAACTACTTACCTCCTAACATGCAAGAGTCCTCATTGATTAAGTTAATCTTAGTTGGTTGTTTTTCTCAAAAAATGCTTAACGAGGGATGATGCTATAAAAATTTTACTACAATCACAAACACAATTGTTGGAAACGGACTAAAATTCCTAAATTGACTAGGATTCCTATTCCTATTCGGTTTAGGTTTATTTAGTGTGTTCCTATAAATAGAGACCTTAGGGGTTCTTAGGGTTATGATCTTTTGTTCAACGGTTTAGATATTAGGGTTAGGGTTTTGTTCATATTTTTTGGTTCCACCAAGGGTTTGTGTCTCCATTTTGGGTTCCACCAGAGATTTGTCCTTAGATATCTATTTGGCGCTTCAAGTAGAATTACGGGTTGTAGAGACCCGTATTTTCAAAAAATATTTAAAAGTTTTATAAATGTCGAAATTGGGGATAATATGAAAAAAATGTGATTATTTGATTTGGGGTTTAAGTGATTGAATGAAAACTAGAGGGAAAAGAGTGTGATTATTTGATTTGCTGCTCGAAAAGAGTGTAAAGAGTGTGAAATGCGATTATTTGTTCATCTTTTATTATTTGTTCTAGTCTCCGTATTATTTGTTCATCTTTTATTTGATTTGCTGCTCAAAAAGAGTGTGATTATGAAAAGAGTGTGATTATTTGATTTGCTGCTCAAAACTCTGTTATATCGTATCGACTTAAGTGTCGTATCGATACTATAAAGTTATCTTTTAGGATAGTTAATGTTGTATCGATACAACTTTGGTGCGTATCGATACCAGGACCTTAAGTCCAATTTTGCTCTTGCTGCTTCTTCGTCGATTATTTTGACCCCCGATCACTTCTAAACCCTTTTGGACACCTCTTAACCTACCTCAAGCATGTCTAATTGACTTCTTTTGATTATTTGATGTTATCCTTGTTTCTTTGGTCTTCCGTTAGTGAGGAACGAATAAGGAATTACTTAGTTAAAATGTCATTTGAGTGCATACTATTGATTGTTAGTATTTGTGATTGTTCATGGCGCATTTGTGATAACATTGGCATATTGTATGATATTTCATCTATGAATGTGATCATGGGGGAGCCTTAATTTGCATATTGTATGAGAAGATAGTTGATTGGGTCAGAAGTTGGTTTAGGGAGTCTCGTAACGCAAGAGGTGGTAATACGGAGACTTAGACGGGTTTCGTAACGCAAGGGGTGGTAATACGGTAACCTGAGTCGTTAGGGATCACCGTGACGCAAGGAGTGGCAACACAATAATTCTCGTGGTGTTATACGGTAATGCAAGGGGTGGAAATACCGAAGGTGGGAATTTGGGTTAGTAAGTCGAGTTGAGATTGTAAAGTGCATAAATCTTGTGAAATGTGTGACTATTTGTTATAATTGTAGGGAGGTATTCCCGAACAGGAACATCTAGTTGCCGAACACGTGGTGTATAAGAACACGTGAGAAATTGAACATGACTGATCGCCGGTCAGTGAGAACAGCGATAAGTGCCAATGACATGAGAAGTCATGGGTATAAACTGACTGTTCGGCAGACAGAGACATTCCGATTATATTGGACCAAGTTACATGTGAAGTAGCTAGTCCAAGTAGACTGTTCGGTTATGATACAGCCGAACAGATTAAGTAAGAACCAAGCATATGATATGAGGGATCACGGGTTGAAAGCAATGCAATTAATATCTGAACTAATGGTACATGTGACCATAGTTTGAATATAGACAGGATAGTCATCGTGCTAGACAATGTTCGGCAATATGGGCCACTGATATGAGAAGTCAATGGTCCAGGAAGGTTGTACGGGCTCGAGGACCAGTTACATGTGAAGTAACTGGTCCAAGCCGTCTGTTCGGCCATGAGACTGCCGAACAAAGAAAGAGCTCCAATCAAGAGTAGGAGCAGAGGAAATATTCTGAAAGATTTCAAAATAGTCATGTCCCGTAAAGGGATGAGATCCCAAGAATATAGGATTTGAGAAAGATACCCAACGAGTATGGGATGTTCGGATCTTTATGGAAAAGAATCCAAGAAGGACTCTTTTCTAATGAACTGATAAAGGAAACGAGAATCCTTGATATCCTGGGTTTCCTATACGAGTTAGGAATCCTATGGCAATAGGGATGCTTGGGCGCCAAGCATACGAATATCTATATAAACAGAGTAAACCTAAAGGTAAAAGGTACGCAATACATTGCTTTCTGATTGCTTTCCTACTGATAATTAGGGTTTGATTGCTAGTACGTGATACTAACTTTGGCATCGGAGGGCCTTTGCCACGAGAGGCAAAGGTGTGCTCACCCCCTGTCTATTTTGCAAATTAGGGTTCCGACGACGAATTAGGGTTCCGGTGAAGAGGCACGACTAAGCCGTTGCAGTCCAGTTGATCCGAAGCATCAATTGTTTTCATCCCCCCTACAATAATGGCTTATGTTTGAATGATCAAAATGAATGTCGATACACCAATGAGTCAATTGTTATCTTCCGCTTGAACTACATCTCATTGTCCTTTCATTTTGCACTTATCATCATATTTACATATAAGATTGGTAAAGATTTTCGTATTGGGCTAGTGTAGCTCAACCTAATCTTTTTTTTTCAGGTTCAAATGCTGGACAATAGATAGTTATGCATCACGTGCTTGGAAATTGAAAGACTTTCGGAAACTAATTCCATTTAGTACACTATCATCCTTGTAATCGACCTTCTTTTGATAAAGATGGCTTTGTAACTATTCATTCAAGAATTTCTTTTGACTAAACAGTTTGTAACTTAATAACTTGTTCGTACTTGTACTTAAACCTTAATTTGGGCCGGAGTGCCATTGTTGTAAACTCTTTAAACTTGAGGACTTGTTTGTAAAGTTGAATAGGTAG
This sequence comes from Rhododendron vialii, assembly GCF_030253575.1. Lineage (NCBI taxonomy): Eukaryota > Viridiplantae > Streptophyta > Magnoliopsida > Ericales > Ericaceae > Rhododendron > Rhododendron vialii. The sequence continues at coordinate 19,277,218 of NC_080566.1, forward strand.
GAAACTCTTTTGGGTATTATTAATGTTATACAGGATCTTTTATCAAATTGGATTATTTATTTATGTTGAAAATCGAGGGCGTGGCACGGGTATAGCCGGCTCTTTGTGTTCTCTCCCTGTTTATAGTGAATCCTTTTGCTCTTTTCCCTATGGAGTACGTTCTTGCTTTGTGCTTGAGCGGAACCACGTAAATCCTTGTGTTTTGTTTATCGCTTGTTGATTTGTTATATTCTCAATTTCGTTTTCGGCACAACAAATTGGTATTAGAGCTCTGGGTTTCAATCCGAGACTTTTATTTTCCGCTGTGTATTGTGCAATTGGTGATCGTTTCAATGGCAACTCATTTCGAAATTGTGAAGTTCAATGGGAAGAGCACTAGCTTTAGTTTATAGCGTATTAAGATGAAGGTTTTGCTTGTTCAACAAGGATTACACAAGACTTTGTTGGGAAAATCAAAGAAGCCTGCTGATATGCAGGATAGTTTGTTTGAGGATCTCGATGCGAATGCACTCAATTCGATTCAGTTGTGTTTAGCTGATGATGTGCTTCGTGAGGTCGAGGAGGAGGATAGGACTGTCGGTATTTGGTTGAAGTTGGAAAGCAACTATATGACGAAGTCTCTTATCAATCGGTTGTATTTGAAGCAGTGCCTTTGTACGTTTCGTATGAGGGAAAGTACGCCCGTAAAAGACCATCTAGATGAGTTAAATCGAATTATTATGGATTTAAAAAATATTGATGTTGTGATTGATGATGAAGATCAAGGCTTTATTGTGTTATGTTTTTTGCCTGCGTCTTATGAACATTTTGTTACTACCCTACTTTACGGGAGAGATACGATTTCCACGGATGATGTTAAATCTAGTTTTATATTCAAATGAATTAAGGAAAAAAGTATCCGGTGAAAGTGAGGTTTATACTAATGGTTTGGTGGCGCAAGGAAGACTTTTTGAGAGGGATAATGGTAGTAGAGGGATTTCTAGCTCTCGTTCCACAAATCAGGAAGTAAAGTTTTTTACTGTAGGAAATAGGGCACATGGTGAGAAATTGTCCTACGTTGAAAAATAAGGATAATTTTGAAGAGAAGGTTGTTTCTGGTATTATTGAAGAGGATTCTTACGATTCACTTATGGTTCTTTCTGTGAGTGTCGGTAATGTCTATTCGAATACCGATTGGATTCTAGACTCCGGATGTTCTTACCACATGTGTCCGAATAAAGATTGGTTCGATACTTATGTATCGGTCAGTTGTGGTACGGTTCTTATGGGGAATAACATGCCTTGTAGAATTGTTGGAATTGGAATAGTTAAAGTCAGAATGCATGATGAGTTTGTGAGGACGTTGTTTGGTATTTGACATGTACCAGATTTGAAGATGAACCTTATCTCTTTGGGTACTCTTGACTCTTTGGGTTGGAAGCATACTGCTGAAGGAGGAGTCTTGAGGGTTTTGAAGGGTGCTCATGTTTTGATGAAGGGTCAGAAATCGAATAACCTCTATGTGCTTGATGATAGTACGATTTTGGGTGCTACATCTTTGGGTTCTTCATCTATGAATTCGAGATTGACTCGGTGTTGGGTTTTTAACTCTGTGGTGGAGTCAATAATTAGCTCCATGTGGAGTTTGAGCAGATCTTCGTGTGTATCCGGGAGTAATGTGTTGGGTGGGAGGTGCCCATTGGAAGATAGAGGCTCAATTTGGAGGCATGTGCAGCTGGGTTTCCTGAGTCGCGTTTACAAGGTCAAGCAGGTGTGCTTGAGCCTTGCTCGTTTGTGCCGTTGGTGATTGCCTCGTGGAGGGCTTTTAGAGGAGATGAGCGATTGAAGGAGAGGATTGCCTATAATGTAGAGTTCGATGGAATTCAAGTCAAGGTGGAGATTTGTTGGAAATTGACTAAAATTCCTAAATTGACTAGGATTCCTATTCCTATTCAGTTTAGGTTTATTTAGTACTTTCCTATAAATAGAGTCCTTGGGGGTTCCTAGGGTTATGGTCTTTTGTTCAAGAATTTAGATATTAGAGTTTTGTTCATCTCTTAGGGTTCCACCAAGGGTTTGTGTCTCTTTTTGGGTTCCACCAGAGATTTGTCCCTAGATATCTGTTTGGTGCTTCAAATAGAGTTATGGGTATAGCCGGCTCTTTGTGTTCTCTCCCTGTTTATAGTAAATCCTCTTGCTCTTTTCCCCATGGAATATGTTCTTGCTTTATGCTTGAGCGAAACCACATAAATGTTTGTGTTTCGTTTATCACTTGTTGATTTGTTATATTCTTAATTTCATTTTCGGCACAACAACAATTACATAAGTAAATAAATAAATAGGGAGTACACAACTACTCACACAGGTTGGTCAAGTCCGTTTCGTTTACAAGTTAGTGGAATCTTACACTCAAGACACCGATTCAAGTAATCATTTGTTTGGTATTTTTTTGATGGATAAAAATGTCATATAATTAACAAAGAGGTGTTCTTTTAGCAGTGTGGATGGCTGGAGAGAACTGTAATGTCCCCTTTTGTCAACCACATGTATTATATTATGAGTGTTTGTGTGAATATATTTGTGATTGTAGATTTTTTGGTGCTGTAACAATGTGGGACCCATGCGTTTGTGGTTGTAGACTTTTCGATTTCTCTTACTCAAAAAATTTTGAATTAGGACAAAATTAAAAAAACCCAAAAAGTCGACACAAAAAGCTAGGAGAAGACTTATTCATTTAATAGCAGCTCAAATTTAAATCAAAAGTGACTGTCCCAGGGCGTAAAACCATGAAAATGAGAGAAAAACAACAAAGAGATAGCAGCTCGACCGAAGGTATCCCTGCAAAACTTCTATCATGCATCTGGGAGCATTGATGCTCCCATTAAATATGGACCATCAAATTGAAAAATAGATAAATTACAACCGTTAGATCGAAATTACTCAAAGAAAGTAAGTTGAATTTGCTAAAAATAAGGTGGTTTTGCAATTTTCTTAAAAAACACAATAACACTTACCACATAATTGGCAATACATAACATTTATGCTTTGTTTGGATTGGTTTTTTAAAAAATTTGGGTTTGGTTTTTGGAGTAGTGAGTGGAGAGATAAATTAGGGTAATAATTGAAAATATGAGTAATAAGTGAAGAGATGGAGAGAGAAATGAGAATAATGATTGAATATAGGGATAATGAGTGGAGAGAAAAATGAGAGTAACGATTGGAAGTAAAGATAATAATTGTTTATTATATTAGAGTATCCAGAGTGGAATAAACAAAAGTGAATAATCAAAATATGTCATATCAGATTTTAATTATCCATCTAGAGGTTGCTAAAGTTAGCAATGTTAAGTCCCACACTAGTTATATTTTGCTCATAATCAAAACCAATGGGCCCATTGGTTCCGTCCCTAAGTTTCCTCCAAAGTTTTCTCCTTCATTTCATGTATATTTTTTGAAAAACTAGTTTTTGAAAAAATAGTTTATGTTAAAAACAGTTGAAAAAATAATTTTTGGAAGAAAAAAAACAGTTTAAGTTAAAAACAATTGTATAAAAATTTAGGTTATGAAAAAAAAAATTGTGTAAAAAAATTAGTTTAGTTTTTTTAAAAAGTTTTTGAAAAAAATAATTTTTTAAAATAATTTTTTGAAAATATTGTTGAGAGAGAAGGTTTTTGTATAATGATAAGTATACTTGATTGAGCAAATATGGGGATCATTAAATTTGGTTATTAGCAAAAGGTTGCTAGTTTTAATTATTCAAAGGCCAAAATTTAATGAGTTGCTAAGAGGTTGCTAAGTTTGGTTATTCTAATGTCATCCACAGCGGTATAATCAAATGCCAATTGTTTTAAAGTTAACAATATTTGTGCAAATTACTCACAATGGTATAATCAAACTTAGCAACATCCTTAGAAATAATCAAATTTTGGGCATTGGATAACCAAAACTAACAACCTTTTTCAATAATCAAAATTTGTGGATCCTACACCACATAAGTTAACTAGTTCCAAAATTTGTCTACACACGTGTTTCAACTAGTATTTTCTTCTTCCCTTCTTCGCCCACTCTTTTTTTTTTTGGTTAAAAAAATAAAATTGAAGAATAAAAATTTTATGTAGCCAAGCTTTTTCGCTACTCTATATCTTTTTCACTTCGCCAACAAACTATTTCTCTTTCTTTTCCTCCAAAAGTGAAACTCATATCTCTCGATCATCTATAATTCAATCCATCGTCGCCGGATTAAGGTGTTTCACTCTTCTTTCTTGTTTCTACTACCCACCCTCGAAAAAAAAAAAAGGAAAAAAATCATAATAGGAGGGAATCGATATATTTTAACTCATAAAAAACGTAAATGGAGGGAAGTGAATGATGGGAAACCGGGGGGGGGGAGAGAGAGAATGAAATTGTAGTGGACCCCATATTTTGATTATGGACTAGAAGTGACCATAATGAAGCTTAACATTGTTAAGCTTAGCAACCTCTTAAGTAAATAATCAAAAGCTGATGTGTCAACTTTTGGTTATCTTTTTTTGATTATACCACTGTAGATGGCCTAATATGAGCACTTTTTGAGTAAACATTGTTAACTTTAGCAATCTTTTGTTTTTGCTTATTCAATTGTGGATGCTCTTATATGACCGCACTATGGCTCTAGTATATTATATATTTATATGGTTACAGTTACTATGTTCAATGGCTATACATGTGCTCAAAGGGTTCAATATATATAATAAATCTAAGATTCTAAACATGTGCTCAAAGGGTTGAAGAGATTTTTTACAATGACTTTGTTCGTTTGGGGTCTCAAAACCCTTGGCACAAGGTTCACCTAACACCGTGATAGTACACTGGCATTGCCCTTGCTTATCATCCTCAAACACGGGAACCCAAAACCTCAATTAGGCCTATTAATAGTTGCAAACTAATTCAAACCCCACATAGATGCACCAAAAACTATGAAAGTGAACCAATAATTATATTTGTAAATTCTCATGAATTCTCTCTCCCTCTCTCAAACATAGTGATTTCTAGTTCGATTAAGGGTATTAAGACCCCGTTCCGGTTTCTTAAAAAATGAACTTTTATAAAAGAACGGTAATTTCAAGCTCAAAAATTATGTGTTTACTTAAATAATTTTCCTACCAATATGAATCTTGTTTGATAGATTTCATTGAGATCTTTTAAACGATGCAAAAAAAATTGAAATATTATTTTCCATTTTCATTATATTTGAGTTTGAAATTATCTTCTTTTTGAAAAAAGAAGGTTTAGAAAGAAAGCGAAACGGGGCCTAAGACCAAGTCTCTCATAGCATCTTTAATTGAACACCAAAAATTAAAAATATTGTTAGTTTTATTTCGAGTAAGGGGATTTGAGACCGAAAATCCGTAGAGAGATAGGTGAGGTACTACTATATATTTGTTGGTGTTTTACCAATTTTTGGGTGTTTTTCTTTATTTTTGTTTTTCTTACCGTCTGTGCATGATACTCCCTGATGTATCATTACAGGGTTTCTATTTTGTATTATTTTTATTGATAATATGAAAACATTTCTTTGCTGACAAAAAAAACAAAAATGCTACTTGCACAACCGTTGTGTTGGTTGTATGCGTAATTCTGACCGTCCAGATGTATTTGGACGGTCTAGATTTTAAAAAAACCCTTCCAAGAAAAAGTGGAACTTTTATGGGGAAGAGTTTGAACGAATCCTAACCATTTATTACAGCAATGGACGGTTAGAGATTAGTTGTGTGTTGTGTTTTACACAATCGTTGTGTGTGTAGCACTTTTGTAAAAAAAATATCCACGAAGTGTCAGTTACCATTTTGAGATATTTTTTCCTATTTGATCATATAAGACAACATGATTTTATATAGAGATACTTTGCCTAAAAAGCGAGGATGAAGATCGAGGGATAGATTTATTAGGCGAATATTCTCTGTATCTTTTTTTAAAAAAATGATTTGTTGGCTATAAATTTAACATGAAGTGATATAATTGTTGTAGAGATTACTTTCACTTATATGCCTAGATATTTTCAACAAAAAAACGGCTATGTTTTATATTATAGATTATAATATAATAATATATATTGATGATATGAAAAACCTTTATTTGCTGATAAAAAAAAAAAACCTGAGGACAAAGACAATTTCAAACAGATCATGCACATACCATTTAATAGGGCCCACCTCGAGCTTCACCAATATGATCCGAACCGCTCATTTTTCTTAAAATAATTGTCTAAACAAGCCCTTATTGATCTCCTATCGAGTTGATTTTTTTACAGGAACTCTTAAAAAATTATTCTAAAAATAATGAGGGTTCGGATCATATTGGTGGAACTCGATGTCACGCCCTCGACTTTTAAACATAAATATAAAATAATTTCCACAAATAAACCCTCACAATATTCCGTACGAAACCCAAAAGATTACCGTACTTCCATTTCCATAATTATGCTTCCAAGTCCATTAGATTTCCAAATATTACATCGTCGCCTCAACGGTCCCAAATTAACATAAGTATAAAACTCAAGAGACTTAAGGGTTTATAAATATTCCTTAATCAAAAGAATTATAACTTAAGTTACCAATACATCTTTCAAAAGAAATTTACAAAGATGAATGAGTAACTCCTTTGGTTAGCTTTCAAAATAATGTCCACATTCCAAGCACTCCAAGCATGCAAGCTATGGATCTGAGTTAGCACCTGAAAATAATGTAAGGTTTGAGCTACACTAGCCCAATAGAAAAGTCTACACAAACTCTATATGCAATTGAGCTATACGGAAGAACAAACGATGGAAATCAAATGACAACGAAGATAAGCATAACCAACATGTTCAATATCCAACTATCACCAATCGTTCTTCTCATTATACCCAAAAGTCATATTCCTTCCATTCGTGTCGCATCATCTCATATCATCTCATATTCCGGCCAAGTGCCCACCTTGTAGGTTAGGCCTCGAGTGTTCTATATGAGCATTAGCTCCTGTCGGGCCAATTATGGGATCCCGATATCCCCTGCTAGGCACCCACCCGTCAATGGACCCCGAGTGTTCACGTGTTGTTCACATGCACATGTGTATTGTTCGTATTTCAATGTGCAATAACGTACATTTCACATTTTTTGATTCAACGAATTCATTCAAGTCCATCGGATACCACTCTTGTGTGAAACAAATAATACTCTCCAAAACACTTGAAAGAATGCATAAACAAACCCATTAGAGTCGATAAGAAGCTCCAAAAAGTGACTTGGAAGACGTAGGAAAAAGCAGCTCCTAGACACTGTGCCTACCGGTAGAAACTGGAAACAGAAAGGCCAACATTTTGAACATAACAATCTTGTACTTTTCCTACCGGTAGAAGAAAAATGCCTACCGGTCGGTGAATGAGTATTTTGAGCTGGTTAGGAAATAATTTCTCACTTGTCCTACCGGTAGGTGAAAAGTTCCTACCGGTAGGAAGAGTGTCTTTCAAGTGATTTTGACAAAAAATTTAGATTTTGATCTAATCTCAATAACAACCAATACAAGCTCAAAAGAGACATGAAAACACTCAAATAACATATAAAGAGAGGTAGAATTCCCTACCTCAAGTATCCAAGCCGCAACCGAAGAGATTAAGCAAGCCCTAGCTTTCAGAATCCAAACCAAGCAAAAATACACCAAACCGAGCTCTATCCAATGTAATACGAGCCCCAATACGCAAGTAGAAGATGGAGTTGAGGTTGATTGTTGTGGGTTTTGAGTTTGGAGATGAGTTTTTGGGTGAGAGAGTGAGAGAGATGAAGAGAGCCGAGAGAAGAGAGAGAGAGTAGAGAGATGGAGAGAAAAAAATGGGAAATAGTTTCCCTGCTACGCACACATATATACACATGAACTATATTACCTCTTGCACCCCTCACATACCCACTAGGCACAATGAGTCCCAAACCTTTTGGCACTTACACAATAAGCCTCCAATTTCTCATTTATAAACATTAAAATAAGGAATTTAAATATGGGTCTCTACACCCGAGGTGGGCCCTATAAAAGTATATGTGCAAAATCTGTGTAAAAATGTATGTGCAAGTAACACGGCTTTAAATAAACTTTCTACAAAGCGTCAGTTACCATTTTGAAATCTTATTAGGATAAATTACGGCTCAGTCCAGGTAATTAATCCATAATTCAAGAACTCCACCCAATCTAAAAATGCACCATCGAGGCTCTACCCACACTTTTCTACCTAGACTTGCAAGTTAAATAAAAACAGGTCATACTCCTTAACGGGAATATTCTCGGTATCTTTTAAAAAAAAGGAAAAAATTCAAAATACCCCTCAAACTTTAAACTCAATGTCTATTAGACTCCCAAACTTTCAAAAAAAAAATCAATTTTACTTCTAAATTAAGTTATATTCCATTAGTCAAATAGACCCTTTCCGTCAAATATCGTTAAATAGATAACGAAATTTGTTAACAAGGGTTGTTTTTTTTTTAAATCATTACTCTCTCTCTCTCTCTCTCTCTCTCTCTCTCTCTCTTTCACACACACACACACACACACACACACAACCCCCACCCACCCCCCTCCCCCCACAACCACACCCACCCCAAATCTAGCCTAGGGCAGTTGTTTTGAAAAGGGAAGAAAACGTGTTTGACCATGTAATGACTCGGATTTTTATTGAATAAAAATTTCGTCATATATATTGGAATTTCTTTTTAAATTACTTAGTATTGCCTTTAAAATTCCTTTTTAATTTCTATAATCCTTCATAATTAGATTTAAGTCCTTTAAATTTCATTTCTTGATTAAAAGTCCTATAGGACAAGTAGAATTAGTTTTCAACCGACTAGTTGGAGGAGCCGGACTACCAATTCACCGAGTTACTTTTCCCTAACCCTAATTGGACCTTTTTGACCATCCTTAAGCCTTATGAACCCTTCTAACCCTAATTGGACCATTAGGCTATTAGAGTAATCATTTCACCCATGACTAGTCATTCAAAGCCATACTTATCATGATTTCTTCTTTAACCATTGGTCCATAAATGCTAGGAAATTTTTTATCCCTTGGATAATGAACATTTGACTTGCCAATGTGCATATAACTTGGACAAGACAAGTCATAGCCATCATTTTGCTTTCAAAAGGAGCAAGCCTAGCCATGCCATGCATGCAAACCTAGGGTATAGTCTTAAGTCTAATTATCCTAGAGTTACTTTCCTAGATTCATATATATACTTATATATATATATATATATATATATATATGTATATATGCATTTCATGAGCTATAATAAGCATGCCTATATGAGCCTATACTTGCATAAGTACACTTTCTAGGAAAATCTTAATCATTCTCCTTCCATTGAGTAGTCACTTGAAAACTCTCCAAGACCTTTTCTCTTTCAACTAGACTTAAGACTACCTAGACCAAAAACTATTTAGTTTTACTCATAGATAACCATATATGTAGATATATATATATATATATGTATATGTACCTAGTACTAAAGAGAGAGAGAGAGAGATAGAGAGAGAGAGAGAGAGGGAGAGTGCGTGTGTGTGCGTGTGTGCTTGTGTTTTGGGCACTCAAACATGCAACCTTTAGCCCATAAGCCTAAATACCTACTTGACAAGCCATCCTAGGATTCTTGAACACAATCCTAGCCATTATTATGTTCAATCTTACAAGCAAGCCTTTCCTAGGACTAGACAAGTCAAAAATCCTTCATTATAACCTACGGTATGGCCTAAAATAGGAAAAGACAAGAGAGGAAAGGCTAGGATCTTGATTAAAGGCTTGAAATGACAAGTCAATGGAGCAAAATCCATGGGATAAAGAGAGGGGAAGGAGGCCGGCCATGGGGGGAGGAGAGGGAGCCAAATTTTGCTATAAATAGCCCACCCCCCCCCCCCCCCCCCCCATTCAACTCACACCTTCCAATCCTCCAACTTCTCTCTAGAAAATCCTTGTGTTCTTACTTTGTTCTTATTGTTCTTGAAGTTCTTCCTAAGATCTTCAAGAAACTCATCCTAAACCACCCCTTTCGATCCATAAAGTTTAGTAGTTTTAATCACGAAGAAGTTTTGAGAGAAACTTTTCTCTTTCGAAGCTATCGGAAGCCTACCATAGGAAGTTACTCCACCCGACCGTCAACTTACATTCCGTAGTCGTCACTACCGCTAAGAAGAAAGGTAGAGTCACTTGACCACTCACTCAACGTATAGCATAGAACCGTATGTTGGAAAGTATAATGTAGAATCTTCTTAAACCCTATCTTCTTAAACCCTATCTTTAACACCATCCAATTCGAAGAAAATGAGTTCTCCTTGCATTTTTTTGTCAATTAAGTCATTGTACTTTACTTATCTAAGAGCTTGGAGCCCATGTCGGTAACTTTTGATTATTTGGTTTTTTGGGCTTTTTAGTTGATATATGTGACGATTACACCCGCCTCGAAAATGCTCTTAGTGGAACGGTGCCTCATTTTCAATTGAATTCATAGTCAATTCTATTTGATCTCTCTTGCGAAATGGTAGTTTGGAGGTAAAAACAATAACCATATATTTAGCTTGCTCGATTTATTTTAGGAAAAAAAACTAAAATGGTCCCCGTAGTTTAGTATTTATGTCAACTTGGTCCCTGCAGTTTGAATTGGCTCGATTTACACTCTGTAGTTTTCATTTTGTTCCAACTTGGTCCAATTACTAACTGCCGTTAGCCTCCGTTAACCCCAGACATAAATGGGTCACTTTTCTAGTGAATTACCAAACCCTTTCTTCTCTAACCTCGCAGACCTAAAGCCTTTTCCTAAAATGCAAAATGGAGTCACTTTTTTCTAAAAATCGGGTTCTCTGGCCCGTGTTCTTTTTTCTAAAATACTTGAATTATTCTTCCGATATTCAAGAGGTGACTAGGCACACCTAAACTCTATACTCGGGGGAGACTCTAAGTTTTTTTCTAAACCCCTTTTGTGGCTTGAACTATGGCCGGACCTAATTCTCCTTTACCCGGAGATATGTAGGCAGCTTGATGAAAGCTTGGTCTCTTTTTAAAATAATGCCCACTTCCTTTTCTAAAATTCAAACATTTTTCAAAAATATCCGAACCCCTTTTATAGAATACAAAACTGTTCAGTTTTTCCTTTTTTTTCAAGAACCACATCGCAATCCATAGGAATCGGATCACTTATTCAGGCCCTAATCCCTCTCACTCCTTCCCCCCGAAGGCGAACGAGACATTTTCGGTCGAAGGTAAAATCCCAGGCGCGACAAATGGAGAATGGAAGCCGTGAAAAAAATAGAGAATAGAACAATGAGGCTCTGTGTTTTGGTTTAGAGGTATATTAGGGTAAGAGGAGAATGACAGATTACGATTTTAACCCTAGAAAAAGGGTCCATTCGTGTCTGGGGTTAACGGAGTCTAACGGCAGTTAGTAATTGGACCAAATTGAAACAAAATGAAAACTACAGAGTGTAAATTGAGCAAATTCAAACTACATGGACCAAGTTGATACAAACACTAAACTACAAGGACTATTTCGATTTTTTTCTCTTTATTTTAACTATTACTTTTCTTTTAATCAAATGTAAGAACATACAGAGTATCATTTATACATTACTCCACTATTTTGTTTGTTAAATCGCAAATTTTCAACAAAATAATTTAGTAATTTGTTTTTTGTAATATTGTGGATTAGGAGAAAAAGAAAAAAGAGGTAGAAAAAAATGCAATAATATAGAAAAAATGAGGATGGGAGGCGTGGGAATTGAACTTAGGCGTGGGAGTCGAACAAAAATGGGGTAACAAATAAAAAATTGAGGCGGCTGCAACTCGTGGGAATCGAACTTGGGTTGCAAAATAAAAAAACTGCATCCTAGCGGCCAAAGAACCAAACATACTCATTGTGCCAGTAATGGTAAACTTTTTTTGTATTTATACCTAACTTACATATTTTTTTTGGTTGCCTCAGCCTGGGGTTGCCCAAGCCCGAGGGCTTGCGGGCTTACCCGGGGCCGACCCTATGTATATACTACCCCACCTATTCTCCTTCGAATTTAAGGAAGAAGCATCAATGTCGGATCTAAGAGCACCGATTTATATCGCCACAGACCTCAACCTATAAAAAGCGCAGGACGTCGAAGGTCCACCACTCCATTCCTGTTTCTAGGCCAAGCCAGGGGATTTTCAAATGGTATCATCTCTCTGTTTCTACTTCATTTTTTGCCGCAATTTTATAGGGTTTTGAATTTAGTTTCTAGTTTGGTTCCATTTTAATGTTGGTAATTTAGTTTTCTAGTTTGGTCCTTCGAAATTTGGTTTCTAGTTTCTAGTTTGTATGTAGTTTGTATTCCGTTCCCTATGTGTTATGGCTGGTGATTCTTTATTGGTAGAAGATAGTTTTGGGTTGAATAGATGTTCTTGTTCGCCATGCGATTCGAATACTAATTCGGGTTATGCCTTTTGGGCTAAAGAATGCTGGGGCAACATACCAAAGACTTGCAAGTATCATGTTCAAGAAGCTCCTTGGAAAGACTATGGAAGTCTACATAGATGATATGGTGGTAAAGAGTCAAGAGAAACAGAGGCATATAGCTGATTTGAAAGAAGTTTTCGAAATCTTGAGGAAGTACAAACTGAAACTCAACGCTTCGAAATGTGCGTTTGGAGTTGGTTCAGGAAAGTTCCTGGGTCATTTGGTAACCATGAGAGGGATAGAGGCTAATCCCGATCAGATTGCTGCCCTACAGAGGCTACAAAGTCCCAAAACCACAAAAGAAGTCCAGAGACTGACTGGAATGGCTGCAGCACTTAACAGATTCATCAGCAGGTCAAGTGACAAGCGCAGACCCTTTTTTCAATTGCTGAAAAAGAGGGAAGGATTTGAATGGGGAGCAGAGTGTGAACAAGCATTCCAGGACCTGGAGAAGTATCTGGCCGAGCCCCCACTTTTGTCAACTCCACAGCCAGGTGAGTCTTTAATTCTGTACTTAGCTGTTTCCGAGCATGCAGTAAGCGCAGTCCTGTTGAGGGACTTAGGGATGGAACAAATCCCTATTTATTATGTTAGCAAGACATTGCTAGATGCAGAGATGAGATATCTGCCCTTAGAAAAACTTGTCCTGGCACTTAGGACACCCACAAGGAAACTGCCACACTATTTCCAAAGCCACAAAGTTGTGGTTTACACTGAGTTTCCATTGAAATCACTGCTACGAAAAGCAGACTTCTCGGGAAGGATCTCGACGTGGTCCGTGGAGTTAAGTCAATACGATCTCAATTATCAGCCACACACAGCAATCAAAGGCCAAGTGTTGGCTGATTTTGTGGCAGAATTTTCTCCCACGGTGGCTCCCCTGCCTCCTACGAGAAAAGGAGCAGGCAACAAAGACATCACCCATGAAGAATCAACCCTTAGCCGAATAGGATCCTATGGAATGGAAGCTATTCGTCGATGGATCAGCATGTAATACTGGTTCTGGAATTGGTGTTGTCATTTTTCCTCCTAAAGGAGTGCTGATTGAACTATCTGTTCGGCTTGGATTCAGTGCATCGAATAATGTAGCAGAGTATGAGGCACTCTTGGCTGGATTGCGGAGTGCAAAGACCCTAAAAGCAAAACGGGTTAGGGTGTATTGTGATTCACAGCTTGTGGTGAACCAGCTGTCCGGCGAATATGAAACTCGAAATGAAAAGATGATGGCCTACGTACAGGCAGCCAAGGACTTGCTTGATACCTTCGAGAGGGTGTATATTGAACAGATAAGCTCTGGACAGAATGCTCATGCAGATTCATTGGCTTGGTTGGCTGCAGCTGTCCCAACTGAGTTCAAAAGGAAGGTGGCAGTAGAATATCTGAATTAGCCGAGCATTGGGAGGAACGTAGACTTGGTCTTGGACGTGAACCAAGGACCAAGTTGGATGGACCCAATCATGGAGTTCTTACGGACGAAATACTCCCTTCTGACAAAAAAGAGGCTCACAAGATAAGAATCAAATCTGCTCGGTTCTGGCTGTCCCCGAGGATAAGTTATATAGGAAATCTTTTACAGGCCCATATTTGCTATGTGTGCATCCTGAGATGGTGCAGAAATTTCTTCATGAAATCCACGAGGGAACATGTGGGAGCCATGCTGGAGGCAGATCCATTGCCCACCGAGCAATTACCCAAGGCTACTGGTGGCCACACATGCAGGAAGATGCAAAGGTATACTGTGAAGATTTGTGAGAAGTGTCAAAAATTCTCACCAATGATTCGAACACCCGCCGAGGATCTGGTGCCTTTGACAAGTCCCTGGCCGTTTGCTCAATGGGGGATGGACATCGTGGGTCCACTACACAAAGCGACTGGGAATCAAAAATTCCTGCTTGTGGCAACTGACTATTTTACTAAGTGGATTGAGGCAGAACCACTGGCCAAAATCACTGAACCTATGATAGAAAGGTTCATGTGGAAAAGCATCATCACTCGCTTTGGGGTCCCTTACTCATTGATCACAGATAATGGATCCCAATTTCAGAAGAAATTCAAGGCTTTTTGTGCTCAGTATGGAATACGAAATTATTATTCCACCCCAGCCTACCCTCAGAGTAATGGGCAAGCAGAGGCGTCTAATAAAACTATCCTTGATGGGATCAAGAAGAGGTTGGACAAAGCCAAAGGGAAATGGCCAGACGAATTGCCATTAGTTTTGTGGGCTCACCGAACAACGCCCAGGAGGTCTACGGGAGAGACCCCCTATTCATTGGCATATGGAACAGAGGCTGTTATACCTCTGGAAGTTGGTCTGCCGACCAACAGGACCGTTTTGGTTGAAAGTGGAGGTAATAACAGGGCCCTTGAAATCGAGCTCGATCTCGCCGAGGAGAGAAGAGAAAGGGCATTGTTCCATCTGGCTTCCTACCAAGAGCAGTTAATGAAGAGCTATAATAAGCATGTTCACCCTCGAGAGTTTGGTGTTGGGGACCTCGTACTACGAAAAGTGCTCGGTAACACCAAGGTGGCCAATGAAGGCAAGTTGAGGGCCAATTGGGAAGGCCCTTATCGAGTTACCGAGATTGTAGGTATAGGGGCCTATAAATTGGCAGATTTTGATGGTAATCCACTTCCGAGGCCTTGGAATATCAATAATCTACGAAAATTCTTTGTTTAAAGAAGCATTAAGTTCTGTTTTAGATTTGCACTACGTACTTGTGTGGGGATTACGAATATAATTCCCTTGTTCTAGTTTTGATTATTCTAGTTGCAAGGGGTACGAATAACGCCCTCTTGAGTTTTACAAATTATGAATAAAATCACTTTTTGGTATCACGGTTGTGTTCTTGGTATTTGTTTGAAAAATACGAACTACGAGATTAGTTTCCCTCATTCGTATTAGGGAGCAGGGTATATATTTAAGTACGTGAAACTTAAACACTTGTATGCCTTGTTTAAGTACGTGAAACTAAAACGCAAGTATGATTCTTTAAGTACGTGACACTTAACAAGTATGAAAACACTTGTATGGAATTTAAGTACGTGACACTTGTAAATGTTTATTGGCTTGACTTAAAGCATACGAGTATATGTTAGCCACGCTTATTTAAGTACGTGAAACTTAAATAAGTTGAGTACGTGACACTTAACTTCTGTATGTCTGTCGCAACAAATTTAAGTACGTGAAACTTAGGAAACAGTCTGTTGAAAACACTTATACATATAGAATACAAGTATGAAACACTTGTATGATTATTAAACAAATCCAAGTATGAATATACTTGTATGTATTTTTTACGTAAAAAGTACAAGTATGAAATAACTTATAGACAGTACGAGACATTGAGAAGCAAATGATTTTAAGTACGGGAAACTTAGAATCAATACAAGCAATCATGTTTGTAAACTTTGCTAAAGTACGAAACACTTATGCAAACATATGATGATCAAAATACGAAATATTTTGATTGAACTAAATTGCTGATGCTCCAGAACGAGGGGAGCCGAGCAACTGTATAAAGTTATGCCACGAGGGGCCGAATACCTGTCTTACCAGAAAAGTATTACCATACTAAGAAGAAAGTACTGGTACCACGCAGGGTAAAGAAGCTATGGTCATGCAGGACTAGCCAGATGATTTAAATCAAACAAAAAACTACCTGCTTGCTTTTTTAATCCAGGTTCTGAATCTCTGGAGGGACATCAGCCCCAGCAAACACAGCAGCAGCAGCAGCAGTTTGTACCTCAGGGACAACAATCTCAGTGGTCACTTCCCGAACAGATGATTGATCAACATCATTTTGTGATTCTACCTGTATTTCTTCATCGACGTCTGCAAAGTCGTCAATCTGTTGATCAACATCATTAGTTGGAGCTGTAACTTGGCGACTTGGTAGATCATTCTCAACCCATAGGGGAGAATCCTCAGCAACTCCTACCTTTGTAAGGCACGCCTCCCAGCAAGCAGCCCAGATCTCATCTTGAATGATTGGCATCTGCTCCACATAGCTAGCCGTTGTAGCGTCGAAGCCTTTCTGATAGCCATCTTCAAAAGCTGCCTTTTTGGTCTGCTCTATCTCAACCAAAGCATGGTTGAGGCTGTCCTCAGCAGCTCCAAGCTTATCTTTTGCCACTTCATAGTCAGCTTTGGCTTTATCTCTCTCTCTTTAGTCTGGTGATGGTACGGAGCAGCCTTGTGTTGTTATTCAAAAGCGAGATCCTTTCATTGACAGCATCCTGGAACTTTTGGCCCAGTGTGACCATTTTTTGAATAAACTGGCGAAACACCGAATAGTAAGTGATGGGTGTAGCAATACATGATATGTGATGTACGAAATATACATAAAAATTGATATGGAAAAATCAAGTTACATTACCTTGATACCACTGACGAGTCCAGTGGAAACGAGCCGATCAGGTGTAGCCTCAGACTCCTTCTGCATGTCTACAGGAAGTAGCAGACCTTGTGCAAGAGCGAGTGTTGTTTTCGAAGAGCCGGCGCTGTCCCCAATGTGAACAGGCCGATCACCCCTAATGAGATTGGGGGTCCAGCTTTGAGGAAGCACTTGAATGCTCGATAAAGGGGGTTCCTGGACTAAAGGAGTGGCTTGGGAGGGGGCGTCTCCAGTTTCTTCGCTCTTGGGACGTTTGTCCCGATGAGCATCAGCAGCCTCTAGGGAACTATCGTGTCCCCGAGGAGAAGATGATGATCTTGCTGCTCCCCTATTGCGACGTGATCGTGGGGGGGGGGGGGGGGGGGGTGGCGGGCACTAGTTGATGCTACCTTACTAGTAGCACCACGTCCCCGTGTGGAGACAGTGAGCAGAGAGCTGAGGTTAATGGGTTGGCGCGTCATCGTACCTGGGATTGGAGGCGATCGGGAGTATCCGGAGGAAGATGACTGGCTAGTATTGCAGAGGAGAATGGATTGTTCTTCAGAGATCACTTGCCTTCGACCGGCAGGTCTTCTGAGCACCACACGCGTCTGAGGTACGCCTTCAGGAATTGCTACTTCACCTGGTTGTCCGGCAAGAGTGACACCAGCTTGAAGTCTTGTAATACGTGGTTGGGGAGCAGTTGATGTGGAGGTAGAAGCAGCACTCGTGCTAGGATGGGCAAGTCTTCTGTCAATGACCCCTCTGTACGAAGGCTCGTATCCCAGCAGCACGTCAGCGTTCCGGCCCCAACATGCTGTTCGGGTACCAGGCTCGCCTGTATACTTTAGGACCTTGTTAATGTCCTCTGTTCGGATGTTGCTCGGTACACGTTTGGGACGATGGTTAGCGTTTTCAGCTGCAAGATCCGAATTGCAAAACCAAGGTTAGAACATAAAAAAGCTATGAGAAAGCAGAAAACGAAATATTGCAAAGATCAAACAAATGAGGAGCATACGTGGGTATCCCCATATGTGGGGGCAGTGAAGGCCAACCACCTGACCATCCTCTCCTAGTGGCTCAAATGCTCCAGTTACATAGAGGAAGTCGATCTCGTGGGCACGAGCAGAATCTGGCAGATTGAGTACAAAACGTTTGTCTGCCCTCCTAACTTTGAAGTAGTAAGTATAGTACTCGAGGTTTAGTACTATACTGTACCACCATTGGATGTCCCAGATTCCTAATTGGGTCCCTAGAATCCCATTTAGGGCTATAGTCCCCATTATTAGTCTGAAAACGTTGGTAGAAACTTGCATGGGTGTAAGACGATACCAGTTTAAAATCTGGCGGAGTAATGGATGAAGGGGAAATCGGACTCCACCTTCAACAATTGCCACGATAGGGATACACATTCTATCCCATGAGCCGTTATCCCTATCTGCCCCGAGAGGGGCGAGTTCGAGTCCTACGTTATCGGGAACGTTATACTCAGACCTAAATGCCGCCATGGCAGTTGGGGTTTCATAGAGTTTCCTAAACTTACTGGGTCTAGGAGGGTTATCATCCGCCATGGATATATTCGAGGAGAAAGTAAACCTGGAAATGGGTGCGACTAGAACCCTAGAAACGACCCACAAAATCGAGAATAAAGATCTCAGATGGAAACCTAAGTAGAAGAAATGGAGTAAGAACGAGGATCTTACAAGAATACTGTGACGATTCCTGGAATGCAATCGAATTTGCAGACGGCGGCGATGGCGGAAAGCTTAGAGAGAGAAACGACTGAAAGTTCGAGTTTTTTTGGGTGAGAAACCCAAAAAGAAGTGCTTTAGGGGTTTAAAGGCAAGAGACGGAGACGAAACGTCTCCTCTTACGCCGTTACAGGTTAAAGTAACGGAAAGCAAGAACCGTTCTGACGCCGTTTCATAGAACGTCAGTTCAAAATTAATGATAGGCATACGAAACGTGCCACGTGGAGTCATTTACCCCGAAATGGTATAATGACAGAGGCGCCAAAAGGCATCAATGAAATATTGAAAATATGACTGCATGGGATCAGAAGAGTCTGGTCTAAAATAAAATTCTGTTTCTAAGCTTCAAATATTGCCCCCGAACAGTGGTAAATAGATGAAGCTGGGGAGCAATTGTAGGGAGGTATTCCCGAGCACATACATTTAGTTGTCGAACACGTGGTGTATAAGCACACATGAGAAATTGAACATGACTGATCGCCGGTCAGTGCTTTGAACAGCGATAAGGGCCAATGACATGAGAAGTCATGGGTATAAACTGACTGCTCGGCGGATAGAGACATTCCGATTACTTTGGACCAAGTTACATGTGAAGTAGCTGGTCCAAGTAGACTGTTCGGTTATGATACATCCGAACAGATGATGTAAGAACCAAGCACGTGATACGAGGGATCACGGGTTGATCAGCAATATGGACTAATGACATGAGAAGTCAAATGGTCCAAGAAGGTTGTACGAGCTCAAGTACCAGTTACATATGAAGTAACTGGTCCAAACCGTCTGTTCGGCCATGAGACGGCCGAACAAAAGAAAGGACTTTAGTCAAGTATTGGAGCATAGGGAACATTCTGAAAGAATCCAGAAACAGAGGTATTCCGTTAAGGAATAAGATCCCGAGAATATAGGATCTGAGAAAGATACCCAATGAGAGTGGGATGTTCGGCCAGTAATGGAAAAGAATCCCAAAGGGACTCTTTTCTAATGAACTGATAAAGGAAACGAGAATCCTTGATATCCTGGGTTTCCTATACGAGTTGGGAATCCTATGGCAATAGGGATGCTTGGGCGCCAAGCATACGAATGTCTATATAAATAGAGTAAACCTAGAGGTAAAAGGTACGCAATACATTGCTTTCATATTGCTTTCCTACTGATAATTAGGGTTTTGATTGCTAGTATGAGATACTAACAAAGGCATCGGAGGGCCTTTGCCACGAGAGGCAAAGGTGCGCTCACCCCCTGTCTATTTTGCAGATTAGGGTTCCGACGACGAATTAGGGTTACGGTGAAGAGGCACGAATAAGCCGTTGCAAACCAGTTGATCCGAAGCATCAATTGTTTTCATCCCCCTACAATCTTGTCAAAGTTTTTCATAGTATTTTAATCAAACTGACTTCCCAACAATTGGAAGTCCTTCAGAGCTAATTTGCTACAAGCATAACATAGAATGGTCCACTATCCCAAATTGCATCTTTTCAATCGTCGAGTGCTAAATATGGCTTCCCTGAACTAATGCAGATAAGATTATAGATTTATCTACTGCTGGCCCCCTAAAAGCCCTCTTCTCAAACAAGTACTTATCGTGTACACTAAAGAGCCCTCTAATCTAAATGCTGATAAGCAAAGAAATGCCGAAAGATGATTTCCCACAGGTGAACCATACGTTGAGAAGGAGGTGATGTGATGCCTGAAAAATCTTCATGCTCTGTCATGTATGTTTTGGCAGATTAAGTTAGCAAATACTACGATAGATCCGAAATCCCTGAAGCCGATTAAGTTCTAAATTTTCACATCTCACATAAGAGAATTCCTATCTAGATGCAATTATACCGTAAAATTGGTGAAGATATCTAAATCAAAGGCTGACTTAGATCTCATGTTTTGGGATTTTTTTCCTAGGCGATAGGATATTAGGGGTTACTAATTACAATAGGAAACAAACACCTTCTCTGGTAGTTCCTGAAGAGTTACGTAGTAGGTATATGGATATGATTATCATTATCCCATACCTGAGAGTAATTAATTAAGTGTTTAGGTGTTGTGCTTCTTCCTTTTTTGTTACCTCTCCTATTGTAAACTTTTTATAGACTTTTTTCTGTAGATTGTTTTGTAGTGTCAATTTTTTTATTCACGTGTATATGAAAGTTTTATAAGCCCATTGCTTGCAGTTTTAATGTTTCTCTAGTAATGTCATAGCATTACTTTTTATTATAGATTGCTTTTTATTCACGTGTATATGAGAGTTTTATTGGTGGTTTGTAACACCATGGAGTCAAGAACTTCAATCTACTTATCAACCAGGTTAACAACACAATACCAATGCTCAATATCAGTCAGCAAAACAGGTAGAAACAACTACATGCACAATGATTTCCAAATAACTATTATCAGAACCCAAGCATGGAGGACAAATACATCACAATGATAGTAACACAAAAAAAAATTCTGTAAAAAAAAACTGGCCAAATTGCACATGGTGACATCGTATCCCAGAATGTTTGCATCTACTGGATTATCCAGCACCTTCTGGTCTCCTACTTTATCGAAATTCACCAAATTGTACTACAACGGGATGGAATGGAAGAAAAATATGAATTACCACCACTAAATAAAATTAGCCGAACGAATAAGGAATTTCAAATTACGCATGTTTGAAAATACCATAAAAGAACTTGAGAACATGTGTCGTGTCAGATGAGGGACCCCATCATTCGTTGGGGCCTTCCCCTTTTCTTCTTTCATCAACCATTCGGTCATCGTTGCCATCACCTGAAAAACCATTCCAAGAAAGACAAAATGAGACATCAATATAAGTCAAGTAATGAAGACATTCTACAGAACACTTGCAATTCATAATTCGTGCAATTTTAGATAAATTTGTGCAATGTACTATAAATTACCATAGTGGACATATGACCCCTTGGTTTGAACACTTTGTGTAACATATCATGAGATAAATGGATCTTGCCGCCGTCCATTTTAAAAACATACTCCCCGCAAGTACCAACTTATTTAATTATCGCGTAGTTATGACGAAATAGAAAATCACGGGAGAGTAGTTTTAGAATGTAGGAGTTAGTAGTCATACTCTTCTCCTGTTTTCTTTGGTGGTTGTATAACAAACGCCCACACTTGACTTTCTTGTTTTGTAAACTTTGGTAGTTTGACCTCCGGTGGAGCCACGTACGGCGTTCTTGTCGCTTTACTTGGTTTGAAAGTCCTCTTACCCCGTTTCGTCGATGGTCACGTTATGAACTTAATTTTCTAAAGACGTGTACGCGGCCGTTTGTTCAATGGCGGAGTCAATGGGACTTGTTCTTCTTTTTCAACCTCTTGTTCTCCTTCTCCTTCTCCTTCATCATCATCATCCTCATCATCATCTTCTTCTTCCTCCTCCTCATCCTCTTCTTCTTCTTCTTCTTCTTCACCTTGTTCGTCACCTTGTTTTTCCACCACAGTTTGTTCTTGTACCTCCACATGTTGCGCATGTTGTACAACATTGCTGCCACGTGCTCCAGAGAGTAGAACGGCATTTTTCGGGCAAACAAAAGGCCACTCACGTGGCTGCCATCCATATCAACCCCATCACTAACCTTCTTCAGATTGAAAGTGGAGGTTGACAGAAATTTCTCCAAGTCCATATGTACATCACCCATCTCCACATCATCTTCATTTCGATTCTTTCTCTTAATGGAGGCCTTCCTCTTGGACGGATTTTGTGTGCATGTTTGAGGAACATCACCCATCAAGGCGGCGTCCAAAACAGAGAGATGTTGCATTTGGTTGAGGAAATATTTCTTCAAATCACGAAAGGCAGCAATTGTGTACTACACATAAGGTGAAAGAGTAATGTTATGAATATAAATGACATAAATGGTCCAATTGTATATCGGCAACGAAATTAAGTTTCCTCACTGGATGCCAAAAAGAAGGCTCAGGGAATCGCTCAGAAATTGGATCTACCAACTCCAACGTCTCCTCCTTTGCAATACGTTCTTTTATTAACTTTGTTGTCCATGATTGAATCATGGGCTCACCTTCACTCCCAACCTTCATACCCATTGGTTGTTTGTCAAAATATATAAGCTGCAACAAAAAATATTACGAGTCACAATAGAGTACACATGAGTTTTATAGCAAACAATTGAGATGTCAAAAAAATGTTGATGTACTTACCATTAGGAGTAACACACAACCAGCAACACCAACGGAATCCTTCTTACCACCAACAACCTTGGCACTTCTCTTCTTGTACTTCACAACTTCCTTCACCAACCAATCAAGCACAAATTCTGCCCATGCATATGTAGGAGTTTGCAATAAATCATGCACTGACAGGTAAAATTTTGTGGCGGTCACATCCTTCGTGGTTGGACACAATAAGCAAGACAGCACAAAAAGCACGTACGAAGTCTGAAACTTCACATCAGCTACCCCAGTCTTGAATACTTGTTGCATCATTGCAAATGTCACTCCTCTCTTCAACGGTTTATTTCCTTTCCCAAACATCTTCCTAATGTGTTCAAAGTGGTGGTCTTCACAATCCAACTGCTATCGTTCCACAAGATAGCCCTAGCGCCCTTTGAACATTATCAAGAGTGATTGTATAAACCCTCACCCTCCTAAACTCCAAGCTCTTGGTGACATGGTTGAAATGCTTAACTAACCGACTTATAAATTCACGGTTCAACATTCTACACTTTAGTTTAAGCATTGAACCAAAACCCACTCTTTCAACATCATCTTTTTGGTCTTTGGTCAATGCCTCATTTACTTTGACCAACTTTAAGGGCGAGCACCGACTCCGAAATACCAGCTACACATATAAAGGGTTTACGATTTAATAAAACCCATCATTGTTACACACATGATACGTTAACATAAAGATTAACTACATCAAAAACAACAAATACAAAACCATACCGACCCATTTTTCTTTTTTTCCTTCAGAATATGCTTGTTAATGCGGGCCTTTCTTTCTTTGGCCATGTCCACAAATGGCACTTTTTCCGCATCAGACACCTTATTCCATACTTCCACAGCTGATTTGCTATACTGGATAGTGGAGACGAAAATTTGTGTTAATACGACCATGCCCTAAAGTCTACCGAATAACCATACGAACTACGACCGCATTAACTCTAACCTATGTAATTATAAACTTTGGACTCTTATTGGCAGCTTTGGCTTTTTTCTGATAGGCGTCACTGCAATTGGAAAGGTAGAAAAGGCATTACAACACAATGAATACAAAATGGAAGTAAGCACATTAACAAACTAATTCTATTGGTCGTACAAATACGTACAGGAAAAACAGATAAGGATTGGTGTGGGTACTTCCCACTGCTGCCTTTGACCCTTCTACTCCTGCCTTAGACCCTTTTACAACTTGCGGTCGCTTCTTTCCAGTTGTCATCCTTCGTATAGCGCAAAAATAAGAAAACTTTAATCATTCCAAATATTATGACCAAGTAGATCAAAAGAGCATTGAAAATGTACTCTTTCAGTATCTCTATCAAGAATTGGATGTTACAATCATTAACCCATAAGTTTGAAACCAAGCCAAAAAGAATTACCAAGCCTTCTATCTTTTATGTCTTATCCTAATTACAGACGAACAATGTGAGCCTTATCATAATTTAATCCACATTCGCCAGAATGCACAAAAGTTCAAAAAGTCAAATACACACATTGACACAATTTATCTTAATTAGATCATGCATCCAAAAATAGCAACGTAGCTGAGAATAGAAGCATAAGGGAGAACTAAATTTTCAGCTCTAAATCCAAATTTGTTGAACTGTTGATCATACAATCCAGTTATAATCTAAGGGAAATAAATGTTCAGTGGGAAGAGGGGTATTTTATCCCCAACTCATGGAGTAGTTTTTCAGCATTGAAAAGTCATGGAAAGGAAAATATTAGTTGCCAAGACATGGTTTTGAACACAAAAATGCCCCCCCTCCCAAAATCATTTCACTTTCATACCCTTTGTTCTTGGCACCGGATCCCCACCACAACTACCACCACAAGCACCACCAGCGGTGCCACTAGGAGGTATCTCCCCCCCACCCCCACCCAACTACCGCCGCTGCCACAGCCAGTACAACCGCACCACCACTACTGGACAGAGGATCTGGTGCCTTGTTCATATTATTTGAGTTATAAAAGAGTAAGTCATTAGTTATAAAAGACTACATTTGGTATGAGGAAAGACTAATCTTCCTGTTAACATAGACCAAATCATATTTTCTCAAAGAACTTTGTCATAAATAATTTGACTCTTCATATTATTTGAGTTATAAAAGAGCAAGTCATTAATAACAAAAAGACTACATTGTGTATGAGTAAAGACTAATCCTCCTGTTAACATAGACCAAATCATATTTCTTAGAGAACTTTGTCGTAAATAATTTGATTGTTCATATTATTTGAGTTATAAAAGAGCAAGTCATTAATTATAAAAAAAACTACAATGGGTATTAGTAAAAAAATTGCATTAGGATCATCGTACATGTTGACTTGGTCCAAATCGAAGACGATGACGCAATGGTGGTTGATGAAGGTTTGAGCCATTTGTTTTGGGAATACTGAGATTGTTGAGCTCGGCGATGTGGTGGTGATGGGTGGCGACGACAATGGTGGATGTGGAGGATGTGGTGGCTGTGATATTTTTGGTGATGGGTTGGGGGTTGGGGAAACAGACCAGCAGAGAGAGTAAAGTTAGAGGGAGAGACAAAGGGGGAGGGTTGGCTAAGGGGCGTAATAGTCATTTAACATGGCCCATCCCATGTATTCGGAATTAATCTTCCTCCATTTCATGTTTAGATGAATTCCACAAAAACCACTCTGTAAGGGCAAAATATTTTTGATTGTCAATGGCATGCGTCAAAACACATTCGTCCGTGTAATTGAGATTATTTATTTATCGAGTTGTATTTTATTTTCTTTTATTTCTAAAGTGTCTGTTTAGGAAGTGGAAGAAAATCAATATTGTGTAATTGAGAGTGAGTGCATCGAGCTAATTTGGACCAGATTGATCAGGGTATCAATCGGAGATCAATTGAGGATTCTTGTCTAAATTATTGGCTGCTAGGGCACGAGACTAATTGGCTATTATAAATAGCATCCTTTAGTTGGCAGTTAGGTCACGGATGAATTGAGGCATAAAACCTTATGCTTTAAGGATTAATAATGAGAGAACGAAGCGGTCAAAAAGCAGATGCGGGTTTGTAGTTCAAATAATCAAGATGGGGTTGTATCTTTGAATCTTGGAGTAAAAAGAAGATCGATGGATCTTTGAGTGTTCAATACAACTTCAAGAGGTTTACAACATCAACTCAGTTAATCTCTGGACAAAGTCCTTCGGTGGATTCCGGGAGGCAAACGGAAGGCTTGTTATGGATTCAAGGCAGCAGCAGTCAAGCACTGGGTGTGGTGAACGTGGATTCAGCAAGTAAGTCTTAGGATGATTTGTGAGAATTCAGAATCGTAGGGTAAGATTACTTGTAACCGCACAATGTTTTATAGTGTTTGATTCCTTCTGGTGGTTTTTTTTTCCCGTTTTGGATTTTCCACGTATATCTTGTGTTCATCTCTTTATTGCTTCTCGTTCATGTGATTAGCTTATATATTGATTGGTGGATTTATTTATTAAAAAGATAAAAAATAGCAAATATTTTTAAGCCTAGGTGATCTAGGATTTTTCAATTGGTATCAGAGCGGGTCGCTTGTAATATTAGGGTTTATTCCTAGAGCGGATCCTTTTTTTTATTTTATTAATTTGCTATTTTGGAAAATCCTAATTTTCATAACTCTGCTATTGCGAAACCTCCTATTTTAAATGGGTCTAATTATTCATATTGGAAAGCTAGGATGAAGGCTTATTTGAAGTCTCAAAATAATTGAGTCTGGCTCTCAGTTGTTAATGGTTATACCGAGCCTACCTCCACCGTGGATGGTAAAAATGTTCGAAAGCCTTATGAGTCATGGACCAACGGTGATCATCAGAATGAAACATATAATTCATGTGCTCTTAATGCTATTTTTTGTTGTGTGTCTTTGCCTGAATTTCAACGTATTTCCACTTGTGAAATTGCTAAGGATGCATGGGATATTTTAGCCATTACTCATGAAGGGAATAGTCAAGTGAGACAACAAAAATTTCAGAGAATTATCACTAATTTTGAGATGATACGGATGAGTGACAATGAGATGTTTGGTAATTTTTATGCGAGGCTGAGTGAAATTGTGAACTCAAGCTTTAACTTAGGTGAGTCTATTTCTCAAGAGAAAATAGTTAAGAAAATATGCATTCTTTACCTGAGAGGTTTATTACTAAAGTT
The DNA here is from genome assembly GCF_030253575.1 of Rhododendron vialii. NCBI lineage: Eukaryota > Viridiplantae > Streptophyta > Magnoliopsida > Ericales > Ericaceae > Rhododendron > Rhododendron vialii. The sequence continues at coordinate 19,304,141 of NC_080566.1, forward strand.
GAAGTCCTTGAATGTTTGCCTAATTTTGATTCCATGAAGGTTGAGGAAGTTGTTGGCCACATCTTAACTTTTGAAACTAAATTGTCACAATACAGACCTCAAAAAAAGAAGAACAAAAATGAGGAAAAATCCTTGGCTTTTTCTAGTTTTAAAGATAGTTTCAAGGTCTCGGATAGTGATGACGATGAATTGGACCAAGAGGAAATAGCTTTGTTTGTTAAAAAATTTGGAAAGTTTTTTAAAAAGAATAAAACCTTTGGTCCTAGTTCGAAAGATAAGAATGGTAGGTCTTCCAAGGGTAAAGAGAGGAAAGAGAGCAAATCATCGGGTCCCCAATGTTACGAGTGCATGGGGTTTGGTCATATTGCCCAAGAGTGTGCTAACAAACAGAAAAATAAATCCTATAATGTCAAAACTTGGGATGATAAAGACTCTAATGAAGAAGAAAATTGTGGGGGGAATAGTAAAGTCATGGCTTTAGGAGCCTCTGTGCATCCCCATGTGAGTGAGTCTAAGTTAGGAGATGAGAGAGTGAATGATGAGTATTTGAGCAACAGCGAGAGTGAGGAGGAAGAGAGTTTGCAGAAAGCCTACAATGAACTCTACAAAGAAAGCCTGAGGTTGACTAAGACTAACATTGAGCTATCTAGTGAAGTAAAGAAGAGCTATGAGTCTAATGTAAAACTCAAGCAAGAGCTTTTGAAAGCTCAAGCTCGGGGGAGTCAAGTTGAGAATGATAGAGATTCTTTGATTAATGAACTTGTTGATGTTAAGAGTGTGAATGGTAAACTTGGGATTGATTTGCATGCGTCTTATGAAACTAACAAGCTTCTTAACTTGAAGGTAGCTAATTTGCAAGTTGAGCTTGACAAGACCAATGCTACATTTAAGAAAATGAATGCAGGGTCAAAGGCTTTAGAAGAGATCATTGGAGTGCAAAGGGGAATCTCAAATAAAACCGGCCTTGGGTTTCAAAAGGAAGCATCAACTTCTAAAGGCGGAGGTAATCATGGATTTGGTAAGGATAAAGGTAACTATTCTACTCCTTCATCTTTCATTTGTGGCAAGAAAAATAATAATGCACCTCAAAAGCCTACTCCTCCTAGCCCCCTATGCAAAGGGGTTTACCCATTTGTCACCATTGTGGTGTCAAGGATCACATAAAGCCACATTGTTATCAATTGATTGGATACCCCCATGCTCACTCTAATTTTTATGATAAAAGTTTTTGGGGTAGGACTCACAAGCACATGCCTACACGTAAGACCAATGTGATTCACCAATCTAAGCCTTTCCCCAAAGCTAAGGCAAAAGTTGAGAAAGTGAGAATCCGAACTCTTTGGGTGAGAAGTTCAAATGTGAGGCCTCAGGTGAATCATACATGTATCTCTCTAGATGATAATGGGTCATCCGGAGAGGTTGACCTTGCTTTTTGAGGCATGGTCCTTATTCATAGACTAGGATGTTTTATGCTAATAATCTATTGCCTAGCTCTATGAGTTTCATTGCTGTTTTTGCATTTCTTGTTTATTTTTTTTGTGTTTTTCTATATATATAAATATATATTTTTAAAAAAAAGTTGTTTCTATGACCTACATGGTTTGGGATGTCTTTGAGCATGCTATGTTTCATCTTGATGCGTTGCTATATCTCATGATCGTGCATCTCATGGTTCGTACTTGTCATGCATGCCTTCTCAAGAGCTACTTTCATGAGAGTTTCATCGAAAAATCATGTGTATGGCAGTCATTGCATGTGTTTGTACACGCCCATTGATAGCCTGGAGAAGTTGATCCTTATCTCTTTGGGTGAGTATTTGTCCTTGTGGTGGACACCCTATGTCATTCACCTTGGGTATTGACCTTTGGCTTGCATACCCCATGTGAGGTCGATTGGCTTGGTTTGATGGTTTAAAAAATATATATATAAAAAATTGAAAGACCTGAGGAAAGGGCTACCTCTATGTGCACGTGCAAGCTCCATCGACTTGCACCTCATGTATTCTCTTTTTGCGTCATGGATTTAAGCTACGGCCTTAGATGTGTGAAAGCCTCCCATGACGGTGCAAAAATATTGTGTGATTATTTGGTATAAGGTTGGCATCTCTTGAGGGGGGAGAAGATCATGTTATATACTCACTTAACCCCGTTTTTGATATGATCATTCTTCATTCGGGTTGGAGTTGGTCTGCCGCCCTTGTGTAGAATGATGTAAGTTGGTCCCTTCTTGGTTGATATGACCTCATAGGGATGAGTTGATTCTATTGTTAAGGCTATCATTGCACACACTCACTATGACACTTGCATGATTTCATACCCATGGTCGTTCTTTGAAATTTTCTTAGGGTAGCTCCTTTGAAAGCAATCCTAACTTGGGGTACCATGCGATGTTTCTTTTGTGTGTGATATATCTTGGTGATTGAGTGCTTCATAGTATATTCTTTTGTCTATTTGTGATCCCTCTCTATGGGAGCATATCTTTGTTTGGTGAGTGGGCATATCTTGGTTTCATCGATATATCTGTGTTTCTGCCAAGTCTATATGCGTTTAATTGATTTCTCTACGTGTCCTAGCATATGTTGTTCATTTATCCCTGCTCTTTCTTTGTCAATCTATGACAAAAAGGGGGAGTAGGATATTATGGGATCTAACTGTGCGCTTGTTGATAACATTGCAGGATGATCATTGTGATTGTTGGGATTAGGTGTTAGAGGATGATCATTGTGATTGTTGGGATTAGGTGTTAGAGGTGTTTAGATTTTTTTTTTCATGTGTTTTGTCATGCATTGCCAAAGGGGGCGATTGTAAGGGCAAAATATTTTTGATTGTCAATGGCATGCGTCAAAACACATTCGTCCGTGTAATTGCGATTATTTATTTATCGAGTTGTATTTTATTTTCTTTGATTTCTAGAGTGTCTGTTTAGGAAGTGGAAGGAAATCAATATTGTGTAATTGAAAGTGAGTGAATTGAGCTAATTTGGACCGGATTGATCAAGGTATCAACTGGAGATCAATCGAGGATTCTTGTCTAAATTATTGATTGCTACGGCACGAGACTAATTGGCTATTATAAATAGCATCCTTTAGTTGGCAGTTAAGTCACGGATGAATTGAGGCAAAAAAAACCTTATGCTTTAAGGATTAATAATGAGAGAACGAAGCGGCCAAAAAGCAGACGCGGGTTTGAAGTTCAAATAATCAAGATGGGGTTATATCTTTGAATCTTAGAGTAAAAAGAAGATCGATGGATCTTTGAGCGTTCAATACAACTTCAAGAGGTTTACAACATCAACTCAGTTAATCTCTGAACAAAGTCCTTCGGTGGATTCCGGGAGGCAAACAGAAGGCTTGTGGATTCAAGGCAGCGGTAGTCAAGCACTAGGTGTGGTGAACGTGGATTCGGCAAGTAAGTCTTAGGACGATTTGTGAGAATTCAGAATCGTAGGGTAAGATTACTTGTAACCACACAATGTTTTATAGTGTTTGATTCCTTCCGGTGGTTTTTTTTTCCCGTTTAGGATTTTTCACGTATATCTTGCGTTCATCTCTTTATTGCTTCTCGTTCGTGTGATTAACTTATATATTGATTGGTGGATTTATTTATTAAAAAGATAAAAAATAGCAAATATTTTTAAGCCTAGGTGATCTAGGATTTTTCACACTCCATGAGTTGGGGATAAAATACCCCTTTTTCCACTGAACGCTCATTTCCCCTAGATCAAAATCTCTAACGCAAGAAGGAAAAACTTAATCTAGGTGGAGCCTGGAAATGATTCTCTACACAAGTCACCAGCTTACTTGCACTTAAATACTTTAAAGTTTCAACCACTAATATCAAGGACCAAAAGGGGCAAATGGAACAGTTGTGTAGCTACACTTAAGTGTACTAAAATTGTTAAAAAACCTAAAATAGAACTGAAGAATGAGTAAACGGGATTAACTACTCACTTCTATGTAAAAGTAACACGAGATCCTCAAGCTGCTTAATCCTTCTGAGTTTGTACGTTGTTTCAAATGAGGTACCTAGTAACAACAAAAGAAATAGTCATGTGAGCTCCATATCATATCTCCTTCTATTGAGCCTTGCCTGCCAAAACAAAAATCTTGGCTTCAGGTGCGTGACGGCATGCGGGTCCACTACAGAGTCTAGACATGAGTTGTTGTTATAGTAGTCTAGCTTTTTGACTCTTTTGGTTATGTGCTTATTTTTGGAGCTTGTATATGTTGTAAATATCTGTGGGCACGTCTTGTACGATGGTTATTTTCCGTATATATGCAAGTTAAGTTTTTATGTGTTGGACACCTGATTGGTGTTTTTATTTACTGTTTGAGCAAGGCCAAGGTGTGGGTCCATCCCATTTGGAAAATAATTTAGCGTGGTGTTTTCCGGGATGGGGTGTGACATGTAACATTTAGAGAAATTTGAAAACTTAAAATAAATTCAATATGGTTGAAATATGATGACATAAGCTGTAACAATCCTAATTTAAATAAATAAATAAGTAGTATATAAAAAAAATTGAAATGTTAAATTCAAATTCAATGATTAATTAAATTAATTAGTTAAAACTTATGATTATGTTAGTACATGATAATTTACACTTACTGTACTACATTCATAATTCTTTTTACCTTTCTAAAAAAAAAAAAAAAAACTCCTAACCAACTCCTCTTTTCCCCCATCCCAGCCGAGAATTACTACCCATCACCCCATGTGTAGATTTTAAACTCCCCACTTCTCCCTCTATGCCATGAACCCATTCCAAGTTTACAACCCCCCCCCCCCCCCCCCCCCCTATCTCATTCTATTCCATTAGACACACCCATAAATTCCGAAAATCAAAATAAAAAAAAAAAAACAAAGTTACTCATTTCCATTTTTCCTACTCAGTCCAGAGCAAGAAAAAGAGAGAAAGGGAGAGAACTTGAGTTCTCATTCATGGAGTTTTAAGAGAGAGAGAGAGAGAGAGAGAGAGAGAGAGAGAGAGAGAGAAAAACGGGTTCCTATATAACACTTCTCCACACATCAAATTCGGGTTTCTAATCAACCACTACATCACCAAGCATTCACAGCCCACCTTCCATTCATTCCGAGGCAGCCCCGAAGTTCTCCGATTCCGTCATCTTCTCCAATCGCTAAAAATCAACCAAACCCATTAATCGCTTTTTCGGCCGGAGTCGAGGTAGAATAATCACTTCCCTATTCTCCCCTAAGTATATTTTTACTCCTATGTGTTAGCTGTAATACTTAGAAGTGAAAAGAATCGACCCTATTATGAAAACGAAAAGACTAGAGGCGATGCTCTGTTTTCTGGAAACAAAACTCAATTGCTACAGTAACATGCACGTTCTATTTTATTAAGGAGATGTGCTGAAACTACAGATTGCCCCCTGTGGTTATGTTTGTTCCCAAATCTGATCCTTAACTAGGTGGTTAACTTATTAGAATTGTTGTTCAGTAGGATAAATGCATTACGGTTGTATTTCTCCATTGATATGTATAATATTTAATGTTTGTGAATAAGTCAATCACAGTAAAATTTTATCACAAGAAAAATAAAAGTACTGAGTAAAAGTAAAAGTAATAATTAGCTTGAACAAAAAAAAAAAAAATAAATAAATGATAAGAGTATTTTTTTTTTCCTTTTCTCTTTACGTAGTAAAATAAAAAGTTTAACCATCATCTAAAGTAAAGTAATCAGTAGGTGAAAGCTAACATTTTTTTTTTTTTATGAAGTTAAAAACTATTGAAACATTTGGCTATAGGCTAAAAGATTAAAGACCCTATTAATCTAGCTGGATAGATTATAAAATATAAAGAAGTATATAAAGATACTAAAATGATTAAGGTTACTGTTAACCTAAAGGATAAATGTATACGTTTATTTGATATTTTATTAGGTGAGGTACTGAACCGATTAGTAAAAATTTAGTATCATCATTAACAAAAATAAGTATAACTTATTGAATAAAAGTTAGCTTGTGTTTTACTAATTCAAAAAGGGCATTGGCCCAATCCTAACATCTACGTGTTTAAATACTCGCACTTATAAACTGCCATGCTTATGTGCACATTGAGATGTATGATGTTATTTAATGAGTTGTTATGGAATCGCTATGTTGTACGTGTTAGCACGGACTTAGGTTCACTGGGTGGTTACAAGTAGTGACTCACGTAGACGGTGTTAAGTAAATGAAAAATGGAAAGGTGTTAAGGTGTGAGATTGTGGATTGTGATTTGAGCCATGGCTATGGCAAGGGTAACCAATGGGGCCCCGTGTTAAAATGGGTAACCAATGGGGCCCTGTATTGAGAGATGTTGTGATGCTAATGTATAATGCGTCATGGGAAAATTCACTTCTTTTGTTCAAGAGGGAATAGGTCCCATGAGACGGTTATAGTTAGTGGTAGGTGATGTCCGACCCTAATGTACGATGCGTCATGGGATGACTCGATCCTCCTGTTATGGTCTTAAGTGAGAACATGCTAGATATATAATTTAGGTGAACTCACCTAGGATCCTGGTACAGGATAAGCAAGAGGAAGGGTGGACCCATGAGACGGTTGTAGTTAGTGGAAGTGGGAGGAAAAGGATCTCGTGGAGAAAATCCTTAGATATCATGTAAGTTGATGGATAGTAAAGAAAAAGGATGATGTGCTATTATTCTGTACCTTCTGTATGTTGTCAATTTTTATATCGTTGAACTGCTAACTGTAGAATAAGGGGTTAGTAGGGTTGGGGTTATCTACTGAGTTTCAAAACTCATTATGGTGCCGTTGGGCTGGCGTTTTATGCCAGGTAATCAAGAGACCGAAGAGCAGAATCATCTTCAAGATGATCAGTATCAGGGTGAGGACCTCCCAGCTGAGGAAGGGGATTGAGCCTTGGATACCCTACCCTTAGAAGCTCTGTTAATTTAAAGTATTGTTATTTAAATTTTCAAAAGTGTTATCACATTTGTCAAACTCTGTTTTTATTTCATTGGGTTGTAAGACAGTTAAGTTGTTTTGAATTCGGTATTTGAGATTTTCGCTGCTAAACTCTGTTTGATAAAATTTTAGTTCTTAAATCAGTTTTATGGATTATTAAATCAATTAGAAATAATTTAATTAACGTGTCCGAAAATCGGGGCGTTACATAAGCTTTGGGAAGGCCGACATAGTAAATCTATGAACTTCTATTGGGAAAATTGTCTTTTAAATGTTTTATTAATGTTTTGAAAATTTGGGGCGTTACAAATGGTATCAAAACCTTAGTTTCAAACCCTCGGCTCTGAGTAGATTGGGTAGATCACTTTCCAAGAGTATAGTGTTATCCTGGGTAGTCAAGCGCTTAACCTATCGATTATCTTAGCTACTATACAATACTCTGTTGTAAGAGTGGAACATAAATATGTTAGTAGCCATCGCCTGAATCATTTTCGTCAAGTCCTGAAGCCAATGACCCTAAGAACGAGATACAAGAACTCGCTCCTATTGTATATGTAGAGCCGAACCAACGCGTCAAAAGTTCTAGATCGAAGACGAGGAGATAGACCTTGACAATCGTGGGAGAAGGGACTGAGGCTGAAGAAGAGACGACCTAGAAGATTAAGTACCTGGCTACCTGCTGGAAGAGATTTTTTTTGTTTTGTTTAGAGGATAGGGCCTTTGTGAGAACTTACTGTGAGAAAACTTGAGTCCTATGACTAGCAGTTAGGGTTGACTGTAATAATCACGTGTCTGATCCTTGTGGCACTTTCTGTATAGATACTTTAAATTGTCTTTTCCATTTTTTTTAAAAAAAGAAAAAGAAAAGAGACGTTGTCCTTGCCATGATTTTGTAATTGGAAGCCTCTAATTATCCTACCTTCATATAAACACTAATGCCAATGTAAATGCCGCCCATGTCATCAACAATGGTTACGTCAGTGTCGAGGTCAATGCAGAATCAATCGCAATGTGATACCAAGTAACATCGAGATTGTGCATGATATACGGACGATCAGTGTCATAAATATACTAACTCCCTGACCTCAAGGGCTATGCACCCCTCAAGCTAATGGACTGAGGGATAAAAGTATGATGTCATCTTAGTTCTTCAGACGTGAGCTGCATACATCCTACGGAGAGCCTATCCCAACAAATAGGGAATCGTAGTTTAAGCAAATTGAAAAGCTGCTGGAAATCACAAACACCAGAGAAGATGGTGGTATGCATTACTTGGTGTCTTACCAGATCCACGGAAAGGTCAACCACTAGTGAGATGTGATGAAGCAACCAAACGTGGACTCTGTTTGAGGCCCTACTCCGGAGAAGATAATTTTGGACATCATTTTGGGCATGGATCGACTACCCGCTCTTTGCACTGTTATTAACTTCTATCAGAGAGGCGAAAATTCATTCTTTACATGGGAGGTCCTACTTTTTTAAGGGGATAGAAGAGCTATTGTCGATAATTCATCTAAACTCTATCCCTCATTGAATGTATCCAAACCGCTTACTATTTTCAATCTCTCTTGACTCTTCTTAGAATCACCTTCGCCATTATGACTCTTCATAGTTAGAGCTACAACTTCTACTAAAGCCCAATTTGTTGAGCTCCTTGTATGTTCCAAGCACCTAATTCTCTTGCCATTTTCTTTTGTGCGTTGGGTATTCCTAAAGACCATTTTGTTCCAACTTTTTTTAATTTTATCCGATTTGATTGTGAAGTCAATGGTTTACTCTGTTATGAGTCTAACCTTTCTGATCCATTGCATACTATATGCTTAGAGCAATCGTCGTCTAATTTGGACCAGTGCACTATCAACTATTCACAACCTTCAATTCTTTTGATATCACATCAAAACATGTCTCCGAGGTTTCAACGTCTTCATCATTGTCGGTGGAAGTGTTGCTGGAATCGGAAGAGCTGTCATCGCTGGAATTGGAAGCACTATCATAGCTATTAAAGTTCTGACCGTAATTTTCCAAGGAATCACCCTCGGAATCATCGTAGACATCTTCTTCAATGACGATCAGTGCAACATCTCCCTCTCGCTGCTGTTCAGGAGATGCATGGACTATGGCCCTTTGTTCGGGGAACCCAATAAGTCGATAAACGGGGACGAACATAGTATTTAGAGACCCATGTTTTATTTTATATATTAAATAGGTTAACACAGTGATTACGTGAAGATTATGTATGCTTGACTTAATTTTATGAACCTAGCAAATTTGTTTCTTTTTATTCATTTGTATGTATGTGCGCTTACACATGTAAAGGTATTTGATCGACCGTGCTTAAATTTGTTGGATGCAGCGGTATAGGACTAAATTATCATATTTTCTTCAACTTGGCCCCAAAACTCCGAGCAGGAGGATCACCAAGCCCACCATTTTGGGATTCATGCTGTTTAGGCAGGGCTAAATGCATGATATGTGAATAGCCTTGTAACTTGGCATTAAAGAGATAGTTTACCTCAAGGCGTAATTGGCGATCCTCATCTTCAAGGCCTTGAGTCGCATAGTTGTAGCGATTTTGTGCGTTGAGAAACCAATCCTCTGTAGGATTGAGTTGACACTTCTCTCTGTTAAGACAGTAATTTTCGTCTTGAAACTTGTTAACCTTATCATTGCGCTAACAAATTTTTTCTTCATAATGCTGAATCTCAATATCTAATCCAATCATATTGAATCGACATGCAAATAAAATGGCGTGATATCCCTTGAAACGATTGGGGTCCCACCAGGCGTGCCAAATGTTTTCCTCAAAAGTGAAAATTAATAAAATCGTGAAGGCCTGGGCGGTTTTTCTTCTTGTTACGGGCATGCCAGGACTGGATTGCAGTCTGAATTCGTGTTAAGGCCTGAATGCCTCAATCTGACTTTGATTAGAGCGATTGCTTATGACCCAAGAGGTAAGGTCGTAGAAACTAGACTTAGGCAAGCATGGATTGGAAGGTAAAAAATAATCTACTTTGCTAAAAATTAAAGATAATTGAGATAATTTGAGTAAACGCTAGGCTTGGTTGGTGCTGGACTCTTTTTTAAGTCTTCATTTCTTGTATTTATAGGCAGAAGCTCCAGGTCTTGAGCTAATTGAACTACTTTCATACATGGCTGCCAATTGTCCTGTTTCAGGCTTGAGTTGCATAGCTGCCAAGTGTCCCGTGCCTTGCTTCTCACTCCAAAATAACGACTGAAAGCCTCCTTTTCTGCATGGGTACTTGCCAAAAAAGGGAATCTCCTTTTTTCCTTTTCCTTACGCACTTATCTAGGCTAAAGGCCAAAACATTCTTTATGATAAACAAGGGGCCACAACCACTTTTGTTGACTTGAGGTCTCCCTCGTGTGGGCCATTTGATAGTTTTAAGGAGTCAAGATATAATACAAAAGGAATTATGGGGACTTTCAAACCACCTTTTCCTTCTCCTTTTTCACGCGCTTACCAAAAAGGTGACTATCACACCCCAAAATGGGAAGTAACCAGCCATGAACCATAGGACTGAAACTCGTAGAACATGTAGCCTAAAAAGAAATTTGATTAAAAACCAAGACAATGAACTAATAAACAGTCAACCATTTTTTTATTAAGAACAACTCCAACCAATTAAGTTCAACAAAAAGTATGGGGCACAACCATCCCATGAACCAAACAATATCCTGTGATCCAACAATAATAAAGAGGAGTCGTTATCTGACAATTGTTTTGAATGCGGAAGCGATTTATTAAAATAAAATTTGAATGAGACACTGTGGGCACACGCCCCGAAAAATCCATTTTCCGTGCATAAAATCGGGTGCGTCCTTTTTGGAAAGCGCGGCGAAACGCTTACAATTCAGAGTCGCCACTCAGGTTTTGCGGTATGCACCCAAGGAACCGAACTTGAAACGTTTTGCTACGTTGTTTGATTTAAAAAAAGGCTTGTAGACTGGACCATCGTCACCATCGATATCTGAGGTTCGGGGGCCAGGTTACGAGAGGGGAAGGGTTTTATGGCACCCTTCTCGCCCAATTCGGAGATCGGTCTCTACTCGAGCATTTTGTAAAACGTTTGCGCTTTTCTCTCATTAATCATTTTTTTAGCCAATTAGGGCGGGGGAACAGTTAAAGGGGATTAAAACCATAGCAGGTTGCATTTACATGGCAAAAATATAACGGATGATTGATTGAAGCAATGAATATAGATTGAGAACAAGCACCTGTGAGCGTTTTAGACAAACTGGGGTTACACCAATCCAGTAGGAGGCACGCAAAAGGAAGCTGTATGCACCGGCCAGGCCACTGCATACAGAGACAACTTGCGTGCGCCACAGAACAAATGGCGTGCGCCGGTAAATCTAAACTCACGGCTCCTATTTCTCAAACTCTGGGCTCTGGAAGGACCAGTGCACATCCAGGACAAACCACACAGTTAGTATAGCAACATACATATGGTTACAGACAACATAAATGATTCTAAGAAAACAAAATAGACAACCCACCCCATAAACAGTGTGGGAAAATAAACAGAGGCCAGGATTTAGCTATCATGCAAGGGCCAGCCACTGGACCCATTGCAACTGTCGTATGCCAGTCTAAAGACCTCGTACGCCAGTTACACTATTTGGTCAGTGCTTGGCTTTGCATGGTCTGGGCTCCGGAACACGACCAGAAGGATCCCAGAGGCCTTTTAAAGCAGAAATAACAAATGATAACTACACAACTCTAAAAATACGAAAAGTAGTAAATTGGTTCTTAGCATGCATAAAGGTGATAAGATAAGAAATAAAACAAGAAAAGGATGATCGGTGATCCCTACACTAGTGGTGCACAAACAGCCATGACTGGCGTACGGCTTAATGATACTGGCGTGCGCCATGTGTCATCTAGCACGATCTTTGGATCTTGCTAGCTTTAGGGCCATGACTAGTATTGACTACTAGCCTTAACCATGCCAGCACCCCTCAGAGGTCAGAACAGGAAGATTACAAAAGTTGGTATACCTTTGGTTTTGAGGTTGATGGAATGTTTTAGGCTTGAGTTTAAGGTTTGATGGATGGATGATGAATGATCTAGGTACTGTGGTATGGAGAGGAAGGTTCCCTACTTACTCTTTCAAGTGATGAAAGAAAAAGAAATAAAGAAAACAAGAGAGAGAAAGACCTCCACTCTTAATGGTGGTTAATACTTGTGAACCCCTTGCATATAAATGCAAGGGGGGTATTTATAGCCCAAGGGAGGACTGAAGAGGGCAATAATCAGTTGGGTTAAAGGCTGGTTAGGTTAAGGAGGGAGCTTCCCATGCATTAAATGCATGGGACTAGGTGATGGAAGATGTAGGAGAGAGAGGGGAGCAACCCTGCATGTTACAATCATCAGGAAACTGTAGACTACGTCAGGGTGGCCACAAAAGTCCTGAGCATGTGGTTGAATAGTGACGATTTGACTGGCGTACGCCATCTTTGTACCAGCGTGCGTCGGTGGTAACTGAGTCAACGGTCGATGACTGACACATGGCAGTTTACCAGCGCACGTCAGCACAGTGCTGGCATAAACAAGTAGGGTTTTGCTGAGGCCATTTGGTGCTGGCTTGAAGGGTTTGAAGATGGGTTCGACTGGGTTTGAATGTGGTTCAGGATGCTCAAAGCTCAAACACACCAATAACCTCGGAATATTCTTGACCATAATCATCATTGGGGAATCAAAGACCGTAAGTAAACTAATCTGGACAGTCCAGAATAAGGTGTCTACAGTAGCCCCCCTTTGACGGCACTTGAAACACCATTGATTTGGTACAAGTAACGTCAAAGGTTTTCTAGACACCCTTCTGAGCTGCCTAGAACAGCGCAAACGAGTCAAAGTAGGCATGGAATTTAAAGAACCTGCTTGGTTGAATGTGTATGAGCGATTATCGCTGCTGGGGATGATATAGATTGCCGTTGATCTGAAAATAGAAAGGATAAAACGGGTTGTCCCAGTAGAAGGGGAATTCTCTTGGGGAATAATTGTTACAAGCAGATCGACTCCTTTGGGGGAGGAACTATTAGACGGGTGGATCGTTGTTGATTTGAAATCGGACGGGTGGACTATCGTTGATTTGAAATCGAACGGGTGGACCGTCGTTGATTTGAAATTGGATGGGTGGACCGTCATTTGATTTGAAATTGGACGGGTGGACCGGGTGGACCATCGTTGATTTGAAATTGGATGGGTGGACCATCGTTTGATCTGAAATTGGACGGATGTCTGCTTGGAAAACTTTTTCCTCGAGCCTCAGTGTGAGCTGGGGTAACTTGAACCTTTATTTGAGAAGAAATTTCGACCTGAGGAGTAATTTGGGCCTACGGCCCAGATACCACTGGTGTACGGCACCGCACAACTGGCGTACGCCAAAAATGTTAAAAGACCCGGGCCCAGACCCAGCCCAAATCCAGCCTAATTGCTTCCCATGCTGCATAAACTTCTGTAGGAGACACGAAACTGCCAAATACATCGGTTTCAAACTCCCAACTCTCCCAAACTATCTTAAAGCCATAATTCCTCACAAAACCTTTTGTGGGCATGCGTGCCCTTGGAATTTTCAGATTCCAAAATGCAAGGGCCCAGATCGAGGGAGCGCGAGCGGGGAAGCAAGCGCTCGCAAAATACAGAGTCGCCACTCAGGTTTTAAAGGTCCGACACCCAAGGAACCGTATTTCAAAGCACTTGTCGCGCTGTTTGATTTGAAAAAGTTAAGGAACTAGTCCGTCATAACCATATCTGGGTTTGGGAGCCAGGTTACGAGAGGGGAAGGGTTTTATGGCACCCCTCTCGCCCAATCCGGAGATCGGTCTCTACTTAGGCATTTGCGAAAATATTTGTTTGCGATTCTGTTTGATTAATCAATTCTTTAGCCATTTAGGTCGGGGGAACAGTTTAAGGGATTAAAGCTGTAACATGTTTGCAGGATGTGAATGATAGCATGGATGAGCAGTTAGTATAGAATGAGAACAAACTCCTGTGGGAGTTTAAACAAACTGGGATGCTCCTGTTTTGGAGTGACGTGCGCAGGAAGAAACCAGCATGCAATGAACGAGTCACTGCATGCTGTTTACTCCTGCGCGCACAACTCCAAGACACGCGCGCGCTGGTGAGCTCAAACCCACAGCTCTTATTCTTAAACTCTTTGGGCTCTGGAAGGACCAGTGCACACCCAAGACAAACCACGCAGTTTATAGCAGCATAATATATAGTTTAAAAGCTGTAAAGCCCTACAAATTAATAAAACACCCCATAAACAGTGTGGGGACAAAATAATGGCCTAAGGCCGAGCTATCCGTGCAAGGCCATTCACTGGTTAGAGACAGATAGTCGCGCGATGGAGTCACTCTGGCGCGCGATGGTGCGCCCTGGCGCTCTGTCGCGCAATGGAGCCAGTCTGGCGCGCGATGGTGCGCCCTAGCGCGGGATGGCCGCGCCTTGGCACAACTAGACCAGTGCTTGGTTTACACATTTCTTGGTTCTGGGACAGGTCTAGAATGATCCCAAAGGTACTCCAAAACAGCAGAAACTCATATTAAACTACAAACTAGCAGTTTATACTAAAGAAAGCGGAAAAGTGATTTTTATCAAACTTAACAGTGATCTATATGAAATAAAAGCATAAAACAGTAGGAAACCAATCCCCACGCGGTCCAACGCGTGCAACAACAGAGTGTCGCGCGCGAGAGTGGGACCGTCGCGCGTTGGTATTACCACGACGGTTTTTGAAACCTTGCCAGCTTTAGGACCAGGACTGGTATTGATTATCAGCCTTGGCCCTGCCAGCCCCCCTCAGGAATCAAAACAGAAAATAGAACAAAGGTAAGCTATACCTTTGGTTTTTGAGTTTGAAAGGTGTTTGAGCTTTGATGTTTGAAGGCTTGATTGAGGAGTTTGAGTGGTAGAAGCAAAGAACAAGCTTTGTTCTTGAGTGATTGTAACTTAAGGCTAGAATATATGTAACCCTTTAAAATTCTTGAACCTTTGGAAAAATACTAACCCTTTTGAATGTCTTTTTTTTTTGGAACCATTTAATGGAAGAACAAAGGGGGATATTTATAGGAGGAGATGGAGGTGAATCTGGTTAGAAACAGAGGAGTTCAGGCAGTCCACGAGGTCTGGCCAAAGTTGTATTGGTGGCCAACTGTCCTCATTCAGAAAGGTTGGTGGTAGGTTGGACCGTCGCGCGATGGTGCACCCTGGCGCAGTATCGCGCGATGGAGTTAGTCTGTCGCGCGAGGGTGCGCCTTGGCATAGGATGGTTGCGCCCTGGCGTACTCTCGCGCGATGGAGTCAGTCTGTCGTGCGAGGGTGCGCCCTGGCGCAGGATGGTTGCGCCCTGGAGCATCAGTTGGGTTTTTGGTTTTTGAAGTGGCTTAGGCTAGGTTAGGTTCAAGGGTTTTACAAACACTCAAAGCTCAAACACGCTATCATTCCCAGGGTGTTCTTGATCCGTTTCATCATCGAGGAATCAAAAATCGTAAGTAAACTAATTTGGAAGCCCAGATTAGGGTGTCTACAGTAGCCCCTCTTTGACGGCACTTGAAGCACCATCGACTTGGTACAAGTAACGTCAAACAATTCTAGACACCCCTCAAAGCAATCCAGAGCAAAGCATACTAGCAAAGTAGACAAGTAAACTTAAGAAACCTGATCGGTGGAATGGACTGGCTGTCCATTGTCGGGGATGGAAGTAGAAGTGGACGAGTGAATCGCCGCTTGTTGATCGAATTTGGACAGAACAGGCTGTTGTTGCAGATGTGGACGGGACAGGCCATCGTTGCTGGGGATCAAGCTATCCTCGGCACGAAGCATTCCAACAAACACGGGTAGGTCGTGTCAGGCAGGTTGAATTCCATCTGTTGGGAATCAGAGCCAATTTCCTTCTCAAAGACCATCTGAGACAGAGCAATAAGGCTGTTGGAAGATGCGCGTGAAGCTAGACTGAGTAGAGGTAGTCGTTTGGGGCAGGCCGAGGCGAACTCCCCTGGGGAACAACTAGTTGCGAATGGGTGGACCATCGAACGATATTCTGATCGTTGTTGTGGCTTGAAAGGTCGATATGGCTGATTGTCATCACTGAATGGACTGAGACAGGCGATGGGTGATTGTCATCGCTGAATGGATAGAGACATGCGACGTGGCTGGTTGTCATCGCTAAATGGATAGAGACAGGCGACGAGGCTGGTTGTCATCGCTGAATGGACAGAGACAGGCGATGTGGCTGGTTGTCATCGCTAAATGGACTGAGACAGGTAACGTGACCGTCATTGATGATATGGCTGACCATCAGGAATGACTGAGTCGGACGATATGGCTGACCGTCGCTGATGATATGGCTAACCATCGTTGAATGATTGAGATGGACGATATGGCTGACCGTCGCTGATGATATGGCTGACCATCGTTGAATGATTGAAATGGATGATATGTCTGACCGTCGCTGATTTGGATGGGCAGGAAGATCACTGTGCAGAATGATCAAGCCATTGGAAATTGGACAAGACCGGCTGTCGTTGATTTGAAAGGGGAAGATCAGTGTGCAGAATGATCAAGCCATTGAGATTTGGACAGGACTGGTTGTCGTTGAATTGAAAGGGCAGATCAGTGTGCAGAATGATCAAGTCGTTGAGTTTTGGACAGGACCGGCTGTCGTTGATTTGAAAGGGCAGATCAGTGTGCAGAATGATCGAGCCGTTAAATTGGATTGAATTCTGATTCCCTAAAGTGCATTCCAAGTGCCAGCAGAGTAGGATGGCAAGGCTGTGTGCTTGATGGTTACCATGGCAAGCGAGATAAGGAAAGTGGCACGTGGCACTCCCTCATATTTGCACTATCCCAAAGAAGCAATTCTGGCTCCAGTCCCAACAGGAACTAGGCCACAGGCATGATTTCCAAAATCTTGTTTACTTGCTGCCTTCGATACCGTATAGGCATGCTTTGACACTTGATAGAATTTTCCTGCTTTAAACATTTGATACACAATATGCAATGTTGTATACAATATGAATGCACAAATTGAAAATGCAGACACAAGCTAAGGGCGGCTCCTAAGAGGACAACGATGCTTAAGGGCTATCACTGAGCCCCAGTACTTTACTGTCTTTTGCTTCTAAGATGCGCATCCAAATAGAGAGACGCTTGAGCGGGCTGGCGTGCCCAGTTGACATATAGCGGTGTGGCATTGGGCCTGCATGCCCTTTCTTCGATGCTTGGGCGGATAAGCCCCAGAGATATGCTTTGCTTGGCCTTGGGCTGACGTGCCCTTGCTGTCCATAAGATTCCACAGCTTGTGGATTACAGAAGCAAGGGTAGCAATGTAAAAATTGCATTTTTCCAGTTTATTGACATATAAACCATGCGCTAATATCTAATTTGCATTGACAAGTGAATTGAGTCAACACATAGACACACATACATGTACAAACGTGCCTAGCTCGAACAAAAAGGGAGAAAGACCCCAGGATACGATGAGGATCCTTAGACATATGGAAAATAATGAAATTTTGGGTATTAACGTGCCAAAACTCACAATATCCCTTCAGACAGGTGAAACTGACACTTGTAAGGTCAAACATATGTACGGTGACCTGGATGAACAAATAGAACTGAGAAAAGCATATTGACATGACAATGGATTGAAATCTAGAAAAATGCCACAAAAACGGACATAAGACGCAGATAAAGACACATATAGGCCCGGACTGAAACCGACACCCCCCTGTAGTCACATTAGGTCTGCACAGCATGACAAAACTTGGTAAAAGCCCATTGAACAGGACTCGAAGGCAGTAGCTGACTGCTATTGATCGCTGCGCGAATTGAAAAAGTGCGCGCAGGGTTGAGACCAACGCACATAACTACGAATAAGTGCGCGTGAACCTCAAACTAGCGCACATGACTGCAAAGCTATTGCAACTGCTCACACTAGACTTCGCTGAACTTAGAATAAACTGTGAGCCGTTAGGCCTCGCCAGCATTTCATTCTGTTTTTGATGCTTAAAATCTTTTAAGGCTTTATGCTCAGCTTTGAAATTGAATTAGTAGTTTGCAATAAAATTGAAAGACAAAAGGTTTTCCCCCTTTCAGACGCCTCCCATGCAGCTTGATCTTCGATCCTCTTCGACCTTTGATGTGTACCAAACTTCAACCATGGATCCAATTGATAGATTGTGACCGAGTCTCAAAGAGAGACTACCTACGTATCCCAAGCTAGGGAATCAGGTCAAAACGTAGTTCAGGCTAAGGTTCACTCGAGTATTTTACCTCACCTTTTACGCTCTAACTTTTGCCTAGAACCGCCCATTCGGGTTTTTGGTCTAGCGAGTTTTCAAATGTTGCCTTTACTTTTGCCTAGACCTCCTTCATAGGTTCTTGGTCTAGCAGGCTGCTTTAACTTTTGCTTGGAACCGCCCACCCTTGGGGTTTTCAGCCCAACGAGCTTCTCTCAGGGAAAAGGCTTTTGAATTGATCCATGCTGACCAAGGTATTGAATTTATTATTGTTGAGGTCGATAATATGGCCGCAGCCCCAGATACAATGGCTTTGATGACACAGGGTCAATAGTGCTTCAGCTGACATGCCCTGCTCCAGACCACTTTTGAATTTTTCCAACTTACGTTTGGCGGAACGCTGTTCCTGCAAACTTGAACATGGTATGAGGCGCTGGACCTTCTGAGCTTCCGCTTTTTGGCTTGGCATCCGATAGCAAGGGGATTTGATGTTCCTTTAACTCGGGATCAATGTCGGGCATGTCTTTTGAGAGACCATGCCAAGTCATTGATGAACTCTCCGAGCCTGTCTGACCGGGTGCAATGCTCCTCTGGGGACAGTGTTGAACCAATTTGAACCATTTGGAGGTCTACTTCATCTTTCAAGTTTATTTGAAAACTATTATTTCAATTTATAGGCTGAGCATGCCTTTCGTCTTCCCTTTCGGCGAGGGAACACATTTCCTTGGGAATGATCCCATCGAAATCTATCCCTTCGTCGTCTGGGTCGACATAGTTTATTCACAAGCCACCAAAGTACTTAGAAGCAAGATAATGCATATCATAAAGAAAGCCCCTCGGGGTTGCCAAGTATAGCAGACTCAAAACTTGAAACAAAAGCTACGACGTGGAGGGCCAAGAGGCACAACCTCCGACTTAGAGCTAGACTTAGACGACTCAAAAGACTCTGTGTCAGACTCAGACAAAATGCCAATGCAAACTAGACGCGGTTTGAAAATGCAATATTTAAAAAGCTACCCATAGCTTCCACAAAAAGAGGTAGGATCCAGCGGGTGTCAGGCCCAAGCAACAGCACTTCGGCTTCCTCAGCTTTTTTGACCAAACCTACTCGCTGCTCGCATGAAAAATGGACCTCAGTTGGTCAGTCTACTCCTTTGTAAGCTCCTCATTACTATCAATCCAGGTGTCGGCAGTGAAGACCTCAATTGCCCAACCTACAGTAATCATGTTAATCTCCGGTTCGAACGGGATGGATACAATTGGTTTGGGTTGGCTTTTCGGGACAATATAGTGGCTAAGGTTGAATATGGTGGAGCTAGGGTTGATTTGAGTGGAGGTGATAGATATTTGACCAACCAGAAGGTCAGAGTTGTGTCGAGGCAAGGAGTTGGAAATGACGTTGGGCTTTGGTGGAACTTGAACCATGCCGTTGTCAATGAGATCTTGAATCTCATGTCGAAGACGATAGCATGCATCAGTGGGATGGCCAGGCATTTGGTGGAAGGCACAGAAGAGATGAGGCTTGTAACCGGAAGATATGACTTTTGGCGGAGAAGTTGGGGTCAAAGGTTTGAGATGCCCAGACTTGACGAGTTTTTCCATCACTGCGGACAGAGATGCCTCAAAGACAGAGAAATTCCGAGGCTGGGTTTGGGCCCAGTAGCTTTGGGCATTTTGAAACTCTGCAGTGCATCCTCAATGGCTAGGCCTGACTAGAAGAAAGTCTCAAAGTTTGCAGATGCTTGGACCAACACGAGGTGCTTGGCGAAGTCAGGGTGAAGATTGCGGGAGATGATGCGGAGTTGATCCCTCTCGCTCGGGCGATCAGTCATTAGCGCAGCCTTGGCTCTCCACCTCTTAACAAAATCCGCAAAGGACTCTTTTGCTTCCATTTTGGTGGACTCCAACTCACGAGTAGTCATTTTGAGCTGAGAGTTATAATTGTACTGCGAGACAAAGGCAGCCCCTATGTCTTCCCAAGTTCTTCTTTTGGAGATGTCAAGCGACAGAAACCAATGGAAGCCAGGCCCAGAGAGAGTCTGTGGGAAAAACTGAGACATGGCCTCACTTTCCACACCCAGCAGCTTCATGGCAGCATGGTAGCCAAAGAGATGAGTCTTAGGATCGCCCCTCCCGTCGAATTTAACCAAGTCAGGCATCTTGAATTTGTCAGGAAGCCTAGCATTAGGGTACAGGCAGAGACGATCCAGGTCAATTCCTCCTGCGCTGATCTTCTCAGATTTTGAAATAGCTTCTTCCAACTTAGCCATCTTGGCCATAAGAGCAGCTATGTCAGGGTCTTAAACAGGCCTAACAACAGCGGGATTTGGAGCAAGCACACGAGCCTCTCTAGAAGTGGTCTGAACGATAAGCCGGCCTTCATGGTTTGGATCCTTAACAAAGACGGGTTCTGCATGAACATCCTCATCGTCCTCGCCTTCCTCTTTGGCCACTGGTGGAAGACGAGTGTTGATAAGGTCATTTAGGCGAGTGATGTTAGCATCTGTCTGAGTAGCCCTCTGTTGCATAGCAGTGATACTGTTCTGGAGGTTCATGAGCATGGTTTCCAGAGTGAGCGGTTGATCTGTCATCGCAGGTTTTTCAATGGAGCTTGATGAAGAAGCTGAAGATGGGGAAGCCGGCAGCGTGGCTTTTTGCAAAATCGATGGCGAACCCGCCTATAGGGTGGCCAACAGTGAACCTGGAGAAGCCTCCGTTGCAACTGACAGGGAAGTTAGCCTAACAAGCCTTTGAATCATATTCTGATGCAGACGTTCCCAAGTAGGTTTGGCTCTTCCTTTCGGTACTCTCTTGTTCAATGCAATGGTTCCAAACTTTACAGTAAAGCAATTGAAAGCTCAGTGACGGTCCCGCAGCAGCAGTTAATTGCAAAAAGAAATTCAATGCACACGTCATCGTCGTCGGTGTCCTCCTAGACTCTACAACTACAGACCAGTTGTCTCATGATGTTTAGACGCTGCCAAAATCCTCAGAAATCTTTTCAAGGGTGTATCCTTTGTTAGAATCGACTAACACTAAGAGATGTCAAAACAATCTAAGCCTTTGACTATTCCGTTCTTGAAGTTTCAACTTTGGAGTCGGAACAACTTGGTGTAGATGACATGGCACCTTAACCTTGAACGCCGCGGTGTATAGTGACTTCGCACTTCAACTTGGGTAGTGCCAGTGACACGACATCCATACTTTGTGGTTCCTTATTTTTGGTTGAAACTTCAATTGGGCATGAGCCAAAGACTTAAAAAGGTTTGATTTCCCAAAGTCTCATTGATCCAAGGACTTTGAAAATTGACAACGTGCACCATCGAGATGCACGACTCTTCATCGGGTCTAGCAGCGTTCTAATAAACATAAGATAGACTCGAAAGAGACTACCTAGAAGCCACCCTAAACATGCTCCTACGCATAACGGTATGTATGTACAAAAACAGAGTCGAGTTTGCCTCACGAATTTCAGACGTTGCCAGAATCCTCAGAATTCTTTTTGGCGATGTGTCCCTGAGTAGATCAACAGATCCTAAAAGATGTCAAAATAGACTAAATCTTCGACTAGTCCCATTTAAAGGTTCAACTTTGAATTTGGAACAACTCGGTAGTGATGACATGGCACCTTAACCTTGAACACGGCGGTGTATAGTGACTTCGCACTTCAACCTGGGTAGTACCAGTGACATGGCATTACTACTTTTATTGTTCCATATTTTCGGTTGAATCTTCAATCGGGCATGAGCCAAAGATGTAGTAAATTTTGATTTCTCAAAATCTCATTGAACTAAGGACTTTGCGATTGATAACGAACATTCAACAGAATGAACGACTCCTCATCGGGTCCAACAACGTCTTAGACAGCGCATGACAAACTTGAAAGACAAGACAACCTTAAGCATGCTCCTATGCAAAATAGTGTATGTACAGTACATGCGATAGGGAAAGCAGTAACACGTAGACAGTATATAGGGGTTAGATGCAAGTAATCTTACCCTGTAGGTACCTGTCCTAGTTTGGAGAGTTCTAATGCTTTGTATATGCAAAGGCTGGTTTTGGCTTGCAACGGGATCCTCGAACTAGAGCCAAGATATACCTCCCGCTGCCCGCGTAATCGCAGAGCAACAGTCAAATGATAGAATGACTCATCATCGTCGAAGGTTGTCGGTCATTCGGGGTCCCTGGGCTCCGGTAAACCGTGCCGGATTGCCAAAACGATCCAACGCGGCTTTATCCCACATCGATGCATATGAAAAATGCTAACGAATTTGATTAATCGAACAGAATCGCAAATTCGCAAATGCCTTTTCAAATTTGGCTCTCTTTATTTAGTCCATACTTAGAAGAAACTACACGAGAGAATAATCGGAAAAGCCCCAGTCAGGATGGCCGGACACGAGGTCCTGTTAAATCACCAATCCTTTCTTTAGCAGCGCGAAGCTCACTATTTTGACAGACTTTTGTGGGATTGTTCTCAAGCGTATTAAAATCTAAGTATATACCAATATTGATTCTATCCCCAGCAGAGTCGCCACTGTGGGCATGCGTGCCCTTGGAATTTTCGGATTCCAAAATGCAAGGGCCCAGATCGAGGGAGCGCGAGCGGGAAAGCAAGCGCTCGCAAAATACAGAGTCGCCACTCGGGTTTTAAAGGTCCGACACCCAAGGAACCGTATTTCAAAGCACTTGTCGCGCTGTTTGATTTGAAAAAGTTAAGGAACCAGTCCGTCATAACCATATCTGGGTTTGGGAGCCAGGTTACAAGAGGGGAAGGGTTTTATGGCACCCCTCTCGCCCAATCCGGGGACCGGTCTCTACTTAGGCATTTGCGAAAATATTTGTTTGCGATTCTGTTTGATTAATCAATTCTTTAGCCATTTAGGGCGGGGGAACAGTTTAAGGGATTAAAGCTGTAACATGTTTGCAGGATGTGAATGATAGCATGGATGAGCAGTTAGTATAGAATGAGAACAAACTCCTGTCGGAGTTTAAACAAACTAGGATGCTCCTGTTTTGGAGTGACGTGCGCAGGAAGAAACCAACATGCAATGAACGAGTCACTGCATGCTGTTTACTCCTGCGCGCACAACTCCAAGACACGCGCGCGCCGGTGAGCTCAAACCCACAGCTCTTATTCTCAAACTCTCTGGGCTCTGGAAGGACCAGTGCACACCCAGGACAAACCACGCAGTTTATAGACAAACCACGCAGTTTATAGCAGCATAATATACAGTTTAAAGCCTGTAAAGCCCTACAAATTAATAAAACACCCCATAAACAGTGTGGGGACAAAATAATGGCCTAAGGCCGAGCTACCCGTGCAAGGCCATTCACTGGTCAGAGACAGATAGTCGCGCGATGAAGTCACTCTGGCGCACGATGGTGCGCCCTGGCGCTCTGTCGCGCGATGGAGCCAGTCTGGCGCGCGATGGTGCGCCGTGGCGCGGGATGGCCGCGCCCTGTCGCAACCAGACCAATGCTTGGTTTACACATTTTTGGGTTCTGGGACAGGTCTAGAATGATCCCAAAGGTACTCCAAAATAGCAGAAACTTATATTGAACTACAAACTAGCAGTTTATACTAAAGAAAGCGGTAAAGTGATTTTTATCATACTTAACAGTGATCTATATGAAATAAAAGCATAAAACAGTAGGAAATCAATCCCCACGCGGTCCAACGCGTGCAACAACAAAGTTCGCGCGCGAGAGTGGGACCGTCGCGCACTGGTACTACCACGACGGTTTTTGAAACGTTGCTAGCTTTAGGACCAGGACTGGTATTGATTACCAGCCTTGGCCCTGCCAGCCCCCCTCAGGGATCAGAATAGAAAATAGAACAAAGGTGAGCTATACCTTTGGTTTTTGAGTTTGAAAGGTGTTTGAACTTTGATGTTTGAAGGCCTGATTGAGGAGTTTGAGTGGTAGAAGCAAAGAACAAGCTTTGTTCTTGAGTGATTGTAACTTAAGGCTAGAATATATGTAACCCTTTGAAATTCTTGAACCTTTGGAAAAATACTAACCCTTTTGAATGTCTCTTTTTTGTGGAACCATTTAATGGAAGAACAAAGGGGGATATATATAGGAGGAAATGGAGGTGAATCTGGTTGGAAACAGAGGAGTTCAGGCAGTCCACGAGGTCTGGCCGAAGTTGCATTGGTGGCCAACTGTCCTCATTCAGAAAGGTTGGTGGTAGGTTGGACCGTCGCGCGATGGACTCAGTTTGTCGCGCGATGGTGAGCCCTGGCGCAGTATCGCGCGATGGAGTCAGTCTATCGCGCGAGGGTGCGCCTTGGCGCGGGATGGTTGCGCCCTGGCGCGCATCAATAGGGTTTTTGGTTTTTGAAGTGGCTTAGGCTAGGTTAGGTTCAAGGGTTTTGCAAACACTCAAAGCTCAAACACGCTATCATTCCCAGGGTGTTTTTGATCCATTTCATCATCGGGGAATCAAAAATCGTAACTAAACTAATCTGGAAGCCCAGATTGGGGTGTCTACACCTCTCATCTCCTTCCAAAACTACGACCTACGTACACCCATGGTAGAACCGGGCAACAGCGATGGAGGGAATAGCGGTGGTGGTGACGGGGTTCGGCCAAGTCATGAAATCGAGGCTTCGGGGGCTCCAATCGACGATTAGCCCTCCGGAGGGGGTATATCGAGCTCAGGTGTAGAGGTTCCAAGCAGCGGTGGTGGTAATAGTGGCCATGCAGCGAGGACTGGTGGCGACGAGGAGCGGCATACGCCAGGAGCGGTGGGGCGTACGCCAGATGTCGTCTGTACAGGGGGTCCACAAGTTTAACAGTTGGACTCCCGGAACGGTGTAGAAGGCTTGGTAGTCATCGGTTTGGGCTCGGTTGGAGCCGGCGTCGGCGGCAGCAGCGGTAGTAGTGGTAGTGATGATCGACCGGAGACACCACCGAGAGATCCAGCAAGGGGTAAAGACCCAATGGTTGAGGAGGAGACTGCCCAAGGGGTACCAATAGAGGAGGTTAAGTTTAGGCCAGCAGCGGGGTCTTCGGCGCACGTTCCCATTACGTGCGGAGACTTTGCAGAGTTTGTGACGGAGGATGAGCTTGGCCGATTACTCCGAGAGAATCCGGCGGTGGTGGTTGCAGTGATAGTAGCGTGAGAGGATCGGCAAAGGCAGGTTGGGAGAGCTCAAGAAGAGGAGCATTTGAGAACAGAGGTCGAGAGAGCTGGGGTTGAGGAGGAGGCCTTTGTGCGAGAGACTGAGTCAGCCGAGAGAGCTCAGGAGGAGAAGATATGGGCGCATGAGCGCGCGGTGACACTAGCTAAGTCCTTACGGCAGGCACCCCATTCCAGGTTTGTTACAGATACGTATGTCGTACCAGAGCCACACCTGTTCATACCATCTGGGGTTGAGAGCTACATGCCCCTACGAGATAGCTATGACGCAGAGCTCGTACTGAGGGATCCTGAGAGACACCTATCTGTGGCTTGGGCACAAGTATACTTTTGGACTTGCCTTGATATTCGTGTTGCATCATTGTAACTGCACGTAGCTTGAATTGGCATAGCATAGCTCGCAATGTAGGTTAATACCTTGAACTATGGCCTGACTTAGTAAACAGCATTCAATAGTATACTTCGACCCTGGAATTTGATTCGACTAATAAAACACTCGATATAGCTGAGCTGGAACGTAGAACACTGATTACTTTGACAAAAATTGCTAAGGCCAAGCTTGGGCCAACTTTAGGTTACCTTGACTGATGACATAGCCTTTTAAACTTGGATTTGACTAGGTAGGGCGCCCCGATGTAATAGATGTTGGACTAGCGTGCCCAATGGCCTGAACCAAACTGGCCGATGAGTGGAATGCCCTTGAAATCGACTGAAAAGTGTATCTTGATGGGATTGCCTAGGCATGATGCCTTGATTGAGATCGACTAGTAGAATGCCTTGTAGTTTGGAAATTGATTGAGAAATGCCTTTGATTTGATTCGACTGATGGCAAAACTGGATATGATGATTATGTAAACGAGTACCTTGTAGCTTTGATCAACCCTTACAATGCCTGTTTCGACTGAGTACTGCTTTGAGATTCTAGATTCGACTGCCTTTTGAATTTGACTTGTATTTATTGATAAACCTTTTCTCATGTTGTTTGTTGTTGTATGCAGAGAGGAGCAGCCAGCACTCGGGGTCATGGCGGTCCGGCGAGCTCGCTTGAGTTGTACAGAGGGTTGCCTGAGCGAGTTAGAGCCTTGGTGGATGCTACAGGGTTCTGGCTGTTCATCCTCACTTTGACGGCAGTGAAGAGTGACCATGCCCTACTTATTGCACTGGCTGAGAGGTGGTGGGACTCGTTGAATACCTTCCACTTTCCAATCGGGGAGATGACGGTGACTCCGTCAGACTTTGCAGCTCTCACTGGCTTGAGGGTAAGAGGAGAGCCTATCCCATGCGACTCAGAGATTCATAGAGATACCGGGGCGCTGGAGTGGTTCTTGGGGCAGGCACCGGCAAGTGAAGCAGAGACCATCCATTACAACCAGTTCAAGACGTACTGGCAGGGGAGGGTACCGAACTCAGAGCAGGAGGTGGAGCAGATGGCGAGGGCCTACTTGTTGTACTTGTTTGGCGCTACACTGTACTCGAACAAGTGAGCTACAGTACACCTGTCCTACTTGCCGGCTCTCCGCGACCTACGCACAGCTTCACGCTTCGATTGGGGAGGAGTAGCTCTGGGGACATGCTATGGCTTTATGGGAGAGTTCTCGTGAGGAAAGAAGGCGATCGCCGGCTACTGGAGGGTGTGGGAGGTAAGAAGTAAAACTTGTAGTTCACTTCCTATTTCATCCTGTACTTGTCTCCGATTTTCATATGAACCGTATTCTGATGCTTTGATTATTTAAACACTTGCAGCTGTGGGCCTATGAAGTGCTGAAGATATACCCGCTGGAGAACAAGTGCTCGGACTTGAGGATGCTTCCACATGCCATGATTTGGGGGCCTTTGCATAGAGGAAAGAAGAAGTCGAGAGGGAGCCTCCTAACTTTCATGTCGTACCTCGACGAGCTATAGGGTGTTCAGGTAAACAACACTTCAATCCATCACTTTGCCTTTTGAATTGTTTTAATGCTGTTGCTGATGTCTTATCTGGTTTTGAACCTTTGACTGTTTCGCAGGTGGAGTGGGACCCATGGAGAAATGCAGGGCCTGAGCCTGAGTACGTAGCGAGGAGCAGGGTGGTGACCGCGAGCCAAGTGCTGCTGAAGTCGGCTTTCGGGTGGCAGTGGTACTTAGGTGACTGGGTGATGCGACAGTCACTTAGCTTTCTTGAGTACCAGGTTCCTGGGCCACTTCTGCCTCACGCTTCACATACAGATAGGTACACGCTGGCTGAGCTGCGACGTTTCACTGTTCCGACTGGCCTTGCTGCTTTCTTGAGGCTTGAGCGCGACTACGCCGTTTATCGGAGGCAGCACTTGGCGAGGCCACTTGGGGTGTTAAGCACATAGCCGTGCAGGGCGAGGCGCTAGAGGCTGGTGAGGAGAGGCAGAGCCGGGGGAGCAGAGCAGCTCGCTCAAGGGAGAGGAGTGACTATGCTACAGCAACCAGGCTACCTCGGCTTTCTTGGTCCCTAGCAATGCGGGACGCGCAGGGGGAGGCTGCCACAGTTCAGTTTGAGCCTGCTAGGACCGAGCCAGCGGCTATCACAGGACCGGTATGATTTGCTTTCTGTTGTGCTTGTTATCCTTACACTATGCTTGAGCTGCTTTTGGAACTGACTTGATCTTGATCCCAAAATGAAACATAGGCGCCAATGGAATGGGTGCGAGAGGCCGTCCGCTTGATGCTGGCCATGGAGAAGGAATTCCACAAGATAGCAGGCGGCGCCTCTCTGCAGTTGCACTACCCACAGGCAGATCCGGCTTCTGCTGTACAGCCCTAGGTATATTCCAAATTTTGCTCTGTTTTGCCTTCGATGCTTAGATAGGCCTGCTCTCGATACAGCTCATGCTTGATAGAACTGCTCTTGATATTTCATGCTTTCAGCATTTCAATATATACAACATGTACAATGTATGCTAAATGTTTAACGACTCTGACCATGCAGAGACAGGCTAGGGCAGCCCCTAGGAGAAAGAGCGTGCGACCACCACAGAAGAAGACGACTGGCTCCTCTTCCACTCCGGCCACTAGTCAGAGGCAGGCTAGCTCTACACGGCCAGGGACTAGAGGAATTGTGATCGCCTTTGGGAGCGATGAGCCACAGTTCCGTAGAGAGTTGAGGAAGAGGCCTGCAGAGAAAAGGCCAGCTGAGGGGCCATCACAGAAGAGGAGAAGAGAAGAGGAGGAAGAAGAGGAAGAAGAGGAGGAGGTGCGCTCGCCCTTCAGCAGAGGCTCCGACGACTTTGCCGACGATCCTGGGTACAAGAGAGACCCGAGGGAGAGAGAGGACGACGACGACAAGGACCTTTTCGACGACTGAGGGCTATCATCGAGCTTCAGTTATGTAACGCCCCTGAATTTTGGTCAATAAAAATTTCGTTAAATATTTGAATTTTATTTGAATTACTTACTTTCTCTTGAGTGGCTATATGATTTCTTGTTAATTTTCGTCGTAGTTAGATTTTGGTCTCGACTAGAAACCCTACTTGACCAATTTAGTTAGTTTCTAACCGACTACTTGGAGGAACCGAGCAACTGAACTCACCTAGTTACTAGATAAACCTTTTGGACCTTTTAAACCTTTTGAAACTTTTGCCTTTACCCTTTGGTCCATAATGTTAGAGTGATCTTTGTCCATTGGACAATAAGCTTTTCATTATTATATTTGACTAAAAGTACATGTAGTCTTTCAAAATCTTATTTTCAGATAAAAAGTACTTGTACTTCTTTTATCCATTGGTCTTTACATGTTAGGGAAATTATTATCCATTGGGTAATAGCCCAAATCTTCCAACAAAGTACAAAGTTTGTTTAAAATAATCAAGTATGGATTTCCCATGTGATTTTATGCATTAAAATATTGGGGTATATCTAAACCCTAGATTTTCTAGTATTTGTACTCTATTATAATCTAATGGGGAGAATCCTAGCCTTTTTATTTAATTGGGGTACTTGGTACCACACCTATATTTAAATATAGTGCTTTTGTCACATGCTTTAAAGGACAATTTTGATTATTTTTATATAAAAGTTTCCTTTTAACTTCTGTCCATTGGACAATAAAAGTTAGGAGATTTATTATTCATTGGGTAAAAGGTTTAGTCTTTCAAACAAAGTACATGGGTTTATTAAACTAGTCTTTTTTCTAATTGCCCATGTGATGAAGTACATATATTTTATTATTAAAGTACTTAGTAGCCTTTAAGGCCTAAGATTCTCAAAATACTCTTTTATTATTTTATATTGGAGTTTTGTACATAATTGGATTAATTTATTGGGGAGTTGATCTTCCTAGAGTACATTAGTACACTAGTTTAATCAAACATGTGCTTAATTGAATTTCTTTGATGGGATTTTGGATTTAGAAAATCTTTTACCTTGGTACTTTCTTATTCTTCTTGTCATATATATATATATATATATATATATATATATGTATATAGTGTACTAGGAGAGAGAGAGAGGGAGAGGGAGAGAGAGAGAATTGCCGAGAGAGAGAGAGAGAGAGAGAGAGAGAGAGAGAGAGAGAGAGAGAGAAAGAGAGAGAGAAAGATAGGAGAGAGAGGGAGAGAGATTTTGTTGTACTACCTTGATCTTTCTTATCCTTCAAATCCTTGGGAAATATTCTTCCTAGCCAAATCTTGTACCATTGTCTCCTTGTTTCCAACAAATCTTCCATAATCCATCCAAGGTACACCATTTAGCCATGCAAGCCTAGGGTTAGACTTTGACCTTCCATGAGTGCTTGACAAGTGTCAAAATTTGAAGTATGGAGAGAGAGGGAGGGGCCGGCCTTGAGAGAGGAGAGAGAGCCAAGGTTTTGCCTATAAATAGCAAGCCATTCCAAGCATTCAATTCACACATTCACCTAGCAACTTCTCTCTCTAGAAAAATCTTGTTATTTCTTTGTTCTTGCTTAGTTCTTCTTTGTTCTTGAGTTCTTCTTGTGTTCTTCAAGAAACTCATCCAAGACCGCCACTAAACCACCACCCGACCACCCTTCGATCCATAAAGTAGAGTAGTTTAGTCAAGATTAGGTTTCAAGAGAGACCATTCTCTTTCGAAGCTCCCGAAGGCATACCGTAGGAGGTTACTCCGTCTGATAGCCGACGTACTTTCCGTAGCCGCCCTACCGCCTAGAAGAACGGTAGATTTTCCCTATCTACTACTCCTGATTATTATGTAGTGCATCCTTACATATTTATCTCAAAGTATTTGTATTTTTGATATTTAAGATGGATATGAGTATCTATATATGAGTTGCTTGTATTACTTGTGGTATGAAAAAGCATAAGTGATTTCACTCCAAAGGCGTCCGTACATGTGGCGTTGTGCTTTGAATAAGCATAAGTGATACACTCCAAGGGCGTCCGTACATATGGCGTTATGCTATAAGTGGTGATTGAGCGTGATAAGTAATATAGAATTAGATGATCTTGTTAGAATGATTCATGCTTATTTTTGTCCTACCGCGGAGTCTTTGCATGTAACGAGACATGAGAATCGAGAAAGTAAAAACATGACACCTAGGGTGTGGATAATGATGAGATGTGTTTTGAAACCGCAATGTGGCCGGACTTGGTAGCCCATTGTGTGTATGGAAACCCGTGATGTGGCCGGACGTGGTAGCCCATCGTGTGGATTGTGAAAACCGCAACATGGCCGGACTTGGTAGCCCGTTGTGTGTATGAAAACTCGTAATGTGGCCGGACTTGGTAGCCCATTGTGAAGATTGCCAATGCGGCTGGACGTGGTAGCCTCATTGGTAATATGGCTTGGTTATCCGCAGAGAGGAGCCAATGCAAGTTTTGTGTGCCAATGGAAACCCGGGACGGCGGAACCATTGTGAGGGTACTCGGGAACCTGGAACGGCGGAACCGAGGTTGGGTGTGTTAAACAAATGATTTGGAAAGATGGATTGGTATGTGAAAATGTTGACACGGTCTACGATGAGTCGCGTAGGAGAAACTCTGAAATCTTGGACACCAACGATAGTTGATTAACGAATATGAATGTGTCGTTGTTAGCTGTGTATACATGTATCATGTGGAAATCGATGATTGTATAACCTGTTGTTTATAAGTTATGGGTTAGCGGGTATGGGATTGTTCTGCTGAGTTTTTGTAGCTCAATGTGTTGCCTTTTTGGTGACCCTGACATATTATATTGGTGGCGACGCCGGTATAATGTGTTAGACCTTGTAGATGATCAATATGAACAGTACACCTTGGAGGCTTTTGGAGCTGAGGAGCTGGCTAGGATGGAGGAGCAGGTGGAGCTGTAGTTAGGAACCCTAGAACCCTTTTCATTTGTGTAATTATTGAACTCTTGTGGGAGTTTTGTTGTAATAAGAGCCAGACTCTATTTTGAGGTTTTCAATGAAATTGTCTTTTTAACGTACCCAAAATTCGGGGTGTTACAAGTTACTTTGCTGTCTTTTGACTTTGAAACTTGATACTTTATTTTTGGAGGTAGGGCCTGCGTGCCTTTTGACTTTTTGGGCGGATGTGCCTAGTACATATTAGTCCTGCTTAAGCCGTTGTGCCGCTTTAGTACATTCCCACCTTTTGCTTTATAGATATTGGCTTGTTAGCATATAATAGCTGCATTTTCCGTTTATTGGCTTCCTTTTGATGATCATTTGGTAAAGGAAAAGAGTAAACCATCCACTAATATCTAACATGCATTGATGAATGATCTGAATCGACAAACAAACACTCGCATATGTACACGACTGACCTAGCTCAAAAGAAAAAGGATAGGAGAGCCCTAGGATACGATACGTACCCTAAGACACATGGAAAATAGTGAAATTTTGGGCACTAATGAGTCAAAATTTGAAATTCTCCTGAATAAGGGCAATTGACACTTCGATAAGATCTCATAGATGTACAATGACTTATATGAATCGACAAAATCGGCAAAGATGCTCCGAGGGGAGAAATACACCCAAAGATGCCAAAAATGTCACAAAAATGGACATAAGACACAAAAGATGACTCGATATAGTCCCACACCGAAACCGACACCCCTGTACAGTCACATTAGGCTCATATGATGCACACGGTATGACAAAACTTGGCAAAAGTCCCTGAAACGGATTTCGACCGCCCGAAACCTTGATTTGAACTTGGAATGAGCCGCCGGACGTCCGAAATCTTCGTTGAATTCGAAGTTTGGTATCCGGTGCTTTGACATAGTCCCATATGCCATTCATGACTTGTGTGAACCATCAAACTTGAAAAAAAATAGGCCTCGGGATCGAAAATGGGCACTTGATGACAGTAGTTGCTGCAGAACCAGTTTCTGGTATTCTAACTGGTGTGCGCCACTATTTGATGGCATACGCCAAAATTGAGGGACACGTATACTCCAGTACATAATTGGCGTGCGCTGGTCAGGTCTAATGCAGATCCACTTGTCTGACCAACTGTCCTTTTTCTGGGGGCTCATTGCCTTCATTTTTCACACGTTTTGAACACGGTTTCTGGGCTTTCAGGTGGTAGAGTCCTTGCTTGTAAGGATGTTTAGACCTTTAGTAGTAGGCCTTGAATGTGGCACAGGAAATAAGAGGATTCATTGGTCAATAAAGAGGAGATGCACGTATTGCACCATCCACACATTATTTCCATTTCAATATTCTGCATTTCACTGTATTTCCAAATGGAAAACCCACTCCCAACCTTGCTCAGGCCTTGGCTAGCACAATTTTTGAGCATTGATTGGTTAAACTTCCAATACCACGGCCTTGCCTCATTCCGGTATCTTCATCACGTGCCGCTCCGGCCAGCACTTTTAAGAGCTGCTCTCCGATTTTGGGATCCTGACGTCCATGTCTTCCGCTTTGGCGACGATGAAATATGTCCGACCGTTGAGAAATTTTAGGCGTATCTCTGGATATTTGCATCCCCGACACTCGTTGTTCCTCCTTATCAGGTTAGCATGCCAGGCTTATTGGCATCCTTAGTCAACATTTCCAGGGGTTTGGCCAGCACTCTGCTTGAAGGTGGCCAAATCAACATCATGCGCTTGATCGAGCGATACAGTCCAGATGGCAATTTGGACGATGATGCTATGCAGGCTCGGCGCCGATTTGCCTTGGTAATCTGCCTGTTAGCTGCTTACTTGCTCATTCCTGCCGATGGGCGAGTGTGTCCCTCGTTGGTGAGCGTTACTGCTCAAATGGGGGCGCGGAGGAACGTGGTGCCCCTTGTCTTAGCGGAGACGCTCCTAGGCTTGGACTTGGTGTACACGGGTCAAACGAACATCTTTAGTGGGAGTCCACTTCTGCTTCAGGTAAACTCACTTAGCTCACCTTTTTTCGGCTTTTCGCACTTTCTCATTTTACCTCGACACTCTACTTAGGTTGCTCCCTAGTTCTCGCTTATTTTTTCGCTCAGGCTATATCTGGTTTCTTACTTGTCTTTTTGCTCATGCAGTTGTGGCTATCGGACAAGCTTGGGTTGTTGCACCCACCGGTAGAAGGTCGAAATCTTTTTCCAAAAAGGATTCACCAAAGGGAGATGCGGTACCCTGACATGGATATAGAAGGCTGGTATGAATTCATGCAGCAAATGCAGCCTGACGAGATCGTCTGGAGGTGTTCCTGGCTGGACCTCCCGGACATGGCTATTCATTCCAATGGATTTGATAGGATGGTGATTGCAGGACTGACAAGTTTCACTTTCTATATTCCCGGCAGCATCCTTCGTCAATTGGGTGTTTCTCAGGAGAACAACCGTATCAGTACTGGGAACTTCCGTGTCCCCAATTTCAATGCTCAAACACTCAACGGTTATCAAGGGCGTTGGGGCCTCAGAGTCCTTCAGGAGGAAATGCCAGATTTTACCACTGGCTGAGGAATTGCTGTAGACAGTGGTTAAGAGTAGATGTGAACGCAAGAGAAAATATTGGCTGACTCCGGACCATTTTGCTATGCTTAGAATAAGCTGTGAGCTGTTAGGCTTCTCAAGCATTTTGTTTTGTTTTTCATGCTTTAACTGTTTTAAGGCTTTTATGCTCAGCTTATGTATCAGAAGTAGTAATTTGCAATAAAATCGAAAGACGAAGGGTTTCCCCTTTTCTGATTTCCTTCAATACAGCTTTGACTTGCGCTCAACCTTCTCGACTTGTAATGTGGACCCAAAAATGTCAACCCTGGATCAAGTTGAAAGAGTATGACCGAATCTCAAAGTGAGATTGCCTACGTATCCCTTTTCAAGGAATCAGGTCAGAACGTAGTTCAGGCAAAGGTTCACTCGTGTATTTTACCTCACATTTTACGCTCTAACTTTTGCCTAGAACCGCCCTTTTTAGGTTTTTGGTCTAGCGAGCTTTCGACTTTTGCCCATATATTTTTGCCTAAATCTCCTCCTTAGGTTTTCGGTCTAGCAAGCTGCTCTAACTTTTGCTTGGCATCGCCCACCCATGTGGTTTTCGATCGAACGAGCATCTCTCAGGGATAGTAACGCTTGAGTTGATTCAGGTTGACTAGGGTGTTGAATTCATTACCATCGAGATCGATGAGCTTAGCAACACCCTCGGATAGGATGGTCTTGATAATGTAAGGCCCAGATCGTTCCGGCCTGAACTTCCCGCGAGGATCAAACACTGGGGCGTGGATTTCCTTTGTAACCATGTCCCCTTCGACTAAACCCTTGGACTTCACCTTTTTATTCAACGTGCGAGCAATTCGACATTGATACCCCTGAACATGATACAAAGCTAGGAGCCTTCTCTCATCAAACAACATTAGTTTGACAAACCTTTCGCTTAGCCATTCAGATTGTTCGAGACTAGCCATGATTCTCAAAGATGGAACCTCAAGCTCAATAGGAAGCACTGCCTCCATCCCATAGACCAAGGAAAAAGGAGTTGCACCAGTTGAAGTGCGGATCGACGTTCGGTATCCCCAAAGGGCTAGAGGTAGCTGCTCGTGCCAATCCCTTACAGACTCAGCAATTTTCTTGATGATCATCTCGACATTCTTATTTGCAGCCTCGACTGCTCCATTTGTTTGTGGATGATAGGTCGTTGAATGATGGATCTCGATGCCGAATTCCTCAAAGAGCTCCAGAACCCTTCCTTTGAAATGACTTCCATTATCCGATACAAATGCCTGAGGAACACCGTACCGATAGATGATGTTCTTTCAAATGAATTGAGCAACTTGAACCGTTGTCAGGGTTTTGTAGGATTTAGCCTCAACCTACTTGGCAAAATAGTCTATCGCCACCAGTATGAACTTATGGCCATTTGAAGCGAACGGTCTGATCATGCCGATAACGTCGATACCCCAAACAGAGAAAGGCCAAGGCGAGGCCATGCCGTACAATTCAAACAGAGGAACATGCTGCAGATTTGCATGGATTTGACATTTGTAACAACGTCACATGTAATCGATGCACTGCGATTCCATCGTAGACCAGTAATAACCTTGTCTGAGGATTTTCCTAGCGAGCATGACACCACTCATGTGAGGTCTGCAGACTCCCTCGTGAATTTCTTCCACTATCCTTGTTGCTTCGGCACCGTTGACACAGAGCTTGTGCATCCCACAGTGAGACCTTCGATACAGTTTCCCTCCGCAGATAATGTATTGAGAAGCCAACCTTTGCAAAGCAATCCGATCTTTCTTCGTGGCCTCAGCAGGAAATTCCCCATGTTCCATAAAGTTCCAAATGTCACGGTACCAGGGCTGGCCATCATCGACATCATCAATGGCATTGATGTACTCATAAGCAGGCAAATCCCTCTACTCAGTCACAATCAGCCGCAGCTTAACACCTATTGGAAGTTCGATCATTGAAGCCAAAGTCGCCAAAGCATCGGCAAACTGATTCTTCAAGCGTGGAACATGGGTGAAAGTCACCTTATTGAAGCAAGGAATCAGTTCTTCCAAATATTGGTGATAAGGCTTCAACTTTTCCTCACGAACCTTCCAATCTCCATTGGCTTGAGAGACCACCAGGTTTGAATCTCCAATTACCTCGAGCTTCTCGACCGCTAGAGCAATAGCAGCTTCCATTCCGACAATGCAGGCCTCATACTCAGCTTGATTATTGGTAACATCGAAGTTTAACTTGAAGGCAAACGGAATATGAGCACCGACGGGTGTAATCAGCAACACTCCAATCCCGAACCCTTTTTGATTAGCAGCCACATCAAAATAAAGCGTCCAAACTTCCTCGACTACAGTCAGCACATCCTCATTAAGGAAAGTGAAGTCCATGTCTTCCAGGCCATCGATCGGGTGATCAGCCAAGAATTCTGCCACAGCACGGCCCTTCACAGACTTCCTCGTGACGTATTGGAGATCGAACTGAGCCAGCAGAAGCAACCAACGTGCTAGCTTATGGGTGAGCGCCAGTTTCTCGAACAGATACTTGATAGGATCCATATGAGAAATCAGTCTCACCAAATAGGCTAGCATGTAGTGTCTAAGCTTTTTGGTAGCCCAAACCAGCGCCCAACATGTCTTTTCCAGAGGGGTATAGTGCTCCTCAGACCTCACCATCTTCTTGCTCAAATAGTAAATATCTTTCTTGACCCTATTATCCCCTTCTTGTGCCAACAGACATCCCATGGCTGTTGGAGCGATCGACGAGTAGAGAACCAATGGTTGACCCGGTGTAGGCGGCATTAGTACAGGTGGATTCTGCAAGTATCTTTGAATAGATTTGAAAGCGGCCTAGCACTTATCTGTCCATTCGAACGGGACACCCTTTTTGAGTAAACGAAAAAGCGGCTCATAAGTCAGGGTTAGCTTAGCGATAAACCTGCTGATAAACTGTACCTTTCCTATAAAACTTCGCACGCCTTTCTCGGACTTCGGTGGTTCCATCTAGAGAATTGCCTTGATTTTGGAAGGATCTACTTCGATACCTCTCGCAGTGATTAGAAACCCTAACATTTTGCCGCCGTGACCCCGAATGTGCACTTTTGCGGGTTCAAACGTACGTTGTATTTGCGAAGCCTTTCTAGAAACTGCCTGAGTGAAGGAAGATAATCCTTTTCCTCCTTTGTCTTCACAATCATGTCGTCGATGTAGATCTCAACGGTCTTATGGATAAAGTCATGAAACAAGGTCGTTTAGGCCCTTTGAAAAGTGCAGCCGGCGTTATTCAGTCCAAACGGCATCTTTACATAGCAATAAGTGCCCCATTCTGTAACAAATGTCACTTTCTCTTGGTCCTCAGGTGCCACAGAGATCTGGTTGTATCCTGAGAATCCGTCGACAAAAGAGAGTAAGGCATGCCCCGCCGTGTTGTCCATGAGCACGTCGATGTGTGGCAAGGGAAAACTGTCTTTGGGGCTTGCCTTGTTCAAGTCCCTGAAGTCGACGCAAACTCGGATTTTTCCATCCTTCTTAGAAACGAGCACGATGTTGGCGACCCACTTGGGATACTCTGCGACCCTCAAGAATCCTGCATCAATCTACTTGGTAACCTCCTCTTTGATTTTCTGAACCCAGTCCGGCCTCATTATACGGAGCTTCTGCTTGACAGGGATAGCCCCGGGCTTTAATGGAATACAATGCTGTACTGTTTCAGGAT
Source organism: Rhododendron vialii (assembly GCF_030253575.1). Classification (NCBI taxonomy): domain Eukaryota; kingdom Viridiplantae; phylum Streptophyta; class Magnoliopsida; order Ericales; family Ericaceae; genus Rhododendron; species Rhododendron vialii. Next base: position 19,342,035 of record NC_080566.1, read on the forward strand.
CAATGCCGGGCATATCCTTATGAGACCATGCGAAGACCTCAGGGAATTCTTTGAGCAGTTCGATTGTTCCAGCGTGATTCTCCAGGGACAGATTTGAACCAATTTGCATCATGCGGGGGTCATCCTCGTCTTTCAAATTTACAAAAATTACTTCTTCTTTTAGAGGCTGAGCATGCCTTTCGTCTTCCTTTTCGATGAGGGAACATAACTCAGCCGGGATGTTCCCGTAGAAGTCTGTTCCTTCATCGTCAGGGTCGACACAGTTTATATAAAATCTAGCAAAGTAATTAGAAGTAGGATCATGCATTTCATAAATCCCTACAGGGTTGCCAAGTACAGTCGACTCGAATTCAAAGTAAAAGCTATGACGTGGAGGGCCGAGAGGCACAAACTCCGACTCTGAGCTAGACCTAGACTTGACAGACTCTGTGTTAGATTCAGATGTATCATCAATGCATGTCAGGCGTGGAGTGAAAATGCAGTTATTAATACTTCCCTTCGCATCCACGATGAGAGAAGTAGGATCCTCGAGAACGTCCGATGAGTCGGGCCCAAGCATCAGCACTTCAGCCTCTTCGCCTTCGCCAACCAAACCTACCTGGGAGAACAGCATCTCCAAATTCCCCTGATCGAAAGTCTTCAACCAATCAAACTCTTCCTTGATCTGAGCCAGCTGTTTCTTGAACTCCCCCTTAGCAAACTCCTCTTTGGCTATCTCTTCTTCGTCGTCAGACTAGGTATCTGCAGCAAAGATCTCAAAACTTGGTAGCCAAGTGCAAGTTTCCGAATCCCAAAACGGCTCTATCTGTCCCGAGTAAGCGGAGCCTCCTCCTTCCCGAACAAAGTAGCTATCAGGATTACCATAAAGGGTTCAAGGTTTTCCCATATCTTTCCTCTTTTTGGCGCCTTTGGCCGGTGGAGTGTAACCCAAACCAAAACGGCCTTCGGTGAAAAGAAAGACAGGAAACTCAGCGATCCCTTGCTGGTTGATCCCGAGCCCTAGGCTAGGCATGAATGACATTTTTCTCATCATTTTGAGAGCAGTTGAACTTATAGTAAAATTATCATCCATGGCAATGGCGAGGACTGAGCCCGACGTGTCAAAAGAGAAGCCTCCAAAGTCTAAGTCTTCTTCCCCGTGCATGATCCCCAAAATAGGCGTTCCATCATCCGTGAGCGGGCGGATCCCAAAGTCCCCGCAAATTGTCAAAGTTTCAGTAGGGAGCCCCAGCATAACCTTTTGATGTAGGGTGGACGGTACCACCATGATGTCGGCCCTATGAAGCGACGGCCTGCTCAGCAGCAAATTAAAGGTTGCAGGGACATCGACCACGTGGAATTCTACGTCCATTTCAAAGCCCTCAGCATCGAGTTTGAGAATCAGAGTCCCTTCCACCACACGACGAGTGCTGTCATATGCTTTGACTGCCAGATTAAAAGGTGTCAAATCATTCTTTGTAAGTCTCAAGCGGTAGGCAACCATCATTGGGCAAACATTATTGGCAGAACCATTATCAATTAGCACAGTCAGCACCCAATGTCCCCGGCACTTGATGGTGATGTGCAGCGGGCGATTATGAGCGGTTCCTTCGACAGGTAGGTCCTTTTTGGTAAACGTGACGGAGTTTTTGGAGAGAAGCGGTAGCATAAGAGCAATCATGGCTCCGGGGGTAATGTCGGTTGGTACCGTGAGCCGAGCCAATGCTGAGGACAGCTTTTCGCAATGCTCCTTTGATGACGATATCAAACCCCAGATAGACACAGCAGTAGGGATCCGTTCGAGTTGTTTCAGAATAACGTCTTCTTCGGGAATCCCACCTGGAACAACTGGATCATTTCTCTAAGCAGCGGGAATGGTGGTCTTCTAAGCAAGTGGGTTGGACGAACTTCTGGACTGCAGATTAGATGGCTGGAATACTCGGCCACTCCTTGTGACGTTGGCAACATCCCACCAAGAAGACGAATCAACAAAATCCCATAGATCAGCTGGCACATCCTCCAACTTGCATTTTCCTTTGTCAATTGATGCAACTGCTGCAGACGAGTCTGGCCCCAGAGCTGAATTCCACTCCAAATCTTCCATCACTGATCCCTCTCAAAAAGTAGGATCCTGTGCAGCATCTTCTTCAAAAGGTGTTCCTGGATTGGTGACAAATGGAACGTCCCAAAATCCTCCATCGACAAGAGCCGTGTTAACAGTCCACACCTCGCCTCCCATGTTTAAATCGACAATGTTGTCCACGTCCCAAATATCGGCAGGCGGTGGAGTTTTGACAGTCTTATTTACATCTCAAAGATCATTGGGAGGTGCATCCAAAACCATGACCGAGCAATCATCCCCAGGAGCAGAAACGATAAGGCGAGGCTGTTCCACAGAGATGATGTCGAGGGTAGGTCGAACTCATGGATACGGCGATCGACTGTGCTTGCGATTGAGTTTACCAGAGGTAGCATGGCACCGAGTGGGCGGCAGACATCAGGTATAACTTCCCCTTCTTGATAGTACATCCAGTACTCTTTGTTGATATCATTCTGATCCAAATCAGCTTTAAGACCCTGAACCATTTGCCATGCATCCGGCTGCGGATCCCATATGTAATCTTTAGTTTCTAACTCGACTTGGTCTAGTTCAGGTTGGTAGAAAAGCATGAATAAGGAGAGTCCATCCAAAGGGTCAGCCTGTGCTGCATTCCATTCGCCTTCCCATTGGTGTAACCATATCTGATTGACCTAAGGGTGTGCAGGAAATCCCATGTTGTATTGCTCAATCCAATCGGTACAAAGCTCCTCCCATTTTTTAGCTTTATCCTCTATGGCCCATCCGACTGCCATCATGTTTATGCTTGGCTCAGAGGGAAAGGGTACGACTGGTCTAGGGTTGTTGGCTGAGGTAATATGGTCAGTGGGGTTGAATATGGTGGAGTTGAGAGTTATCTGGTTCACTTGAGGGTTAGAGTCATGTTTGGGCAAGGAATTGGTGAGGACATTGGGTTTAGTAGGTGGAGTTGGAAGGGTACCATTGTCCACCAAATCTTGTATCGCATGACGAAGGCCATAGCAAGAGTCAATGTAATGGCCGGGCATTTGGTGGTTAGCACATAAAGCATTAGGGTTATGGCTGGGAGGTGGATGTTGAGGAAGTGGAGTCGGGGCTAGAGGCCTAAGATGTTCGATTTTGACTAACTTTTCCAATATTGAGGAAAGCAGTGCCTCAAAATTGGCAAAGTTACGAGGTTGGTTGCCATTTCGGGGTTTTTGAGGGGTTTGAACTTGGTTGACATCGGCGATGTGATTGGAGTTTTGGGTAGAGGCGTGGTTATTAGCAGAAGTTGCATTGGCGTAATTGTTACCGCCGAATAGAGCAGTGTTGTTTCCAGTGTATGCACGGGGTTTTGACTTTGAAGCCGAGGTGGAGGAGGAGGTGTCACTTCTGGGTAGAATATCTGTTTGGAGAGCTTCTTCGATGGCTAGGCCGGAGTCAAAGAAAGTCTCGAAGTTAGCCCTCTGAACCAATACAAGGTTCTTAGCAAAGTCCGGTTGCAGGTTGCGGGAGATGATGCGGATTTGATCCTTTTTGCTCGGGCAATCGGTCGTGAGAGCTGCCTTAGCCCTCCACCTCTGGATAAAGTCCGCAAAAGACTCCTTTGCATTCATCTTAGTTGATTCCAATTCCGGGGTGGTCATCTTGAGCTGAGCATTGTAACTATATTGAGCATTGAAGGCAGTGCCAATATCTTCCCATGTTCTTCTTTTGGCAATGTCAAGTGACAAGAACCACTAGAAAGCAGGACTGGCGAGGGTTTATGGAAATAGTTGAGCCATCACGTCTTCCTCGACCCCGTATAATTTCATTGCACCATGATAAGCTAAAAGGTGAGTTTTCGGATCTCCGGTCCCATCGAATTTCGCAAAGTCGGGCATCTTGAATCTTTCAGGCAACCTTGCATTCGGGAATGGGCAAAGGCAGTCCATGTCTAGCCCTCCTACTCCTTTCTTTTCGGATTTAGAGACCGCTTCTTCCAGTTTTGCCATTTTGGCGATCAACTCAGGCATTTTTGGGTTCGGAGCAGGGTTTTTTGACTAGAGGAACTTCTTCGGCCACGACTTCCCGTTCGCGTCTTTCACCGCCTCCCCCTCCTGCTGCAAGAGGAAGTCGCTCCTCGATTAGGGTGCGAAGATTGGCCATAGAGGCATCGGCCTGGTTGGCCCTTTGCTGCATGATGGCTAGGTTGTGCTGGAGATCTGCCAAAACAGTAGCGAGATTCGGAGGTGGAACATCTGCCATGACTAGAGCTTCTGTTTTAACAAGCCTCGAAGATGTAGGCGGAGATGGAGTAGATGGAGGGGACTCGTGCGGAGTAGTCGGTGGCGAATCTTCCCTTGACAAAGTGCAGGCCAGAGCTTCTGTTGTGACTGACTGAGAAGAGAAACCCAAATCGAATCTTCAAACGGACCCGGCGGACGATTCCAAGTAGGTTTGGCTCTTGATTTCAGACCCCTGCTTTGACAGTGGCATGGCTAGACAGTAAAGTATAAGAGCTCAGTGGTAGTAAAGTATAAGAGCTCAGTGGTAGTCTACAGCAATTTATTTCAAAAGAATTGACAGAATGGAAAATGCACATGTCAACGTCGTCGGTGTCCTCCTAGACTCTATAACTAAAGAGAGTCCATCTCATGACATTCAGACATTGCCGGGAATCCTCGGATAATCTTTTCGACAATGTATCCTTATTTGAATCGACTCGTGCTAAGAGATATCAAAATAGACTAAGCCTTTGACTATTCCGCTCTCAAAGTTTCAACTTTCGGAATCGGAACTTGGTGTAGATGGCGTGATACTTTTAACCGAAGCGGCGTAGGTAGCACTGTGTCGGAGCCTAAGTGGTGTAAGTGATTAGCACTTTTAACCATGGATGGTGTGAGTATCACGGCATTCTTTTCGTTGTTCCTAGTTTTCTGTTTGAAACTTTGATCGGGCTTTAGACAAGGAATTAAAAAGTATTGATTTCCTAAAATCTCGTTGATCCAAGGACTTTGAAAATTGATAACATGCAACATCGGGATGCATGACTCGTCATCGGGCCAAGGCAACGCCGGACGAGCATAAGACAGACTCGACAAAAGACATCCTAAAAGCCGCCCTAGCATGCTACTACACAAAACAGTATGAATGTATGTACAGGCATGCAATAGGGAAAGCGGTAACATATAGACAGCACATGGGGGTTAGATGCAAATAATCCTGCCCTGCGGGTTCCTATCCTAGGTTGAAAGGTTCTAATGCCTTGTACGCATGTAGAGGCCGATTTTGGTTTAGGGGGTTCCTCTGACTAGAGCCGCGATATACCTCCCATCGCAATGCATAGAGCAAAGCAATGGTCGAACGATAGTACGACTCATCATCGTCCAAGATTGTTGGGCATTCAAGGACCCCGAGCTCTAACAAATTGTACCAGTTACCCAAAACTCCTTAGCGGGGTTGACTCACATTGATGCAAATGGAAGAATGCCGAAGAATTATTGAATGAGAGAGAAACGCAATGTTTGGAAAAAAAAAATACCTTTTGAAGTTTGGCTCACTTTTATTAATCAACATTTGGGGAAGACTACACAAGCGAACAATCGTAAAAGCCCCAGTTTGGATTGGTCGGATGCAGAGATTCTGTTACGTCACCATTCCGTTCTTCAGCAGCGCGGAGCGTACTGTTTTGACAGACTTTTGAAAGATTGTTCATTTATGTATTATTCGCCAAATTTTGATTAATGCAATGAGTCCCCAGCAGAGTCGCCACTGTGGGCACACGCCCCGAAAAATATATTTTCTGTGCATAAAATCGGGTGCGCCCTTTTTGGAAAGCACGACGAAACGCTTACAATTCAGAGTCACCACTCGGGTTTTGCAGTATGCACCCAAGGAACCAAACTTGAAACGTTTTGCTACGTTGTTTGATTTAAAAAAAGGCTTGTAGACTGGATCGTCGTCACCTTCGATATTTGAGGTTCGGGAGCCAGGTTACGAGAGGGGAAGGGTTTTATGGCACCCCTCTTGCCCAATCCGGAGATCGGTTTCTACTCGGGCATTTTGTAAAACATTTGGGCTTTTCTCTCAGTAATCATTTTTTTAGCCAATTAGGGTGGGGGAACAGTTAAAGGGGATTAAAACCGTAGCAGGTTGCATTTACATGGCAAAAATGTAATGGATGATTGATTGAAGCAATGAATATAGATTGAGAAGAAGCACCTGTGAGCGTTTTAGACAAACTAGGGTCATACCAATCCAGTAGGAGGCACACAAGAGGAAGCTATATGCACCGGCCAGGCCACTGCATACAGAGACGACTTGCGTGCGCCACAGAACAAATGGCGTGCGCCTATAAATCTAAACTCACAGCTCCAATTTCTCAAACCTCTGGGCTCTGGAAGGACCAGTGCACACCCAGGACAAACCACACAGTTAGTATAGCAACATACATACGGTTACAAACAACATAAATGATTCTAAGGAAACAAAATAGACAACACACCCCATAAACAGTGTGGCAAAATAAACAGAGGCCAGGATCTAGCTATCATGCAAGGGCCAGCCACTGGACCCATTGCAACTATCGTACGCCAGTCCAAAGACCCCGAATGCCAGTTACACTATTTGGTCAGTGCTTAGCTTTGCATGGTCTGGGCTCGGAACACGACCAGATGAATCCCAGAGGCCTTTTAAAGCAGAAATAAAGAATGATAACTACATAGCTCTAAAAATGCGGAAAGCAGTAAACTGGTTCTTAGCATGCATAAAGGTGATAAGATAAGAAATAAAACAAGAAAAGGATGATCGGTGATCCCCATGCTAGTGGTGCACATACAGCCATGACTGGCATACGGCTTAATGATACTGGCATGCGCCACGTGTCATCTGGCACGATCTTTGGATCTTGCTAGCTTTAGGGCCATGACTAGTATTGACTACTAGCCTTAACCCTGCCAGCACCCCTCAGAGGTCAGAACAGGAAGATTACAAAAGTTGGTATACCTTTGGTTTTGAGGTTGATGGAATGTTTTGGGCTTGAGTTTGAGGTTTGATGGATGGATGATGAATGATCTAGGTACTATGGTATGGAGAGGAAGGTTCCCTACTTACTCTTTCAAGTGATGAAAGAAAAAGAAACATAGAAAACAAGAGAGAGAAAGACCTCCACTCTTAATGGTGGTTAATACTTGTGAACCCTTTGCATATAAATGCAAGGGGGGTATTTATAGCCCAAAGGAGGACTGAAGAGGGCAGTAATCAGTTGGATTAAAGGCTGGTTAGGTTAAGGAGAGAGCTTCCCATGCATTAAATGCATGGGACTAGGTGATGGAAGATGTAGGAAAGAGAGGGGAGCAACCCTGCACGATTACAATCATCAGGAAACTGTAGACTACGTCAGGGTGGCCACAAAAGTTTTGAGCACGTGGTTGAATAGTGATGATTTGATTGGCTTTGACTGGCATGCGCCATCTTTGTACCAGCGTGCGCCGGTGGTAACTGAGTCAACGGTCGATGACTGACACGTGGCAGTTTACCAGCGCACGCCAGCACAGTGCTGGCGTAAGCAAGTAGGGTTTTGCTAAGGCCATTTGGTTCTGGCTTGAAGGGTTTGAAGTTGGGTTCGATTGGGTTTGAATGAGGTTCAGGACGCTCAAAGCTCGAACACACCAATAACCTTGGAATGTTCTTGACCGTAATCATCATTGGAGAATCAAAGACTGTAAGAGCATCCACAATGTAATAATCAAAACCAAAAAGTTGCTAAAGTTAGCAATGTTTGCTTAAAAAAATGCTCACATTGTAATAACCAAACTTAGCAACTCATCAAATTTTGGCTTTTGAATAATTAAAACTAGCAACCTTTTTGCCAATAATCAAATCTAATGGTCCCCACATTTTCTAAATCAAGTACACCTATTATTACATAAAAACCTTCTCTCTCTCTCAACAATGTTTCCTGAAAATTATTTTCAAAAACTGTTTTTCAGAAACTTTAAAAAAACAGTATTTACAACAAAATAAAATAAAATAAAAGTATTTTTAGACAGTTTTCAAAAAAAAAAAAAGTTTTTTAAAACTGTTTTCTTTTTTAAAAAATAAACTATTTTCAAATTTTTTTTCACTAAACTATTTTCTTAAAAAAACTGTTATTTTTTTTCAAAAAGAGTATTCAAATTATTGTCAAAAATTTTAGTTTTAGAATTTTTTTTAGTTTAAAAAGGTGATGTGGCAAGTTTTGGTTATCCAATTTGGATTATTACATTGTGGACCTCTACATTGCTAACTTTAGCAATGTCTTAAATGGATAACCAAAATATGATGTGGCAATTTTTGGTTATCCAATTTTGATTATTACATTGCGGATATGCTCTAAGTAAATTAATCTGGACAGTCCAGAATATGGTGTCTACAAGTCAACAAAAGAAATCTCTGAGATGCCGCCAGAGTCCTTGCCTAACTCTCCAACTTGCCTGAAATAGAAGTTGAAATAAATCCGTCAGCTGATGAGCTCAGTGAATGGCGAAGCATGTACATTAAATAAAATTGAAAGCGGGGATTAAAATAGTTTACCAATAAACGTAATTTGGCATACAAGATGTCTAACAGAATAATAAATTAATCAATGGAGCATTTAATCCAAAAAAAAAAAACATTCTTAGTGGTGATCACAATATTAACTCCATCAACAATGGGGAACCACAATCAAATAGTACCATGGCCAAAATACATCTCATTAAAATTGGATCCAATATCGAATTTCGAGTCACCAGGGTTGGCAGCCCATGGTACTTCTCCCTAAGATGATCTGGCGAAAGAAAGCCGTTAAGCATTAGGGTTACCGGCCTAACATGGTCTTTTCCCCAATGGTCAGAGTCACCAACACAAAGAGGAATAATTTCCTTGGACTTCCGAAATAAATGTTCCCATTAATATCCACCAAGTTTTCACCAAAAAGATTATTCGAACGATAAATGGTTTCACCAAACCGCATGCCAATTTCCATAACCAAACACAATCAATTATTTGTTTCCAAACAATGGTTATGACTTTTCTAAAAGAATAATTTTAGGGAATACGAGGAAGTTCAAAAGTACGTAACATACTTAACCACTCACCTGGATCCAGAGTAAATGCAATCGAACACGCAAAACGAGTCTAACCTAAACAAAGAATCATACAACAATATTATCATTAACTATATCAAGTATAATATTACGGTTATTACCCACTGTAGTTTAAAGCTACCTAAAACTATACTAATCTAAACCTAGGAATGATTCAAGAGACTAATCCTACCAAAACCATTACCCAATTTCCATTCCCATTGCCATAGCCTTCCGTTCTTCCACGTACGCCCAAAAGCCAAGTGATTTGCTCCCTATGCATTCCACTTGTTCTTTCCCAACCAAATCAAAACCATAACCACCATTTGCAGCACACAAAACACCACGTCACACACACACAAAACACCACAGCATACACTCACTCACCTGCCATGCGCGCTCTCTCTCTCTCTCCCTGACACCCATCAATTAATTTTCCGCCCAATTAACTTGCTACTGAACCAACTCAGGGTAGTGAAACAATAAGATTTATTCAACTTACCACGATTGAAGACGAGTGGGAAGACGATCTCGAACCTTTGACTGCGCAGTTCTTTCCTTCTCAACATTCTTTTAAAAAATTTATAACCCTAGTCTATTCTGATCAGGGATGGAACCAGAATTTTGTAAACATGGGAGCCGACCTATGAACAAGATTTTGAAATTTGAAGGTTCGGGAATCTAATAGTTTGTTTGGTTTAGATTTTGAAGGAGGTTTTTTTGGGTAGTAAGGAGAGAGAGAGAGATAGAAAAAGAAATGAGATCAATAATTGAAGGAAAAACTTATGGGAGGCTGTGCACAGAGAGAGAAATTGGGTTTTGGGACAAAAAAACAAACATATTTTTATGTCTAAATAATACCCAATACAAAATATAATACCTAGATGTTTTCACCAAACAAAAAAACAAAACATAAATAATATTAATATTAAAAAAAAACCCGAAACTGTGCGGGGGCCTAGGCCCCCATATGCCCACACCTCTCTCTGTCTCTGGTTCTGATTATCTCTATCTTTGTAGATTATCTCTATCTTTATAGAACTGTTGTCTAACTCTCAAAATCCCTAATTTGTAAAGTATTTAAACGAGGAACTAAACTATTACTAAAAAATAATTAGACCTATACCCTCAAAATTATAATAACGACAATTGTACCCATAGTGCGCGCAATATAAATAATTACTATCCGACCACAATATCCAATTACTAAAATGGAAATATAATTAATTAAATAAATAAAAATGTTAGGCCTTAACAATGACAGATCTGATTCAAAAGTTCACTAGGACCTAAATACCCTCTCAAATGAGGCAATCAATTGAAGGTCCTATTTGGATTTGACGGATAATGCTACGCCCACCGCTTTTTATTCGGTGACCAGCCCACCTCATGGTGGGCCCCACCTCGCGAGAATCGCGAAAATCTGCGGATTTGTCGTAGATTCAAATTGGGACGCACTCCACCGCCAAGGTCTCTCCTCTTCTTCTCTCTCTCTATCTGAACTTTTCGATTTGCCCTAGATTTTCCATCTTCAAACCCCCAAAAGTTAGGGTTTCAAAAATTGGGGATATTGCAGATTTTTTGTGTTCAGTTTGATTGGGTAAATTAGGGTTCAAAGTTGAGAAACTTTGTGTGCACTGGCCTAATGAAAATAAATTAGTGTTCGAAGTTGAAAAACTTTGTGTGCACTGGTCTAATGAATTTGGTTTTGAAATTGCGAAAATTTGTGTCTGATTTCCTGTTTACCTGTTTGCTACCTGTTAGTGTGTCTGATTACTTGTTCGAAATTCAAAAATTTGCGGTCTCATCAAATAAGCATTGATTTTTAGCAATAAAAAGTTTCTTACATTTAGATTTGCAACGCTTTCTTGTGTCCCAAACACATTGCCATCTGCATTCTCCTTATTCTCCTGAAATGAGTGAAACAATATAACTATAAGCATTCATCCAACATATGTATATGTATATATTAACAAGTATGCAACAAGTTTCAAAAAAAGAGAGAGTATGCAACAACAAAATCAAAAACTGTATACCTTTGCTTTTTCGATTGATAATGTCTTCTTTTTTGGTTTTCTCTTCTTCTTACCATGTTTTTCAACAAAACCTTGCTTTCTTTTCGTTGGCGGTCTCCCTTTTCGACGGAGAGCTACCGGGTCAAGGATCTTCTTGCTCTCTTTGGAAGGTAGAACTCCATCTCCAAGTGGACAAGAATCATTTGGTGTACCGGAAGTCTTATTACTACCACAATCATCCAAACATTCAATCAACTCTCTTTTTAGCTCTCGTAGCCGTCCCATCACCTTATCATACTTCTCGTGAGAATCTTCCGCCAAATCGGCAACCTCATTAAAGAGATTGCACATGTTGTCATGCCGGCGTGCTTCAATTGTCGATGAGGAGTTATCGTAGTTGATTCGAATTTTAGTATGGGCCCTTTTTAGATTTTTTCTCCATCTTCTTAAGACATACTTTTTAGGTACTTTTTGAACTCTCCTTCCATGGAACACCATCAATTGATGTCGACACACCATTCCTCTAAACTCAAATAATCGACAATTACAATTTGCTTCATTGGTCTCACCATTAAACTCGATAATAAATGGCACACGTTTTGTCCATTCCTCTCCAACTTCTCCAAATGTCATGTCTTCTTGTACCTCATATTCCGACCAAACATCATGTACTTTTCTTTCTTTCAAAGAACAATTAAGTTTCCCGAAAAATTCGGCATGAAACTCTTTAAACTTCGCATGCGTGTAAGCATTTTGAAATTGCTTTTCTAACCCAGCTGCAGTTATGCACGAGATGTAGGAGTGCAAATCTTTCGTATCTTCATGTTTCTCATTTTCCACCTTTTTAGCCAATGCATTCCCATATTGCTCTACAAATTGTTTCAAGGTTGTCTTTGAGTTGATGTGTAACAACCCTGATTTTTGGTCAGTAAAAATTTCGTTAAATATTTGAATTTTATTTGAATTACTTATTTTCTCTTGAGTGGCTATATGATTTCTTGTTAAATTTCGTCGTAGTTAGATTTTGGTCATTGGTTAAACTCTCGACTAGAAACCCTACTTGACCAATTTAGTTAGTTTCTAACCAACTAGTTGGAGGAACCGAGCAACCAACTCACCTAGTTACTAAATGAACCTCTTGAACCGTTTTGCCTTTTCCCATTGGGTAATAACCGTTAGGGAAGTTAATGACCCTTGGGTAATAGAGTCTTTTGACCAATAAAGTACCGATATGACTAGGAAACCTTCCAATAAAGTTGATTTGACTAGTCATAATAAAGGAATCTTGTACCTTATTTCTTAGAAGCCAACCTTGTCACTTCAAACTTTCTCATCAAACTTACTTTATTCTTTATCCATTGGTCCATATTGTTAGGGTAACTTTTGTCCATTGGTTAATAACCTTTTCATTATAATATTTGACTAAAGAATATGTAGTCGTTTCAAAATCTTATTTTAAAGATAAAAAGTACTTGTACTTCTTTTATTAATTGGTCTTTACCCGCTAGGGGAACTATTACCCATTGGGTAATAGCACTAATCTTCCAACATGGTACAAAGTTTTATTTTTATAATCAAGATTTGGATTCCCATGTACTTTTATGCATTAAAATATTTGGGTATATCTAAACCCTACATTTCCTAGTACTTTGTTGATTAATTTAATAGTAGTACTTTATTATTATTTTAATGGGGAGAATCCTAGCCTTTTATTTAATTGGGGTACTTGGTACCACACCTATATTTAAATATAGGGCTTTTGTCACATGCTTTAAAGGACAACTTTGATTATTTTAATATAAAAGTTCCCTAGTTACTATTATCCATTGGACAATAAAAGTTAGGGAATTTATTATCCGTTGGGTAATAGAGTTATTCTTTCAACTAGTACTAGGGTTTATTAAACTAGTCTTTTTCCTAATTGCCCATATGATGTTGTACCTTTATTTTATTAAGTATGTACTTTTGACTTAAGACCTAAGTTTTCCTAAGTACTCTTATATTATTTTATATTGGGTTTTGTACCCAATTGAATTAATTTATTGGGGAGTTGATCTTCCTAGAGTACATTAGTACACTAGTTTATTAGTTTAATGAAGACATGTGTTTAATTAAGATTCTTTATTGGTTATTAGATTTGGGAAAATCTAGTACTTATACTTTTATATTATAAGTGTACTAGAGAGAGAGAGAGAGAGAGAGAGAGAGAGAGAGAGAGAGATTGCCGAGAGGGGAGAGAGAGAGAAAGAGAATCGGCCGAGAGAGAGAGAGAGAGAGAGAGAAAAAAAGAAGAGAAAGAAGGTGGTACCTTGGCTTGATCTTCCCTTGTACTTAAAATCCTTGGTGTATCTTCCTTCCTTGCCAAAAATCTATCCTCTCATAGTCCTTTTATGATTGTTTAACACAAAATCTTGTACAAACTATTTTTTCTTCCACCAAATCTTCCATAATCCAATCCTTGGTACAAACTAGCCATGCAAACCTAGGGTTAGACCTTGATCTTTCAAAGATTGCTTGACAAGTGTCAAAATTGAGAGAATGAGAGAGAGGGGGGGACCGGCCTTGAAGAGAGGAGAGAGAGCCAAGGTTTTGCCTATAAATAGCAAGTCATTCCAAGCATTTCAACTCACATCTTCACTTCTTGCTCTCACTTCTCTCTAGAAACCATTTCTGTTTTTCCAGGCAGCCTACTGCCCTTCGAAAATCCTCAGTTTTCTCCTTCTTAAGGTAGTCTTTAGAGCTAACTTTCTTCGGGAAAGTTGTAGAGCACTTCGAGACCTTCAAGTTAGACCCAAGAACTACTCCAATCGGTGAAGAAATGACAAAGATATTGTCATCCAAAGTTCAGTAAAAATCTCGGATTTTCATATCCAGACAGCTTACTGTCCCTTCTTTTATCCCCATTTTTCTCCTACCTAAAGTAGTTTCTGGGATCAACTTCCTTCACTAAAGTTGTAGAGCGCTTCTAGAGCTTCGATTTCGACCCAAGAACGATCATATTCGGCCAAAGATTGACTGAGTTACGGCCATCCAAAGTTCGGTCCAGATTTGCGAGTTTCACCACCCGTAGAACCTTCCAACTAGCTTATTCGGCCCCGACTAGTTTCGGATCAAGGTAGATTATTCTTACCCCTAACTCTAAGTTTATCCTTACTCACTTACTTACTTATTCCAAGGAAAACGTATGTTGTTTGATCTTTAAGAAAGAACGGTTTTCGAAGGTTAAAACGTTACCATGTGAATCGAAGTATTCGTATTCTGATATTTCAAGGAGTATGAGCTTGCATACATGAATCGATTATGTTACTTGTGATATATTATAGAGTTGGATGATCTTGTTAGATTACAATGAATGATTCATGCTTACTTTGTCCTTCTGCGGAGTCTTTGCATGTAAACGAGACACGAGAACCGAGAAAGTAGAAACATGGCACCTAGGGTGTGGTTAATGAAAGGAAATGTTTTCCGAGGAAGGAAATATTTTTGAAACTACATTATGACCGGTTTTAGTGGCATAATGTGAGTTGGGTGTGTGTGTTCCAATGGGAATCCGAGAAAGCGGAACCATTGTGAGGTTGTGTGTGTTCCAATGGGAATCCGGGAAAAGCGGAACCATTGTGAGGTTGTGTGTTCCAATGGGAATCCGGGAAAAGCGGAACCATTGTGAGGTTGTGTGTGTTCCAATGGAGATCCGGAATAGCGGAACCATTGTGAGGTTGTGTGCGTTCCCATGGGAACCCGGACCAGCGGAACTATGGTGAGGTATGGCTTGGTTATCCGCAGAGAGGAGCCAATGCAAGATTTTGTGTGCCAATGGGAACTCGGTGCGGCGGAACCATTGTGAGGATACTCGGGAACCCGGAACGGCGGAACCGAGGTTGGGTGTGTTAAACAAGTGGTTTTTGAAAGGTTGATTTGTAAATGAAAATGTTGACACGGTCTACGATGAGTCGCGTAGGAGAAACACGAAAATCTTGGACACCAACGATAGATGATTAACGAATGTGGATGTGTGATTGCTAGTGTTGTTGTAAATGATTTACTGTTGTAAGGTTGGTGGGTAAGGATTTCCTATTGAGCGTTGTAGCTCACGGTGTTACCTTTTGGTGACCCTGACATATTATATTGGTGGTGACGCCGGTATAATGTGTCAGACCTCATAGATGAACAAGGTGAGATGTACACCTTGGAGGCCTTCGGAGCCAAGGAGCTAGCCAGAATGGAGGAAGAAGCGGAGCAGTAGATAGGAACCCTAGTTCCCTCCGTTATTTGAATAAAAGTACTTTTGTAAGGTTTACGATGTAATAATGAGCCAGACTCACTTCGTTTTTATAATAAAATGTCTTATTTAACGTACCCAAAATTCGGGGCGTTACATGATGTAACCATCAAATATGAATTCATACTCTCACTTCTTTATGTGGATGACATTCCCGCCCAAAAGACATCTTT
This sequence comes from Rhododendron vialii, assembly GCF_030253575.1. Taxonomy (NCBI): domain Eukaryota; kingdom Viridiplantae; phylum Streptophyta; class Magnoliopsida; order Ericales; family Ericaceae; genus Rhododendron; species Rhododendron vialii. The sequence goes on from NC_080566.1 coordinate 19,357,628, forward strand.
TACAAAAGTCGACACCCATCGATTCCTCTCTAAGTACAACCCATGTAACCATTCATTATCTTGGAGTTGGTACTCTTTGATGAACACATCCCAAGCATCCTTAAATTCTTCTATTGTTAGTGAATCATAAACTGCTTCGTGTAAAGAAGTTGAAATTGATTTATACGCGTCGTACTTTCCCAACTTTTCTGGCACCTTTTTCAAGATATGCCATATGCACCACCGGTGTCGGGTGTTAGGAAATACTTCTTCTATAGCATTCTTCATGGACATACATTGATCGATAATAATTGCTTTAGGAGCACATTCCCACATGCATGTCATCCAAGTCTTAAATAACCACGAGAATGACTTGGTGTCTTCATGAGAGATGAGACCACATCCTAATAAAATCGATTGACTGTGATGGTTCACACCTACAAATGGAGCAAAAGGCATGTCATACTTGTTTACCAAGTACGTTGTGTCAAACGTCACAACATCCCCAAACTCCTTACAAGCTGCCCTACTCCTTGCATCAGCCCAGAATACATTCACTAGTCAACCCTTATCATCCAAATCCATGGCAAAAAAGAAGTCAGAATTGTCGGCTTTCATCTTCATGAACTAGCTATGCATTGCCTCAGCATCTCCTTCAACAAGTAATTTATGTCGCTCTCTATCCACATATCTTCGGCAGTCTTTGGGAAGATATGGAAGGTTCTCAGGTCCCCCTGCTTCAATCTGAAGGGAGTCATAAGTCTTGTACGTCTTAATCCCAGCTTTATCATTCAGTAGGAGCTTTCTTTTCACATGTTCATCAAGAACCCTATAGTTCTTATGAAACCTGGCCTTTCCCAGGCTATTTTCATGATTGTGCTCCAACGCAACCCGATTTATCTTCCATTTTCCATCCGGGTTTGTCGACAAATTAAGCCGAGCTCGACAACCACATTTTGTTTGTGGTCGTGGTTTGACTGGATTGCTTGTTTTCACCCTCGCCTTTCCACCACGATTGCATTCAAAACATACATGTCTCACATTTCCATCTTTTCCCTTTCTTGAGTTTCTTCTCGCTACTGCAAATCCCATTTGTTGAGCGTATCTTGAGTAATACCGGTAAGCTTCATCTTGTGTATTGAATATCATTCCAATCTTCGGTTTCTCAACTATTTGTTCAGAATTTTCTATTGCCTCCTTTCCATCCTCATTACTATATGTCTCATCACAACATTGTTTTGAAGAACCACTCGATACCTCTTCTACTTCTTGTTCATTGTCTCCACTCGATACCTCTTCTACTTCTTGTTCATTGTCTCCACTTGGTCGAGGAGGCAGTGTCGACGGAACAGAATCCGACGACATCAAATATGATGGTGATGGAAACAGAAACATCACCTACATGTTCAAAAATTAACTCAACAAGTAAGCATTATCACAACTCAGGCCAATTATAACATAGATAATTATTGCTTAGTACTGTTTATGGGAAATAAATTCAACTAGCATAATTACATGGCAACCACGTCATGATCATACATAGTTTGTAGCCGCCAAAAAATTACTCCTAAAGAGCCCATTGTAGTCCAAAATGCAATAGCAGTAACAAAAGTGCACTTCCCTTTATACCAACTTGTTATGTGTTTATTTTTGTCATATAAATCAGTCAGCTACATTGAATATAAACCCCATTGAAACCTTTCAAAACAAATAACAATCTCAGGTATAAAATTCAAGGAATTAAGGTTCAAAAACCCCTCTTGCCATCCATTATTTTGATATTTTTCAAAAGCAAGACTGTGAAGCGAGCACATATGAACAAAATTATTCGTATAGAGCATAGATGTTCAAACTCGAAGTGGAAACATCCATCAAAAAAGCCGCCTAATTTTTCTCACAAGGAACTGCAAATATCAAATTTTAGGAGGCTATGTGTCCATAGGCATCCTGTTCTATCTACAAGTCCTACCATTTATTAGTAGAATCCAGCTCAAAAATCATATTGCTATGTGTTTGATTTTCCAAATATCCCATTCCCAATCCACCACGCCATTCCAAAGATGGATTTTGCAGCCCATGTGAAACAAGTTCAGCTAGCCGATATCAACTTCGAACCCTAATTTATGCAATCAAACTAAACAAAAAAATCTGTAATTTTCCCAAATTTTGAAACTCTAATTTTCAGGGGTTTGAAGATGCAGAATCGAGGGTAAATCGGCAAGTTCAGAGAGAGAGAGAGAGAGAGAGAGAGAGAGAGACGTATACCTTGGTAGTGGAGTGCGTCAAGATTAGAATCTAGGGCAAATCAGTAGGTTTTCGCGCGGTTCTTGCAAGGTGGTGGAGGTGGTCGTCGGAGGTAGAGCTACTAACGTGGTGGTCAGAGGTAGTGATGTGGGTCGTCGGTGCAGGTGTTGTAGAGGCCCGTCCCCCTCTCTCTCTCTCTCTCTCTCTCTCTCTCTCGGAACCAGAAGAAGAAGAAGAAGATCGCGCGCTTTTTTTGAATTGTGGGGTTATCGCGTGGTTTTGTTTTGTTTTCGGCTGTTTTTTTTTTTTTTTTAAGGAGTGGGGCCCACCATGCGGTGGGCTGGTCTCCGAATAAAAAGTGGTGGGCATAGCATTATCCTTGACTCGAAGCAACTCCAGGTGATGGGCCCCAGACCTTAGGCATTTTATTCCCTATTCCTCATCCCACCAACCTCACCCTTAATTTGTGGCCGAATGAAGTTGAAAATGGGCTAAGGTCTGAAAAATGATTCGGGGCTTTCACTCAATTGGGCCAAATAAGTATAAGAATGGGCCCAATTTTGACAACTGAATTTGGGCCTTTATCTAATTAGGTCATGCCCCAAATATTAATGCGGCCCATTAATTCCAAATCCGATTCAGCCCTTCCCAATTCTTTTTTTTTTTTTTTGGCCACGGCGATATATATCAGCGGAGGTTAGTGGGGGTGTTAGAGTTAGCACGGGGAGACCAGAAGCTATCCATAGCCCTAGTCCCCTAAAGGGCCTGCCCTCTGTGGGACTCGAACCCAAGACCTTCCACAAAGGAGAGGCAATGACTGACCAACTGCACTAAGCAGTGGTTGTCAGCCCTTCCCAATTCAATTAAGCCAAATTGTTGTGATCCACCATTATTTTAATTAAGGCCCAAAAAATAATATTTGGGCCATTAATTCTTCAATAAATCCTCTTTTTAAAATTTGGTAAAATTTGAGTGTAAACAAATCCATTTGTGGAAAGGGGTTGCAAGGGGCCAGCCCAATGGTGAAGAAAACACAATGTAGGAGAAGATACAATCTGAAAGCCATGACCGTCATCAAACCTACCTTTAAAACACCCCCTCACTATCAAAGCAACCCATCACTAGTATGTATGTTAATTAAGTGATTGAACATTTGAACTCCATGCAATGATAATAGTATAATGCATGAAACATAAACCCTCACGAGCCGTTGTATATATAGGTCTGCCATCTATTAGATTTGTTAGCTGGCTGTGGAGTACTATTTTGTCTTCATAGATATGAAATGAGCCCTCCATAGATACAATCCATATATGTGAAGAAGATACTAGATCCAACCCAACAACCTACATTGTTATATCATGAAGATATATCACTTGTATAATAAGTGATCGATCACCATTTCATACCCGGCCAAGTAGTGTGAGATGATGTACTCTAACAAAAGGGGACTTCTTTTGTCACTATGGCTGTGTATGTTGTTTTGTCTTTTTTACTTTCATCTAATGTTGTATTGAATGACTTTGTTTTTCATTTCCTTCTTTCATCTTCTCCCTCAATGAACCCTTTTTCGAGTTTTAATAAAACTTTAATTCGCTGATTTAAAAACAAAAAAACAAAAAACAGATGGGGACCTAGCCTCATTAATTTTTTCCTTTTTGGGTAGGACTTCTTTCTTTGTTCTCTCGTTCTCTAGCTTCATTAATATCATTGTCTCTAAACGTGGGCATTAATTCGACTTTTCATATGATGTACGTCGCACAGATTTACTTTTATCATTTGAGGTTATTTTAGTACGCGCGTGACAGTGTGAGGAAGATAGAGCTAGCAGGAGATAAAGATTTGAAAGCAAACAAGCATTTGTATACACGTTAATTAAAAGAAAGCTTGCATATGTACATTACAATGATCATAGATACACAGTGTAACAACGAGAACCTAACATATATAAAGACGATGAATTCATTTCTGTTCAATTGGTAATGGAATGACCAACGCCTGGACTGTGACTGGGCGCTGTGGGTCGAAAATCTTCTACGTATGCCTTGCTTGACCGCTCACCACCAGTCAGCTTCCCACCCGCCACCCCTGCTCCCTTCAAATCATCCTTAGTATCACGACTCATGCATTTCTTGCACAGCCGATGCTTCAAATGCCTTCCACCTACGGACCCAACTTCACTACACATAATCAAAACAAGAAGAAAAACACTAGCAAAAAAGACTCTAGTACTTTTTGCCATAACTCAAATTAAATGATTGGAGAGAGAGAGAGAGTCCTAAGTGGCAAATTAGATACTGTGTTTTGGGAGAGGTTTCCACAGAATTTATACAGGGAAGGGAGTGAGTTATTGGGGTTGGCTAGGTGGAGGTTAGGCCAAGGACTTACAATTTTTGTTGAGTTTTTTTTTTCTTTTTATCCCAAAAACTATGCACAATTTCTCTACTTCGTCCCTAAATTATCAATTTGGCGATTTCATCCCCTCAATTATCTCTCCGTTACCCATGTGATCCAATTGATAACACCCATCGACGGAAATGAACGGGAACTCCCTCACGTGAGAGTCACGTGCGATCCCAACCCATAAGACAGGGGCAATGTAGAGACCCGTGTCTAATTTTAAATTTATTTTTATTGATGTTGGTACGTGGAATTATAATTAGATAATTTTGTGCGCAATGAATTTTAGTTTGTATATGAAGATGTATGTTTGGTCATGTGGGCCCGAGTTCGTGAGCCATAGGACGAGAGTGTTGAGAGACCCGCGGTGGTTAATTTTTATGAGTAGTTACTATTTATTTTTATAGCTCATGGGGTATTAGTGTAGCTACTTATTAAATTCTAGGACTTGAGAAGTGCTTAAGGTAGTTGAGGGGGTGTAGTGTAATTACTACACTTAAAATCAGAAAATGGGATCAGAGAGACCCGATTCCCATTTCTTCTTTTTTTTTTCCTTTTTCCTGCGTCTTCTCTCCCTCTCTCTCAAACCCTAACACTTCAACACCAAAATTGAAGGCCAATGCTTGTGAATCTTGGAAAAAGGCGAAGAGGAAACGCGATCTACAAGGAAAGGGCTACGCATCTATCCGAACAAAATCTTGATCGGCCAACTTTGGAGTTCCTAGCAAATTCGGAGGTTTTCATTTTTGAGGTAGGATTCTTGCTAAATGCTTAGATATGGGAAAGTATAGTGAGATACACCTAACAATCTGTGATTTTAGTGTTTTTCTTTTCAATTTTAAGTTAACCTTAATATGTTCCAAGTAGAGGTGATTTATGCGTAGTATGTCTTATTCAAGGTATATGTAGACTATGCATAGCATGTGTTATTCATGAGTTTCGAATTTTCACGATTGATTAAAGACCTTGATGATTATTTACTAGATTATGTAAATTTTAGCATGTTGGACCGGTTTGAGTAAAGGATTGATTTAATATGTGATGATTTGATACATTCCTATAAGGTGTTTGATAAAATGACAGAGAGAAAAGTTAAACCAATTCTTGTAATTTGACACTACAGTTGATAATGACTCTACTTGTATATTTATTTGATGATAATTTTACTACCGTAAATCGGGATTCTAGATTATGACTTTGTTGAGACTATGACTAGATTGTATGATCTTTCTCGTAGTTTGGATGATTTGGAATTGGTACTTGTTATTTGGGCTAGTGAGCCACGTATTGGAGGTTGACTTGACCATTTTGTACTTGTTGTGTAGCCGGAAGCATATGGATAATGAGTTTATCCGTCGGTGAATAGTCCGTAAACCCGCGCGGGATAAGGTGTTCCATAGGCCTTTGGGTTAGTAGCCCATAAATTTGGATGATTAGGGACCTGATCAGTCGCCTAGGGTTGGTACACAACTTGTTAATTTGGACTATTGGTCTTATGTGCTCTTATTTTCTCCTATTGACTTATAATTTGATGTGTTTTATGTTTGAAGGATTTTGGATGCATGAGATGAGATGAGCTTACGTGGTTTGGTTATAACTTGGTATTTGGAGATTTGGATTATTATCTGAACGGATTATTTTTATCATTATTTCTGTTGGATACTTGAGAAGTAAAAGTTATTATGTATTCATTTGTTCTAAGTTACGATATATCCAATGGTTATCTTTTGAGGCTTAATAAAATGCAAGTTTTCTTAGAATATTGTATATACTCACGAATTGATGTATTCAAAAAGTAGGCAAGAACAAATTATTTTGTGTATTGTGCATTTTGCTTGCGTTCTCTTATCTTCGCCTTTAGCACGTTTCCTATTGAGTGTCGACTCACGTTGCATAATCCAACCTTTTTCAGGTTTGGAGGTGGATTCGAGGCTTAAGAATCATGGGATATGTTCTAGTCTTTTATTTAAGAGCGTAATGGAATATTTGTATATTTTTGGCTTGTTAGACTTGTAAAATTTTATTTTGGGTTGTAAGAACTTGAATTGCAAGGTACTTTATTTTGGTATTGTAATTCGTATATTGAGAGAATGGGGGCCTGGAAGTGCGTAATATATAGGGTATTTAGAAGTTTATTGGTAATAAAAGGCGGGTCGTGACAGGCAAAATAGACCATCCAGATCTCTTAGAGCCAATTAAGTGCTTTAATTTTTAATCCATTTGAACCCGTACGAAGATCTTATTATTCTGATTATTTTATCCTAAAGGGTCATAGTTAATTTTTGGCTCTAGGCTCTCATATAAGAGCCCTAAAGATTGTGTTCACACTTGTCTCTTTTATGACTAACTAACGAGAGCCCTGGAGTCAAAAATTAATTATGACCCTTTAGGATAAAATGATCAGAAAAATATGATCTTCACATCGGTTTAAACGGATTGAAAATTTGAGCATTTTATTTTATAAGACAATTTATATATTAAAAAATATGGTAAAAAAATAAAGTGCTCCAATTTTTAATTCCTTTGAACATGTGCGAAGATCTTATTTTTTTGATCATTTTATCCTAAGTGATCATAATTAATTTTTGGCTCTATTACTCTTATATAAGAGCCCTAAAGATTGTGTTCACACATTCACTTAGGCCTAACTAATGAAAGTCTTGAAGTCAAAAATTAATTATGATCTTTTAAGATAAAATAATCAGAAAAATAAGATTTTCTTACCGGTTCAAACGGATTGAAAATTGGAACACTTTATTTTTTAAGACAATTTATATATTAAAAAATATGGTAAAAAAATAAAGTGCTCCAATTTTCAATCCCTTTGAACTAGTGCGAAGATCTTATTTTTTTGATTATTTTATCCTAAATGGTCATAATTAATTTTTAGCTCTAGGGTTCTCATATAAGAGCCCTAAAGATTGCGTTCACACTTGTCTCTTTTAGAGCTAACTAACGAGAACCCTAGAGCCAAAAATTAACTGTGACTCTTTAATATAAAATAATCAAAAAAATAAGATCTTTGTACCGATTCAAACGGATTGAAAATTGAAGCACTTTATTTGTCACGTCCCGCCCCGCAAACGGCATCAAGAGTGGGCCCGAGTCAATGCGACCACGTGGCATTCTACACAGAAAACTAAACCACACCTCATAACCTGATAGAAATAAACACCCAGCGGAAGACTTAACACCTTAACATAAAATGAATCAACGTATTGATCAATCAACCATGACATCGCACAACCAAGGAACAATATCTGCATTATAATACTTTAAAAAATTTATATACTTCAACACATCCACCGATAACTTGCTTACAACTTGAATAAACCAACCTCTTCATCAACCACCTACAACAAACTCGCCCATTCACAACGCCAAGGCTAACCTCAAATAGAACACCAGCCATCGACCAAAGTTAATTACAACCTATACAATTTAAAATCTTTAACTATCCTTAGCTACAACTCCATACAAATTAAGTTCTGCACCAGTTAAGGCACTCCACAACAACGTAACCAAAACCCCACTTGACGCTAGCAAAACACCTCAACACAACGACCGGTAGTGGATCCACTCTAAGTAACCTGCTACCTGGCAGACTAAAAAGGAAAGCCAAAGTGTGTGAGATATAGAAATGCTCAACATAATACCACAATACCCGAAAGAATATCAACCAGAATGCACATCACCAACATAACTGAAATACTTGAATGTATACAACAGTTATAACCAACATATCCACCCAATGAGCAATAATAATCAATGCACAACAATATGAATGTAATCACATCACATGCAGTGACACGTCTGCCACATCTCATGTACCCAAGGTATTGTGTCCCGCACACCATATTCTCATTCACCGTTAATTAGACGGCACGGCCCACGACATGGTGTGACTCACTCCACAATCCTTAAGCGGGTACAATCAACACACCACAATATGCATATCAATAACTAAACATTGGTTAGTATGATATACAACCTCCAAGCATACATATCATCATGCATGCATATCAACAGTTAAATCATCTCTTAGCATGATATACACCCACTACTATAGCAACATCCCATAAAAATAATCATATCAGAAGTTAACTACGATTAGTAAGATATACACTCACCATCACAACAATATCTCATAAAAGATAATCACATCGAAAGCTAACTACGATTAGCAAGATATACACTCACCACCACAACAATATTTCATAAAAGATATACATATCAAAAGCTAACTACGATTAGCAAGATATATACTTACCACCATAACAATATTATATTGAGGAGAATCATATCAAAAATACTCACCTTTGCATTGACCGAGGTACGCCAAACTTACGGTTTTGGCCCCTCCCAATTGACTGGCTTAACATCTAACCACAAGTTAACCATATCAGTTTATTGAACGCTTAAATGTCACAACTAACTCCAAAAAATAATCTATAACACCAACAATACATTAAAGATGCTTAACGCATACTAGCATGTGCATCTCAAAGATTTAGAAGTGTCCCTAAACAAGCGTAACAATCAAACACTACATAACTCCCACATTTGGTTTAAAACGTACGACTAGCCTATCGTATTCTGTCTATAACTTCTTATAAGTTTAAAACCAGATCATAAAACCACCACCATTAGAAAGTACACCTCTGGTGCATGAATTTTGATATAAAATTTGTTGAAAACGAAGTCCAGATGATAAAGTTATGCTCGTCCAAAGTTACACAAAAATCTGTCCAAAATCACACATTCTGCACGTCTATTAACATCAAATAAAAAACTGACTTAACTTGGTACAAACTAAGCCACAACCTTCACATATTCGAAAGACATACGAGTCTAGTTTCAGAATCAACAATCCGTGCGCTAACCCGATACCCGAGCTAAAAAATATGACAATTTTCCCAAAATGTGTCAGTGCAGCAAATACAAAACTCAGCAGGGACACACCAACTTGTAAAATCTGCCAAACTTAGAATATGCTTCTACTAAACCCTAAATTTGGTACACACCATTTTCACTCATCAAAGTTCATCCCTGATTTTTCCTAGATTTTTCACAATAAAGGAACTTAGTCAAAATTACCCCCAAACTCAAAAATTCTGTGCAGCGAAGCACAATTTCCAGCAGAATAGGCTGTGTTTGAAAATTCATTAGAAATCGAATACTTAATACTTTTTAGTAATTCCAATGCCAAAACATCACCAACTTATCAATCTTTCAGACTCATAAGGACCCATAATCAGGAGGATCACTTACTATAAAACAATTGATAAAAGAATCAGCTCTGTAAGCTGTCGGCTAAAAAATAGGATCCTGACCAAAATTAGGTTTATGATTTTTATCTTTTTCTACACCTTTCGAAAAATTCTGAAAATTTAACACGAAACAATAGACACACTAATGAACCTTTAGAAAAAATACCAAAAATTAACAAGCTTTCTAGGTACCTTGAATAATTTCGTAAAGAACAGATCAGAGTTTCCGGCCTCCTCTTCCTTCTCTTCTGCCGCCTCTCTCTCTCTCTCTCTCTCTCTCTCTCTCTCTCTCTCTCTCCTTCTCTTCTGCCGCATCTCTCTCTCTCTCTCTATGTAAAAACAAGATACGTATGGAGAAAAATAAATATCCCCATGATATTTTGCTATATAAGGGCACATGAGAATTTATCACACGCAAGCGGAACCACGTCCTAACTTATATTCCAATTACAAATCACACAGACCCTCGCAAGTTCTATTGTTTAAGATTTAAACCTCTAAAACACAAAGTTCAATTAAAAGTAATTGAAATACCGAAATATCCGGAGTGGGTATTACAACTCTCCCCCTCTTAAAAAATTTCGTCCTTGAAATTAGACCAACCGCCCCACATCAGTGACAACCAAAACTATTAGATTACTTACACAGTTTTATCCCACAACAACATGTAAGAGTAAGGATAACATATATACAATGCCCAAAACATTACTACACTAAATGTGTACATACCCACGACCTTTTTTTTTTTTTGAAAGTTCAACGTTCTCCACACCTGCTCAATGCATTCCAAAAATTTTCAACTCTTATAACAGTTAATATTTTTCACACAACGGATAGATAACAACCATCTTAAATCTTGTATCTAGCACTACATATATCTCTATATGAGTATCACCTCTTTTGCGTGCACATACTAGACACGTATCCAACCACACATTAATAAAGCAACATAGCTTTTAAAAATACACACCCATTTTTCAATGTCTCCTCAAATTTATCACAAAACCTACAACTTTGATACTAATATTTTAAATTCAAATTAGCCCTCACTAGTCCATAGCTTTCCAACTCTCAAGAATCTTTCCATCGCCAACTTACACTATAGCTTGACATATCACATAACAATGCACCCTTTTCATTACCACATAAATCGCATCTTACAAAAGCACATAATTACTCTTAGTGCACATTAAGCATAGATAACACATTAAATAAGTTTAACCACACATCTACTGTAAGCTACACTCGACGTCATTTAATATTGAATATACCTGTCACCACATCTAACAAAATCTGCGTTCCTTGACATGCATGTGCACATACCCTCCACTACGCCATGAACACTTAAGTCCCTTTACCTCAAACACCCTGACAAGACCCATAGAAGACACCGCAGGTGCTTGTGCAATATACCATGAAATACTTACCATTTGCTACTCCATGTATTGAGCTACATCAATAAATTGTTTCAACAATTCAAACCACCAACAACAACATAGTGCTAAGTATTAAATGCAGACACGTTAGTCACCCACTAACCCCTACTCGACAGACACAACACCATATGGTCCGCTACCAAACCCCCAATCGACTCCCAACACAGAGACTAGAAAGTACTAGCTCTGATATCAAGTTATCACGCCCCGCCCCGCAAACGGCACTCAAAGTGGGCCCGAGTCAGCCCGACCACGTGGCATTCCACACAGAAGACCAAACCACACTTCACAACCTGTCCGAAATAAACACCCAGCGGAAGACTTAACACCTTAACATAAAATGAATATCACACAACCAAGAAACAATATCTGCATCATAGTACTTTAAAAATTCTATACTTCAACTCATCCACCGATGACTTACTTACAACTTGAATAAACCAACTTCTTCATCAACTTCTTCATCAACCACCTACAACAAACTCGACCATCCACAACGCCAAGGCTAACCTCAAATAGAACACCAGCCATCGACCAAAGTTAATTACAACCTATACAATTTAAAATCTTTAACTATCCTTAGCTACAACTCCATACAAATTAAGTTCTGCACCAGTTAAGGCACTCCACAACAACGTAACCAAAATCCCACCTGACACTAGCAAAACACCTCAACACAACGACCAGTAGTGGACCCACTCTAAGCAACCTGCTACCTGGCAGACCAAAAAGGAAAGCCAGAGTGTGTGAGATATAGAAATGCTCAATATTATACCACAATACCCGAAAGAATATCAACCAGAATGCACATCACCAACATAACTGAAATACTTGAATGTATACAATAGTTATAACCAACATATCCACCCAACTGAACAATAATAATCAATGTACAACAATATGAATGTAATCACATCACATGCAGTGACATGTCTGCCACATCCCATGTACCCAAGGTATTGTGTCCCACACACCATATTCCCATTCATCGTTAATTAGACGTCACGGCCCACGACATGATGTGACTCACTCCACAATCCTTAAGCGGGTACAATCAACACACCACAACATGCATATCAATAACTAAACCTCGGTTAGCATGATATACAACCTCCAAGCATACATATCATCATGCATGCATATCAACAGCTAAATCATCTGTTAGCATGATATATACCCACCACTATAGCAACATCTCATAAAAATAATCATATCAAAAGTTAACTACGATTAGTAAGATATACACTCACCATCACAACAATATCTCATAAAAGATAATCACATTGAAAGCTAACTACGATTAACAAGATATACACTCACCACACTACAAGAAAAATGAGAATATGTGACGAAATGTTAGTGAGGAAAGTAGATTTTTTCTCCAAATATGTCTATTTTGTGAGGAAAATATTTTTTGGTCACCAATTATGTATGTAGACAAATTTAAGGTGAGGAAATTTTATTTTGTCACCAAAAATATCTAATCAGTGACGAAAAAATAAATTTTGTCAGCAAAAGTGTGGACAAAAAAATATAAGGTGACAAAAAAAAAAGTTTCGTCGCTAATCCATATCCTCCATAGGTTGCACATATACTTGCAACCATTACGTGACGAAATAGTTCCTCACAAAAGGAAAGACTTTGGGTGAGGAATTCTTTTTTGTCGTCCATTAAAGAGGGTTTTTTTTTGGGCGGGTTTTAGCAGGCAGGGGCGTTCATCCACTACAAGAAATTTGAGCGGATCTCAATAAAACAAAACTATTTTAACAATCGAGGCCGTTGATTTCGTTGTGCTTATTGATTAAATCATTATCGTAAAAATTTGGCTCGATCAGGTTTAAAAAGCTCTTTGATTGGGACGCAATTTTATTTTTTGGATGATAGTTATCGTCCGATCAAATGTGTAGCGATCCCCGATCAACTTCATTCTCCATACGAATAACAAACTCCGTAATATGTAAAAGATAGACGGTTCGGATTGAAAAATAAAGGCTTTGGTGGGGTCAAGTCTTGCAATCTTATACTTTAATGCTTGAGATACATCAAATATTGTCCGATCAGGTGGTCGCCGATATCCGATGATTTTCGTTTTTGGTGACAACAATGGAATCAATGAGACGTGAAATCCTAACGGTTCAGATCAACCACCGTAAAAATTGAGTTGGTAATTATTAACAAACTAAAATCTTGTGTTGTATTTAAACGTACGGTAGCCATTCGACTATGACACAATTACGACGATCCAAACCGTTGCTCTTGTTTTCCTTTTTGATTAAATTTTTGTCACAATTTTTTGTGTCGATCAGATTTAGAAAGCTTCTTTATCAAGACAAAATGTCGTTAACGAAATGAGTTAAGCTTCTTTATCGAGACACAATGTCGTTAACAAAATGAGTTTTTTTGTCAGATCAATTGTGTAACAATACTTGATTAACTTCATTTTTGGTACGAATGATGTACTCCATCATATATAAAAGATGGAAAGCTCCGATCGAAAAAAAAAGACTCAGCTAGGACAGGTGTTGCAATCTAATACTTTAATACCTCGGATGCATCAAATGTTATCCGATCAAGCAGTTGTCGATATCCAATGATCTTCGATTGTGGTGATAATGATGGAATCAGTGAGACGTGAAATCCTTATGGTTTAGATCAACAATTATTAACGTATAATTGGCTGATTAAGTTTAGAATTTGTTCCTGTTGAGCGATACGAGGGCGCTTAATTATTTTTGGGATCCAAAATTTCATTTTGCCGATTAATTGATTACTTTGGCGCTGAAAATGAATTCCCCAAATGAAAGAAAACGCCCAATCCCTTCCCCTCTATTTCTCTTGCGCTCTCAGCTCCTGCTTGCATATGCCCTCAGGTGGTGGATACTCCATAGCTGAGGTGCATCTCTCGCTCTCTCGTAACATTACGTATGTATAGGTTCTAGACTAAGATTCTCAGTTCGGCTTTGGGATTTTGTTTGGTCGTTTAGAAATTAGGGTTTCGAAAATTGGGGGAAAGTTTAGCAGTGGGTCAATAATTTGTTCAATATTAAGCGTAGTACAACCAAATCCATCTCCGGCGCTGAAATGAAATCCCCAAATCCCTGCTAGCCTCTCTTTCTCTCTTTCTCTTGCTGCATGCAATAGCTGAGGTACATCGACTCTCTCTCTCTCTCTCTCTCTCTCTCTCTCTCTCTCTCTCTATCTCTCTCTCTCTCTCCTCTTTGAATCACTTAATTGGATGCTGCTGTGTATAGATTTTCTTTTTGTTTTTTGGGTTTCAAATTACTTAACGAGCTGCTTATAGTATATATCCTTCAAATGTTGTTGTTAAGGAACTGGATTGGTAAAATGTTGGGTTCTTTGTATTGGGTCTAGAAAGTTGTCTAGGGATTGCTATTGTGCCAATTTATAATTTTAACTATACTCAATTCTATGTTTCTTAAAACAAAATGGAAGATTGGGTTGACCCGTAGCTCAGTCAGTTATAGTGATTATGTGATGAGATGTTTTCAAATGAATTCAAGAAAACAATGACTTATAGTAGATGATTTGATGATTCTTTCTGTGGGTCTTCCTTGGCTGATGTTTAATTTTGTTGATTTGGTAAACTTTTGTGTTTTTCATTTGTGTTAGAGCTAGAAAATGGTACAGCAAAAGTGACCCATTTTTTATTTGGATTTTTCTTTTCTGATCCCAAACAATTTGTACTCCATTCCTTAGTGATCGGCAGCAAAGCTAGTCTGCGTTAAGTTGAGAGACGTATGAGTTGCCCTCTAAGTGTTTGTTTAAATAACTCACTCAAAACTTTGTACTTCCATTCAAAAATCCTCTACTTGTTACTGGGAAGGCTTGGAAAATGTGAGTAACAGTTGAGGTATGGAGGAGCTCTAACTTGTGATGGTAGTTTTTCCTTTCTGCTTTGGCATCCCTAGGTGGAAGGCTGTAGATGGGAGGCTGTAGATGGGAGTCTTAAAGTGCCTATACCTTAGTTACACGAAGCGGGAGCGGGGGAGCGGATGATCACAGAAGTGTGGGAGCGCCATTGGGAGTGGTTAGGAAAAATTATTAAAATTATAAATATATTTTGGAATTTTATATTGTTAAATGTCAATATAAAAATATTATTCTACCACATAAAATATTACTATTAAAATTATAAGTTTTTAGTTATATTTCAACATTTTTATTGTAGCACATGATTACACAATAGAGCTCTTTGTGCATATTAAGTAGGCGTAAAAGTTAAGGGCATTAATATGACTCTAGAAGGTTAATATCAGATGTGCTCGCTAACAAGATCAAAACAACTTTAATGGTACCAATTGCAACTTGAATCGTAAGTCTCTCAACCGTTTTTTGGGTGTAAGTTCCCATATAGGTAAGGAACGAGTTCCTGTCGTCATTGGGACGGGTTTCTTGGAGTTTCCGTCGAAGAAACATGGGCATAATTGAAGGTTCCTGCAACTAAGGCCTATACTTCAGCACATAATGGTAAGCTCTGAGTATTTGCAGCAGTTAATCTTTCATTTGCAATTCATTGTTGACTTGAGCACTTATTTGGGAACCTCTCAGTATTTCGTTCTTTGTTAACTTCTAGCTGTTCATTTGCAGCAGCTCTTAGTTTAAGCTTCTAATGGGGTGTAGTGTACCAAAATTATCAGTTTCTTAGTTTGCAAATAGGGTATTAATTATCAGGTTTCTTAGTTTGCATTGATGGAGGCACTGAGTACATCAATAATAAAATGTATCAGTATTTAGTATCTCAAGGTATTGTTCATCAGTATTCTTGTCCTTATATACCACCACAGAATGGTGTTTCTAAACGCAAACATCGGCACATCACTGAGACTACCATTGCCTTGCTTCATCACTCCCATGTTCCTCTTAAATACTGGTTTGATGCCATTGCTACAGCTACCTTTCCTGTTAATCGTATGCCTAGTCTTACTCTTAATAATCTGAGTCACTTTGAGGTCCTCTTTAATCAACCTCCGGATTATTCTACTTTCAAACTTTTTTGGTTGTCAGTGTTTCCCATGGCTCAAGCCCTATGTTTCTCACAAGTTACAAACTCGATCTATCCCCTGTGTTTTCTTGGGATATCATCCCACTGTAAAGGGCTATTGGTGCCTAGATCTTTCCACTGGCAAAATTTACTTGTCTAGACATGTTGTCTTTCATGAACAAGTGTTTCTTTTCACACTTTTTCTATTTGTTCTTCTTCTTCTTCTCCTTCTCCTCTCTTACACAATTTCTTTTGGCCACCTTCACAGTCTTCTCCTGTCTCTAATCCTGTTTCTTCTTCTATGTTGTCCTCTTCTCCACCGAGTTCCGCCAGTTCTTCCTCTAGTTTAAATGGTACATCTTCTCAATCAACTGATACTACATCTTCTCCGTCTTCACCTTGTCCTGCTTCTTCTCCTCAGTCTATTCCCATTGGCTCTATCTTTGTTGATTTACCTTTGTCTTCTGCACCTCTTCCTACTTCTAAGCCTAAACCTCCACCTAAGCCTAAATCTGTTCTTCCTACTCATCCTATGCAGACTCGGTCCAAAACAGGCCCTGTTGTTTCTTCTACTCCTGTCTGTCTTTCTGCTCCTACGACCTCATCTGTTCTCACTGAACCTCTCAGTGTTAAAGAAGCTCTCCAATCTCCTCAATGGTCTCAAGCTATGCTTGAAGAATATGAGGCCTTAAAAAAACAAGGTACATGGTCTTTGATTTCTCTTTCTCCTCATAAAAATGCCATTGGTTGCAAATGGGAGTTTAAAATAAAATGTAATTCTGATGGCACTATAGCTTGTTATAAGGATCGATTGGTTGCCAAAGGCTATTTACAAGAGGAAGGCATTGATTACTTTGACACCTTTAGTCCTATTGCTAAACAACCAACCATTCGTATTCTTTTCAGTCTTGCTATCTCTTATCATTGGCCTATTCGTCAGCTTGATATTTCTAATGCGTTTCTCCATGGCACTGTTGATGAGGAGGTTTATATGGTTCACAACCTCCAGGTTTCAATGATTCTGGTTCATCTCATTTAGTTTGCAAACTTCATAAAGCTTTGTATGGGCTCAAACAGGCCCCCCGAGCTTGGTACTCTACTTTCTCCTCCTTTCTTCTATCTCATGGCTTTACTCACAGTCATTGTAATTCCTCTCTCTTTATTCAGAAAACTTCCTCTTCTCTTTTTCTTGTTCTTGTCTACGTCGATGATATCTTAGTAACTGGCAATAATTCCCAAGCTATTTCAACTCTTATTAATGAGATGCATACTGCTTTTTCTATGAAGGATCTTGGTTCCGTTTCCTATTTTCTTGGTTTGTTAGTTCAACCTAAAGGTCATGGTTTTTCCTTGACCCAAAGCAAATATGCTACTGACATTTTGGCCAAAGCTGGTATGCTAAATTGTAAGCCTTGCTCTTCTCCTATGGCTGTTAAACCTGCTGTTTCTTCTACTTCTCTCTTTGGTCAACCATCTCTTTATCGTAGTATTATTGGAGCTCTGTAGTATCTTACTATTACAAGGCCAGATTTGGCCTTTGCTGTGAATCAGGCTTACCAGCATATGGCCACTCCTACTGAGACTCATTTTTCTGTTGTTAAGCGTTTGCTTCGCTATGTTAAGGGTACTTTGGATCATGGGCTTTTCTTTAGTCCAGGGCCCTTTACTTTACAAGCCTATTCTGATTCTGACTGGGCTGGAGATCCTTTTGATCAACGATCCACTTCTGGCTACTGTGTGTTTCTTGGTAACAATTTGATTGTTTGGTCGGCTAAGAAACAGCCCACTGTGTCCCGATCTTCCATGGAGGCTGAGTATCGGGCTCTCGCTCTTTGTGCTGCTGAACTTAGTTGGATTCAGATGTTATTTCAGGAGCTTTCTCTTCCCCTAGCCTCTTTGCCTCTGCTTTGGTGTGACAATTTAAGTGCTTTGGCTCTAGCCTCTAATTCAATTTTTCATGCTCAGTCCAAGCATATTGAACTTGATTACCATTTTGTTCGTGAAAAAGTGGCCGCTAAGCAAGTTGTGTTGCGGCATATTCCATCTGCTGATCAACTAGCTGATATTTTTATGAAACCCCTGTCTATTTCCAGGTTTCATTATCGTAAGGACAAGCTAATGGTGCAATCCTTCCCCCTTAGCTTGAGGGGGGATGTTAGATATACTGTTCCAATGCTTCAATCTCAGCCAATGATCAAGCCATCTAAGCAAAGATTGTTAGCAGAAGCTAGTGAGTGTACGCTAGCTAAGGAGTAGAGGATTAGTTCCTGTGTAATTGAATTTAGTTAGAAAGAATGTGGTTGTTAACAAAGAGCAAAGTTAGTGAGGTCAGGGTTAATGGTTGTTTTGTATAAGACATGATTCTGGTTTCTATAATCAATGTGAGATTGAATGGAATAGAATTGAGATTCTCTTCATTCCTAAATTACGATCAAGTCATTACTCAAAAATCAACTATTGCAGGATAAGTTTGACTTGCTAGGAGATCCTATCGATGTTGAAAATGCAGTGGCAACGCAACGTGGACGGAGGCTGAGCAACCACAACTTCATTTTGCACAAAAAAATACAAGAAACTTAGAGAAATGAGCGGGGAAGAGTATGCTAGAAACAACCCACCAGTGAACAAGCTTAATAACTAAGATGTGGGTTGTTCCAATATAACAGGTATTCTCGTTCACCAGAGAAATGGTCATGGTTCTTCTGATAGCATCCTAATCTTGGATTTTATTGCAAAAAACAACATCCTAAACTTGAATCCCTTATAGTTTTCTCCGTTAGTTTGTGGTCTTGTATGAGCGACAAAAAAAAAACACCACAAACAGGTCTAATTTTCTTCCCTTTTTTGATGTTGCTTTTGTTGCTGCCTTTTTGCGTTCTTTTCTGCCCTTGTGCCTATTGTTGTTAATCCTTGGATCTCTTTGTAGTGCCTCTTAAGTTTAGGATTGTTTTGGCGATTGTTTTTTGTGGCCTCTTTTGCTTAATTTGTAACTTTTTTTTGTTTTTATCAACATCGACATGTACTGCTCTTCTTCAAGAGCAAGTGGAAGGAAATGAAGCAGCAAACAATAAGACAGATGAGCTAGTAGAGGCAAAAGAGGAACATGGGAGGACTTTGGCTAGTGTTATGGCATTTCTTAAACACCAAGGATTCATCAGTTAACGACTTACTGGTTAGTACATCATGCTTTCCCTATTTACATTCATCATGAGAAAACTGGGCTGGAGTTGGCTATATATTTTTGTTGGTTTGGTTTTTTGCCTTTTTCTTGTGCCCTTTTTAAGCATATGTTTTCTATTTATAGAGATTATGAAAGTTTTTATGTTCTCTGGTTTGATGTTAACTATCTCTACATCCTATAAGTCTATCCAAAATAGATGGAGAGACACAAATAGTCAATGAAGAAACAAATAGTTTATATTGTATTCCTTTTGCTTTAGCATTGCGATGTTGTTTGCTGCTGTGGTTTTCCTTCAAGAAACCTAATGTTTGACACTGTCTAGCTTGGTTTCTGTTGGTTTCCGTTGTAGCTGATAATCATGGAGTTTCTGGGCTATTATTGCTTTTGTTTTAGACTCTTACTGCTCTGATTTTGCTCTATTATTACTGCAGTGGTATATCGTCATCTATAGAGATTTGATGCAGTTGTTGATGCTAATCATGAGACTTTTCTATCTGATGCTGATATGTGGTTTGGGGTCTGCTGATCCGTCGTGTCCCAAGATAGAGGGGTTTCCACCTCTTTACGGTGAGGACATGACATATATGGGGACACAACTCCTTAGGTGTATAAAATCTTGTAGCTTAACATAACAATCCTTTTATTATTCTACATTCTGCATTTAAATACAGTAGGACTATAAGTATGGGCCTTAATTTTTCAAACGGGCATGGATAAAGCTCCCACAAATACTTGCCAATAATAGCACAACTATGCTTAGAATCTGACTATACTATTGGATCAATTAAACATGGATGTTAGACATATACTTTACAGATAAAAAGGCGATCAAGTTATACAAGAGTATGAGGCTTTTTGTCTCTTTAAAAGTTTGGTTTTGTGCATTAATCATCCCATACGGTGAACTTTTCCTTGCTTAAGGTCATGGTACTGGTGTTGTATTTTGAGTTAGGTCCTCACTTGTTGTTTCATTTGTATATTGTAAAGTTTACATAATGTTGTGTTCTATTAATGTCATAACCAAAATTCTTTATCCTACTTTTCATTTGTGCAGATTGAATATGCATAAGTTTGGTAGCGGGGAAGATGGTATATATACGCTCTACTACGAAGACTTTTTGTTTGGATATATGCTTATATGAAGGCTCTTTTTTTGGATGAAGTTCCGAGTCTTCTTTTCTGGATATATGCTTCTATGAAGACTCATTTTTGGTTGAAGTTTCGAGTCTTCTTTTTTTGTTTTAATGATGCTACTGAACTATGATAAACATATATGGTATGGTCTACCTTTCATGTTTTTTTCATGGGGACGTTGATGCTTTAGACCCTATAGGTGGATGGACAATTTGGTGTAGAGTACATAGTTCTCGTGGTTAATGGATGTCTAATTTGAACATGATTATATTGGTTTATGAAGATGTGTTGGCTATTATATATGGGGTAATGTATAATTTATTTGTTTGTCTGAGTATTGAAATAGACAGGATTATATTGTATTGTAAGAATAGTGTAGGTGATCGACAATCTTTCGTCACTGATTGGCTTTAATTTGTAATTTTAGGCGACAACATATTTTGTCACCTTTATTATTTTTCATTATTTTTTTAATTAAATCCTTCGGTGACGAAACTTTTTTTGTCACCTATGTGCTTAACTTGATCAAGTACTTGCCACAATTAGTGACGAAATTGAAAATGGGTGACAAATAATTATGGCAATGGTGACGAAATGTTTCGTCATAAAAAACACAATTGGTGACGATTTTTTTTCATCACCAAGTGATTTTTCTGTGACAAAATTTTTTGTCATCAAAAGGCATTATGGGTGACGAAAAATGGATTTCATCACCAAGGAGGAATCCTCGACAACCTTTAGTCGACAATTTTTTTTTCGTCACCTATACTATTTGTGACGAAAAATATGCAATTTGTGACGGTTTTCACTCGTCACCAAATGTGATTTTTCTTGTAGTGACACCACAACAATATTTCATAAAAGATAACCATATCAAAAGCTAACTACGATTAGCAAGATATATACTCACCACCACAACAATATTATATTGAGGAAAACCATATCAAACACACTCACCTTTGTATCGATCGAGGTACACCAAACTTACGGTTTTGGCCCCTCCCAATTGACTGGCTTGACACCTAACCACAAGTTAACCATATCAGTTTATTGAACGCTTAAACGTCACAACTAACTCCTAAAAATAATCTATAACACCAACAATAGATTAAAGATGCTTAATGCATACTAGCATGTCCATCTCAAAGGTTTAGAAGTGTCCCTAAACAAGCGTAACAATCAAACACTACATAACCCCTACATTTGGTTTGAAATCTACGACCAGCCTATCGTATTCTATCTATAACTTCTTATAAGACTAAAACCAGATCATAAAACCATCACCATTAGAAAGTACACCTCCGGTACATGAATTTTGATATAAAATTTGTTAAAAACGAAGTTCGGACGATAAAGTTATGCTCATCCAAAGTTACACAAAAATCTGTCTAAAATCACACATTCTGCACGTCTATCAACTTCAAATCAAAAACTGACTTAACCTGGTACAAACTAAGCCAAAACCTTTACATATTCCGAAAGACATACGAGTCTAGTTTCAGAATCAATAACCCGTGCGCTAACCTGATACCCGAGCTAAAAGATATGACAATTTTCCCAAAATGTGTCAGTGCAGCAAATACAAAACTCAGCAGGGACACACCAACTTGTAAAATCCGCCAAACATAGAATATGCATCTAACAAACCCCAAATTTGGTACACACCATTATCACTCATCAAAGTTCATTCCTGATTTTTTCTAGAATTTTCACAATAAAGAAACTTAGTCAAAATTACCCCCAAACTCAGAAATTCTGTGCAGCGAAGCACAATTTCTAGCAGAATAGTCTGTGTTTAAAAATTCAATAAAAATCGAATATGTAATACTTTTTAGTAATTCCAACGCCAAAACATCACCAACTTATCAATCTTTCAGACTCATAAGGACCCATAATCAGGAGGATCACTTAACTATAAAAAAAAATTGATAAAAGAAGCAGCTCTGTAAGCTGTCTGCTAAAAAATAGGATCCTGACCATAGTTAGGTTTATGATTTTTATCTTTTTCTACACCTCTCGAACAATTCTGAAAATTTAACACGATACAATAGACACACTAATGAACCTTCAGTAAAAAGGCCATAAATTAACAATCTTTCTAGGTACCTTGAATAATTTCGTAAAGAACAGATCAGAGTTTTCGGCCTCCTCTTCCTTCTCTCTCTCTCCTTCTCTTCTGCTGCATCTCTCTCTCTCTCTCTCTCTCTCTCTCTCTCTACGTAAAAACAAAATATGTATGGAGAAAGATAAATATCCCCAGGATTTTTTGCTATATAAGGGCACAGAAGAATTTATCACATACAAGCGGAACCACGTCCTAACTTATACTCCAATCACAAATTACACACATGACCCTCGCAAGTTCTATTGTTTACTATTTAAACCCCTAAAATACAAAGTTCAATTAATAGTAATTGAAATACCGAAATATCCGGAGCTGGTATTACATTATTGGTGCCAAGAGACATGGATGGTCTATTTTGCCTATGTCTTTTGGGTTGGGATCGCACGTGACTATCACGCGAGGGAGTTTCCGTCAATGGATGTTATCAATTGGATCACATGGGCAACGGAGAGATAGTTGAGGGGATGAAATCGCCAAAATTGATAGTTTAGGGACGAAGTAGAGAAATTGTGCATAGTTTAAGGGATAAAAAGAAAAAAGAAAAACTCATTTTTGTTCCACCAAAACTTAAAGTTTCAAGCTGCAAATATTCTAGGTGCTATTTATTTTTATGGGGTCAATTTATACAGAGTATTAATTGTCCCGACTTTAGGCGATCATGCACTACAATATAGTGAGATTGATACCCTAAAGATTAAATGAGGTGTACGTAAACTAACGCGGATACGTTGTCCCAAAATAAAGGGAGTGAGGTATACGGGAAGAACGCGGTTGAGAGGGTCCTCAGCAGAGGAAAGATTCCGTGGAGATGACTGAGCAAAAAAAAAGATTCCGTGGAGATGAGAAATTATATTATTATCCTGAAAAAGAAAGAATAAAGTAAAATTTGGACGGCTTAGTATTGGGTGTCAAGCCCAACCGGCCTCTTTATCATTCATGGTGAATAAAAGATTTCCGCCATCCTAGCTAATTTGCCCAGGCTAGGGAATTTTCTAACCGGACTGTCTACGACAAATATTCTGTTCTGCATGCATGCCTCGTCGCCGTGCTAAGCAACTATCGGTTTTCAAAGTCTGTTAACCATCTATACTGTACTTATTGTTATTTTCCAATTTATACAAGAAATATCATTTTCGATGTGCGGAAAATATTGAAATTTTTGCAAATGTCACGTTAGTGCCATGGCATTTTTAGCATTATTGACATTAATTCCAAGTCTTTTTTCTTGTAACGCTCCGAATTTTGGGTACGTTAAAAAGACATTTTATTGATAAAATCAAATGGAGTCTGGCTCGTTATTACAATAAAACTCTCATGAGAGTACTTTTATTACACAAGGGAAGGGAACTAAGGTTCCTAACTACAGCTCTGCCTGCTCCTCCATCTGAGCCAGCTCTTCAGCTCCAAAGGCCTCCAAGGTGTACTGCTCACCTTGATCATCTACAAAGTCTGACACATTATACTAGCGTCGTCACCGATATAATATGTCAGGGTCACCAAAAAGGCAACACCGTGAGCTACAAAAGCTCAGCAGAACAATCCCATACCCACTAACCCATAACTTACAAACAACAGGTTATAATAAAACATCGATTTTCACATAATACGTGTATACAGCTAACGATGACACATCCACATTCGTTAATCAACTATCGTTGGTGTCCAAGATTTCAGAGTTTCTCCTACGCGACTCATCGTAGACCGTGTCTCCATTTTCATATACCAGTCCATCAAAAATCGTTTGTTTAACACATCCAACCTCGGTTCCGCCGTTCCGGGTTCCCGAGTATCCTCACAATGGTTCCGCCGTCCCGGATTCCCATTGGCACACAAAACTTGCATTGACTCCTCTCCGCGGATAACCAAGTCATATTACCAATGAGGCTACCACGTCCGGCCGCATTGGCAATCTTCACAATGGGCCACCAAGTCCGGCCACATTGTGGTTTTCACAATCCACGCAATGGGCTACCAAGTCCGGCCACATTACGAGTTTTCATACACACAACGGGCTACCAAGTCCGGCCACGTTGCGGTTTTCACAATCCACACGATGGGCTACCACGTCCGGCCGCATCGTGGGTTTCCATACACACAATGGGCTACCAAGTCCGGCCACATTGCGGTTTCAAAACACATCTCATCATTATCCACACCCTAGGTGTCATGTTTCTACTTTCTCGGTTCTCATGTCTCGTTACATGCAAAGACTCCGTGGTAGGACAAAAGTAAGCATGAATCATTCTAACAAGATTATCCAATTCTATATTACTTATCACGCTTAATCACT
The DNA here is from genome assembly GCF_030253575.1 of Rhododendron vialii. NCBI lineage: Eukaryota > Viridiplantae > Streptophyta > Magnoliopsida > Ericales > Ericaceae > Rhododendron > Rhododendron vialii. Next base: position 19,382,689 of record NC_080566.1, read on the forward strand.
ACTTATAGCATAACGCCACATCTACGGACGCCCTTGGAGTGTATCACTTATGCTTTATTCAAAGCACAATGCCACATGTACGGACGCCCTTGGAGTGAAGTCACTTATGCTTTATCACACCACAAGTAATACAAGCAATTCATATATGCATACTCATAACCATCTTAATTATCAACAATACAAATACTCTGAGATAAGTAAGTAAATAAAGATAACCTACTTTATACTTGGGGTGGACGATAAGGAGATCCTACTTTTACGTTGAGTTAGTGGACAAGGGACCCTACCTTACTTCTTGGTGGTAGTGACGACTACGAAAGCCAAGTCGGCTATCAGACAAAGTAACCTCCTACGGAATGCTTCCGGTAGCTTCGAAAGAGAAAGGTCTCTCTCGAAACCTAATCTTGACTAACACTACTCTACTTTATTGATCGAAGGGTGGTCGGGTGGTGGTTTAGTGGCGGCTTAGGATGAGTTTCTTGAAGAACTCAAGAACAACTAAAGAACAAAGTAAGAACAAACTAGAATAAAGAAAGAACAAGATTTTTTCTAGAGAGAAGTTGGAGCAATGAGAAGGTGTGAGTTGAATGAGAAACATGGGGTACTATTTATTGGCAGACTCCCCTCCCTCCTCTCTTGGCCGGCCCCCCTCTCTCTCTCTACAACTCATTTTTATATTCCATAAAATCAAGCTTTTATGGAAGGTCAAGGTCAAGATCCTAGGTTTGCATGACTAGGGTAGTCCTTGGATGGATTATGGAAGATTTTGTTTGGAAAGAAGGTGACAATTGTACAAGATTTTGGTCTAAACAAATATAGAAGTACAATGGGAGATAGATTTAGGCTAAGAAGAAAGATATCACCAACGATTTGAAAAGATGAGAAAGATCATGGAAGGTACAACCAAATTTCTCCCTCTCTCTCTCTCTCTCTCTCTCTCTCTCTCTCTCTCTCTCTCGGCTTCCCTCTCCCTCTCTCTCTCGGCAATCTCTCTCTCTCTCCCTCTCTCTCTCTCTCTCTCTCTCTCTCTCTCTCATAAGTACACTTATATATATATATATATACACACATATATAATATAAAGGTACAAAGTACAAGATTCTTTCAAATCCAAAAACCAATAAACAATCCTAATTAGACACATGTTCCCAATAAACTAATAAACTAGTGTACTAATGTACTCTAGGAAGATCAACTCCTCAATAATTTAATCCAATTGGGTACAAAACCCCAATATAAAATAATAAAAGGGTACTTAGGAGAATCTTAGGCCTTAAAGGCTACTAAGGCTAATAAGTACTTTAATAATAAAACATATGGTACATCATCCCATGGGTTTTTAGAAAAGACTAGTTTATTAAAACTCTTGTACTTGGTTGAAAGATTAAACCTTTTATCCAATGGATAATAAATCTCCTAACTTTTATTGTCCAATGGACAATAGTAACTAGGGAACTTTTATATTAAAATAATCAAAAGTTGTCCTTTAAAGCATGTGACAAAAGCTCTATATTTAAATATAGGTGTGGTACCAAGTACCCCAATTCAATAAAAAGGCTAGGATTCTCCCCATTAGTTTATAATAGAGTACAAGTACTAGTTTATTAAATAAAGTATTTTGGAAATCTAGGGTTTAGGTTTAATGCATAAAAGTACATGGGAATCCAATTTTTGAATATAAAATAGGATCCTTGTACTTAATAGAAAGATTTGGACTATTACCCAATGGATAATGGTTTCCCTTGTGGGTAAGGACCAATGGATAAAAGAAGTACAAGTACTTTTGTACTTAAAATAAGGTTTTGAAAAGACTACATGTACTTTAGTTAAATATTATAATGAAAAGCTTATTGTCCAATGGATAAAAATTAACCTAACAATATGGACCAATGGGTAAAGGCAAAAGGTTCAAAAGGTCCAAAAGGTTTATCTAGTAACTAGGTGAGTTGGTTGCTCGGTTCCTCCAAGTAGTCGGTTAGAAACTAACTTAAATTGGTCAAGTAGGGTTTCTAGTCGAGACCAAAATTTTAATTACGACGAAAATTAACAAGAAATCATATAGCCACTCAAGAGAAAATAAGTAATTCAAATAAAATTCAAATATTGAACGAAATTTTTACTGACCAAAATTCAGGGGCGTTACAATCTATCCCCCTTAAAACAATTTCGTCCCCGAAATTGGCGCGCGACTACAGATTAGACTAGGTCGCTAAACCGATCTCGAAATCATTGACTATCCCCCTTAAAATTGGGGTAGGTCACCATCAATCAAATTAAGCCTCATCACTTGCTTTACGAGATGGGGTTGAAATTGCTCCTACCGTTGAATAGCTTGCCTCGTCGTACGCCTTTGGTAAGGTCTCCACCGTAAATACCAACGCCAAATCCAAAACTTCTACCAAATCATCATGCGGACTTGTATCCTACAAGCGTTCCTTGTACATCCTTGTTGAACCCTCATGCTTCTCGATATTAAACCTATTTCCAATGGGTCCATAATCGTAAGGCATGAGTATTCCATCCTCATTCCGGGAACAACCGGATTTCAGCAGGCAATCCTTGCGGTACTCTATGAACTCGAATATTATGAACGAAGGCAGTGAAAGAACCTACGCAGTCATGGAAAGATAAACCTTCCTAACTTCTCATAGTCGAAGCGTGCCCTCTTTTTTTTCTTCTCGAACGATGCCGGTGCTTCCCATGGTGACGTGCTCGGCCTGGTAAATCCTTTGTACATCAGCTCCTTTAATTGGATTTTGAGCTCTTTTGGTTCCGTAGGGCCTTTTTGTATGGCGCCATAGAAATTGGTGCGATTCCCGGTTAAAGTTTTATAGAGAAGTTTATTTCTCCTTAAGGCGGTAAGTCAGGAAGTTCTTCAGGGAAAACATCGGCATACTCGCACACGATGTGCGGAAATCCCACTTCCATTCTATTGGCTTCTTCCAATTGGAGGCTGGCGGCCATCCAAGTAGTGGATTCTGCCACCTTGATCTTTTCATCGCCGAACCCGCTGTCCACCTATCCCCCTTAAAAGGAATTGAGTCCCTCCTAGGGTATAAGCTGTCACCATCCTTAAGATCGCAGGTTAGGCGCAAGTCAGTTACTTCTAGTTCGCACTCTCTACACACTAGACTAACAGCTATACTCCCCCCAACAACGATGTTATCTTCATACTTGCATTTAGGGGTTCTGTTTCTAGTGCTAGAGCAGTTACGCAGGCAGTAGCGATAAAAGAATGCGATGCTAAAGCTTGTATGGAGGTACTATCATAGCGTACCTTGGATCACAGAGGGATCCTGCTCTCGTTCCTCAGTCCGCAGCGCAAAGATACGCCCTCTGGTGCTTTGCTAGATTCCCATGGGCTGCTTTCCCTTGTTTTGCCCATTCTGCTGCTGTGATGAGCCTCCAGGGTTTTGCTTCACAAAATCGACCTGTCCGGGTTGTTGAGCTTTCTGATTTCCAAAGCTTCCATTCCCTCCTCTTTGAAGTTGGGGGCAGTCACACTTATAGTGACCCATAGCCTGGCAGTTGAAACACTGAACTGTCGCTATGTCTCTACCACCTCTCTTTGGTTCGCCACCTTCAGGGTTAGCAGTTCTCCAGGGTCGATTGTTCTGAGACGGGGTAAAGGGTTTGGTGGAGTAGGGTCCACGGTTATCGCTGAGGGTTTGGGTTCGGATTGGTCCACCGGCGTTGCCCGTTGCCTTCCTCCATCGAGTTTTGAAGTCAGCCTCCTCGCTTTCCAGGCGGAGAGCACACTGGACCACACCATTATAGGTGGTAAAGGCTTGCGCCACTACGGCCCTTCGAGCGGTAGTCAGCCCCCACTCGAATCTTCTTGCCTTACTGCCTTCGGTTGCCACAGCGGTTGGGGCGTAACGGGATAGCTCTTCAAATTTGGCCGCGTACTGGGTCACGGTCATCGTCCCTTGTTTCAGGTTCATAAATTCCTACTCCTTGGCTAGGCGAAGGGGTGTGGGGAAGTATTTGTCGAGGAATAGGGTTTCAAACTCGGCAAATGTCATGGTGGCTATGGCATGGGTGGCCTCCATTAACTCCCACCAGTAGCGAGCTTCTCCCTTCAGCTGGTAAGTGGTTAAGGCCACACGGTCTTCGTTCCGGGTGATCTCCAAGGTGTCCAGGATCACCTTGGTTTCTTTCAGCTAGGCTTCAGCCATGGTAGGGTTAGGATCTCCGTTGAAGGTCGAGGGTCGATGCTTGCAAAATTCATTCATTGCCTGGGTTCGGGTCATTGGTCCATCATCACGATTCTGGTCATGGCAGTTAGCATTTAGGGCAGTCATAAGTGCTCGCATGACTTGGGTTAGGTCGAGGTTGGGATTAGGGTTAGAGGAGTCACCGGTCTCATATCCTATTCCGCTGCGTCGGTTCACCATCTACGTGGGGAAATTGAAAGGGGGTGTTTTAGTCTACTTAAAACAAATTTTCTTTTTGCAAATGGTCTATCTTTCAAAAGTCAAAAGTAGTTTAACAAATAGTATGCAACGGTACTCTTAAAAGTAAAGCAGGTTTTTCATAGATAAGAACATCATACAACATAAGCATAGAATTCTACTACAAGGCAAGTAGAGACATGAGATTTTTCCTAACACAAGTTGAAAACGATCCTAATCCTTAACATCCTACATCCCGAAGGATTACAATTGCTCCTAGGTCGGCTTCAGATATGCTTAATTGGCGTCCTCTGCTTTTGGGGTCTCGTCCTCTTCAAGATTCCCTTCATTCGCAAGGTTTTCTTCCTCAGTCACCTCATTGGCGTCCTTATTACCATCGACTTCTTCCTCCTTAACTCTAACCTCAAAGTTCTCCATCGGGGGTAAAACACCGAAATACTCATGGAAAGCAGACAGGATCGGAAACATTTCCGAAAACCAGGGGTCCTCCTCCACGAGAATAGGGGTATACTCCTGCACCCTCATGAAATCTCATTTTTCAGCGAGTACAGCAGCAATAAAGTCGGGATCTTCCAGTTTTTGGGCTGTCAGGGTTTCTATGGTATTTCTAGGTTGATAGGCTTTGGCTAAAAGATCAACTAGATGTCTCATCTACAAGAAAAAGTTTCAACCTCAATTAGTAACAGAGTTTCATTAACTCTAAGGAAAACTCTTGAGTTTCTAAGTCCCACATTCGATTCTTGAATTAAGTCATCATCCAATTGTTCGGGAATTCCCAGCTTGGCCGTACTGCCAATTTTCGTGCCTTGCTTCAATCCGAAGATTGTTTTGACAGAATTCCACCCAATTTGAGACGGTAAACTTAAATTCAATTCACATTTTGTGCAATGGTCAAACTATCTCGTGGTTCTACCCATTCTACCCATGGCCGAGGTTTTGAACCTAAATCTTTGATACCAAGTTGTAACGCCCCGAATTTTGGGTACATTAAAAAAACATTTTATTGATAAAATCAAATGGAGTCTGGCTCGTTATTACAATAAAACTCTCATGAGAGTACTTTTATTACACAAGGGAAGGGAACTAAGGTTCCTAACTACAGCTCCGCCTGCTCCTCCATCTGAGCCAGCTCTTCAGCTCCAAAGGCCTCCAAGGTGTACTGCTCACCTTGATCATCTACAAAGTCTGACACATTATACTAGCGTCGTCACTGATATAATATGTCAGGGTCACCAAAAAGGCAACACCGTGAGCTACAAAAGCTCTACAAAAGCTCAGCAGAACAATCCCATACCCACTAACCCATAACTTACGAACAACAGGTTATAATAAAACATCGATTTTCACATAATACGTGTATACAGCTAACGATGACACATCCACATTCGTTAATCAACTATCGTTGGTGTCCAAGATTTCAGAGTTTCTCCTACGCGACTCATCATAGACCGTGTCTCCATTTTCATATACCAATCCATCAAAAATCATTTTTTTAACACACCCAACCTCGGTTCCGCCGTTCCGGGTTCCCGAGTATCCTCACAATGGTTCCGCCGTCCCCGGTTCCCATTGGCACACAAAACTTGTATTGGCTCCTCTCCGCGGATAACCAAGTCATATTACCAATGAGGCTACCACGTCCGGCCGCATTGCCAATCTTCACAATGGGCCACCAAGTACGGCCACATTGTGGTTTTCACAATCCACGCAATGGGCTACCAAGTCCGGCCACATTACGAGTTTTCATACATACAACGGGCTACCAAGTCCGGCCACGTTGTGGTTTTCACAATTCACACGATGGGCTACCATGTCCGGCCGCATCGTGGGTTTCCATACACACAATGGGCTACCAAGTCCGGCCACATTGCGGTTTCAAAACACATCTCATCATTATCCACATCCTAGGTGTCATGTTTCTACTTTCTCGGTTCTCGTGTCTCGTTACATGCAAAGACTCCGCGGTAGGACAAAAGTAAGCATGAATCATTCTAACAAGATCATCCAATTCTATATTACTTATCACGCTTAATCACCACTTATAGCATAACGCCACATGTACGGACGCCCTTGGAGTGTATCACTTATGCTTTATTCAAAGCACAACGCCACATGTACGGACGCCCTTGGAGTGAAATCACTTATGCTTTATCACACCACAAGTAATACAAGCAATTCATATATGCATACTCATAACCATCTTAATTATCAACAATACAAATACTCTGAGATAAGTAAGTAAATAAAGATAACCTACTTTACACTTGGGGTGGACGATAAGGAGATCCTACTTATACGTTGAGTTAGTGGACAAGGGACTCTACCTTACTTCTTGGCGGTAGTGACAACTACGAAAGGCAAGTCGGCTATCGGACAAAGTAACCTCCTACGGAATGCTTCCGGTAGCTTCGAAAGAGAAAGGTCTCTCTCGAAACCTAATCTTGACTAACACTACTCTACTTTATGGATCGAAGGGTGGTCAGGTGGTGGTTTAGTGGCGGCTTAGGATGAGTTTCTTGAAGAACTCAAGAACAACTCAAGAACAAAGTAAGAACAAACTAGAACAAAGAAAGAACAAGATTTTTCTAGAGAGAAGTTGGAGCAATGAGAAGGTGTGAGTTGAATGAGAAACATGGGGTGCTATTTTTAGGCAAAGACTCCCCTCCCTCCTCTCTTGGCCGGCCCCCCTCTCTCTCTCTCTACAACTCATTTTTATATTCCATAAAATCAAGCTTTTATGAAAGGTCAAGGTCAAGATCCTAGGTTTGCATGGCTAGGGTAGTCCTTGGATGGATTATGGAAGATTTTGTTTGGAAAGAAGGAGACAATTGTACAAGATTTTGGTCTAAACAAATATAGAAGTACAATGGGAGATAGATTTAGGCTAAGAAGAAAGATATCACCAAGGATTTGAAAAGATGAGAAAGATCATGGAAGGTACAACCAAATTTCTCCCTTTCTTCCTTCCTCTCTCTCTCTCTCTCGGCTTCCCTCTCCCTCTCTCTCTCGGCAATCTCTCTCTCTCTCTCTCTCTCTCTCTCTCTCTCTCTCTCTCTTCTCATAAGTACACTTACATATATATATATATATGCATATATAATATAAAGGTACAAAGTACAAGATTCTTCAAAATCCAAAAACCAATAAACAATCCTAATTAGACACATGTTCCCAATAAACTAATAAACTAGTGTACTAATGTACTCTAGGAAGATCAACTCCTCAATAATTTGATCCAATTGGGTACAAAACCCCAATATAAAATAATAAAAGGGTACTTAGGAGAATCTTAGGCCTTAAAGGCTACTAAGGCTAATAAGTACTTTAATAATAAAATATATGGTACATCATCCCATGGGTTTTTAGAAAAGATTAGTTTATTAAAACCCTTGTACTTGGTTAAAAGATTAAACCTTTTATCCAATGGATAATAAATTCCCTAACTTTTATTGTCCAATGGACAATAATAACTAGGGAACTTTTATATTAAAATAATCAAAAGTTGTCCTTTAAAGCATGTGACAAAAGCCCTATATTTAAATATAGGTGTGGTACCAAGTACCCCAATTAAATAAAAAGGCTAGGATTCTCCCCATTAGTTTATAATAGAGTACAAGTACTAGTTTAATAAATAAAGTACTTTGAAAATCTAGGTTTAGATATACCCTAATAATTTAATGCATAAAAGTACATGAGAATCCAATTTTTGAATATAAAATAGGATCCTTGTACTTAATAGAAAGATTTGGGCTATTACCCAATGGATAATGGTTTCCCTTGTGGATAAGGACCAATGGATAAAAGAAGTACAAGTACTTTTGTACTTAAAATAAGGTTTTGAAAAGACTACATGTACTTTAGTCAAATATTATAATGAAAAGCTTATTGTCCAATGGATAAAAATTACCCTAACAATATGGACCAATGGTTAAAGGCAAAAGGTCCAAAAGGTTTATCTAGTAACTAGGTGAGTTGGTTACTCGGTTCCTCCAAGTAGTCGGTTAGAAACTAACTTAAATTGGTCAAGTAGGGTTTCTAGTCGAGACCAAAATTTTAATTACGACGAAAATTAACAAGAAATCATATAGCCACTCAAGAGATAATAAGTAATTCAAATATTGAACGAAATTTTTACTTTCCAAAATTCAGTGGCGTTACATTTCTTCTTTGGGATGCGAATCATGGGATATTTATGTATTTGCATGATTTTTTCAGGAGATTTTGCTTTAGGAGATTATTTAGTGTAAGTTTCACGTTTTCAAACCAAAGTGTGATGGAAAAGGTATTAAAGTATTTGCTCCAGAGACAATGCAAAATCTTTAAAAACACCCAAATACCTAACTACATACTCCAAACCATGCCATACCTTAAAATCCAAAGCTCCACATATAATTAGAAAATAAACCAAAGCAAGATGCCAAAACATATATACCGAAAGATCAAAAGATACCAAAACCTTACAAGAACGCACTAAAAACCTTGGACACGAGACAAAGAATGCTAAAATTCCAAAGAGATAGAAGCATCGTCCACCCTATTTGAACTAAATATTTCTTTCTTATTTGTCATTGGGTTGCTTATATCCCATTTACTTAATTTATTGTAGAGATGATCTACTTGTCGAGAGTTGTAGAGATTATGGTTCCTTCAGGGGCAGCCAGTAACGCCTCGCTATTTTCTAGACATAAACTCCAAAATACATTGTATTTTCAAATGCTTCTAGGCCCCTATTTTCTCCATAAATAAATTACATCACCAAAATAAACCTAAGCCGCCTTCTTCTGCATTATTCTGCCCAGCACCGAACTCTTCCAAATTATAAAATCCTCCCTGTTCGTCTCTAAACTTTGGCATAAGATGCCAGAGTCACAAAAGTAACACCGTGAGCAATTAAGCCCAATAGCTAACTCCTACCCCTATATCCTATACACTAACAAAAATAATATATAACAATTTATCATTTCTAAAAAAAAAATTTAGCATCACAAAAATAATCAAATGTGTCGGTGTCTTTCAGAGTTATCGTAGCCTATCATAACCCGTGTCATCATTTTTTTAAGTATCGATTCCACTTCCCATTTTATTTTCTCGAGCACTGGTTCCACTGACCATCTTTCAGGACCTACCAGGCTCCCAGGCTAAGTTCAGATTTTGCCACCCAAAAGCACTGATTCCGCTGACCGTCTCTTTCAGGACCTGTCGGGTTCTCAGTCTTTAATCATTTCCCATTTCATAACGCATACAGGGCACTAGTTCCGCTGACCATCCTTTCAGGACCTATCGGGCTCCTAGGCCACACACACACACCCGAGCCATGATTCCGCCGACCATTCTTTTAGGACCTACCGGGCTCTCATGCTCACACATGCACACTTGAGCCATGATTCCGCTGACCATCTTCCATGGACCTACCGGGTTCTCATGCTCACACAATCATTAATCTTTTCCACATTTCATTTCTCATTTCTCGTGTTTCGTAGACATGCATCATTTTCTCGCGCTCACATTATTCTTTCAAAGTTTGCTACAATTATGCGATAATAATAAATCACTAATTTCATGCATTTCTATTTTTGACAACATTAAAAATTATAACATCACAACTTATCAACAAACATGCAATTAATTAAGCATTACAACGATAAAATCAACTTCTCAACTTAAACAATTTAATCATGTGATATCATAAAAATAATAAATAAATAGTTAAACATGTAGTACATCAACATTATACTTAGGTGAGCAGATAAGAGGTTTCTACCATTCTCCTTGGTAGTAGGGCAGCTACAGAGTACGTCGAGTGAAAATGCGAGCGGAGTAACGTCGTTTCGGCTTGACCGAAGAATTTAAAGAGAATAATTTTTTTTCCCCTCTTTCTCTTTCTTCCTCTCCTTAGTTGTGCCGTGCGTGCAAGTGTGGAGTGTGTGTGTTCATGGTTTGGAAAAGGAGTGAGCATTGCCTATTTATACTAGGAGAAGAAGAATCTAGACAAAATCTAGAAAATCAATTCAAATCATGATTATAATCTTATGTAATCTTATAATATCTAAACAAAATCTTATAATATCTAACAAAATCCAATCTAATATCTAATAATATCTAATCAAATCTTATATAATCTTATAATATCTAACAAAATCTATATAATATCTATTAAAATCCAATATTATCTAACAAAATCTAGAGTAAATCTTATATAATGTAATAATATCTAGAATAATCTTTCAAAATCTAGGTATATCAAGATGAAATCTAACATTATCTTTCACAAAATCTAACCATATCTAACATTATCTTTCACAAAATCTCACCATATCTTCTAGAATTATCTAATATAATCTAATAATATCCAACAAAATCTATACAATATCTAATAAAATCAATCAAATCTTATCCTAATCTTATCAAATCCAATCCATTCTAATCTTATCCAATCCAATCCAATCTAATCTAATCCTATCCTAATCTTAATAAAATCCAATCAAATCTTAGTCTAGATTTCTCAAATCTTTTTCTAGATCTTTTGGATCATGAACCTAAGTCTAGGGTTCTATAATAGTTGAGTACAAGGATAAGATATGGGGAAAAAAATCCGATGATATCAAAAGGGTTTTTTAATGGCTAGCTCATAGAGTTAAATAATAATAATACAATCACTTTAATAAAAGATAAAATGATTTTTAGTAAAAGAATTATAATAAAATATTTTAAAAAAATTTGACGTGAAAATTCGGGTTATTACACAGCCCAAGCACTAGGCCGCCATTAAGTACTTGTGCTTAAGGCTTCCAATTTTAAAATGGCGCCTCACTTTTATAAATGCGTATGTATGTATACTATAAGTCTCGATTTTTCAAAAAATTTATATCAAGATTGATCATTCTATAAGATTAAACTCTCCTATATTTTATAAAAGGATTAAACAATATGTCATGGGGTACTTGACTGAAGCAACTTGTTTCATGATTGTTGTATAGAAACTTTACTAAATTCCATACAAACTTGCTCATTAGAATCGCATGAAATCTTTCCAATGTGATTGGATCCCGAATCTAGCCAACTTACGTTTAGGGCCGGTCCTAGCTAATTTGAAGCTTAAAGTGTTATCTTTAGATGGAGGACTTTTTTTATTTTCTTATGTTCAGTACTTGTCTTTTCGTTTTTCGATTTGTTGCATTGTACTTAATTCATTGATCCATTTTACTCACTTAATTTATGAAGAGTTGCAAATAAATTTTGTCTTCCAAGTTTTTTTTTTTTTGGGTTATATAATTGATAAATCCTCATATAAAAATTTTTACTTAAAAAATTAGGCTCTAACAGCCATATAAGAAATTAAGGACTCCAACAAATAACAAGTAGGGTAAATATCTACAATTATGGCGGGCCTTTACAGGCTACAGCCTTACATATTTACCAGGACTTAATTTGAATGGTGGGTACGTTGTGGTGGAAATGTTATATACTTGAAAGCTTTTAAATTCATGAGGCCTATTTGGTATGTTCGTTTCCCCCTCCCGCTCTTCATTTTCACTCACTCTCACAAATTTTAATAGCTGAACAAATTATTAAAAGATCAACCTTTTTTACTTGCAGTCACTCCTGCTCTGCTCATGTTTGTGCATTAAGTGGGCTTAGCTAGGTTGATAAGTTTTTGAATATGTGGTGTCAGATCACAATATTTGCGGCTTTATGGTTGAGCTGGACTTGCTTACGTGCACCTTAACTAATTTTATAAAGACTAAACCCCATAATCAATTAGAAGGTCCGTTTAAAGTCGGATCGAAACTCTCGAATGATCCAACCCCACAAAAGTTAATACTCTATCATTTGAAAAGTTTCAAACCCGATCGAAACTCCTACTCCTAATTAGTCCTGATTACCAAACCAACTTGTTTTCTATTTTTATTTTTTTGCAAGCCAAAGAAGATATATAAGTAATTGTTATTGATAAGCCAAAATGGGTACAAAAGATAATTAAGATACAGAGAGAACGGGAACAAAAGGCCAGGAGGAGTCTTATATATGTGTATATATATAGGGAAATGATATTAGCACTCCAAAAATTGATGCAGGCACTCCAAAAAATAAAGAAAGTGGCTTTGAAATTACAGTGATTTTGGAGTGCCTACATCAATTTTTGGACTGCCAATATTATTTTCCATATATATATTGCCAACTTGTTGATATGTATAGGTTACATATATTGCCATTAATGGCCCTTGAAGCTCTGAAGGAGGTAAAGGAGTACTGCATGCAATAGGCCAGGGAGGGATAGATTCTATCCCATGGAATATGGGCACAGGGTTGGAGGGCTGTACTAACTCCCACTAGCTAGTCCATGCACCTTCCCACTCACCATATATATATAACCAGCAATGGAATATTACTGCTGTTTATAATTTGGACGGTTCCTGGGAGTTTGGGATGGCCTTTATTTTTAGGGTTAGACAAACCCTACTTTACGCCTTTTTGTAAATTCCTAAATCTATGGAAAAGTTTATAAGCTCAATGATGAAAAAGATTTCAGATTCCTTTGCAGTTAATTAATGGACAAGAAATAAAGTGAAGAATCACGATTAATGGTGGTCTCCTCCAAGTTGGGGAGTTAACCTTTCTTTTTATAGCAAGCGGCGGCCGACTTCTTTAGTTATTACTATAATAGTAGGTGTTTTTGGTGTTTGGTGAACTTTTTAAAAAATATTTCTCCAACGTATTTGGGATTAAATATTTATCTCGATGAAGGAAATGAAAAAGTATTTAAATATAAACTGAAATTCAAAAATTCAAAAAAAGTTATTTTACTGTCTTTTCAAAAAAACATCTTTGGAAAATATTTATCATAATTTTTTATTTTAAATTCATTTGGTTAAGACAATAAGTATTTGAAAACGAATTAACTCAATCTAACAAAACTTAAGAACGGAAATACCAGTATACACTTCAAAAATTTAGGCCAAATCCACCCTAACCTAGACAAATCAATGTCCTAGACAAAGTTTAGTGGACCCAAGTTTGCTCAGTACCTTCACTGCATTTTGATAATTCCCTTGTGATGATTTTTATTCCTTTTTTAATTTCCCATCAATTTTAGTTGGGCGTTGGCGAAGGAATATTCTAGATATGCTACTTTGTTGTTGTTGTGGAAGCAATCCCAAGGCAGGGCATGTGATTTTCCCCTTTAGGGCCTGCTTGGATGCAGGAAAAAAATTGGGAATAAAAAGTATGAAGGGGATAAGATAGTAGGGGTATTAATTTTGATGGTTTATGAACGGGGATAAGATAGTATGTAGTTTGGATGGAGTATTAAATATAAGGGGATAAAATTTGACTTTGTTTGGATGATTTATAGAATGGGGGATAAGAAGGGGTGGATGATGGAAAAAGCTGTCAAATGACTAATTTATCCATGTGCAGTGTTAAATTTGATTATGTAATAGAATAAGTATATAAATTCAAAAATTAATATTAAAAAATGTCTATTCTAAAAAATTTATATTAAAAAACGTTTTTTAAATAAGTGCTTCAGTTTTCAATCCGGTTGAACCGGTGTGAAAATCTTATTTTTTTGATCATTTTATCCTAGATGGGCGTAATGAATTTTTGGCTCTGAAACCTTTCAACGAGCACCCTAAGAGGGATCTAAAACTATATTAAAAAATATAGTTAAAAAATTAAGTGTTTCAATTTTCAATCCGTTTGAACCGGTGCGAAAATCTTATTTTTTCTGATCATTTTATCTTAAATGGTCATAATGGATTTTTGGCTCTAAGACCTTTCAATGAGCACCCTAAGAGAGCCCTAAAACTAAATAAAGAGTATTCGGCTGCTCGTTGAATGACTTTGGAGCCAAAAATTCATTATGACCATTTAAGAAAAAATGATCAAAAAATAAGATATTCGCACCAATTCAAACGGATTGAAAATTGGAACACTTATTTTTTTACACCATTTATACATTAAAAAATATAGTTAAAAAATTAAGTATTCTGATTTTCAATCCCTTTGAACCGGTGCGAAGATCTTATTTTTTCTGATCATTTTATCTTAAATGGTCATAATGGATTTTTGGCTTTAAGACCTTTCAATGGGCACCAGTAGACACCCCAATTTGGACTTGTCGAATTTCCTTAATTTGTGGCCCTGAGGCTCCTCGATGATGAATATGGATCAAAACAAGCCATGTACCAATTGAGACGTTGCTCCTTAAAGGATTTGAAAAGGAAATGGTCAAAATCATCCCCAAGCGCTTGAAAGCAGTCCCAAGCGCTCCAAACTATTTTTCAAAAACCACTGGCCTGGCTCACTCTCGAGCGCTCGAGAGTGAAGTCCCAAGCGCTCGAGACCACTCCCGAGCGCTCGAGACCTCTCCCAGTGCCCAATGGGTGAAAAAGATTCCCACTATCCATGCAAGTCATCATTGCATTCCCCTTGAGCCGGCTGAGGTGAGTCAACACTCAACCTCAGTCAGAGAAGATATCAGTTGAAGATTTCTTTCTTTAAAAAAGGGTTTATTTCAAAATCATTTCATTTTCAAAACCATAGGTTATATGCTCTATATATATATATATTTATATATCTGGTTTTTCAGCTGAAGAGGGGGGCTACGAAAGTTCTTTCTCTCTAAACCCCTCCTCTTTTCTCTCTCTTGTTCAAGGGAAAAAGCTTTTAAACTCAAACTTCTTTCCCAATTTTAAAAGTTTTTTTTTCAAGATCATCAAGGAAAAGGGCAAGAAATCCAGAACACTCTTAGCTTCTGATCTCTTGTCTTTTTCATTCTACATTCACCTTTCACAACCATCCAAGGAGCAAAGTGTCAAGCAAAGGTAGAAATATTTCTATCCTTGGTTCAAAACAAAAGGCTGTTCTCCCTTCTGAGGGGGGGTCTCTCAGCCTATCCCAGTCCTTAATGCTGGGTGCATGGTTGGGAGACCTTAGTGAAAAAGCAAGAGCAAAGAGTCCACGAATAATGTTTTTCCAAAACCCCTACTGGAAACACTCTCGAGCGCTCAAGAGTGCTCCCGAGCGCTCGGGACTGTTTCCAGTCCCATGCATGGCATTTTGGTAAGCAGTAGGCTGGGGGTCAGGTGCACTTTTAAATAAAATTGTTTTATTCTGGCGTGCAGACACAGAAGATCATTTTTCCTAAAACAGAAATGCTTCTTACAAATCTCAAGTAAGAACAAAGTTTTCCTAAGTTAAAAATAAGATCTTCTCTTGTTAAAAACTTAGATAAGGGTGTTTGCATGACGAAGTGGTGTCATTTTCTATTTGAGAGTAAGCTGGCATTCAGCTCACTCCCAAGCGCTCGAAGCTATTCTAGAGCGCTCGGGAGTGCATGCATGCCATTGCATTCCATTTTCTCAGTTTTCTGTGTTTTTCTGAGCTTCTGCATGCATAGATGTGTACATTTGTTCTTTTAAAATTGTAGATTTGTTCGTGCAATGGCAAGGATACAAGATTTGAAAACTTGAGGTCCTATCTCAGTCTTTCAAGTCCTCTGCTGAGCCAGTGGTCTGCTTAATAGTATTTCATTTTGCAGTCTTTACATTATGTTTTGTCAGTACTAACAGAATGTGCAGGTGGGGTTCAGACACTCCCAAGCGCTCGAGAGTGCTCTCGAGCGCTCGAGAGTGAAGCCAGTGAGCAGTGTTTCATTTCCTGTTATCTTGCTGTCTTTCATCACATAATCACCCCCCTATACACGTGCACCAGCATACACTGTTATTTGGCATCCTATTTGTGACTAACAAACTCTGCAGGATTTGGTCAGTAACACTCCCAAGCGCTCGAGAGTGCTCTCGAGCGCTCGAGAGTTGATCCAGTGGCAGTTTACACTGCTTTGCCATCATGCATGTGTCCATCATCATTTCATCACTCCTTGTACACAAGCACCAGCATACACCTTGTATTTGCTATACCTGTGGATACCTGCTACATGCTTAATGAAACAAAATCCCTTTGAAAAATTCCACAAATGTTTAGTAGAGACCGACATCGCGTCGGGCGAGGGGGGTGCCGTAAAACCCTTCCCCCCCTCGTAACATGGCTTCCGAACCCTCGAACGATCTCTGGTTTTCAATTCAAATCAATCAATTTTCAAATCAAAAACGGTTTCTCGGGTGGCGAACCATAAATCCGGGTGGCGACTCCTCAAAATTTTCAAATCGATTCGATGAAGCGGTATGTTTTTCGGGCTGCCCCGATCTCACCCGGGGCTGTGGTAGCCCACAGTGGCGACTCCGCTGGGGAAATGGTTTAATTAAACTTGTGGGCCAAGCTTGAAAAATGTTTGCGGGATTTTCAAATTGATTTTGTTTCATTGTCTATTTCTGGTGTATATATCTTGTGCAGCCCCGCTGTTGTGTTTCGGCAATCCTACCTGGCTTGCCGGTGATGGGGAATCCCGGAACGCTCAGCAACCCTCGACCGTGATGAGTCATCTCTACCGTTTGTACCATTATTGGGTGTACGCTCAATAGTGGGAGGTATACTTTGACTCTAGTCCGAGGAACCCTAATCAAACCAAAACTGGCCTTTGTACATGTTTAGCAAGCCATAGAACATTCCAAATTAGGACAGGAGCCTGCAGGGTAGGATTATGTGCTATATCCTGTCTATGTGCTGCATTTCATCTCACGTCATCATGCTGTCAGCCACGGTTCTCGAGACTTGCTCGCGCGGTCTTTGGGAGGTTGCCGAGACCCTATGAAGAGTCGCGCACCCTTGTGCGTGTTGTTAACCGTATGAGTCCTCAAGCGAAAACCTAAAGGAAACTAGGATTTTGTTAAGTCCTTGACTACTGTTCGGTTGGAGAATTAACCAAAGGGAGGAATGACACGGAAACAGAACATCGTGATACCGGCACCGCCCAGGCTAAAAGCAAATGTGCTGCTTACGCCACTTCGGTTATCTTATCACGTTGTTCACCCCAAGTCATTCCAAACCGATGGTCAATTTCTTGATGAAATACTAGCCGAATACTTAACTTATTTTAGCATCTTTTGGGGAACAACGCTTCCTAAATGAGGATACACCCTAAAAATCCGAGGATCAGGGCAACCTCTCATAATAGATATTCAATCATTTTTCAAAAATCAAAGTCGATGACGGTGATGGTGACGCACACATTTTCCAAAGAATTATGCATAAATCTCATAAAATGTAAGCAGGGACCTCATCTGAGCACGGTTTTTGCTTTGCTATCAGTTCTGAGCAATTGGGCCAAGGAAGAAGAATATCATACCCTCCTGGACCAGACCCTTGGGACAGAGATTGGAACGGCTCCAACTTCAGGCAGACCCCGCCAGTGCATCGGATTTAAGGGTGGAAATGGACTTGCTAATCGGAAACCTCAACCCAAACGGAGACAATCCAAACCCAAATCTAATCCCAAACCTCAACCTTAACGGAGGTAATCCAAATCCTAACGAAGGCAATCCAAACCCAAATCCAAATCTGCATCCCAATCCTAATCCAAACCCGGAACCGAACCAGGAAATCCCAAATGGAGAAATGGGGCAAGTCACGCAAGCTATTCAGCGTCTGGGCGAACGTACCGACAACCAAATCGCCCAACTCATGATGATGATAACCGGGGTTGCCCGACGACTCCCAAATCCAAATCCTAATCCAAATCCAAATCCAAACCCAAATCCAAACCTTAATCCAAATTCAAACCCTAATCCAAATCCGAACCTAATCCCAATGCCAAACCCAAACCCTAATCTAAACCTGAATCCCAACCCGGAGCAGCCGATCCTCGAAGTGGAAGCCCCGCAGAACATCGAGATAGCAGCGGTCTTGGCAAAGATCACCCAGTTAGAACAGTCTGTTGCGAGAAACGAGAAGATTGCCTCGACAAGTTTTGACATCAACAAGCTTTGCCTTTTTCCCAATGCGAAGCTTCCGGAGAAGTTTAGACCAATCGACTTTGCTAAATTCGACGGGACTGAGGATTCGAAAGCGCATTTGACCGGGTGCATCGGAGCACTGTCTATGTGGGGAGTAGAAAGGGACGCCATGGCCCAGATGTTCTCCCAGACCTTGGTGGGACATGCTCTTTATTGGTTCACTTCGTTGGATGAAAGGAAGAAACGCTCTTGGGAAGACATATGTGCGGCTTTCGTGGCGCAATATGATTACAATATCCAACTGGAGATTACCACTCGGGAACTCGAATCTACAAAGATGGAAGCCAAGGAAGCCTTCGCAGACTTTGTGAAAAGGTGGAGATCTAAGGCAGCACAGATGAAGGATAGGCCGACCGATAGAGATCAAATCCGGATGATTGTCCCGAATCTTCAGCCCAACCTTGCAAGGCATATGGTGATGGCTCAGGCCTGCTCTGATTTTAAAACATTCTTTGACACAGGCTTGGCCGTCGAAGAAGCAGTTCAACTGGGAATCCTCGACAAACCTGAACCTTCTCCCAAAGCCAAGAAGGTCTACTCCGGTAACAGCAGCACGCTGTTCGGAAACTCCAACTACACCCAACTCCCAAACACCTCCTCAAACACGGCCCAAGCCGAACCCGTCAACCAGATTGTAACCCAAACCAGTCAACCTCGGTCCCAACCCCGTGTGTTCGCCCAATTTTCAGCACCTCTCTCTGCGGTGTTTGAAAAGTTGGTCGAAAGTGATCTCCTCAAACCGCTTGCTCCCACCCCACTGCCACAAAAGCTCTCTGCCTCTCACAACCCCAACGCCTTCTGCGCCTATCACCAAAATCCTGACCACCTGACCGACAATTGCTTCCGCCTTCGCCACGCCATTCAAGACCTCATAGACAACAAGACCCTTCCTATACCTCACTAAAAGCCCAATAGCGTCTCCAACCCATTCCCAAAACATTCAAACGCCCACACAAACCACATTTTCCTAAGCCACCCCTTCAACCCAAGCCTTCACATCATCCCTATCACCGAACCCAAGCCAATTGTCGAGATTCCGACCGAGGATGCTATCTGTGCACTTGAAACGGTGGAGTGGGATTTTCAAAGGAGGTGGGAGGACCGGGCAAGTGATTTCCTTGCAGTGGAACAACGAGCCATTGTCAGCGGAGTGTGGCCCGTGTCAGTTAATGCTCAGCAAGTCGAAGAATTGGAACATGGTGAGTGGAGATAAGACTGGGATGAGATGATGGCTGATTCATTTGATGGATATTCCCTGTTTGCTCTATTCTTGGAGCCTGAACCAGTCGAGGAATTTGACGAATGGGACCCAGAACCCGGTGGGTGGCTCTGGATAGACGATTCAGACCCTCTTGACGAAACATCTTTGGTGTACTTGTTCTGGAAGCAGGAAGAGGGACAGGACCCTGATCTGATGAACCCCCGCTTATTCTCCGGACTCTCCACTTCAGCCATAATTAATATCGCCAGGGATTCTGACGCCCTCGCCCGTACCTTGGATCATGTCTTCTGTCCGCAGGAGTACATTATTAATGAATTCTTCCTACAACCGGTTGTTGAGATCCCTGACGAACCCCATATCTGTGTGCTAGATCCTGAAGACCTTTGGGGTAGGGCTGAAATGGTGAACGTATGGGTCGATGGTGAAGAGCTAATCGTCAACAAGGCTATGTTGGATGAAGGCTCTCTGCAAGTCAACAACGGCAACAACGTCAACTTCTGGAACTCTTTGGAAGAAGAGAACATATGGGATACCCTGGAGATGGAACTCTTGAATGACACCCTGGAGAAGACAAAGCTCGACAAGGGAAAACGCAAGGCCAATACCGATCTCTCTGATTTCTGGGAGGGTCTTTGGTGGGAGTCCGCCCCCAAGGCAGTCAGTAATCTTACCAGAAGCGGTAGGGTATACCAGCCCGCCAACCTCCAGCAAGGAAGCTCGTCCCGAGCAGCACCACCTCAACAGAGTAACCCTCGCATCCTCGAGAATCCCGCCAACTCCACCCTGTCTCGCCAGCTCCACAAAATAACTCCTCAAACTCCAATAACCTTCCACGTCAACCTAACCCGCCCACCCACCTTAATCCATTTGTCAGCTCAAACCCAAATGCCTCTCACCACCAAAACCCAAATACCAACGCCGACCCCATCATCCAGCAACTTCATGAAACCCCTGCCCGCATGTCCATGTGGGGAGTGTTGGTAGCTTCCCGCGTGCATCGCCGAAGGCTTGTCAACTCTCTCTCCAAGCTTGAGGTCCCTTCCGACATAGCCCTAGAAGCCCTCATCGCCCTCATAACCCCAAACCTTGCTCAACACACCTTGTCCTTCACCGAGAAAGACCTCCCGCCTGAAGGAACCGATCATAATAAGCCTCTCCACGTGACCATGAAATGCCTGGGAAAGTGGGTCCCCGCGATACTCATAGACAATGGTTCGGCCATCAACGTGTG
The DNA here is from genome assembly GCF_030253575.1 of Rhododendron vialii. Classification (NCBI taxonomy): domain Eukaryota; kingdom Viridiplantae; phylum Streptophyta; class Magnoliopsida; order Ericales; family Ericaceae; genus Rhododendron; species Rhododendron vialii. The sequence goes on from NC_080566.1 coordinate 19,403,470, forward strand.
CCCTCTCCGCACCGCTTACTGCCTGGGCCTTAAAAGCAAGGACTTTGCGCCATCGACTCTGGGTGTCCGTGCTTATGATAACACGCGGCGTGATGTCCTGGGAACAATCAACCTGGAATTGGCAACTGGGAAGTTCAAGACCACCGTGGAATTCTGTGTACTAGACATACCTGCTTCGTTCAACCTCTTACTGGGGAGGCCATGGCTGCACCGTTCTGACGTTATGGGGGTACCCTCTACGCTGCATCAGAAACTCATCCTAGGATTAGATTCTGGGACTCTTATCATCCATGGGGATTCCGGTATTCGTCCACACTCCGTTGATAATTCCCCACTGCTGAAAATCATGCACGGAGAAGAAGACGTGGCCATGGGGGGGTTTGCTGTCATGACCTCAAAGGTTTGCACCATTTGGGTTGAAGATGGTTTCTTGGTGAGTTCCGCGGCATTGGAAATCATGAAGCGAATGAATTACCTGCCGGGCATGGGCTTGGGGCTCTATGAACAAGGAGTCTCCGAGTTCCCTCATATCCCCAGGAGCAATGAACGCTTTGGCCTGGGTTACAAGTTCAAGAAGAGTGATCCAGAGAAAAGGTGGCGCAACCGCGCTCGAGCTCAGGCAGTCGAAAAGATGCAGAAGGAAAAGGAAGCACCGTATCAAGGAGAACCCGGGCCTTTCATTGATCTCGAGACAAAAGTGAAATACCCTGGGTTTGAAATCTTCGCCAATGACACTTGGGAGGATGATGAAGAGGTAACTAAGATGGAAGAATTGTCTGCAGCACTGGATTGGCTTGAAGCCTTTGGTTTGGGTAGTCTCCAATCTCTGTTCGAAGGTGAGGAACCAGAGGGTATGATAGAACACGCGGCTGTGCTCATGCTGGGAGGAGAAGATGAATTGGAAGACCCTTCTAAGCTCATTGTGGACGCCATGGGCGCTTATGAAAACTGCACTTTCATTCCATTTGTAACGCGCACTCACGACACTAGCACCGAGTCCGAGTCTGAGTTTGATACTGACTCTTTGTCTAGTAGTGAGTCAGAGTTTGTGCCTGTCGGCCCTCCTCGTCGTAGCTTTTACTTCGAGTTTGAGTCAACTGCTGTATTCCCTCCCTCCGAGGAGCCTATCAATGAAATGAACGACGCCTTTGCTTACTTGCCGGATTTTGAAATAAATTGTTTGGATCCCGACGATGAAGGAATAGATTTCGATGGGGACATCCCCAAGGAAATCTGTTCCCTCATCGAGCGTGAAAATGAAAGGCATGCTCAGCCTCTAAAAGAAGAAATAATCTCGATAAACTTGGGTGATGAGGAGAACCCTCGATTGGTTCAGGTCGGTTCCGGGCTGTCTCCGGATGAGCTTCAAGAGCTCACTGATTTACTAAAAGAATTTAAAGAAGTCTTTGCTTGGTCCCATGCAGACATGCCCGGAATCGACCCAGAAATCATCAAGCACAGGATCCCCCTCTATCCCGATGCAAAACCCGTTAAACAAAAGCTGAGAAGAATGCGGCCCGATTGGGTGTTAAAAATAAAAGAGGAACTAACGAAACAAATCGACGTTGGTTTTCTAATCGTAACTGAATACCCCACTTGGGTTGCAAACATCGTGCCTGTCCCCAAAAAAGATGGAAGAATCATAGTGTGTGTCGATTTTAGAGATCTGAACAAAGCAAGCCCTAAAGATGACTTTCCATTGCCGCATATAGACATACTCGTTGATAACACTGCAGGGCATGCTTTACTATCCTTCATGGACGGTTTCTCGGGGTACAATCAGATTCTCTTGGCTCCGGAAGACAGGGAAAAGACTACATTCATCACTGAGTGGGGAACCAACTGTTATCGGGTTATGCCGTTTGGGTTGAAAAATGCCGGTCCTACGTATCAGAGGGGTGCTACGACACTGCTGCATGACATGATCCATAAGGAAGTCGAGGTGTACGTCGATGATATGATAGTGAAGGGGAAGGAGCGGAAAGATCACCTCCCAGTGCTGAGAAAGTTCCTCGAGAGAATTCAGAAATACAGGATTCGCCTTAATCCACAGAAGTGCACATTCGGAGTCACTGCTGGGAACATGCTCGGGTTCATGATCACAACCCGAGGGATTAAGGTAGACCCTTCTAAAATCAAAGCCGTTCTTGAGATGGAGCCACCCCAATTAGAGAAGGAGGTCCGGTGTTTCTTGGGAAAAATTCAATTTATCAGTCGATTCATCGCCAAGTTGACCTTGACTTGTGAACCATTATTTCGACTACTCAAGAAAGATGTAAAGTTCGAGTGGAACGAGAAGTGTCAGAAAGCTTTTGAAGCGGTGCGAACTTATCTCCAGAACCCTCCGATCCTGATGCCGCCTACACCAGGAAAACCTTTGATCCTATACTTGTCCGTCACGCCCTCATCAATGGGGTGCATGCTGGCACAAGAAGGAGAAGATGGGGTTGAAAGGGCGATTTACTACTTGAGCAAGAATATGGTAGGATGCGAGGAGCGATACACTTCACTGGAAAAGACATGCTGGGCGCTTGTATGGGCTGCAAAGAAGTTAAGACACTACATGCTCGCTTACTCGGTGATACTGATCTCTTGGATGGATCCTCTCAAGTATCTATTTGAGAAGCCAGCACTTACCGGTAAGCTAGCGCGTTGGTTGCTCTTGTTAGCGGAATTCGAAATCAAGTACGTCATTCGCAAGTCAGTGAAAGGGAGAGTGGTGGCAGAGTTTTTGGCAGATCGTCCGATTGAAGGGCCAGAGCACACAGAATTTCAATTTTCGGATGAAGATGTGATGTCGACGGTCAATGAAACGTGGATGTTGTACTTCGATGGAGCCGCAAATCAGAAAGGATTCGGGATTGGCATACTGCTGGTCTCGCCTGAGGGGTCGCATATTCCCCTCGCATTCAAGTTGAACTTCGAAGTTACGAACAACAAAGCTGAGTACGAAGCATGTATTGTGGGAATGGAAGCCGCATTGGAGATTGGTGTCAAGGTGCTAGAAGTCGTCAGAGATTCCAACCTGGTTGTATCGCAAGCAAATGGAGAATGGAAGGTCAGAGACGAGAAAATGAAGCCGTATCATCAGCAGCTCGATGAACTTCTCCCGCATTTTTAAAAGGTAACCTTCACGCATGTACCGAGGATGAAGAACCGCTTCGCAGACGCCCTGGCCACTTTGGCATCCATGCTGGAACTTCCAATTGGGGTGAAGCTAAGGCCTGTCATGATTGAGCAGAGGGGAAAACATGTGTACGACTATGTCATGAACATCGACGAACCGGACGATGGACTCCCTTGGTTCTACGATATTCGGAATTTCGTCGAAAAAGGGGAGTTCCCTGTGGATTCAACTAAGAAAGATCAGATCGCACTGCAACGACTCGCATCTCAATACATCATCTGTGGAGGATAATTGAACCGGTGATCTCCTTGCGGAGTTCACAAGTTGTGTGTTCACGGTGACGACATGAAAGCAGTAATGGAAGAAGTTCACGAAGGAGTTTGTGGACCTCATATGAATGGGATGATGCTGGCTAAGAAGGTGTTAAGGCTAGGCTACTATTGGTCTACCATGGAGACAGATTGCATCGAGTATGTACGCCGGTGCCACAAGTGCCAGACTCATGCCAACCTTATCCATGTCCCGCCCTCGGAGTTACACTCGATGGCAACGCCATGGCCATTCTCCGCCTGGGGCATTGATGTCATCGGAAAGATCACGCCTGCAGCTTCTAACGGTCACAAGTTCATCTTAGTGGCAGTCGATTACTTCACTAAATGGGTCGAAGTAGCTTCGTACAAAACTTTGACGACGGTTCAAGTGGCTCACTTCATCAGGCAAAATATCATTTATCGGTATGGGGTCCCTCAAGCATTCGTATCTGATAACGGTGTTCATTTCAAGGGAAAAGTTTTGGAATTCTTTGAGGAATTCAAGATCCAAGTACATCATTCAACCACTTATCGGCCACAAACGAACGGGGCAGTCGAAGCAGCAAACAAGACTATTAAGACGATTCTGGAAAGGCCTACTCAGTCAGCAAGAAATTGGCACGAACAGCTACCACTAGCTTTGTGGGGATACCGGACGTCTATCCGTACACTGACAGGGGCAACACCCTACTCTTTGGTGTACGGTATGGAAGCCGTTCTCCCTATCGAGCTAGAAGTGCCATCTTTGAGGGTCATGGCGGAATGCGGAGTGGACGAAGTTGAATGGATCAGCGAAAGGTTCGAGGAACTCATGCTGTTTGATGAAAGAAGGCTGCGCGCGCTATACCACATTTAGGGCTATCAGCGAAGAATCGCCCGGGCATTCAACAAAAGGGTGAAGTCAAAGGACCTACAAGAAGGGGACATGGTAGTCAAGGAAATCTGTGTGCCAATTTTCGACTTACGAGGGAAGTTTCGACCTAAATGGGCAGGGCCCTACATCATCAAGACCATCCTCTCTGGAGGAGCAGCTTCAATCGTCGACCTCGATGGCAACGAATTTGCGAATCTTGTCAATTTGGATCAACTCAAACGTTATTATCCCTGAGAGAGCTCGCTCGGCCGAAAACCGCAAGGACGGGCAGTTCCAAGCAAAAGTTAGAGCAAGCCTGCTAGGTTAAAAACCCGAGAGGGCGGCCTAGGCAAAAGTTAAGGCAAATAATCAAAGAAAAGCTCGCTAGATCGAAAACCCGAAAGGGCGGTACTAGGCAAAATTTAGAGCGCAAAAGGAGAGTGTCAATACCCAAGTGAACCCGTAGCCTGAACTACGTGCAGGCCTGATTCTCTTTTACGAGGGATACGTAGGCAATCTCATCCCGAGATTCGGTCCTAATTCCTAAATATCAAAATCCGATCCCAAATCAAGTCCAAATTGACAAATCCAAAACGTTTTTCAGAGCTGCATGTGATCAAATGAACCGAAAGGGGGAAACCCTTAATCGGTCGATTTTATTCAGATTACTTCTTTATTGCAAGCTGAGCATGAAAATGAAAAAGCACAAAATCAAAGCACACTTTTTATTTCAAAGTCTGGCAAAGTAAGCAGTCAACCCATCCTTGCTTTCACATCTCTCCTTAGCCATTTGCGGTACTTTCCGGTTGAAGCAATAGAAAACAGTGGGTCACTTGGCTCGGTCCTACGAGTCCCCCACGACCGAGTGTAACTCCAAAGGCCCGGAATGTTGAAGGGAGGGAGACGAAGCACTTCAGAACCCGGCTGCGGCACCTCCTGGCTAAGTCCAAGCTGACGGAGAACACGGAAGGGTGAGTAGAAGGAGAAGCCTATCAAGCCAGCCATAAACACATGTATCGAGCCCATGTTGCCAACGGTCATAGCAGGAAGCCTCAGCCAATGGCACCACCAAGCAATGTCATCTTCTTCCGCAGAAGCAAGGAAATCAGCCCAATCATCTTCACTCCCATACATCACTTGAAATGGATGGTTCCATCCACTTGCATGATACCACCAATCATTGGCTGGGGGTGTCAACAGACTTAATTTGTCGCAAAGCCACATCTGTCAAAAAGAGAGAAAACAAGTAAGGAGCCAGATAAAGCCTGAACCGAGTGTCGAGGTAAAATGAATGAGAGAAATAGAAAAAGGAGAGCTGAGTGAGGTCCCTAACCTGCAGCAACAGCGGACTACCACCAAAAACCCTTGTGCGACCAGCATGAACAGCATCTAACCCCATCAAGGCTTCAGCAAGAACCAATGGCGCAACATCCTTGCGAGCCTCAATCTGAGCAGCAACCCCCACCAGTGAGGAATTGGGCTGACCAACAGACGGAACCAACAAGAAGGCCGCCAGGAGGCAAATGCAACAAGCCATCATCCTATGACCTTGGTGCTCGAAATCCGTCAAGTCTCCAGGTGGGCTAAACCTCTCGTACAACTGCACGATGTTAATGGCATTACCCCGAGTAAGAAACTCAGCGACGTTACCACTAACACCCAGCTTTGCCTTCAAAATATTCTTCATGCTCTCCCTGATCATAGGAACAACCGGCTCAGCAGAGTCATGGCTTCCGAGATAAGCATGAAACTCCTCGACGGTGGGGCATAGTTCTTGAGAACCAAAGCGAAAGACGTGCTCCTCTGGATCCCAGAAGCGCGCCGTCGCATGCAGCAAGACGGGACGAATTGCAACCTCTCGGAGATGTCTTAGGGCGTAAAGCCGATGCCCTCGGAAGTTCAGCCAGTCGATGCCTTCAAGACTGTCCAACCAAGGGCGAAGTAAGGCTTGGTTTAGCATGGTGATGGAAAGAATGGATTTTTGAAGGGAAATGATGAAATGAAGTGTGAATGGCTTACCAAAGGAGAGCCTGGTATTTATAGAAGCTTAAAGTGGGCAACACCACTTCCCCACCAGCCTTGAAACTCATCAAGTTTATCATTTTCAAAATCTTTTCAAAATTCAAACTTTGGAAACTTGGAAAATATTGGAAAAACCACAAGTCAAGCTTTGGGAAACCATTCTGTTCTGGGGAAGCAGCTAATACGAAGCCATTCAGGCACATTGAAAACGTGTGAGCAGAAGAAAACAACAAAGGACAGCCAACAAGTGGCATTGGAAAACAGCAAGGGACAGTCAATGACAGCAGTCCCGAGCGCTCGAGAGTACTGCTGTTTTGCAGCAGATTCTAGTTTCCCCATTTTGGCTTCCATGCAACATTGAAACCCTGTTTCATCAAGTTTAACAGTTCCCAGCAGTTGTCTAAGGGGTACAGCAGTTCTGTCCATGTGTTTTGTCAAGTATTCAAGTGTGTTACGTGAAAAATCATAAGTTTTCCAAAGTTTTCACTCCTTGAGCATGTCGGAATCCGTATCAAGGGCATTTGGTCGAATCGAGCAACACGCTCGAGCCATGACGGGTCTCAATGACCGTTTGACGCACTCCAAAAACGTGTCAGCACTCTTAATTCAAGCTTTCATCATTCAATCGTACCAAAATCATCATTTTAAATGCAAGTGTCGATTGTCAAAAACATTTTAGTAATTCTCCCGGTCCCCTCGAGTCACAGCACTCATTGTCAACTGCTCAGCGCACTCGGTTACGATCAAAAGCCCTTAAATCTAAATTTCATGGTCGATCGCTCGAAAGTTTGTCGTTTGGTGTCGATGTCGAGTTTTATTCCTCACTTTGAGAGTATCGGTCGAAATTCGCGTACTCTTTACGTTCTTTCAAAGCTAGACGAACATATTTCATAAAATATAATTCTGTAACAGCAGTGCGAACGAATAAAAGAATAAAGTGCGAATTCTCATAAATGAACACGTTGTTTACAATGAGTGAAGAAAGAAGTACAAAAACTGGGGCAAACGCGCGCCCAAATCCTAACAACCGGGGCACGCAGGCCTGAACAAAACTGAGGCACGCAGGCCTAAAATCTACAACTACGCTGGCATGCAGGCCTATGTACAAGGTAAAGCTAGCAAAGTAAAACACGAGGCTCAAACCCGTCGAATTCTCTTCTGTCGTGGTCCCTCGGACTCAGAACTCTCGGGCTCGTCATCACTGTCGTCGTCAGGATAACCAGAAGCAGTACTCGAGTCCGACGTCCCCAGGACACGTGACTCGGAGGACTCCTCTGTCCCCTCCTCTGACTCCTCCGGCTCCACGCGAGCTGGTCTCAGCTGAGACGCCTCCCGAGGCAAAACCTCAAACCGTCCCGCACCCGCAGCAGGCCGTGGCACATGTCCTACACCCCGACCTCGCGTGCTGGCAGGAACGAGAGGGCTCGTGGTGCCCTACAGACGCGTCCTAGCTGAACGTCGTGGCTGCACCTGCATATCGCAAACATTTTCTCATTTTGTGCATATTCGAATGTAACTTTGCTCAAATCAAAATATAGAATATATGTGCATGTTATACCTGAGTGGCAACAGGAGAAGCAGTCACAGGGGCAGGTCTCATCTGAAGGGCTCTCCCCTTAGCGCAGTCCTTCAAGAGGTGGCACATCCCCACCATCAGCATCACGGCCTGCTCAACCCACTCTCGCGGCACCTGCAGAATGATCCAAGATTCAGAATATGCAAACAGGGAATGGTCAATATACAAAGCAAGCAGAAATGTTGTTTATACCAGAGCAGGAAATCGCATCGGCGGCTGTGGGCACGTCGATCACCTCCCGTGCGCCCGACGAACTCGTCACGCCTATAGTCCACTTCAGCGTCGGCAACGCCGGTGGTGCTGAAGTCTCCACAGTCTCTGGAACCCTCGCGCTCCCGTCTCCCCTACCTCCAGTACCTGCACCTCGCCCGCTAGCAGGGGCTCTAGCACCTCGTCCCCGACCCCGTGCAAAGCAACCACCGCGGCTCCGCGCTCCGCTCTCGTCCCTCCAAGCTCCCACTTCGGCTACCCGTCTCTCGAACTCCTCCTCCACCCCCAGGCTCCTCGCCAAGTACCGATCTACATAAGCTGCGTAGTCCAAGGAGCGTCAAAGGTGCCTCTCCAGATCCGTGTCCGGCACGGTGAACAGCTCAAGCTCAGGGCAAGTATAGGACTCAGTCCTCTGCACGCGTGGAGGAAGCAGCCCAGGAACCACGAACACTGGAAGACCAAGTGACTGTCGAGTCACTCGATCCCCCAGGTACCACTGCCAGCCCAGAGGGCACTCCAGTAGGACCCTGCTCCATGTCACCTCCCGACTCCTCGGAAGGAAGTCAGCCTCCATCCCCGCCCACCTGTCCCAGCGAACCTGCAATTCAAATTTTGGATTCATTCATAAGTCTACTCGCCGAAAAATTTGATAAAAGAAAAGCAAGAAGTGTCGATCGTACCACAACCCCTGTCAGGTTATCCAGCCAGCGCCGAAAAGTCATCACCTCCCCTCGTCGGTCCTTCGCTCTCCGGTACGCCTTACCCCAGGCTAAGCCGCGTGGAAGTAAGTTTGGGTCCGTACAAGTATTCTCGGGTGGGAACATCCCGAGAACCTCGTAAGCCCAAAGCTGCAAGTTTCGTAATTCAAGTCGAATCAATCTCAAATGCATAATTCAAGTCGAAAAGCAGTCGAAAGCAATTCAAAAGCAATAATTCAAAGTTATACCTCAAACACCCGCCAGTACCCTCCAACTGTGTCTCCAACCCCGCGAGAAGCAGCTCCAAGGAGACAGTAGAGCGTGCACAGAGCAGCACCTCCCCAGTCGAAGCGTCCCGCCTGTCCCAAGTCAACCAAGCCTGCTAGATAGCACAGGTGCACCCGACTACGCCTGTTCGGGAACAGAGAAGCCCCGAACAAGTATAGCAAGTATGCCCGGGCCATTTGGGCCGTCTCCTCGTCGGTCGCAGGCTCGTGGTCCCAGTACTCCACGAACTGCCCGTAAGCTGCCATCCCCCCACTGTGGTGTGGCACTCGCCCGAGGAACCACCTCAAATCCGCGTCGTCCAGCACCAGACTCGAGTCGTAAGGGATCGGGTCTCCTCCAACCCTGAGCCCTGTGATCGCCGCGAAGTCGAGCGGCGTCACCATCATCTCCCCGAACCGGAAGTGGAAGGTATTGGTGGTGTCCCACCACCTCTCCGCTAGCGCTGTAAGCACAGCCCGGTCCACCCTCACCACTGTCAGCAGCTGTACGAAGGGTCCGAACCCTGCTGCCTCCACCAGTGCTCGCACCCTCTCAGGCAAGGCCCTGAAGTGTGCCAGTGAGCTGGCTGAGCCCCCGTGGCCGTACACGTCCGTCGTGCGCTGTTTCAACAAAGCAAGAAATAGCATCAAATCTCAAGCAGGAAATAAAATTTGAAGTAATTTGCGAAATTCAAGAAAAGATAGTGATCGGAAACTCACGGTGCCCCACCCAGAGGAGACGTGTGAAGCTCGGTCCCGGAGAAGCATCTTCTCAGGGTAGTCAGTGTAGCCGGGGATGTAAGCCATCATCCCCACATGCTCAAAAAAGTGTAGTCGAGGAGCATACGTAACCGGAGTGAACTCGGGCCGCTCCCCCGCCAGGTAGGCTCGCCGCTCCTCCAAGTAAACTTTCGCCTCGTCTACCGCGGTAACCCGTACCTTAACCGCCGCCTCGGCATCCACCCTATCCCCTCCCAACTCCTCCACCTCCGGTACAACCACCTCCGGAGTGCCCGAGCCCGCTCCGCTCAGCAAAGCCCCTAAAAGCAACGCCGAAGCCCGGTCCTCAGGCGTACTTGCGTCCCTCAGCACCGCCGCAACCCCAGAGTCGAGACCAAATGCGTCCAAGATATCCCGAGGCTCCGCGTCCTCCAGGAAGTCCCCATCCGCGAAGGGAACATGGCGTGAGGCCCCGATCCCGCTGTCCCCACTCCTCGGCTCTAACACCGTCGTCGTCCTCAGCACCGGCATCTCGCTGAACTGTCCACCAACTACCTCCTCACCACCGCAGTCGGCTATCCCCCCGTCGCTCGCCCGCTCGGCAGCCGCAAACAACTCCTCCACGGTAGGAGTGAGAGGCCTGCCCGAACCCCCGCCTCCACTGCCCGAACCTCTGTCCCCGCTGTCGGAGCCCCCTACTGCCGCCACCTCTGCACCCTCACCGGCAGCGACCGCCACTGAACTCCCTCCGGCGACCCCCTGGTCACCAGCAGCCGCCACCACCGTGGCACCAGCCGTGGCGTCCGCGCTGCTGGGCTCCGCCCCTGCGCCACCGCCATTCCCCCCAGCTGCCACCACCGTGGCACCAGCCGTGACCTCTTGACCGCTGGGCTCTGCCCCTTCGCCGCCGCCGACCACCCCGTCTTCATCCCCCCTCGCCATGCCAAGATCGAGAGAGAGAGAGAGAGGATCGTGAGTGAGAGAGAGAGAGAGAGAGGATCGCAAGATCGTGAGAGAGAGGATTGAGAGAGTCGAGAGAGTGAGAGCAGTCGAGAGAGAGGGAGAGCAGTCGATCTGGTTCTCGAGCGCTCGAGAACCAGGGTTTTAACCCCCAAATCAAAAAAGGAAGATGAAAGGGCGGTGGACCCCAGCGATGGTCCCGAGCGCTCGGGAGTGGGTCCAGAGCGCTTGACTCTTTTCGTCGCCATGCCATTTTTTTTCGCTTTTCATAAGCTCATGCATTTCACCTTGATTAATGATTATTGTCTATCAAGAATTTTTACAAAATCAATCTCAGTCCTATTTAAGTCCGAGTCGAGACAAAGCAATCGACGGTGGATTTTGTTTCGTGATCTATTCTGGATCATCCTCATTTGCCCAAAAAGTTCTGCTTAGAGGTCGATAAAAGTTTCCTAAATTCTACAATCGTCGATGTATTCGCAAGAAGTTTTACCCAACGCGTAATATTTCTTTCATCATTTTGTCCACCGAACGGAGTAGCGGATGGGCCCCATTTCTTGTTTCTATCATTATCAGAGCATTTGTCGATCTCTTTCTAGTGCATGCATTACACGTGTTTGCATTTGCCCGAAAGAACTACGCTGGTCTGATCCCTACAAACGGGGTACGTAGGCAGTCTGAAAAGACACGACCTCATGCATTGAGTGCTTGTATGCTTTTTATTTGCATTTAATTCGTAAATTGAGGATTCGATTTGGCTCGAATTGGGTTGTCTCGATCTTTGGGCGACACTCGCATCCAAACATGATGCCAAGCGCCGTCCAAAGAGGGGCAACTGTAGACACCCCAATTTGGACTTGTCGAATTTCCTTAATTTGTGGCCCTGAGGCTCCCCGATGATGAATATAGATCAAAACAAGCCATGTACCAATTGAGACGTTGCTCCTTAAAGGATTTGAAAAGGAAATGGTCAAAATCATTCCCAAGCGCTTGAAAGCAGTCCCAAGCGCTCCAAACTATTTTCCAAAAACCACTGGCCTGGCTCACTCTCGAGCGCTCGAGAGTGAAGTCCCAAGCGCTCGAGACCACTCCCGAGCGCTCGAGACCTCTCCCAGTGCCCAATGGGTGAAAAAGATTCCCACTATCCATGCAAGCCATCATTGCATTCCCCTTGAGCCGGCTGAGGTGAGTCAACACTCAACCTCAGTCAGAGATGATATCAGTTGAAGATTTCTTTCTTTAAAAAAGGGTTTATTTCAAAATCATTTCATTTTCAAAACCATGGGTTATATGCTCTATATATATACCAGGTTTTTCAGCTGAAGAGGGGGGCTACGAAAGTTCTCTCTCTCTAAACCCTTCCTCTTTTCTCTCTCTTGTTCAAAGGAAAAAGCTTTCAAACTCAAACTTCTTTCCCAATTTCAAAGGTTTTTTTTTCAAGATCATCAAGGAAAAGGGCAAGAAATTCAGAACACTCTTAGCTTCTGATCTCTTGTCTTTTTCACTCTACATCCACCTTTCACAACCATCCAAGGAGCAAAGTGTCAAGCAAAGGTAGAAATATTTCTATCCTTGGTTCAAATCAATAGGCTGTTCTCCCTTCTAAGGGGGGTCTCTCAGCCTGTCCCAGTCCTTAATGCTGGGTGCATGGTTGGGAGACCTTAGTGAAAAAGCAAGAGCAAAGAGTCCACGAATAATGTTTTCCCAAAATCCCTACTGGAAACGCTCTCGAGCGCTCAAGAGTGCTCCCGAGCGCTCGAGACTGTTTTCAGTCCCATGCATGGCATTTTGGTAAGCAGTAGGCTGGGGGTCAGGTGCAATTTTAAATAAAATGGTTTTATTCTGGCGTGCAGACACAGAAGATCATTTTTCCTAAAACAGAAATGCTTCTTACAAATCTCAAGTAAGAACAAAGTTTTCCTAAGTTAAAAATAAGATCTTCTCTTGTTAAAAACTTAGATAAGGGTGTTTGCATGATGAAGTGGTGCCATTTTCTATTTGAGAGTAAGCTAGCATGCAGCTCACTCCCAAGCTCTCGAAGCCATTCCAGAGCGCTCGGGAGTGCATGCATGCCATTGCATTCCATTTTCCCAATTTTCTGTGTTTTCTGAGCTTCTGCATGCATAGATGTGTACATTTGTTCTTTTAAAATTGTAGATCTATTCGTGCAATGGCAAGGATACATGATTTGAAAACTTGAGGTTCTATCTCAGTCTTTCAAGTCCTCTGCTGAGCCAGTGGTCTACTTAATAGTATTTCATTTTGCAGTCTTTACATTATGTTTTGTCAGTACTAACAGAATGTGCAGGTGGGGTTCAGACACTCCCAAGCGCTCGAGAGTGCTCTCGAGCGCTCGAGAGTGAAGCTAGTGAGCAGTGTTTCATTTCCTGTTATCTTGCTGTCTTTCATCACATAATCACCCCCCTATACACGTGCACCAGCATACACTGTTATTTGGCATCCTATTTGTGACTAACAAACTCTGCAGGATTTGGTTAGTAACACTCCCAAGCGCTCGAGAGTGCTCTCGAGCGCTCGAGAGTTGATCCAGTGGCAGTTTACACTGCTTTGCCATAATGCATGTGTCCATCATCATTTCATCACTCCTTGTACACAAGCACCAGCATACACTTTCTATTTGATATACCTGTGGGTACCCGCTACATGCTTAATGAAACAAAATCCCTTTGAAAAATCCCACAAATGTTTAGTAGAGACCGACATCGCGTCGGGCGTGGGGGGTGCCGTAAAACCCTTCCCCCCTCGTAACATGGCTTCTGAACCCTCGAATGATCTCTTGTTTTCAATTCAAATCAATCAATTTTCAAATCAAAAATGGTTTCTCGGGTGGCGAACCATAAATCCGGGTGGCGACTCCTCAAATTTTTCAAATCGATTCGATGGAGCGGTATGTTTTTCGGGCCGCCCCGATCTCACCCGGGGCTGTGGTAGCCCACAGCACCCTAAGAGAGCCCTGAAACTAAATAAGGAGTCTTCGGCTGCTCGTTGAATGGCCTTTGAGCCAAAAATTCATTATGACCATTTAAGATAAAATGATCAAAAAATAAGATATTCGCACCAATTTAAATGGATTAAAAATTGGAACACTTATTTTTTTACACCATTTATACATTAAAAAATATAGTTAAAAAATTAAGTGTTCCAATTTTCAATCCGTTTGAACCGGTGCGAAAATCTTATTTTTCTGATCATTTTATCCTAGATGGTCAATATGAATTTTTGGCTCTAAGACATTTCAACGAGCACCCGAAGTGTAACGCCCTTGATTTTCAACATAAATAAATAAACCTTTACAACAAAAGATCCTCGCATAAGATAATTAATACACAAAAAGAGAATTCCCACCTGTTTAATTTACAAAAATCAAGCCCTAAGTTAAGAAATATACAACATTGGCACACCGGCCCCAACATAAGCTTAAGTAGACCGACGGACAAGTTATAAGTTACAAATGATTTAGTCAAAAGAATTTTCTAATATGATTAGTTACAAAGCCATCTTTAATAAAAGGAAGTCATTACAAGATGATTAAGTAACTAAAATATGGTTAGCTTCCAAAATGTCTTCACATCTCAACAGACAAGCATGCATACTATGTTACAGCATTTGAACCTGAAAAGAAAGATTGGGTTGAGCTACACTAGCCCAGTAGAAAAATCTCTACGAAATCTATATGCTAATGAGATGATAAGCATGAATATAGTGAATCAAGTTAAATGGCAAATTCAAGAACAACGCACTCCAACACCATTTACTAATATGAAAGCACTCTCAAACACATACACATACACACTTCTTCCACCAAATTTCCACCCCTTGCGATTCCGTATTTCCACCCCTTGCATTACAGCAAACTCCACACATTCCAACATACACAAACATGCCACAAACACCTCATGGGTCTTAAAGATCAAGACAATAATACAACTTTCACAAGATATGCAATTCTCATACCATAAAATGTTTCATTCGAACCAAGTCTAGAATTCAAACGCTAACATCATACGAAATCACCACATAACATATAAAGAAAGATAGAAATCCTTATCAAAGTGGGTTTTGAACAAAATCCTAAGTCTACCAAGTGGATTAAGCCCTAATCTTCCAAAACAAGCTCCACCCAAGCTTTGGTACAAGATCTAGAGAGGATAAATCCAAAAACACGATAAACAAGTATAGATCAACAAGTGATTGAGAGGAGAGAGTGAAAAACGTGGTAGAGAGCCAAAAAGTTAGAGCAAGAACACAAAACTTACCCTTTGTTCACCAAATGTGAGAATCAAGTGTTCTTGAGATAGAAATATCTTGAATCTTGAATATTTGAGGTAGAAATCAAAGGATTCGAGTAAGATTTGAGTAAAGTAGTCGAGAGAGGGTGTTTCCAGATCTATTTCGTGGATTTTGGATGTGAAAAATGGTAAATGGGGTATTTATAATGGGCTGAAATGCGTGCTGAGTTTTCTGAAAATCAACAGCAGGTATCGGTACTGGGAAAATGCAGTACCGGTATTGGGACCTTCAAAATGTCAAATTGGCCAAGCTCTGGACACTAGGTACCAGTACTGGAAAAATACAGTACCGATACTGGCTGGACAGAAAATTAAAATTTTACCGACGAACATTGAATCGAACCCCACTTGCTACCAACACTTCCAAATATCATTACAACCTCAAAATACGATATTCCACATATTAAACTATTCAAGAAAATAGAACCAAGTCTAGAATTCAAACGCTAACATCATACGAAATCACCACATAACATATAAAGAAAGATAGAAAGGTCTTAGAGCCAAAAATCCATTATGATCATCTAAGATAAAATAATCAGAAAAATAAGATCTTCGCACCAGTTCAAACGGATTGAAAATTGGAACACTAATTTTTAACTACATTTTTTTTACACCATTTATATTTTAAAAAATATAGTTAAAAATTAAGTGTTCCAATTTTCAATCCGTTTGAACCGGTGCGAAAATCCTATTTTTCTGGTCATTTTATCTTCGATGGTCATAATGGATTTTTGGCTCTAAGACCTTTCAATGACACCCTAAGAGAGGCCTGAAACTAAATAAGAAGTCTTCGGGTTGGGGAAAGGGGATAAGCAGGGGTTATTTCGTCCAAATTCCTCTCCTCTACACCCGGATTAAATTTGGGGAACCCAAGAGGAGCCCAAAAATTCTACCGGGAAACCCTGAAACACATAAAAAAGAAAAAGGGGTGAAAACGAAAACCTCTCCAATTTGATTCCCAAACAATGGCAAAACAGTGAGGCCCACCCCATTTACCCCCTCTTATATTCCCTCCCCCCCTAACTGCATCCAAATTGGCCCTTAATATAATTCTCAATATTGGTTGGTTGACAATGTTACGAGTCCCTACCCTTATTCTAAGGTGGTTTATAATCTACATTAATTTCACAACTTTTTGTGTTGTGCTGATCTGAAAATTCGGTTTGTTATTAAAAGATTTTTTTAAAAAGTTAAATTAATTTAAACATTTCACTTAAAGATATAGGTTAAGCGCTAAATAAAATTACATTACAACCCTTAGAGTTATGGAATAAATTCCTTGAATTTTTGACGCTCAAGTGCTAGGTTTTACAAAATGAAATACAAGAGACCAGCCTTCTAATCTACCGATGATTCCCATGTTCCTTCGTCTCCTTGGTTCCAATAACATTTGTGGCTTCAATGGACTCCCTGAAGTTAGCATCGACTCCACTAACATCTGCCGTAAAATACACCACAAGAAAAAGTATTTTTGGTGACAAAAAAGTGATGATAAAATTTAATTTTGTCGCTAAATAAGTATATTGATGATGAAAAAATAAATTTGTCATTAATTTGACCAATTGTGAGGAATTTTTTTTTTGTCGCTGATGAGTATATTGGTGACGAAAATAAATAATTTCGTCGCCAAATTTCCATCTCTAAATGTACTCTTTGACGACGAAATATATTTTTCGTCGCTGAAAGTATAAATATGGTTACCTTTTGGAGATGAAAATAATTACATCTTCAAAGATGATCATATTTGCCATTCAAAAAAAAATCTAATCATGTTTATATTTTTGAGGACGAAAAATGGATTTCGTCACCAAAGAAAGGGACCTTCGGCGACGAAAATTGTATTTCGTTCTCAATTGGTACATTAAGAGACGAAATTTTGCATTTGCAACAATGCTAATTTTTCATCGCAAATTGTCTTTCAGGCATAACTCTTTACTCAGAACTCTGATTGAGATAATTTAAATTGGGTTTGAACAATAATACAAAAGGCTAATACTTTTATGTTTATCAAAATTGCTTATTTTAATGTTTAGAAGTTCAAAATAACAGTTGAAATACATTTTAACATTAAACATTTATGTTATATATATTAGATATTTCAAATATATGCCGAAGAATTTGTGTAGTGCAGTTGGTCGAAGGTTTGCACGCAAGGGCTTGGGTTGCCAAAAGACCTATATTGGGGATGAACAATTTCGTCTCCAACATTGGGTGACCTTTGTCACCTTTAACGAGGACAATTTTCATCGCCAAAAGTTACTATAAGTGACGAAACAAATTTTTCGTCACCAGACGACTTCCGGAGACAACTTATAGGTGACAAACGACTTTTTGTCACCTATACTCTTGGTGACAACAAATATACATTTTGTGACGATTTTAATTCGTCTCTGAACACAAAATTCCTTGTAGTGATGCTAGGAAATGTTGCACCTTGAGCGAAAGACGTCGAGTTAATTTAAGAAACAACATATTAGTCTAAAGTCTAAATGAAACAACCTCATAGGAGCTTCAGTCCAGCCTAAGTTTCTATGATGTGTAGAGTCCATTAATAAAAATATTTTAGAGTCTAGATCCCGTGAAAAGACAAAATTGCCATTAATGAGACAAAGGCTTTGTTTGGCTTATACAAAAAATGTCTTTTTCATTTAAATTGTCTTAAATGAGACAAGGATCTTGTTTGGCTAACACAAAATATGTCTTTTTCATGTTTTTCGATCTTGTTGCACTTTCGTAGGGTACCCTAGGGTTTTAGGCACTTTCATAGGATTTTATGGTGCACTTTCCTATTATATGATTTTAGCGGTTTAGGCACTTTCATAGGGTACCTTAGGGTTTTAGGCACTTTCATATATAGGGTACCCTAAGATTTTAGACACTTTCATAGGGTATCTTAGAGTTTTAGGCATTTTCATATATAGGGTACCCTAGGGTTTTAGGCACTTTCAACGCCAGTCAACCTTGGTCAACGCCAGTCAACCTTGGGAGGGATTTTTTTTGTAAATCTTGGGCAGAGTGTCCTTTAAACTTTACGAGAAAATATTTATGTTCTTATTATAGTTAAAAACCCTTATAGTATGTCTTCCTACTTAATTTACCCAAAACTAACGGCTCAATTCATAGCATGGCTCATGATACCCGGCCACGCTTATCCCATTATCTGTCTAACTTCAAATATAAGCTCCAGTACCGTTTGATCTCATCCACTGTGTACCCATGTACAGGGACGGAATCAGAATTTTATCCTAGCAATGGTGAAATGTATACTAAAAAAATAAAAAGATGTATTACAATATTAATAGTCATCAGCTCCAGAAAAAATTCAAATAACATAATAAAAACTATAGTCAATGATGTTTTTCATTTGCACATGGAGTATGAAAAAAGACTAATTTTAATTTTGAGCATTGATAATGCCACTCCAACAACAACAACAACCGAACCCATATAGTCCCCAATCATTGGGGGTTCGAGCGGGGGAGGATTGGAGACAGACCTAACTTTTGGCAATATGTACAAAGTGGTTGATCTCAGAATAGCACTTAAACAGTAGCTCATCTATACGTGTTTGGCTGCGGAAGCATGCCCCCAAATCAGAACCAAATGGCATCAGAGAAGGGAGGCCTAGAGACCCAATTCAATTTATGTGCACATTACCATAATTCCTTCATTTATAGTTTAGAACATTGGTATGCACAAAGATAATGCCACTCCTCAAATTTATAATATTACTCCTCAGATCCCTATATGAATTTTCCAAATTGATAACCGTACTCTCTTTTGGGAGTGACATTATAAATTTGAAGAGTGGCATTATAATTAAATTCTCTTAATTTTTTAGGTTAAGTTATTTTAGGGTTAGAATTAATGTGGAGTTTTTTTTTTTCTTAATTACACATCATCATTTATATTATTTCACTTTGGCCCATAGAATTTAGTTTTAGAATACTTTTTTGGGTCTCATTTCTTGAAAATAAAAATAGAAGATTTATGACTAGTATATAATAAAAAATAAGGAAAAAAATCTAGCAGTGGCGAGACTATATACGTTGGGGATAAAAAAAAATTCACATAATAATTGCGTTTTCTAAAATTCTTGTCGTGGTGGTCGCCGCCACTAGACCTTCCCGGTCCCATCCTTGCCCATGTATTTCGTTCCCATTTATCACCCCTAACTCACATGTCTAGGACGTGACATGCCAGCCCAAGACAAAGCCCCACCCAAGGCGTATGGTGCTTGGTGGGTTTTCTGGTTTGGGCGATGCGGCAGTACTGTGGTGGTTGTCAGTCAGATGTTGACGGTGGCGGGCGGACAACATGGGTTAAAGATGTACAGTTGTTTAGGGTTAGAGTTTTGGGTTTTCTTTGGACTTGATTTTCATTGTAATATTTGGGCTTTTTGGCCTTTTGGTTTTGTAGGGCTTTGTCCCTTAAGGGTGTTACAGGCTTCATTGTATATTTTGAGCTTTTAGACTTTCAGGTGTTATGGAATTTGTTCCCATTTGGATGTATTCCAACTTTTGGTTGGATTTCTCTTCCTTTTTTCTTTTAATAAAATGTTACTCTTAGCTATAATAATAATAAAAAAAAGGCATAGTACACCCAAATCATAGTACGGCTTATGCCATCTACATAATAAGGAAGAACGATTTTTAAATCTTATGTCTTTCATAAATCCTAACCATTAATTTGTCCCATGAATCCTACGGCTCTCGCTCTCACTCTCTCTCTCTCTCAAACAATGGTAATTACACAATTGCCATTCAATTGCCATTAATCAATTTTTACGTTCAAAATTGAGATATCTCTCCCAACCGCGCGCCCCCCCCCCCCCCCCGAAAAAAAGAAAAAGAAAAAAAAGACCAACCTTTCACATTCTCTGTGTCATTTTTAAATTTTGAACGTTACAAAAAGAGAAATCAGATAAAAGGTTTTCAAATTTCTACCTTGGCTTCTATCATATGGGTACATTTTCATTTATCGGTTAATTGTAACGTCCTCTCATATGGCATGGGATATACACATACACGAAATTCAGTCCATATGAAATGGAGTTAAAAACAACCATTGTATCCAAAAGAATTCGAAAAAGTAGTTCTTTTTTTGATAAAAAACAACCGATGTTTGATACTTCATTTAAATGTGTTTAGAAAGTATTGCGTCGTACCTTCAGGTACGGACATGTACTAGTACCTAATTAACCAAGGTTTATGCCATTTCCAATACTATAGACACCTCATTTGGACCCAGATGAATTTTCTAAATCGTCAGTGTTCCGAATGTCGGCTCGATGACGAAAGCAAAGCCTTAAGAGAGCCAAACAAAGTACTTGTAATCATTCCAGAGCCTAAAGAACCAAATGCACTAGGTCTAGAGACACGCGAGCAGAGTTGGTGCAATTCAGGGTTTGGGAGAGAGTGGCGCCCGACACATTGGAAGTTGTCGCACGCTACTTTTGGCTTTCCAAAGGAAGTACACTGATTTGACAAGGCCTGTCACGTCGTGACAGGTAGCGGACGCCATTTATAGGTGGTACGTGATGGCTCACGAAGAGCTCGTTCGCCTATAATACGTACAGAACAGAGAACACCTGAAAACGGTTCAAAACTTTTTCAAAAGCAATTCTATTTTGCCCATCCTGCACTATTGGATTTTGTTCCGTTCCGCTTAGTCAGGCAGTTAGTCTAGGCAAGGGCAAAGGCGTACACGTGAACATAACAAAATGACTTCATAACCTAGACACACGCAACCCGGCACACCAGAGAAAACCCCAAACAAACTAGACACTCCCCATCAAGACCAAACAAACACCCACAAACCCTAAAAAAGAACATATATAATCCAACCAGACGGACCTGAAAAAGATCAAACCAAAACTGAAAGCAAACAACCACGTCACCCATCCACCCCAAATATGCCACAAGCTAGCCTTGGTATGATATGGGCATGCCCACACGACATGTGTTGCCTTTTGTACACACCGCACGTCACTCATATTGATTAAATGGTCTTTTCAAATGTCTGGATCATGGTGACGTAGACGGTTTAATTGCTATTGACGATGTTGCGACAAGTCCACATCTCCATGAATTTTGTAGCACAATACTCTTACATTGTACAACTTAGACATGACCACAAGGAATTTAGAAACACATGCCAAGAGCCTAAGGGGAGTTTTGCTACCTTCATCACTCGGTGGCCAGTATGTCATAGAACGAGTAGGTAAGGAGGAATGAACAAGGTTTGATATGAAAGTGTTCATAATGTGGTTTTTTTCTTTTGTCGTGAAATGATTTGGACTCGTGTAGGGTAAAGATTGATAGACTGAAAGTTCTATATATCTTGTTTCTATTGGCTGCGTGTTTCATGGTCGTCCTTAGTTAACATAACGATTCGTTTGGTTGAGATCTCACACTGCTTCGCCACAACCTAACCGTTGAATAGATTGAAAACCCCAAGCATAGGGCTAGATCATTGTCAACATAATATCTGGAAAAACCAGGATCGTATCCACAAGGAGCTTCGAATATAGCTAGTTCGGATTGTAGATTTCAGGGTTTGTGGCATTTAGACGGCCAACTTTTGATTTTTCTTTGAAAGGTGGAGATTTCTCTCTCGAAAAGACTAAAAACATATTTGATTAACTAAAAAAGGCAAGTCTAGGGATTATCTTTCCCATGACTTAGGCCGTTATCGATTCTCGAAGATAACTCAAGTGAGAGTCACGACCGCGCGCTCTCACTCAAAAGATTCAACTTTGAATTTTGTTTAAATCAAAAGGTATGGTTTTCCGGAGTAGAGATAAACTCATGTGAACACATTTATCGAAGCCTATGAGTGACAGAGTTCCAAACATGCCGTGTGCCAAGGTTCATTGTCTACAAGGTATCAAAAAGAAGTTAACAACTCTAGTTTAGAATGAAAAATCGCAAGTTTAGTCTATCTTGGAAACCATTCTTTAAGCCCGGGGTTACGAGAATGAATAACAACCAAAATTATTGGGAAAGAAACACCCCAAGAGTTAGCGAAAAGACTACTCACACATACTTAAAGAACAAAGCATGGTAATAAAACGAGACATAAGATTTAATTGTAGATAACGAAAATTACGGAGAATCTAGTCCGTACGAATAACTTTAATAAATGACAATTACCTTAAAGTGTTCTTGAGAGATTACAACTAGAAAAAGCTTGAAAAACTATGCAGTTCCTTAGAAAGCAAGAAAGACTTAAAGCTAAAAAGTAAGATAATGTTATGAGGTGAGAGAGAGAGAGAGAGAGAGAGAGAGAGAGAGCTATTTATACATCTCAGCTCCTCTCTCCAAAATATCCCAAAAATTGTCATAAGTGGCAGTATTCCATAAGTGGAAAGTCAAAAAAGTAACAAAAATCTGCCCGAAAGTCTATGGTATTGATACATACGATAGGGGGCCAGTATCGATACCGAGAAGTTAGGCTTGTGCTAGATCTGCCAAAGAGCTCCTGTATCGATCGATACACCTCTAAGGGTTGTATTGATACATACGTTGTCCTCTGTCCAAAAAAAATAGTTAATAGTATCGATACAACCCTTAAGGCAGTAACGACACAGCATGGCTATCCCTACATCTTCCTTCCAACTCCTCGTTTCTTCACTCTTGGGGCCTCGGTGGTGGTGTTCCATGTGGCCTCGGGTTCTTGGACGCATCCGAAGGTTATCCATGACGTCAAAACATGTCTTATTCTCACGGTTTACCTGAAACACTTACAAAATTACCTTACGTGCAATATCGCATAAAAACGATAACATATAAAAAATGTGCAAACGCAACATATTATAGAGTACTTAAGCACCAAAAATCTACTTTATTTGCTGCTTATCACACACTACTAACAAGCTAAACACAAGCAACCACAAGGCATATTCCTGTGCAAGTCTTTGCCAATATCCCAATGTAATTATGATTGCGTTTCACGCCAAAATTGCCGTAAAACAATCTCTTGATAGAGAGCACTCCAAAAGATTTGAGGGGCCTGGACACTCCATGAAAGAGTATACAGCGTGTGGCATTAGAGCACCAAATCGATCAAGTAAAAAGGGTTTAATAGCCAAGCCAACGGACCCTGATCACAGATTTGATTCTTTTTCAACCACTTTCCAACTTGCCCAAAAGTCATTGATGTATAGATTTCTTTAAAAATATTGTGTGCCTTTTTTTTGTTGTTTGGTTTCATGTGCTGAAATATTGTAGAACAAGTCGGTACTTGCACAAGAATATTCTTTTGGGGACTTTTATTTTTTATTTTTATTTTTATTTTTTGCCAAAGACAGAAATTTAAAAATAAAAATGAACGGTATTCTTAAAATCTCTCTCTCTCTCTCTCTCTCTCTCTCTCTCTCTCTCTCTCTCTCTCTCTCTCTCTCTCTCTCACACACACACACTATATGTATACACACACGTGCATTAGACGCACAAACACATACCTACCCATGATTCTTGGCCGCTAGAAGCATTAGATTCTTGACACCAGAACAAAAAAAAATGCAAACCATTTGTTAAGTACAATATCAGTACAGGGCTTCAATTAATAAAAAATGTAAAAGCTACGTTAGGGGCCGGCACACTAACTTAACATGCATGATGCATCAACGACTAAATTAATGTAATATTCTTTGACTTAGCGAAAACCTAAATTTATATTTATTAGATTAGAATATGTATATTCTTCCTGAAATATAGTAATTAATTAGCTCCACATCGATCTCAGCTACCGTAGGATATTCCAGTGGATTCCTCCTTCCTTTTCGAACTTGAAGGCTTAATTTTCAAACACCAAAAGTGCTTTTCGCTTAATCTAGATCTAGTTTATATGTTTAAAAGTGTACTACTGCTTAGGGTTCACGTGCACCACCCAAATCTTGCAACTCATTTGGTCATATATATATATATATGGTTACCCGTTTCCAATTTTTACTTTCACCTTTGTCTAAAGCATACATGGTTCTCTAGTCAAAGTGGACGTCGTTGTCTCGACCTAAGGCAACGGCTCAAATAGTTTCCACATGATATATCTTTTCAGATCCCATCAGTCTCGTGATGACGCCTTTTACGCACAGTCCTTTTTTTTTTTTTTTCTTCTACTTCCAATTTTTTACTTCGATTCACAATTTTTTTTTGCCTTTCGTTATAAGGGTCCATCTACTTTTTCAATCATTACAAGTATATTAACTTGGGAAATGCTAACCTCCGCCCTTAGGGTATATTTACAAGTATATTGATACTTATGAAAGTGTGTTAATATTCGTGATATATGTATTATTATCCGAACTTGTTTGGAATTATTTTTGTATTATGATCTTCACTAAATGAGCGGAGGTTAGCAAGACCAAATTTCAATTTGAATGTGGCAAAATTAGAATAAGTCAACAATTAGTAGTAATAGAAAAGTTAGAACAAATCAACAATCTAGTAATAAAATTATCATATTTAGTATCCGAAAAACTACAAGTATTTTAAGGTTAATTATTTCATATATGTTAAGGTTAGTCATCCGCCAATGTACTACAAAAGTAGTTTTACCATCTTCAAAAATGAAACATGAAATTCTTGACCATGATTTTTTTAAATATCCTCCCCCTCTATAATAAGAACCACTTTGGGTGAGATTTCCCAAGCCAATTTTTGGCTGATTTGGACAATTTTGCCCCTAAATTGGAAGGCATGTAGTGTTAATCAATTGGGTATTTTTGTCATTTTGCTTTTCCTTAGTCTGGATGCGTGGCTTTATACGTGGCTTTACCAGGGCCAGGAGAGAGAAATTCCCTTCAACTTTACTTTTCCCTTCTCTCTCTCCCACCGATTTACACCCACGCCATTGTTTCTTCATCCTCTCTCTCTCTCGAACGAACGAACGAAATCCTCAACACCATTACGCTGGTGCTCCTTGAGTCAGAGAAGGTCAGGAACATTGAGTTCAAGAGATTTGGCTTTGGCAAGATTATTGTTGTAAAGGAAAAAGCTTCAAATCACTGTAAAGGAAAAAGCTTCAGATCTTTCTTATTCAAGTTAGTCCTAGTAGCTGGAGTTTACCACTTACGGTTGGAAAAGAATTCTTGTGTTTTTGGAGGGAAACACAAAGGAACAAATGCTGTGCTAGCAAGTATTGAAGATGATGTTCGACTTCGTGTTAGTACTTGGGAATTTTTTTTCCAAATTCTATTGAGAACCAAAGATTGTGTAGTTTTTGGAATATCTCAATTAGAGTCCTTTGGACCTCAGTTACATGTGCAGTTTAGGTAGAATGTATTGAGGCTTTCATATGTATAGTTCTTGTATGTGGGTTTAACTCCCCTTTGTTTTTTCGAGGTGGTTGGTTATAAAATGCGCAAAGTTGCCAAAAAAAAAAAAAAGATTATTGTTGTTTCGGCCTCTGTTCTCCTCCTTCACTCCCCGGCCCATAGTGTCACACTCTCGCATACCACACCGTCCACCCCAGCTTCTTATCGAAAGCATTTCACGGCATCAGTGGTCGACGGTTAGTCGGTTAGCAGGGCCACTGCAGTGGGTTCGTTGGTGGAGGAATTGGAAAATCTGTGATGTGAAATAAGGGTTTCAGGGAATATAAGTAATATTTAGGGCTTCTAACTATATTGTTCACGTTTGCATGTGGTATTTGATTTACAGACTAGGGATTTCTAATTATAAAGCTTCTAACTATATTGTTCACGTTTTGCCGTTTAAAAAAAAAACTATATTGTTCATGTTTGCATGCGGTATTTGATTTACAGACTTAGGGTTTCTGATTATTGGCTATTATAATTATTTCAGGAATATTGATTGTTGATTTGATTCAGGCAAGCTTGGCTCCCCGATGTTGTACTCTTTTATTCATTGTGGGCATCCAACAGCTTCAAATGAGTATTGATTTAATGTAGCCCAAGCATGGATTCTTATGGTATAAACCTGTATGTTATATATATTTTTGTGTTGTGTTTGAATTTCGTTCACATTGGTGGGATATTTTGAGTGGGGTATGTAATTTCTAAGACATATTAGTGTAAGGTTGTTTTATTTGAAACAACACTTCTTAGAGCTTCACTAAGAGACTTTTTCAGTCCTCAAAAGCAAGTAGTTGTAGCTTCCTCTTCAGCTTCAATGGAATAGCGTGAAGTGTGTCCTTTGCTTGCATAAAAGTCCTTGAAGAAAATGGACTATCCTTGGGAGCATGGAATTCTACATAGTTTATATCATAGCTAATTAAAATGTGAGTTTCTATATTTTTCTTCACAGAATTTTCAGACAATATACGTGGGAGTGTGAAAGAATAAGGATGACTTGCATAAGAATGAAGAGTGTCTGCCTCAATAAGTTCCACGTGACTCTCGGTTATGCCATCCACTTGGTAATTCTTTCTTTGTTCTCACTAGAAACTGATTACTAGATATAGATTTTTTTTCTTCTAAGATTTGTTAGTAATGTAATGAGTATGTGGAATTAGAACTATGATGTCATGTGCTTATGCCATGGACGAAGAACCAGTAAATGACGAATGTTTATGTATTGTAGTCCATACTCCACATAAACATGTTTTACTCTCACCATTGCGTTATTAATGTAACTAGTGTTTTCAGGCACAGGTCGATGATTTTGTTATTCAATATGATTTCGAGTGACCTTAGTTAGGTGTGAGCTTAGCTAGCGAAAATAAAATTTAACTTCACGCTATATTAACCAGTCGATTATAATACTGATCAAATCCCAAAAACCTAACTGTCTTCACAAAATCCACCTTATAAGTTTGAAATAGGAAAACTTTTATTTTATCCATACAACAAAGCAACATCTAACTAATCAACTCAAAATGAAAGAAGATTGAGGTGATTTCACTTCTACCTAATCAACTCGATATGAAAAGAAGTTTGAGCTAGGTGGCTTCACTTCTATCGTAGCATGGCTTTTAACGTTGCAAGATTGGCCACTTCCACCTGTAAAAATAAAAAATTATTATTTCAGCTCACACATACCATTTCAAGCATCAAGTACTTCAGTAGAAATCGCTGCCATTGCATTTTTGGAGTTGCATCTACTAAAATTGACATTTATATAGGTTATTCGTCAAGAGCGAAAACTAGACCCATTAGTTAGCAAAGAAGCAAAATAATTTGGTACTCTCCCAATTAATTTTTTCCCCAAACAGAGACATAAATAGAGTGTACCAGTGTGCAATTATCAAGGAACTAAAAAGCAAACAACTCATGTGTTGAAGCAAGGGTTTTCCCATCAAGACTAAATGTTGCTGCAATGGTTGACCTTGGAGGAGGCATCAAAGGACAATACTTAGCTGATAAATGTCGCAACGACTTGGCCTCAACCCTGAAATAATCTAAAGATGCGCCTAGAACTCAACATATTCAAAATGAGATGAAAACTGGTAAATATAATACTAAAACCTGTGTGGAAATACCATGATAAAAGGCCACACTTTGCATCTCTCGTTGCTTCAGGTCAAGACCCTGAAGCAATCCCCCAATTCTGTCTAGGCAAGCATTTTGTTCTTGGAGATACCTCTCTCCGTGCTAACCTAAGCGATATCCAATAAGACCTTAGCGGTATGTTTCAATCTTTTAGAATGCCTATTACGAAACCTTCCCAATTGAATACAAACCTACCAATGTTGAAGACTTGCCCAGATCAGAGAGATGGATGTCGAAAGGTAATAGAATTACCACAAATTTCGAAACCTCTAAATTGCTGAAGACTTGACCAGATTAGAGAGATGGATGCCGAAAGGTAATAGAATTACCACATATTTTGAAACCTCTAAATCTACTATGTACCTGTAAAAGGGCGAAAAGGAGCATTAGTGAAACCTCTTAATAGAATTAATTTTCATTTTCCGAATAGACATCAATCATGATCCATCAAACCAATTTTAGCAAATGAATTCAAGAAAAAACAATCTAAAACTGAGAGTTACTTAAGATTCAAAAAGTTGCTCACCCCGTGGAATTGTCTTGTAACAGATTCAAAGTGACACCAATTGCACTTTTTATTCAACTGACCTAGAAAAATAAAAAAAACAAAAACAAAATAGCTCTAAGATTAATTAGATAATGTTGTGGTGGATAATGCCACCCAATTTCTAAGCTAGTAACAATGTTGTGGAGGATAATGCTATGCAAGTGGCGAGACGTGTTTGAGAACAAAATAGTTCTGACATTAATATATACGAAACAAAATTGAGCATTTGTTTCGGGTTCAATTAGGATCGGCTATTTGAATCCATTTTTTCCATTCCCCTCTACAAAGAGCTACATGTTCATAATGAAGCTATATTACCAAATATGCAATCAAATAGAGAACAAAATTACCCAATATGCAATCACATAAAGAAGAAAAGATTACCAAATGTGCAATGAAATGAACTTGTGTAATCATTCGCTGCACTTGCATTTTCACAATCAATTTGGATATTCTCAATTCAATGTTCCTCTATATAAAATCTAGCAAAATTAGGAACCTCAAATTCAATTGCTCCAATTTTGTGCTCGGTGTAATACAGTTCTTTTTAGAGGGATTTACTTCTAACTTGTTGAAACGACCCACCTAAGAAAAGGTACTTACAAAAACCAAAAAAATAATAAGACAAAATCCGCAGCTTGCTAGATGCCTTCTTTCAAACAACTATAAATCCCATGAAAAGCATTTTAAATATGAAAGCATCATTCATTTACCTGAATCTGGACAGAAAGCTATACCTGTAAGATTCTCCTAAAACTATTTCGAATTTTTGGGGCTTACGTGCCCATCCCATGTTTGAAGGATGTCATGGCTCCAAACGGATGCCGTAAACCACCAATTCCAACCGCGCGAAAGCACAATTCACCAGTGTTGTAAACCATCAACTCCTTTTACGATGTTCTCTTTCTATGTCATAACTCTATTGCTATCGTGTTACCAACTGGACTGGTACTTCCAAAATGGAAAAAGACCCCAAAAATCAAAAAGACCACAGGAATTGAATTTTGAAAATTAGCCCAAATAAACCCCAAAAACCAAAAATCAATTTTAGTCATCTATGAAATCTTACCTAAACTCTGCAATTTTGTAGACACTCCAATTTGAACTTATTAATTATCCTTAATTTGTGCCCTTGAGGCTCTCTGATGATGAAACGGAATCAAAATAGGACTCCACTAAAGCTTGAACGATGTTTCTTGGTCTTTTTCAAAACCAAGGTCACCTTTTTCCCGTCACCTTGAGGGTAAAATGGGCACACATTTCAGCGTATAAAATATTTTTGAATGAAACCAATTGGGTTAGAAAGATGACTCAACCAGCTTTTCAACACTTCAAAAAAACACCAAAAACCGAGTTTGGGAGTGACCGTGGTGCCCCGCTGAAGTTGGCAGCCACTCTTGAGCGCTCAGGAGCTCTGACAGCTAATGCATGTTGAGCTTGACCATTAAGCATGGCTTTTTCAGATTTTCAAACCTGCAGTTCAAACCTGCATGTACCAGAGGCCTGCTTGAGCCAGCAAGAATCTCATCATCCCATTTTCCCCCCAAAAATGATTTCTTTTCATTTTTTATTTGATTTTCAAATTAAAATCCTTATTTTGGCTTGCCTATAAATACCCCATGTTCTACCTTTCAAAGGGACATGAAATTTTCCCCGAAAAACTACCCTCTTTTTGCTGTCAAAAATCAGTCTCCAAACCCTCTCAAACTCTTTTCAAAATAATTCTCATTTCCTAAGGGAAATTACTAGTTCTCGAGGAAAATCAAGCAAAAATCCTAAAGAGGAATGGAATCCTAGATTTCATCTTCTTTTACTGTTTTCAATCCATTTCCAAGCAAACAAATCAGTCCAAGAAGCCAAGTTCAAGTCAAACAAAGGTATAAAAGCTCATTTTATACTTAAAGTTTACTATTTTCAAACTTCTAAGGGAGATTAAGGACTCATGCCAGTTCGCCATACTGATTGTGAGCTCATTTAACTTAGTTTAGCAACAAGAGCAAGAGGAACACAAAGAAACAAAACTTTTTCTGGGCACTATGTTCACTCCCGAGCGCTCAGGAGTGCTACTGTCACCAAAATCTTGTTTTGTCACCAAATATTTCATTTCTTGTATTTCAGTAGATACTGGGTGTGCACAGGTCCTTCCAGAGCACAGTTAGGTTTGCTTTTAGTTGCAAGGAATCAAGGTTTAGATGGTTAGGACCGGTTCTTAGCTGTTTAAACTCTTTGTTGAGCACTGGTGTATGTTAGTAGTTTTGTGTTCCTGTTCTAAGTATCATACTACTTCTGTTCTAACCAAGACTTGTAGGATGGTTTAGTAGAGCTCTTAAGCGGTTCCAGTGACTGTAGTTCATTTTATGTCATTTTTCATTTCATATCGTTTCATTATCATATGCTATACACTTGCACTTGCATACACTCCTTATTTGGTATATCGTGGATACCTGCTAACTGCTTCTATGAAACAAAACATTTTTAGTAAAAATCCCACAAATTTTAGTAAAGATCGACATCCCGTCGAACAAGAGGGGTGCCATAAAACCCTTCCCCTCCCCGTAACATGGCTTCCGAACCCAAAACAATCTCTGATTTTCAACTTCAAACCATCATTTTTAATCAAAACGGTTTCTCGGGTGGCAAACCTCAAATACGGGTGGCAATTCCTCAATTTTTCACAAACACTTCTATTTTTCTGGGCCATTTGAAAAGCCTTCGGGGCGGGTAGCCAACAGTGGTGACTCTGCTGGGAATAGCTTAATTAATACTTAGAGTTTATATACATTTGTGAACAATCTTTGCAAAATCTGTCAAAAACAACAACGCTTTATGCTCGTTGAAGAAAA
This sequence comes from Rhododendron vialii, assembly GCF_030253575.1. Classification (NCBI taxonomy): domain Eukaryota; kingdom Viridiplantae; phylum Streptophyta; class Magnoliopsida; order Ericales; family Ericaceae; genus Rhododendron; species Rhododendron vialii. The sequence continues at coordinate 19,434,370 of NC_080566.1, forward strand.
AAAATTGCGATTCTAACTGGATTTCTATCCGGCCGTTCCAACCTGGGGCTTTCTGATTGGTTACTTGTGTATTTTTCTCTAAGTATTAATTAACCAAGTGAGCCAAGCTTGAAAAATGTTTGTGGAATTTTTTAAAACATTTTGTTTCATTGTCTATCTTTTGTATATATATTCTGTTCAACCTCGCTGTTGTTTTCTAGCAATCTTGCCTTACTTGCTGGTGATAGAGAATCCCAAAATACTCGGCAACCCTCGACCATGATGAGTCATCTCAGCTGTTTGAACTAATGTTGGGTGTATGCTCAACAGTGGGAGGCATACCTTGACTCTAGTTCGGAGAGCCCGTTTAAACCAAAACTGGCCTTCATACGTGTGTAGAAAGCAATAGAACCTTCCAAACTAGGACAAGAACTTGCAGGGTAAGATTATGTGATATATTCTGCTTACATGTTTCTGCTTTCTACATCACATCTTGCATATCATCCATGCCTTGTTGTGCCCGTTTAAAAAATAAATAAATTCTTAGACTCGCTCGCGCGGTCTATAAAAGGTTGTCGAGGCCTGATGAAAAGTCGTGCACCCCAGTGTACATTGTCTAAGCTACATGGGTCCTTAGAACAATGAGACTTTGGGAAATCAAAACATACTAAGTCCTTGACTAACGCCTAATCGAAGATTCAACGGAGAATAAGTAATAACAAGGAAACAATGCCATGATGTCACGTCACTTACACCGATTCGGTTAATGGTGCCATGCCACTGACGCTACCCTGATTATGGTATCACGTCGTCTATACTAAGCTATTCCAAGTTCAAAATTGAAATTTTGAATGAGGACTAGTTGAATACTTAGTTCATTTCGACATCTATCGTTCTAAATAAAGGATACATCTTAAAAGAAACTTCGAGGGTCGAGGCAACCTTCAAGAGGCTATAACCATTAGTTCAAGATAGGTCTTTAGGGGGTCGAGACGATAACTTTGGCAATGGTGCATTTCTTTTATTATGCACATTTTTTATAAAACAAGAAAAGGAAAACACATCAGAGTACAATGTAGGGAGGTATTCCCGAGCAGATACATTTAGTTGCCGAACACGTGATATTTGGGAGCACGTGGTAAGAACGACAGGACTTATCGCCGGGCAGTATGGTGAACAGCGATATGGACCAATGATATGGGAAGTCATTGATCCATGCAGTCTGTTCGGCTAAATAAAGGCCAATGACATGAGAAGTCAGTGGTGTAAACTAAACTGTTCGGCAGATAGAGACATTCAGATTACGTTTGGACCAAGTTACATGTGAAGTATCTGGTCTAGGAAGTCTGTTCGGCAACGAGATGGCCGAACAAAAGAAAGAACTTCAGTCAAGTATTGGAGCATAGGGAACATTCTGGAAGAATCCAGAAACAGTGGTATTCCGTTAAGGAATAAGATCCCGAGAATATAGGGTCTGAGAAAGATACCCAATGAGAATGGGATGTTCGGCCAGTAATGGAAAAGAATCCTAAAAGGACTCTTTTCTAATAACTTGATAAAGGAAATGGGAATCCTTGATGTACTGGGTTTCCTATACGAGTTGGGAATCCTATGGAAACAGGGATGCTTGGGCAACAAGCATACGAAAATCTATAAATAAGAGGTAAACCTAGAGGTAAAAGGTACGCAATACATTGCATTCATATGTGACTTTCCTACTGATAATTAGGGTTTGACTGCTAGTACGTGATACTAACTTTGGCATCGGAGGGCCTTTGCCACGAGAGGCAAAGGTGCATTCACCCCCTGTCTATTTTGCAGATTAGGGTTCCGACGACGAATTAGGGTTCCGGTGAAAAGGCACGAATAAGCCGTTGTAATCCAAGGTGATTCGAAGCATCAATTTTTTCATCCCCCTACAATTGGCGCCGTCTGTGGGAAAGTACAATTTTTGAGAAAAATAATCATGATGGAAGAAGATCCAGTTACTTTGTTTAGTCCAAAGGACCAGTTGGGTGGGGGAAGAGATAAATTCCCACCAGGCGCTCCGAGAAAGCCCACTGGTAGACATGACAGGGATAACTCCAGAGAAAAAGGAGATAAAACTGCTACTGGCTCCACGAGAAGGAGTAAGTCTCATCGAAGAGAAGAGTCAGTCACCCGTTCAAGAAGTATACACAATGATAACGATATCCTCGACAAAAAGAGAAGGGAAATCGAGGAGTACGCTCGTTTGATTAAAAAATGAGAGTACGAGATACAGGAATTACAGCGAGTACGAAAGCACCCAGAAGATTCTGGACTCTCTCGTAGGAATTCCCAGAGGGACAGACGAACTCTGGTAATCCATAAGCAGACTCATTCACAGAGAAGATACAAAGCTTCTCCACGAAAGAGGAAAAGCAGAAATAAAAGCCGAACACCGGAGAGAAGGGCTTCTTCACGAAAAAGGAGGAGCAGAGACAGAAGTTCCACCCCCGAAGAGGAGGAAACAAGGAAACACCATCGAGATAGGTACGAGAGACCTGATGCTGATTGGGTCAAGGCTACGGCTCACAAGTCAAAGGAGCCCGAGGATGGGGCAGTAACTGCACGAGAAGCAGCACGAAAGGCCCTAAGTAATATAGCAGCCTCCCCCTTTACAAAGAGGCTTCAAGAAGCTAGGTTGCCGAGTAGGGTGAAGCACGGTACGTTCGTACTTTACGAGACAAATACGGATCCCGTGGCCCACATACAACATTATCAACAGGCTATGTTTATGCATGAGGGGATGATGCCATCTTATGCAAGATGTTCCCCTCCAGTCTTGGCAAGGTGGCCTTATCCTGGTTTCATAAACTGGCCCCACGATCCATACGAGGATGGAGGCAGTTGGCCGAAGAATTCACTGCTCGGTTCTTGACGAGCAGAAAAGCCCCAAAAACCTTTGAAAGTCTTTCCACCATGAAACAGGAGGAGAACGAGCAGATCAGGGATTATGCAAAGAAGTATTGGGAAACTTTCAACGAGATTGAAAGTTGCAGTGAGGAGTACGTGATTGCTACCTTCAAAACTGGTTTGCCTGTTCGGGGAGAGCTGCGTCGCTCGTTGAATAAACATCCGGTAGCCACACTGGCTAAATTGATGGAACGGATAGAGCAACACGTCAGAATGGAGGATGACATACTCCGTGAGGATGGCAGGACGGTTGCCGAACAGCCGAAGGCACCTGCCAAAAAAGTGGATAAGCCAGAGCCCAAGACTTATAGAGAGAGAAGGGAGTATGGGCAGGCTAAGAAAGAGCCGTACAAGGTGTAGGGGGATGAAAACAATTGATGCCTTCTGATCAACTAGATTGCAACGGCTTGTTCGTGCCTCTTCACCGGAACCCTAATTCGTCGTCGGAACCCTAATCTGCAAAATAGACAGGGGGTGAGCGCACCTCTGCCTCTCGTGGCAAAAGGCCCTCCGATGCCTTTGTTAGTATCACGTACTAGCAATTAAACCCTAATTATCAGTAGGAAAGCAAGAATGCAAAGTATTGCGTACCTTTTGCCTCTAGGTTTACCTCATATTTATATATTTTCGTATGCTTGTTACCCAAGCATCCTTGTTGCCATAGGATTCCTAACTCGTATAGGAAACCCAGGATATCAAAGAGTCTCGTTTCCTTTATCAGTTTATGGAAAAAAGTCCTTTTAGGATTCTTTTCCATTAAGAGCCGAACATCCCATACTCGTTGGGTATCTTTCTCAGATCCTATATTCTTGGGATCTTTATCCCTTTATGGGACATGACTACTCTGGAATCTTCCAGAGTATTCCCTCTACTCCTACTCTCGATTGGAGCTCCTTCTTTGTTCGGCTGTCTCATGGCCGAACAGACTACCTGGACCAAGGACTTTCACATGTAACTTGGTCCAAATGTAATCAGAATGTCTCTTATCTGCCGAACAGATAGTTTACACCAGTGACTTGTCATGTCATTGGCCTTTACTCAGCCGAACAGATTGCATGGACCAAGGACTTCACATGTCATTGTTCCATATCGCTGTTCTTCATACTGCCCGGCGATAAGTCCAGTCGTATTTACCACGTGTTCCCAAACATCACGTGTTCGGTAACTAAATGTATCTGCTCGGGAATACCTCCCTACACAAGGATAAGCAAGCTCCTGACCCCAAATCTTTCTTTTCTATCACTACGGTTTGGAAGGAACCAATATACAGGATTCTTTATCGAATAAAGAATCAGCCATATTTTAAGTGGCCCCCGAGTCTAGGCGGAGACAAGGATGCAAAACGTGCTACGAATCAGCACTGCAGTTACCATAAAGATTGGGGCCGCATGACGGAGGATTGTGAGATGTACAAGAGACACCTTGATGATTTGGTCTCTCGGGGCTATCTCAAGGAATTTATCCAGGAAGATCCAAAGGAAAAAGGGAAAGCTATGGAACTGGGTTACGATCAAAACCCTAAAGGAGTAATCCATATGATACATGGGTTGGCCACACCTTATACGAGAAAAAAGGTCAGGCTGTTACAAAGACAATTCAAGCACGATCAGCATGTGATGCGACTAGAAAACAAGAGAGGGCGAGAGAATGATGAGTGCAATGAACGCATAACATTCACAGATGATGACTTGGGAGAAGTCCAAATACCTCACAACGATACTTTGGTCATAACCCTACGAGTTGGGGAATATGACATTGAGAGGATTTTAGTGGACTCTGGAAGTTGTACAGAGGTAATGTACTACGATGCGTTCAAGAAGCTGGGACTGACCCAAACAGACTTAGAGCAATCTACAACACCTCTGATTGGGTTCGGAGCAGGAGCAGTCTGGCCTCTTGGAAAAGTAACGCTACCTGTTCGGGCTAGATCCGTGGTGTAAAGGACTGATTTTTTAGTTGTCGATGTTCCTTCTTCCCATAACGCGATTATAGGAAGGACATGGTTGCACAAGATGAGAGCAGTTTCCTCGACTTATCACCAGATGGTGAAGTTCCCAGGATCGAATGGGGTTGAGGTACTAAGAGGCAATCAGAAAGTGGCCCAACAATGTTTGATTTCAATCATTAAAAGAGCCCCAAAGGTCCACCACGTTCATATATTAGAAGTACCGGATCAACCAACTATCGAGGATGTTGGAAGGAGTCCGGCTGAAAAGGTGGTTGAAGGCTTGGAGAAAATCCAGATCAACGAGACTGATCCGGAAAGATATTTCTTAGTAGGGGAATCATTGCCAGCAGAGGAAAAGGCTGAATCAATAAGGTTTCTAAAGGAATATGTTGATGTATTTGCATGGGTGCCAGAGGAAATGCCCGGGGTGGATGCAGGTATGATCTGTCACCATTTAAACGTTGACCCTCAGCATAAGCCGATCATTCAGAAAAAACGTAGGGCAGCCGTGCAACATGTGGATGCAGTAATTGAGGAGGTCGATCGTTTGCTGGAAGCTAAAGCAATACGTGAAGTCTACTACCCAGATTGGTTATCCAACACCGTTGTGGTGAAGAAAAAGAATGGGAAGTGGCGAGTATGCATAGACTTCACAGACTTGAACAAAGCCTGTCCAAAAGATAGCTTTCCTCTTCCGATGATTGACCAGTTGGTTGACGCAACCGCTGGTTACGAGCGAATGAGTTTTCTAGATGCATATCGAGGATATCATCAGATTGCTATGTTTGGGCCTGATCAAGAGAAGACCTCATTTATCACACCACGAGGGTTGTACTGCTATAGTGTTATGCCGTTTGGGCTAAAGAATGCTGGGGCAACATACCAAAGACTTGCAACCATCATGTTCAAGAAGCTCCTTGGAAAGACTATGGAAGTCTACATAGATGATATGGTGGTGAAAAGTCAAGATAAACGGGAGCATATAACTGATTTGAAAGAAGTTTTCGAAATCTTGAGGGAGTACAAACTGAAACTCAACGCTTGGAAATGTGCGTTTGGAGTTGGGTCAGGAAAATTCTTGGGCCATTTGGTGACCATGAGAGGGATTGAGGCTAACCCCGATCAAATTGCGGCCCTACAAAGGCTACAAAGTCCCAAAACCACCAAAGAAGTTCAGAGGTTGACTGGAATGGCTGCAGCTCTTAATAGATTCATCAGCAGGTCAAGTGACAAGTGCAGACTCTTTTTTCAATTGCTAAAAAAGAGGGAAGGATTTGAATGGGGAGCAGAATGTGAGCAGGCCTTCCAGGACCTGAAGAAGTATCTGGCCGAACCCCCACTTTTGTCAACTCCATAGCCAGGTGAGTCTTTAATTTCGTACTTAGCTGTTTTCGAGCATGCAGTAAGTGCAGTCCTGTTGAGGGATTTAGGAATCAAACAAATCCCTATTTATTATGTTAGCAAGACATTGCTAGATGCAGAGACGAGATATCTGCCCTTAGAAAAACTTGTCCTGGCACTTAGGACAGCCACAAGGAAACTACCACACTACTTCCAAAGCCACAAGGTTATGATTTACACAGAGTTTCCATTGAAATCACTGCTACGAAAAGCAGACTTCTCGGGAAGGATCTTGACATGGTCCGTCGAATTGAGTCAGTACGATATTGATTATTAGCCGCGCACGGCAATCAAAGGCCAAGTATTGGCTGATTTTGTGGCGGAGTTTTCCCCTACGGTGGCTCCCCTGCCTCCTACGAGAAAGGAGCAGGCGACTAAGACATTACCCGTGAAGAAACAGCCATCAGCTGAACAGGATCCTAAGGAATGGAAGCTATTCGTTGATGGATCAGCATGTAATACCGGTTCGGGAATTGGGGTTGTGCTTTTTCCCCCTGAAGGAGTTTTGATTGAACTATCTGTTTGGCTCGGATTTAGTGCATCGAATAATGTGGCTGAATATGAGGCACTCTTGGCTGGATTAAGGAGTGCAAAGACCCTAAGAGCAGAACAGGTTAGGGTGTATTATGATTCACAGCTTGTGGTCAATCAACTGTCCGAGGAATATGAAACCCGAAGTGAAAAGATGGTAGCCTACGTGCAGGCAGCCAAAGACTTGCTTGATACCTTCGAAAGGGTATACATTGAACAAATAAGTTCTGGACAGAATGCTCATGCAGATTCATTAGCTTGGTTGGCTGCAGCTATACCAGCTGAGTTCAAAAGGAATGTAGCAGTTGAATATCTGAGTGAGCGGAGCATTGGGAGAAGTGTGGACTTGGTCTTGGACATGAACCACGGACCAAGTTGGATGGACCCAATCATGGAGTTCTTACGAGACGAGATACTCCCTTCTGATAAAAAGGAGGCTCATAAGATAAAGGTCAAATCTGCTAGGTTTTGGCTGTCCCCAGAGGGTAAGTTATACAGAAAATCCTTTACAGGCTCGTATTTGCTATGCGTACATCCTGAGATGGTGCAGAAGTTTCTTCATGAAATCCATGAGGGAACATGTGGGAGCCATGCTGGAGGCAGATCCATTGCCCACCGAGCAATTACCCAAGGCTACTGGTGGCCACACATGCAGGAAGATGCAAAGGTGTATGTGAAGATTTGTGAGAAGTGTCAAAAATTCTCGCCAATGATTCGAACTCCCGCCGAGGATCTGGTGCCTTTGACAAGTCCCTGGCCGTTTGCTCAATGGGGAATGGACATCGTGAGTCCGCTACACAAAGCAACTGGGAATCGAAAATTCCTGCTAGTTGCAACAGACTATTTCACTAAGTGGATTGAGGCAGAACCACTAGCCAAAATCACTGAACCCATGATAGAAAGGTTCGTGTGGAAGAGCATTATCACTCGCTTTGGGGTCCCTTACTCATTGATCACAGACAATGGATCTCAATTTTAGAAGAAATTCAAGGCTTTTTGTGCCCAGTATGGAATACGAAATTATTATTCCACCCCAGCCTACCCTCAGAGTAATGGGCAGGCAGAGGCGTCTAATAAAACTATCCTTGATGGGATCAAGAAAAGGCTGGACAAAGCTAAAGGGAAGTGGCCTGACGAGTTACCGTTAGTTTTATGGGCTCACCGAATAACGCCTAGGAGGTCTACGGGAGAGACCCCCTATTCATTGGCATATGGAACAGAGGCTGTCATACCTTTAGAAGTAGGTCTGCCGACCAACAGGACCGTTTTGGTTGAAAGTGGAGGCAATGACAAAGCCCTTAAAATCAAGCTTGATCTCGCCGAGGAGAGAAGAGAAAGGGCATTGGTCCATCTGGCTTCCTACCAGGAGTAGCTAATGAAGAGCTATAACAAGCATGTTCACCCTCGAGAGTTTGGTGTTGGGGACCTCGTACTACGAAAAGTGCTCGGCAACACCAACGTGGCCAATGAAGGCAAGTTGGGGGCCAATTGGGAAGGCCCTTATCAAGTAACCGAGATTGTAGGTATAGGGCCTATAAATTGGTAGATTTGGATGGTAATCCAATTCCGAGGCCTTGGAATGTCCATAATCTACGTAAATTCTTCGTTTAGAAGCATTGAGTTCTGTTTTAGATTTGCACTACGTGATTGTGTGGGAATTACGAATAAAATTCCCTTGTTCTAATTTTATTATTTCAGTTGCAAGGGGTACGACTAACGCCCTCTTGTGTTTTTCAGATTATGAATAAAATCACTTTTTGCAGTATAAAATATTGTGTTATTGGTATTTGTTTTCAAAAATACGAACTCCGGGCTTAGTTTTCCCTCATTCATATTGGGGAGCAGGGAACGGGCACTCATACACGTGAAACTAAACAAGTATGAATACACTTATACGTCTTTTTTAAGTATGTGACACTTAAAAACTAAACAAGTATGAATACACTTGTACGTCTCTTTTAAGTATGTGACACTTAAAAACTAAACAAGTATGAATACACTTGTACGTTTTTTTTAAGTACGTGACACTTAAAAGTTAAAACACGTATGAATATACTTGTATGGTACGAGAATTAAAGTATGTGAAACTTAGCAAGAACAAGTATGAATACTTGTATGGTTTGCCATTCATTTCAAGTACGAGAAACTTAGAAGCAAACCACTTGATACGAGTATTTCAAGATTGCAAGATTGCACAAGTTCATTCAAAATACGAGAAACTTAGAAAAGTTTTTAAGAACGTGAAACTTAAAATTCAGTACAAAAATCATGTTTGTAGGATTTGCTAAAGTACGAAACACTTATGCAAACAAGTAAACCATATGATGATCAAAGTACGAAATACTTAGATTAAACTAATTTGCATCCGAACAGATGCAACAAACGAGGGAAGCCGAGCAAAAAGCCACGAAGGGCCGAATACCTGTATCAAACGTATTGAAAGTACTAGTGCCACGCAGGGCTAATGTTTACGGTCACACAGGACCAACCAAATTGTTTTAAGGGAATTTGTTGAGTAAAAACTTACCAAACTTTAATCCAGGTTTTGAACATCTGAAAGTGTTCTGTCTGGTTCCTCCGCTGTGGTATCACCATCAGTAGCATTCTCCTCCAAGTTTATGGGCTCAAGGGTCGGAACCCGAGCAGGAGATTGAGCAGGGTGCACATCTGTGGGTGTGTCTTCCTCAGCATTAGCAAATTCTTCAATTTGCTGTTCAATGTCGTCCTCTGGATGTCCTGCTGGTTCCTGAATGTTCTGGGAACGGGTGCTCGGCAGATCATTGTCAACCCAGAAGGGTGAATCCTCAGCAACCCCTAATTTGGACAGACAGGCCTCCCAGCTGGCAATCCAGATCTGGTCCTGTATAGCTGGCATCTGTTCGACGTAACTTGTTGTTGTGGCGTCAAAACCCTTCTGGTACCCTTCTTCATAAGAAGCTTTTTTGGTGCTATCAATCTCCAACAAAGCCTGGTTTAGGCTCTCCTCGGCAATCTCGAGCTTGCCCTTAGCTCCATCAAAGTCAGCTTTGGCTTTATCTCTCTCTCTTTCTAAACGTGAAACTGTCCGAAGCAGGCGTGTGTTGTCATTCAGCAGTCTGATCCTTTCGGTCTCCGCTTCTTGGTACTTCTGGCCCAAAGTGACCATCTTTTGAATGAACTGGCACAAACACCGAACAGTAAGTAACGAGTATAGCAATACATGATATATAGTATACGAAATATACATAAAAACCTATATGATTAGAAGGAAAGATCAAGTCACACTACCTTAATACCACTGACGAGACCAATGGCTACAAGACGGTCTGGTGCAGATCCAGATTCTTTCTGCATATCGACTGGAAGCAGTAACCCTTGAGCTAGGGCAAGTGCTGTTTCGGATGAACTAGCACTGTCCCCAACGTGAATGGGACGGTCTCCCCTGGTAAATGGAGGAGTCCACGTTTGGGGAAGCATTTGGGTAATTGGTGAAGTAGGATGATGAGTTTCAGTTTCTGCTCGAGAGGCAGAGCCAGTTGGGTCTTCAGACCTAGGCCGTTTGTCTCTATGAATGTCACTAGCCTCTACAGTAGTGTCCACTTCACGAGGGGAAGAGGAGGACCAAGCAGAACCACCCCTGGTACAACGGGGTGGTGGGAGAGCAAGACCAGAAGAGGCTGCCCGACCAGCACTACGCCCTCTGGATGAGACGGTAAGCAGAGAACTTAAATTTAAAGGTTGACGAGACATACTTGCTGAGTTTGGAGGAGAAGGAGAATATCCAGAAGAGGTTGATTGGCTGGTGTCGAGATTTAATACTGGCTGTTCAGGTTGATGATGAGAAACGACCTGTCTTTGAGAGGGTCTTCGGAGTCTCAAGCAGGGTAATGGGACGCCTTCTGAAATAGGGACTTCACCCAGCTGCCTAGCTACCGTTACTCCAGTGTTGGCCCTTTGACTTCTTGGTTGAGGAGCAGTTGAAGCAGAGGCGGCACTGGTGCTGGGGTGGGCAAGCCTCCTGTCAATGACACCTCTGTACGCAGGATCGTATCCCAGCAATATGTCAGCGTCACGACCCCGACCTGCTGTTCGGGTACCAGGTTCGCCTGTATATTTTAGGATCTTGTTGATGTCCTCTGTTCGGACGTAGCTAGGCTCTCGTCTAGGACGCTTGTTCATGTTTTCAGCTGCAAGGTAAACATCAAAAAACCAAACTGAGAAAACTTATACAAAAAGCTACAAGGAGGCAGGAAGTAAGAACAAAATTGCAAAGATCAAAAAAAATTAGGAGCATACGTGGGTATCCCCATATGTGGGGGCAGTGGAGGCCCACCACCTGACCATCCTCTCCTAGTGGCTCAAAGGCTCCAGTGACGAAAAGGAAATCAATCTCATGATCCCGAGCAAAGTCTGGCAGGTTTAGCACGAGACGCTTTTCTGTCCTTCTAACTTTGAAAAAGTAGGTATTGTATTCAGGGTTTAGTACAATGCTTTACCACCACCGAATATCCCAAATTCCTAACTGGGTCCCCAGAATCCTATTCAAAGCAACTACTCCCATTATCAGCCTAAAAACATTTGTTAATACTTGCATAGGAGTGAGACGGTACCAGTTTAGGATCTGACGAAGCAATGGATGAAGAGGAAATCGGACTCCACCTTCTACAATGGCCACAATAGGGATACACATTCTATCCCATGAGCCACCATCCCTATCCGCTCTTAGAGGGGCGAGTTCGAGTCCAACGTTATCAGGAATGTCGTATTCTATTCTAAATGCCACCATGGCAGTACGGGTATCGCAGAGCTTCCTAAATTTGTTGGGTTTGGGATCTTGTTCATCCGCCATGGATATATTCGAAGAAAAGCGTAAAACTGGAAATGGGTACGACTGAAACCCTAGAAACGACCCACAAATCTGAGAATAACGATCTCAGATGGAAACTAATGGAATGAGGAAGAAATCTTAGTACGAAACCTAAGCAGAAGAAATAGGGATCTTACGAGTTTAAATGAAAAGATTCCTGTGACACGAGCAAGTTGCAGGTGGCGGCTATGGCAGAAGAAACGGAGTTTTTTCGCCTGACTTTTGAAGAAGACAAGGCTCCGAGTTTTGAATAAAAAACAAATGGAAGTCCCTTTTAGGGATTTAAATGAAACAAACGGAGATGAAGCGTCTCCTCTTACGCCGTTACAAGTTAAAGTAACGGAAAGCAAGCGCGGTTCTGACGCCGTTTCATAGAACGTCAGTTTGAAATTAATGGTGGGCATACGAAACGTGCCACGTGGAGTCATTGCCTCGAGATGGTACGAAGGCAAAAGCACCAAAATATATATTAGAGCAATAACTGCGCGGGATCAGAAGAGTCTGGTCTAGATAAAATCAGAAATGCTACACACACATACAATCTGTGCACAGATTGTGCACAGATTTTGTTGTGGGGCCCACCACGGGTCCCACACAAATCATCCGAGCCGTTCATTAAATGTAAAATATTTTTTCAAGGGTCTCTGTAAAAAATAAGCTCAATCCGATACCTATAGATGCTCAATCCAATCGTATAACTTTTCATTATCCGAAAATCTGAATGAAAAGTTAGATGGCTGGATGAAGCACCTATAGGTATTGGATTGAGCTTATTTTTTACGGGGACCCTTGAAAAAATATTTTACATTTAATGAACGGCTTGGATGATTTGTGTGGGACCCGTGGTGGGCCCCACAACGAAATCTGTGCACAATCTTGCACAAAAATTTGTACCGGTAGCAGGACTCAGATAAAATTTTGTTTCTAAGCTTCATATATTGCCCCCGAATAGTGGTAAATAAATGAAGCTGGGGAGCAATTGTAGGGAGGTATTCCTGAGCAGATACATTTAGTTGCCGAACACGTGATATTTGGGAGCACGTGGTAAGAACGACAGGACTTATCGCCGGGCAGTATGGTGAACAGCGATATGGACCAATGATATGGGAAGTCATTGATCCATGCAGTCTGTTCGGCTAAATAAAGGCCAATGACATGAGAAGTCAGTGGTGTAAACTAAACTGTTCGGCAGATAGAGACATTCAGATTACGTTTGGACCAAGTTACATGTGAAGTATCTGGTCTAGGAAGTCTGTTCGGCAACGAGATGGCCGAACAAAAGAAAGAACTTCAGTCAAGTATTGGAGCATAGGGAACATTCTGGAAGAATCCAGAAACAGTGGTATTCCGTTAAGGAATAAGATCCCGAGAATATAGGGTCTGAGAAAGATACCCAATGAGAATGGGATGTTCGGCCAGTAATGGAAAAGAATCCTAAAAGGACTCTTTTCTAATAAATTGATAAAGGAAACGGGAATCCTTGATGTACTGGGTTTCCTATACGAGTTGGGAATCCTATGGAAACAGGGATGCTTGGGCAACAAGCATACGAAAATCTATAAATAAGAGGTAAACCTAGAGGTAAAAGGTACGCAATACATTGCATTCATACGTGACTTTCCTACTGATAATTAGGGTTTGACTGCTAGTACGTGATACTAACTTTGGCATCGGAGGGCCTTTGCCACGAGAGGCAAAGGTGCACTCACCCCCTGTCTATTTTGCAGATTAGGGTTCCGACGACGAATTAGGGTTCAGGTGAAAAGACACGAATAAGCCGTTGCAATCCAAGGTGATCCGAAGCATCAATTGTTTTCATCCCCCTACATACAACTTCTTGCTTTGCTGTAAGCCCAAGAGCAATTGGGCCAAAAAAGAAAATCATACCCTCATAGACTTGATCTTGACTTAGGTTGATTCGGCTCGAAGCACAACCATCTCAATCTGAATCTACCATGGAAGCTCAGAATTTGTGGGAAGATATGGAACAGCTGGTGGGGAACATCCGAACGGGTAATAGCCAACAGGGAATCCGAATGAATTGGATCAAATCCGAACATCTATTCGACAAATTGAGGAACGGACTGACAATCAGATTGCCCAGTTAAGGCTCATCATAACTGGGATTGCCAGGCGACTTCCACCTCCATAAAACCCAGAAACACCCGTCGAAGATAACCACAAACTGCCCCCTGAACCAAACCCTCAAAGCCCGAAAATGGCCGTCATCAAAGCTAACAAAGGCCAAGAAGAGGCCTCTAAAGGACCATGATTGCAATGAAGTCAATCCATGAATGGAATCTCTCAGGAGTTATGGAAATTTCTGAGTCGAGTCTTCATCTTTCAATTTCGAGTCGGTTTGTATCTCGAGTCTATTATGCGTTTGTGTCTATATGTTTTCAAATTCAAGTCTGTAATGTCTCATAAAAAAAAAGTGTCAGTTTCATAGCCCTGAACTACATTATGACCTAATTCCTTTGCAAAAGGGATACGCAGGCAGCCTCTTCCAGAGGTTCGGTCACGATCTTTTGAGTCAATCATTTGCATGTCAGTCTCATCTTTTGAAACCAACGTCAAGCCTCTTGTGTCAAAATTGTGCTAATAAACTTGCGTTTTGTGATAATAAACTTGCTAAGCAGCTATCCCCCACATCGGGTGAAATGAGGAAGACAAAAGTGCCAAACACATGATTATCATCAGCATTCAAAGCATGAAAGTGCCAAATACATAGGTACAATTAGATGCAAAACATCGAAGAAAAATCAGAGAAAGCTCAAAATCAATGAAAGTGCCAAACACATCGACACAATAAAGTACGAAGCAAATCAAGTGAAAGAAGGCGATCATCAAAAGCAAAAAGGGCACAAAAATGTTCAAGATAGCTGCTAGCTCTTGAAACCCAAAGAAAATAAAAATTCTTGAGCCTATTATCCTTTCTTAAGCCAAACCTTAGCTGTGTTACAACCCAGATAAAGTCCTTTCAGATTGGGAAACGCAACTTGGCAACAAGAATCCTAAGCACTAGGAGAAACAAGAAGGAACAGCAAGGCATTTTGTGAGTCCCGCAAAATCCAAGCTGGGGCATTTTCGAAATCCATGGGTTTTCATCAGCAACCTGGGGCACGGTTGGTAGTAAAAATCCTCGTGTTTTGACAAAACAAGATTAAAGAAAATTCTGAATAAGCATCACTTGATAGGGCAAAAACAATTTCAAAACCCCGAATAGGAAAATCATCGAAACTTGATTTTATCATGACAATTTCAAACATCAATGGTGGGGCATGCTTGCCATTTTTTGAACCTTCAAATCAAAATCCTCGTCCAGTCAAGGTCATCATTGAGAGTCAGTCCTCTGATAAAGGGTCTTTCTTGTCTTTTGAGTCATCTAGGCCTTGTCCAAATTCACACAAGGTTATCTGTCTAGTTAAGGCATATTGATCTTGAGGCCCCAACTCATGAGAGAAACTCCAATACATGGAAGAACCCGCGCTTGAGCTCATGATAAAACTGGTTGCCGAAACCATCAGTGGCGTCAAGGAAAAGAATCAGAACTGAGGTCTATCACTCACTGGGGCACATCAGCCTAATGTCATCAGTCATAGCAAACATACAGCCAACATCAAGGCTGGGGCATGAATGCTCAAAACTCAAGACCTGACCAAAGTCAAACTCCAGCGCAAATCCAAAAGACTTGAAAAAACCAGCCCGCTGGCCAAAAACAGTAAAGCAAAAAGGGTACTCGGTCATGTCCTCTATTTTTTTTTTAAAAAAAAATCATCATTGTTGTCAAATGTCGAAACACGGGTCTCTCTTTCTAGCCTCGACCTCTTATAGTCGCCTTCATCAGTCATATTTGTATGCACGACTGCTTGACATACTGCTATAGAATGGGCATAATCACCTTTCGCCATAGATTTCGTTTTATCCTTTCGAGACAAACTAACTTGTCTCGTTTCTCGGGGTTTAATTGCATTTTATCTCTTCGTGACAAATTAACTTGTCTCGTTGGTTGGCACCCCTCATGGTTTAATTGCATTTTGTCTCTTCGTGACAAACTAATTTGTCTCGTTGGATGGCACCCCACGAGGTTTAATCGTATTTTATCACTTCGTAACAAACTAACTTGTCTTGTTGGACGACAGCCCTCGGGGTTTAATCGCATTTTAATCTCTTCAAGACACACTAACTTGTCTCATTGGTGTATTTTATGTTACATCTTTCACCTCAACAGCATGATGTCGATTACAGCCCTGTTCGCCTGGTTAATTTTACCACCCACTAAGACAGAGCAATCGGTGGGCGCTCCTCAATCAATTTGTCTTGTCAATTACTTACTTGCATGTTTTTATGCCTTCTACAGTATGCATGTTTGCATTTGCCCCAAAGAACTACGCTGGTCTGATCCCTGCAGAAAAGAGTACATAGGCAACTCCTAAGAGCACGACCTCATGACTTAAATGCTTGTACATCTTTACTTACATTTGATTTTGGATTAAGGATTTAGTAGGACTCGAATTGGGCTATCTCATTCTTTGGGCGTCACTCGTATCCAGACATGATACCGGGCGCCATCCAAAGAGGGGCAACTATAGACACCCCAATTTGAACTTATTAATTATCCTTAATTTGTGCCCTCAAGTCTCCCCGATGATGAAACCACTATAAGAAATTTGGGATCTCCGAACGGTTTTTTTAGTCACGGTTGAAAAAACCGTCACTATAGATGGTGTGTAGCAACGGTTTGCAAAACGTTACTAGAAACAGGACTATAGCGACGGTTTTCATGCAATCGTTACTAGATTACAATAACCGTTACTAAAAGCCGGACTATAGCGACGATTTCCAATAACCGTTACTGTAAACCGGACTATAGCGACGGTTTTCATTAACCGTTTCACACCGCCAAAACCAATTTTCTTTCATGTGATCGGTTTTCCAAATTCGAACTAAAAATCGAGACGGTTGACTTTTTTTCCATCTTGATTAAATCATTCTCGTAAAAATTTGACTCAATCGGATTTGTAATTATATTTAAAATATATACGTTTCATGTAATTGATGATAACAATTAAACTACGTCTTATGTTGTATTTGAACGTACAGTAGCAACTCGACCATAACACAACTATGATGATTGAGACCATTGATTTTGTTTTCCTTGTTGATTAAATCATTCTCATAAAAATTTGGCTTGATCGAGTTTAGAAAACTTCTTTATTGAGACAAAATTTCATTACTAAAATAAATTTTTCTGCCTGATCAAGTATGTAATGATATCCGATTAATTTCATTTTTTGTATGAAGGAAGTACTCTTTTCTATGTAAAAAATAGACAGTTCCAATCGGAAAAAAAAAAGTAGGTGTTTGTATAGTATAAACCGAATTTAAAAACTTGGATTAAGAATAAATCAATAAAACTCTAATGACATAAGCTAGCCCAGGCAATTTGTAACGCCCCCAAATTCTGGGTACGTTAATAAGACTTTTTATTACAAAACAAGTGAGTCTGGCTCATTATTACAACACAAAGTCTTACAAGAGTACTTTTAAACAAACAAGGAGGAAACTAGGGTTCCTAACTACTGCTCCGCTTCTTCCTCCATCCGGGCAAGCTCTTTGGCTCCAAAGGCCTCCAAGGTGTAAAGTTCACCATGTTCATCTATGAGGTTTGACATATTATACCGGCGTCGCCACCAATATAATATGTCAGGGTCACCAAAAAGGCAACACCATGAGCTACAACGCTCAATAGAATAATCCAAACCCTCTAACCCTTAACTTACAAATAATACATCATATAGTCAACAATTTCCACATAGTGCATGCTTATCTAGCCAAATTAACTAACAATGACACATCTGCATTTGAAAATCAATCAACGTTGGTGTCCAAGATTTGTGAGTTTCTCCTACGCGACTCCTCGTAGACCGTGTCAACATTTTTCCACATTTCATAACCGTATCACCTTTTCAAAAATTGTTTTTAACACACCCAACCTCGGTTCTGCCGTTCCGGGTTCCCGAGTATCCTCACAATGGTTCCGTCGTCCCGGGTTTCCATTGGCACACATTGCATTGGCTCCTCTCCGCGGATAACCAAGCACACACCCAACTTCGCTTCTGCCGTTCTGGTCTCCCGAGTATCCTCACAATGGTTCCGCCGTCCCAGGTTCCCATTGGCACACAAAACACACACCACACAATGGGCTACCACGTCCGGCCACATTGCGGTTTCCAAAACATTTCATCCTTTTCAAAACACGCCTTTTCATTAACCACACCATACGTGTCATGTTTCTAACTTTCTCGATTTCCATGTCTCGTTTTCATGCATTGACTCCGCAGTAGGACTTTTCACATACGACATCATTCATTGTAATCTTTAATCTAACAAGATCATCCAACTCAATATTATACCACAAGCAATTCATGTATGCATGCTCATAACCAACCTAAAGATCAAAATACGAATACTTCTAAACAAGCGATAAGTTTCTATCTTTCAAAAACCGTTCTTTCTTCCTTTGAGGAAGTTCAAAACAACATATGTTTATTCAAAGTTAAAAGTTGATTATTCCAATGCGCAAACTTCCATTTAGCGAAAACAAGTTTGTTAACTTTCATGCATTTCAACCATTCTAACAAATGATAACCTTATTTACTTCTAGAAAGAATGATCAAAGATACTTCTATTTGAACTAAAGACGTTCTACCTTTCAACATACAAATCTATACCATGCATAGAGTGAATGGACTAGGATTCCTACCTTACTTCTTGGCGGTAGTCGGCTACGAAGAATTGGTCGTCGGTTTTGTGATTCGGCGGCGTAACGGCTCCGGATTGCTTCGAAAGGAAGAGAGATGAACTTTTCTCTTCCTAGAAACAACTAACTAACTAAACTAAGCTACTTTAGAGATCTAGTGGTGGTTTTGGAAGTGGTTTGGTGGTTTCTCTCAAGAACTCTCAAGAAACTCAAAAAAACTAGAACTTTTTGAACTAAGAATACTTAGACTTTCTAGAGAGAAGTTGGAGCAATGAGTGAAGGTGTGAGTTCAAGCTTGGAGTGAGCTTGCTATTTATAGGCAAGGCTCTCCCTCTCCCCTTCAAGGCCGGCCCCCTCTCTCTCTCTCCATATCTCATTTTTTGTTCCAAACATCAAGCTTTCTTGGAAGATCAAAGTCTAGTCCTAGGCTTGCATGGCTAGGTTTAGTCCTTTGGATTTGATCTTGGAAGATTTGTGTAAGAAAGGAGAGTTTGTACATAGTTTAAAATTGATAAATGTACAAAATAGGACAATGGAGGTTAGATTTTGCTTGGAAGAATATACAACCAAGGATTTTAAGTACAATGGAAGATCAAGCCCAAGTCCAATCCAATCTCTCTCTCTCTCTCTCTCTCTCTCTCTCTCTCTCTCTCTCTCTCGGCCCTCCTCTTTTTCTCCCTCTCTTCTCTCTCATGTACTAGTACACACACACACACACACACACACACACACACATATATATATATATATATACTATGTACAAGAAAATAATAAACAATAGGTACTTTTGGTACTTGTGTCAAAGAGATCTAAAGGCCAAGATTTTCTTATTAAACAATAGAATTAGCACATGTGTACTTAGCAATATAAATATTCATCCAAGTACATATATTTATATATAACTAAGGTACTATGAATCTAGGTAGATCACACCTCCCATTAATTTAAACCAATTGGGTACAAAACCCCAATAGAAAATAATATCAAGGTACCTAGGAAATCTTAGGCTTTAAATCTAATAAGTACATATAATATAAAATATAGGTACAACATCACATGAGAATTTAGAAATTGACTAGTTTATTAAATCCTAGTACTTAGTAGGAAGATTGGAGCTATTACCCAATGGATAATAAATTCCCTAGTATTTATTGTCCAATGGACAAAAGTAATAAGGAAATTTTTATAGATAAATAATCAAAAATGTCCTTTTAAACAATTATAAAATTCTATTCTTTTATAGATATTAGTACTTAATCAAATCTTTCAATGAATACTTTTAATATAAAGAATAGGGTTTCTATTACCCAATGGATAAAAGTTTTCCTAACTTTTATCGTCCAATGGATAAAGAAGAAAACCAAAATAATAAAAGAAAATAAATAAACAATTTCAAGTCTAGGGTTGAAAAGGTTCACAAGGTTCAAAGATGGCAAAAAGGTCCATCTATGGTAACTAGGTGACTTCCTAGCTCGGTTCCTCCAACTAATTGTTTAGAAACTAACTAGACTTGCCAAATAGGGCTTAAAGTCAAGAAACGAACTCTGAAGGGCTAAAGTGTAATTATGACAAACTACAAGGAAATAAAAGAAAATTAAATCAATCCAAGTAATTTAAATAATAACTCGAATATAAAACAAATTTTTTTTTATTTATCAAAATTCAGAGTTATTACACAATTTGCATAGTTTAAATATTAGAAGGCCCTTGATATTACACAAGTGTTAGGCTAGCCCAGTTGGTTTGCACTCACGCGCACATACGCGAGGTCCTGGGTTCGATTTCCAGGAAAAGCAAAATTATTGTGTTGCCTTCCATGCGCCACGTGGGCAACATGTGGGGGCCACGTCAGCGCCATGTGGAGGCCATGTGGCTACCATGTCATATTTTACCCCTGATTTTTAGAAAAAAAAAACTTGCCTTTAGCAACGGTTAGAAGCGTTGCTAAAGAAACTGTTACTAAAAAACAATTTGTACCAACGCTCGTCAAAACCGTTGTTATACCTCTATACCAAAGGATATCTCACAACGGTTTGGCCAACAGTTGGTGAACTGTTGGTATTGCTTTTAGCAATGCTTTTTGTATTTTTTAGTGACACTTTTGACCGTTGTTAGATCCCGATTTTCTTGTATTGAATGGAATCAAAATAGGACTCAGCTAGAGCTTGAACGATGTTTCTTGGTCTTTTTCAAAACCATGGTCACCTTTTTCTCGACACCCTGAGCGTAAAATGGGCACACATTTCAACCTATAAAATATCTTTGAATGAAACCAATTGGGTTAGAAAGAGGACTCAATCAGCTTTCCAACGCTTCGAAAAACACCCAAAACCAAGTTCATGAATGACCGTGGATCCCCGTTGAAGTTTGGCAGGCACTCTTGAGCGCTCGGGAGTGCCACTCTTGAACTCTCAGGAGCTCTGATAGGCCAATGCATGTTAAGCTTGACCATTGACCACGGCTTTTTCAGATATTCAAACCTGCATGTACTAGAGGCCTGCTTGAGCCAGCAAGAATCTCATCATCCCATTCCTCCCCCCCCCCCCCCCCACCCAAAATGATTTCTTTTCATTTTTGATTTGATTTTCAAATTAAAATCCTAATTTTGGCTTGCCTATAAATACCCCATGTTCTACCTTTCAAAGGGACACAATATTTTCCCTGAAAAACTACCGTCTTTTTGTTGTCAAAAATTAGTCTCGAAACCCTCTCAAACTCTTTTCAAAACAATTGTCATTTCCAAGGGAAATTACTAGTTCTCAAGGAAAATCAAGCAAAAATCCTAAAGAGGAATGGAATCCTAGATTTCATCTTCTCTTACTATTTTCAATCCATTTCCAAGCAAACAAATCAATCCAAGAGGCCAAGTTCAAGTCAAACAAAGGTATAACAGCTCATTTTATACTTAAAGTCTATTGTTTTTTAAACTTCTAAGGGAGATCAGGGACTCATGCTAGTTCCCCATATTGATTGTGAGCTCATTTGACCTTAGTTTAGCAACAAGAGCAAGAGGAACACAAAGAAACAAAACTTTTTCCGCGCACTGTGTGCACTCCCGAGCGCTCGAGACCATTCCTGAGTGCTCAAAAGTGCTGCTGTCACCAAAATCTTATTTTGTCACCAAATATTTCATTTCCTGTATTTCAGTAGATACTGGGTGTGCACCTGTCCTTCTAGAGCCCAGCTAGGTTTGCTTTCAGTTGCAAGGAAGCAAGGTGTAGACACCCCAATCCGGACCTCAAAGGGTCTTTGAACGTCCCGAAGATAAAATAAAGGAAACAATACCTTCGAGAGCTTGGATAAAGGACTCCTTCAGCCCAACACCATGCACTCCACGTCAATATCCTTGAGATGTACCTGAAAATGATAGGTTGAGCTAAACTAGCCCAGTAGAGAATTTTATACTCAAGCTATATGTAAATGCGATGAAACATGCTATAAGAATGAATGATTTCCAATGAACGATCGAAGATACAAAGGCACAATGAACCGACGAACAACAACTACGGAATTCAATACGAATTATAGATATCCCCAATCATTCGTACATCAACTAGGAGCAGCATTAAGCATATATCAATCTAAATAACCCACGATAGTTTCTCAAACCATTTTAAGAATCCTCAAATGAATGCCACCATTTATCTCCTCATTTCTTACCATTTAACATCAAGCCCCTTTTCGTAAATGAAAACATTCCTTTTCAATTTCCAAAATAATTTTGAGAAATACTCTCGACCTCTACGGGCTCCGTTGATTCACTTGAATACCGGAAGATTTTTCATAAAAATCCTCTTTCCAAAACCAAGTAGCTTAGAGATCTCCAACATGAGTCCAAGTAGCTCATTCTCCATTAACACATCAAATAGTGAATTTAAGAAGAACTTTTCGGGTCTTAAGGCCCCATACACCCATAATACATTCCGGGTACTCGTGACCCCGTACATCCATTTCACATTCCGGGTCTTAGGGCCCCATACACCCATAACACATTCCGGGTGCTTGTGACCCCGTACATCCATTTCAATGTATTATAAACTCACAAACATGTCCTTTTGTACATTAATTTTTACCTTAAGTTCACGTTATCCCGCAAAGTTTATCACAATGCCCCAAGTCACGTACCGAACCCAAAATGACTCTACGACACACCATCCATTAGGTTCTAAATGAGAATCTTATAGATCGGGTGCCAAGGGAATCTAGGAAGATCAACGAGACAAGGCATGAGTATACATGTTACCCCATTCTCATCCGGACCACAAAGAAAACCCCCATCGACCAACCATGCACCCTACGATATACTTTATGGTCTACGATACTTAATAACGACTCCATAGTACATTTCTCAATTCACCAATCATCACGTCGTGTAATAACGCTTAACAAGTCTATATCGATCATTAAGACATACCACAACATCTACTTCAATCAACCAAAAGCGTAAGATAATGTACGAGTATCGTAACCATTTAATTCCATACTTTTCTAAACTACGCCGAAAGCCCAAGGTGACCAATCAAGATAATGTACGAGTATCGTAACCATTTAATTCCACACTTTTCTAGACTACGCCGAAAGCCCAAGGAGACCGATTGGTCAATGAATCTTTCGAGGTACGAACTATCAAGTTTGGAAGTGATTTGAAGCTATTCAAAAGGTGTTTGAAGTGTTCGGGGTTCAAACGGGCACGAGAAGAAACAAATGAACCAAGTCTATCCGGAACAAAAGAGGGGTATTGATACCCCTGATCGAGGTATCAATACCTGGCCAGAGTCTGGTCCAGAGGAGAGTTGGGTATCGATACCCCTTTTGAGGGTATCAATACCACGGAGTTTTTCTTCAAATTTTCAGCTTTTCAACAACGAAAATCCAACAACAAACAACGAACCAAGCATGATCAAAGCACATAATCAACCCATAAACACATAGAGAGAGTAAGAAATCCCTACCTCAAGTGATTTGAACGAGACCCAAGCGATTGATCGAAGTCCAAGCGAGCCCTAGACCTCCAAAGCTCCGAAATCAACCAAGAACTTCCTTCCAAGCTTAACCCACGAAATTTCGAGCTCGAGAACGCGATTGGAGGGCCAAAGGGTGATTGATCTTTGAGGTTCTTAAGGTCTTGGAGGAGTTTTGAGTGAGAGGAGAGGAGAGAGATAAATTTCGGTAGAGAGAGAGAAAGGGACGGTAGAGAGAGAGAGAGAGAATAGGAGATATATATATAATCTCCTACACACACACACACACACACCCTATATATACCCCTATATCTTTAAATCACACACTCACTCCCTCAAGTTTCAATTCTCTCATTTCAATCCCTAATTCAAATAGCCACAAAATTAACTATATTCTCCTAATTAGCCAATTTATTATACATTTTAAATAATTAAAAATTTTACGGGTCTCTACATTTTCACAAACACTTCTATTTTTTTGGGCTATTCGAAAAGCCTTCCGGGCGGGTAGCCCAAAAATTTATATGGGTTTCCGGAACTCTCAAGAATCCAATATTGTTTCAGGACCATTAAGATTACCATATATCCGAAATGAACTGATACTTAATTGGAGTTTACTGATACAATTTTTCTATCTCACCAGTATAGTAAATACTATCTCACCAGTATAATAAATATAGCGAATACACAAAATCGATACATATCAGCTGATACTTTACATAACTGCCGATATTTAGACTTTTGGCTGAGGAAAAAAAAACTTTGGATTCCATGCACCTTGGAAATATTTTAGCCGAAGTGCTATTCTGATCACTCAAAAGAGAAAATGCTATATTTGAAGAAAACCGGGTATAGAAATGCTATATCTACTTTGTGTATATAGCATGGGAAATTGACTCACACACCTTGAAATTAGAATAAATTGACTTATCCTTCATGTATGGCCTGTGAATAGAAAAAGAAATGAGTAATAACACCCACATAAACTGGAAAAATTGTTTGGCCTTCCTCTACACAAACAAAAAAAGAGAGAGTTATGATGAATTAACAAACAAAAGTATACATATTACTTAGAAAAAAATAAACAAACTAACAAAAGTAAAAAAAAAAAATGAAGTGATGCAGTACTAACCTTTTACTGGGGGAGAGAGAGAGAGAGAGAGAGAGAGAGAGAGAGAGAGAGAGAGAGCGCGGAAAATAGCAAAAGAGAGAGAGAGAGTTAGGATGAATTAACAGACAAAAGTATATATATTACTTAGAAAAAAGTAAACAAACTAACGAAAGTAAAAAAAAAATGAAGTGATGTAGTACTAACCTTTTACCGGGGAGAGAGAGAGAGAGAGGCACATAGCAATAGAAAATAGCATAAAAAATAGCAACACAAATAATGGAAGGTTAGCTAAAAGGAATATAATAGGAAAGAAGAAAATCGTCTATATAGATGTGGTTTCCATTTAACATTGAAGAAATTTGAAAAAGAGTCATACGTATGGAAGATCAGAAGAATGCAAAATCATTACCAAAACTGAAAAAATCATTACTCAGCCATTTATTCTAGAAAATGCAAAGTATTTACTAAAATACCAAGGTTGAATGAAGGGTGGAGATTTGTGTAAGAAAATGTGTGTTAAGCCAATGGTCAAGATTTATGCAGAAAAAATATGTGTGTATTAACCCGGTATTTTTTTTTTTTTTTAAAAATTATTATTATTATTTTGTTCTAAAATTTTATTTATGTCGTCACACTAAATTTTATTCCGTAATCGGTTGTGTACGCGTGCGCGCCCGACGAGTGATTTCTCTAGTGTGTGCATGTGTTGCACCGGACCAAACCCAAACCATCCTCGTCCTTCTTTTTCTTTTTTTTTTCGATAGAGAGGGAGGAGACAAATCCCTTCTTTTCCTCCTCAATTCCCTCACCATTAGACAACTCAAGTTTGCTCATGAGTTAATACCTTCCATGCAAAAATCTAAAACCTTTTTATTATCCCTTCACCCTTTTTACTTCTTTTGTTCCCAGCACCCACACACTCGGCAGAGAGAGAGAGAGATCAGCCACCGTACCTCCGAACCACCGAAACCCATCTCCAGCCGTGTACATCACTCGGTCACCTCCTGCAGCACCACCACCCGAACTCCTTCGGCCACCACCTTCTCCTCGTCCTCCACTCATCATTACCACCGTAGCCACCTCCGGAGCACCTCCACAGCCGTAGCACCATCACCACTACCGAGCTCCGCCGCCACTCTGACTTGCCACCGAAACCTCTTCGAAAAAAAAAAAAAAAATGTTTCGCAAGACGAGAAGTAGTCCAAAACTCACCTCCCTACGTATATATCGTGTCCGTAATTATTTTTATGTTTCGGTATGATAATAATCGAACCCGACACCGTCGATTGTAACCCGGCCGAAACCCACTGGATTCCCGAAAACCATTGTTGCTGTGTTCACTTTTTTTTCCGAAAAGATGCTACTGTTGATTTTGTTCTTTTTAAAACTTGTTTTGAGTAATCACAGTTTAGCCCCTCAAGTTGCTTAGTTGTAAATCCCACCCTTGAGTTTGAATAGCTTTTAAAACCACCCTAGAGGATAGGAAATGATATTAGAAGTCCCTAAGTTAAATAGTTTCGGTTGATGTTAGTTTAATCGCATGATCAATATAATCACATGATAAATTCTATGGCATGATAAATTTTATCGCATGAGTGGTCTTACCGCATGATTTGTTAATATCGTAAAATTAATTATTGTTAGATTGTTAGCATGTTTTGTAAAAATGTTTAACCGTGAAATGTTGATTGTAATGATAGCATGGACAAATAGGTTTCCGGGGTTGGTTGCGATGTGCGGATTTAACTTATTAGACGTGAAAGTAGGATTAATGGAAAAGATAAAAAAAAATGAGAGGCTAAGATTTGGATTCCGGGATTGGAACCCATGGTGATGTATTGATTGGAGATTGATTGGTGGTGAATTTGTGAATTGTTGGTTTACGAAACCCTGGGTACGGCATGGTGGTGGTTGGCTCTCGGATGTTGGGACGGGACATAAGGGTGGCATTGTGCTTGCGTCACAACCCGGGCTAAACGGCGCTTGAGCATTGCTAGTGAAGTTCAACCCGGGCTAGACGGCACTTGAGCGTTGCCGGTGAAGTTTTATCCGAACTTATGGTTGCGGATGGGATACCCAGGTATATAACTTAGGTATCTTTCATCCGGATCTGGAAAAGGGGAGTCGGACCACACCAGTGTTTGTGCCAAAGGTTATGGGTAGGAACGGATCTGTGGATAAGATCCGAGATTTCACTTAGGTTGAAAAATAGTAATAAAATGATTAATTGTTCTCTTTTTATGTTATGTCAATGCACTTCAATTATATTTTCTTGTTGTTTGTACGTTATGGGTTCGGGTGGGTTTTGGCTATTGAGCGTCATCGCTCACGGTACTATGTTGCCCTGGTAACTCGAACGCCAGGTACCGAAGACGGAACGAAAGTGCCGTTCGAGCATTCCGACTTCAACCCCGCTACGGACGGAGGCGAGGAAACCTGGTTGCCGTACGCTTAGATGCTCTGCCAGATGATTAATCCTTGATTTTGAAAGCTTAAACGTTTAAATTTGGAAAGTGTAATATTTTTACTTGTTCAAAAACTTTAAAATTAAATTCGATATGGTTGTAATATTGTGACGTATACTTTTGGAACGTTTGGCGTAGTAAATCGGATTTATCTTTTGAGAAATTGTTCTTTTAGTATTTACTTAACGTTTCCGAAATTCGGGGCGTTACAATGTGGGCCACAACACCGTCACGAATTGTATTATAGATGCCAAAAGATGTATTAAATGCAAAAAAGAAACTGTTGGAGAAGAACTCAAAAGTATGTTCTAATTCTTTCCTCAATTTGGATTTATCATCAATTCATTTGTAGGCATTATTGCTTATTTGAATGCTCTAATGATGTTAGCCCATTCAAATGTTTTATTTGGTAGAATTTTAAGTTCCCATCCCTAATTACAGCTGTGACGTAAACATTTATTTTAAGAGCATACTGAAGTTTTGTAGCCTTGTGTTCTCTTACAAGTTAGTAAGTATGCTATTGTAGCTTTCTGTATGAGATGTATTGTTTGTAGGTTTTTAGCATGAGGTCATCATTTGAATGGATTAAGTGTGGAATGGATTGCAACCTTGTGTTGTCTTACCTACTATAGGTATGTTAAAGTATTGTTTTGTATTAGAAATGTTCTTTGTAGGGCTTATTATCAGTAGTTTCTGATCATTGACAACCAACTATTGATTTTGGTGGTACTAACAAATAACTTTTTAAAAGTGGGATTGAATTTAATTTATTGAGTTTAACAAGGAAAACTTTGTTAAAAAGAAATTGATAATTGGTTTGACTTTGATTGCTAATAAAAGTTGTATGATCAAATATTTATTGAATTTGAATTTGTAACACTTTGAACCATAGCAAATGCTTCAGATTTACTTAAGTTGTGTACTGAATTTTCGTTTTTCCGTGTCATTGCTTTGTTGGAGAAGAAACAGTAATGGTCATGCAAGTTTGTTATAAGATGGAAGATGCTGGGTGGACACCTAAATGGAGAGGGAACTATGACTTTTCTTTTGCTACATACTTACTTTGGATTGTCTATGTGATAAGCACCCAATAATGCATATTCTTGGTGCTTAAGTCCTTAGTTTTATCGTATTTATGTTTATAAAATTAGTGTTTTCTTTGATATTGCACGTAGGGTAGTTTATTTCATTTTGTAGGAAAATCACTAAAAAAGAAGGATTTTAAAGCTTGGAGCAAGCCAAAGGCATCCAAGGCTCAAGATGACCAAGAATGGAGCCACCGGGGCCCGAGAGCAAAGAGTTAAAGACCCGTTGAGTGGCCAAGACCATTGGAAGCCAAGCCGAAGGCCAGAAGCTAAAGAGCCAGAATTAACGAAAGCGGTATCGATACAGAGTAATGCTGTATTGATACCCATTTGCAAGCAGAATCCAGTAGGCTAGTAGACATTGGGTATCGATATAAGAAACCCTTGTATCGATACCGAGTTGATACAGTGGCCCAGTGGATTATGTTCAAAGCTGTTCAGTGGGTGTATCGATACCGATTGCCTTCGTAGCGGATTTTTAGGGCATTTTTTAGATGTTTTGTGGGCGAATGAGTGCTTGTATAAATACCCCATTATGTCAAAAATATCTAGTAGTAGGAGTACCTTTCTCTAGATCTAGAATAGATTTACTTTACTTATTGCTTACTCTTGCTTTGTTCTTAGTTTAATCCTGCATTTTCTACCTTAGATAATCTTAGTTTGTTGTTTTTCCCTTTATTAATGTTGTAGCTGCATTCTTGATCTCTATAAATCTCTAGTTTAATTTGAAATCCGTTGGTTAAATATGTTTTCCATAATTAGCTTTGTTGATTCAATTTATAGCATGAGTGAGTAGTTAATTAGGCTTGGTCATGGGGTAATTAGCACTCCATAACTTGGATTGATCATGTTTTTCTCTCAATAAATCTTCATGTTTAGTTGGAAAATCAAGGTAGTTCGTGTTTGTCTATCAAAACTTGGCAGTGTTAACTTCTTTGATCTTGCGTAGGCAAGAGCGAGCCTACTTGCCACGCATGATGCTTGGAGCTATGTCATCACTTGCGTTTGCTAGATGAATACTAGAACTCGCTTGGTGTTTCGACTCTTTTCCTAGTAAAATGGTCTTAATGATAAATCTTCTAGTTTGGGAGATCGTTGATGCGTATCTCAAACCGAGTAAATCAAGAGAAAAGCTGGTTGATTCGAGTTATGGGTGTTAGAATCCCCTAAATCTAGCTGCTTAGACTAAATAGTTTTAAAACCCGTTTTATTGCACTCCTTTACTCCATCTCAAATTGCTACATAGTTGGGTGTCTTAAAGCCGCGATTCTTAAATCTACTAATCCAATCAAGCCGTGATGATATTCCCTTGGGTACGATACCCGGTCTTTCGGATTATTATGCTTCTTTCGACGTATTAGCCCTATACTTTGGGTGTTATTATTCATATTGAGTATACGACGAAGCACTATGTAGGATTTTCTACTCGAACACTAGCCTGAGAATGCTGCAGTTGTTCAATTCCTTATCAGGTTACTCGTGCATACTGTGAGTAATGAAAGCACTGTGAGAGAAAGCCCATTTCCTTCTGTTTTCTTCCCACCATTAAAGGCAAAAGGAGGTTTTAGTTTAAGTAGCAGTCTGCAGACAAACTGAAGAACATACTGAAGTTTTCCCTACGCAAAGTTCGTAGATACGCGGTCGATTTTTCAGCCAAAGAACATGCTGCAAGGTTGTACAAAAATTGATTGACCATAGATGACTGCTTACCAAATGAAAGAACTATGGACATCCCCAACGACAACAAATAGTCAACTCCTTCCATCAACTTCACAGAAACTGGAACCACAACTCCAAGGCAAACCTTTTGACCTGTAGAACTCCCAATCCAAATACTTATGTACATGAAACTCTTCATCAAACTTATGTAGCCTAATTCTATTAGGCCTTTTGTAATCATAAATGTCGTACTTATGTATATAAACCTCTTCATCAAACTTATTTATATGTCGTTCAACGGGTATGATGGACGTGTCTTGCACATCACAATGCACCTAGTTGAGCCTATAAGTTTCGGTCCATTTGTTTGAAACTTTGAGATATATAGAGAAAAAGAGAATATAAGAGAGTTAGGGATTTAAGATTGTTGGTCGTGTGCCATCTTCTTGCCCACGCAGGTCAAACTGTAGTGCTTGGGGGCTGCTACGCTTTAATATAAGGAAATAGAGTTGAGCCTTTACTACTATCTGCAAGTTTTTGGTAAGATGGTAAGCGTTTGATCCTAACAAAGACGAATGAGGATAGGTACATGTCGTCAATTTTATTTATTTTTTGAACTGGCATGTGGCGACCCGAGAGATCGATATTCTTTTTGGGTGTCTCGAAAAAATTGGGTTAGCCCGTGCCTCACCACTCATTAGGCATGGCATATTTCTTTGTTAAACCGAAGCGTGTCAATTCCGTAGTTCAACCTTGTGGGATGGCATGGCTAGGACCCTGAATGGAGATGTCTTCAATTGGACTAAGGCTTTGTTTGCTAGCATTTATAAGTTAGTTTTTTAGATTATAGCTTTTTAGATTCGCTTAAAGAAATTATAATAAGTTATAAATGAGTGTGTTATAGCTTTTTATAAGTTGTAAAAAATATAACTTGTTTGCTTGAATAAGCTGTTTAATAGTATTTTATAAATGAAATGCTTAGATTGGCCTAACTTGAGTAATAATGACTTATTCACTTTAGGATTTTTTTTGTCCATTCTAGTTCTAACAACTTAAAATAAAAAAAATTCAAATTGGAGGTTAAAATAATTTAACTTTTCCGGGTCAAATAAGATAGAAAAGCCAAATAAGTGATTACTCATCCTTGATAACACCACCTATCATAAGCTTTTTTTAAGCAAATAAGCTAATAAGTTGGATTATAAGTGTTAGCAAACGGACCTCAATTGATGGGATTTGTATTTTTAAGAAATTAGAAAGAATTTACGCATATTACAAAAAAACTAAAAAACTATGCGTTTGTGTATAAAAAAAAAGTTTGCATAAAGCATATAAGCATTCTCGATAACCACAAAATGTGAACGAGAGTACAAGAGATAAGTAATCAAACTGTACCTCCGATAATCTTCAATCATACTCTAATCTCCAATATGAAGATCGCCAAATGACTTCCAAAAGTTATGCATAGGGTTTTTTTTAAAATAAGACTTAATTTTGATTCATTATTATTTTTAGAAGGCGAATGATTTTAACACCCCTTTGTGTTTCATTGGCGCTCTCTTTTTTATCTTTGTTCGTGTGAAATTACCAACTTGCCCTTCATATAGGAAAAGTGACTCAAGAGGTAAGGGTATTTTAGTAATTTTACATTAATAAAGATAAAAAAGGAGTGAAAATTATTTCTCTTTTTAGAATTCTTTCTTTCAATCTAATTGTTGGTATAAATTGGTACTACGTAGATATTATTCGTGAGACGTTCCTAATAAGATCCATGTTAAAGATATTTCATAAAATTTTAAAAATTCATAATATGGACTTTTACGGGCAACTAGGGCAAGTAGAATAGCTATATAATCTGCATTCGTGAATAACTAATTTCCATTTTTATATACTATTAGTCACATAATTTGGGTTCATGAGCACGAGAACACATAGTGTATAAAACATTTCAAATTGTTAAAATTCACAAGAACGAAAAATTAAAACGGAAGCACGATGAGATTGAGAGCAGGAGGTCCTACTCACTTAAAAATTATGCAACTTAGTTTATGAGTACTATCCAAACCCTTTGCCAACCCGTTATTAATATTACGAATCCTATTATGACTTAATAATTTATAAGTATAACTAAATTATTTACTAAATATTGAATACATAACTATTTATATGTATATTGTGTAAACATAAATATGTCACATATGTCTTGTTCAGTTAATCCACATCTCTCAATCCTTATTCTCATGAATTTTAATTGTTTGAAATGTGATTCGAAGATATTTTCACGCTCAATAAATCTAACGACACAGACATTTTACACAAATATTCCACAAATCTGAGGTGGAGGGTGTGAAGTGTAATAAAAAAGTGGATCCCACATTACTCTTGCATTTCAAAATTTTGGGAAAAACTTTGATGAGGAAATTTATCTCAAAATCAAAACCAACTATATTTTCTCTCTCCTCACCCCAAACCACAACCACAACCTGTTTCATTCTCTCACTCCCCGACTACTCTCTGTGTTGCCACCACCATTGCTGCTACCAACGCCGATCTCGAAGCCATTGACACCTATACAACGTCACCATCACTATCATCGCCCGCCAAAGCAACACAGACACTACCACCAAAGCCACCATTTTTCCTCTCCGACCTCCATCTTTCAAAGTTTTTCCCAAAATTTTGAAATGCAAAAGTGTGGGATCCACTTTTTTATTACACTTTACACCCTCCACCTCAGATCTGTGGAATATCTGTATAAAATGTCTGTGTCGTCTTTTTTTTTTTTTTTGATAAGTCAGTCAATTTCATTTCATTAAAAATGTCCATCGAGCAAATACAGGAATCCACCGAAAATACAGAGATACAGGCTAAACATGAACATCAAGTAGGAACCTAAACTCTACCACCGAGAAATAAGCACATACTGCAAAGCAGAGCCAACACACGAAGTTTGACCAATAGAGCCGTTCACTGTAATAGAGATTAAGCACCTACGGGAACGGAACCTAATCACTGAATAAGCAAGAAAACAGGGGATCCCTTTTTAACAAATCAATCTTAACCCGGAAACAGAGAGAAGCAGCCGATCAACAGAATCGGAACAGATCTCAGCAAACCCCAACACAGCCACCACCTACCACCGGTGCTGCTGCCGGGATAAACCCCAGAACTCTCCCACGACTGCCGGCCAGACCACCAAACCCTAACTAAAATTATTCACCCAACACCCACCGGATCTAGAGAACTAGACTGGTACAGACCGGAGTGGGGAGACCAGCCGGTATAGCCCGAGCCAAACGGCCGGAAAAAAGAAAAAAGAAAGGAAACCCTCACCCAAAACAACCGCACACCTTATTCAACGACTTCGGCCCCGAGCACCACAGATCTGGAATCACCGTGCGGGCCAACGGACTGTGGGACACCACCGATCGCCGGAACGGAGCCGTCGCAAGGGAGCCACGCCGGAACCAACAGCAACGGACACCTAAAAACCGAGAGGACGGGACGCCAAACGTCGGGCAAGAGTGAGGCGAGGAGGGGAGAGGGAACAAAAACGGGGGGAGGAGGGAGGCAGAGGCCTCCTCCCCCACGGCCGCGATGAACAGGGTTTTAACTTCTAGAGAGAGATGGATTTTTTTTAGAGAGAGGCAGATATAAATTGTTTCACACTCGTGCACACACATGAGCATTATTGGACTTAGATCTTAGACCGTTAATTTACGGATCAGAACAATATACGGTTCAGCTCGATTTGGTCCTGGTTCGCGCTTCAACGGGGTTGTCGTGCAGGCCTAATATTCCCGAAAGTGAAACAGTTGTTGAACTCTGAGAAATGAATCGACTTCTGAGCAACCGCCCAAAACAACAGCATCACTGCATCAGCAACAATGAACATGATCAACGGGTTCGTCCAAATGCATTTCTGATCTCTGGTTCGTCCTTTTCCCTTTTCCTGTTTTCACATTCTTTTCCATATATGTTGTATGCAGTAATGCAGCTGATTCACGTTGATGGCGATTTTTACCAACTCAATCTCTCTTCTCTCCGGGTTTAATTAGGGTTTCGTAGTACTGCTTTTCATCTTGGACAGTGTTCTTCCTTTTTCAATGCGCGAATTTGTTTGGAATTCCGTGTTGTTTAATGTAATGACTGAATTTAATATTCAGAGCTATTGGCTTTCATGTGCTGTTCAAAATTTCTCTCTTTCTCTTCCACTTTCTCTAAATTATGGGAATTAAGAAACAAAGTTTACCTGGCTTTCTTTCCTTGAAAGGTTTTCTTTCCGAACCCCGAGGGTCAAGGGTCGGTACGGTGGTCATGGACTTGCTCCTTCCTAGGTTCTGTTAAGGAAATATAGTGCGTGCTACATTGCTGGATCGCTCATGCTGTTTTTGAGAAATTTTTTATGAGAATAATGATTGGAAGCAGGGGTAATGAGTGGAGAGAGATAGAAAAAGAAATGAGAATAATGATTGAAGATATGAGTAATGAGGGGACAGTAAATGATTGAAAGTAGGGGTAATGAGTGTTTTTTGAGTTGGAATTTTTTTTCCAAATCTTGATCCAAACAAGGCATTAATATTTGACACCTTTTGTAGGGCCAGTCCGTACGGGCTTTATCATAGTCCTCGTTAGTGGACATGGGAATTGGCACCCAAGAGATTAGTCCAGGTGGGCATAAGATGGCCGGACACCCTGAGTTATTCAAAAAAAGGTTTTCTTTCCAAGCTACCAGTCTCATTTGTTAATTCAAAATGGTCACAATTAGCTCTATATGGAAAAGCTTTATCACGGTCATTTCCTTCAGTTTAATATCCCTGGTATTCCCTTTTTTGCTTTTGCTTTTAATTGCTATTAGCCGTACTATTCTTTCCCTCCCTTCTCTCTTTTTTTCTTTTTATCAATTTTCCCACCTCGGGAGAAGAGGGCTAAGCCTCTTGTCTTCAATAATCTATTGCTGCTATTATTTCATGGACAGGTTCGAATGCTTTTATTTGTTCAACCTGGGAGGAATGCTATACAGATGAAACGAGAATTACTTAACAAATCAAATTGGTGATGATCGTCGAACAATTGACCTTCTAATGAGATTCAATTCTTCGGTCAACTAGGCTAACAAGGACGGGGCCAAGATTTTTTCTTAGGGGTGGCATACATATAAAGATGACAATAGGAATTATTGCACGTCGCTCCTGCCTCCTAGTTGAGAGCATAAATATTGATGTTTAGAGAGTTACGTAAGTCCTAAACTGCTATCCGTTTTTGACTAAAAGAGTTGTAGTAAAGCTCAGTTCAGGCAATGAGCCATTTCTAGAGTATCGCGCTTCATAGCTCCAAATTCATTAATTCTAAAAAAAAATCAATATTTAATGTTCTGTTGAAACCCAGAGGTGGCGGACCTATATAGTTTCGTGGTAAGCAAAAAGAATTCTAGAGAAGACCATTTCTTAAAACCATTGGGGTGGCAACCGCCACTACATGCTCCCCTTGGGCTCCATCCTTGAGGTTAACATTTCAGGTGTTCGAATAGTCTTTTGAGGGTGGTTTTGAAAATCGAAACTAATGAGAGAAGTTTTATCAGCTATTTGAGACTTGAGAGAGATGGAATCCTGATCACATGCCCCTTATCGTGTTCCCTTCTCTATCCTCTTGGATCTTATTGGTTCATAGGGTCACTTCACCAACGTCGTCTATCCAATGGACCGATAGGATTCAAAGGTGACATAGCAGGGGGCCGAGAGATTTGGATTCCTCGCAAAGAGGGGAAACTAATCAGCGACATCGATTGAGATGGCTCTCCAGAGTACATTTTGCATCATATGTTGGTCCTTTTTTCCTGCATTTATTTTCCTCAAGTGTAGACATATATAGTTCTATCATGGTTATGAGGTTTGTTAGTTCTCTGGCAAAAACAGTCACAACATGACATGGTGTAGTAATAACCATCACTGCTCGCATGCACGTAGGCACTTAACTTGCCTATGTGTATTTTGCATATTATATGAACAGCATAGTATAAACATCCCGTACGAAAAGGAAAAAATAAAGCATTGTGTCCTACTTGTATCAAATCATAAAGGTTTCACATGGTTGAACTTGAAACCATTGACTAGTGAAAACAAAGGGACTGTGACCCAACAAAATATTGGAACTTAAGCCTTTGTTTGCCTGCATTTTTTCACTCGTCTTGCTCTGCAATTCATTTTTTCCTTTGCTTTTTATTGTTTTTTTCTTCTTTTCATGTTTTAGTAACTCCTTGAGTCTGTTTTCCATGTGCAAACATGTCTGCAGATTCTGACCTAGTATACATATATGGGTATTAACTAATTATGTATATTGAGGCATACGTGCTTAACGACATACAAACGTATGAGAGAGAGAGAGTCTTATTTTTGCACAATATACCATTTCAGCAGTGCCTACATATGCTTGCTATAACATACGTACAAGAAATGTCAGGCTCACATGGTGACATTTGAGACAATGAACTTAGTAAAATGGAAACACTCCTTCACGAAACAACCTTTTGGACCTAAAGCAATTCACTATACAGACAAGTTAAAATACACTCCTATGTGGACTGACAGTTCTAAGGATTTCGCTCTACGTTTGTGTTGTGGATGGAATGGCCAACACCAGGGCTGTGACCTGGCGTTGTGGGTCGGAAATCATCTGCATTTCCTGCCATAGAATGATTGACGCCAGTGCCCTCAATTTTTTTGTTTGTTTGAGCATTGCCCATCTGTTCTGGATAAGAATGACCAACTCCTGGGCTGTTACCTGGTATTGTAGGTCTAAAATCATCTTCATCTACTGCAATTGGATCCTCAAATCCAAGGCTTAGATTGAATGTCCTTGTTTTGGGAGTTTGTTTATATCCTGCTACAGAATGGTCATTTATGGGACCATGATTAGTTTGTGGCGCCGTGTCGTCATATACATGACTGTGATCTAGCATGGGTGCGTGCTCCACCTCTCCCCTTGCTTTTAGCTGTCTCCCCTCAGTAAAGAGAATTATATCGCATTCTGTTAGTGCAAGAAGAATAGCACTGGTACAGATGAGTTTGATATAGGCCATAACTAGAGAAGGAAAGATATTAGGTGATCCTGTTGTTGTTTGAAAGCGAATGACAGATTAGGTTAAAGCAGAGAGGGAGAGGGAGAGAGGAGGGGGAGAGATGGAGAATTATGAACACTGTAGTCACCTCCCTACATCTGTGTTGCTATTTATAATCTAGGGAGAAAGGCATATGAGGATCTGAACGTCAATAATTCATTGAACTAAAGTGTCCACTTTGTTTTACAAATTCAAATGGTTTGTGTTTTAGATATATTTGACCGTCCTCTTAGGACAGAACTTTATGCGAGTTCTTTCTCACTTACTGAATGTCTCTGCTCTATGGCTATTGTTCTTTGCTCCTTTTCAATTTCCCCACTTTCCTATTATAAAACCTAAAAATTGTTGGAAATATAAATTTAACAGGGTCTAATTCAATCTTGGTCCTTGACTGCATTCCGACCTTCTAATATGCTGAAATGCTACTTTATTCTTTGAAATGTCGGCAGAGGTGATGATTTTTTTAATCAATTGTTCCTGGAAAATCAGATTAAAGATCTAGGTTAGTGCACAAGAGTACTGTAAGCACACATTTGGCTAGTTTTTTATGTGGTGGCTCATGTGCTTTTCAGCCCCTCTTGGTCGACAAATCCAAGTGAGATACATGTGTCTCTTGGTTGTTGTTTAGGTGCTTTCATTAACTTGGTTTACATTACAAGTTTTGTAGTGATTTTATGGTTTACAAAGCCGCTCCATGATTCAGGAATGTCTATCTCTGCATCATATTATTGGTCCCTTCTGTTTCTCAGATTTGTTTCATTTGATCCACCCAATAGAAGATATCTCATGCTGGAAGGAATCGAACTTCTCAACTCTAGAATCTTTTATAAGACATAATGTTTGAATTCAGATCCCATGGCACATTGTTCTTTCATGATCCATTTTCTGGATTTAAAAGTTCAAAATGTTTAATGTATTGAATCCTTATTATGGTGGATATCTTGTTCATTTAATTTGGTTCACGACGAGATATAGGCTAGTCAATATTGCAGGTATGAGTGAGAAGCTATGAAGCACCAACGCTATTAGAGGTGTGGACACATATGGGACGCTCCACGTGGCGTGTCCATTGAATTTTAGAATATTTTTTACGGTGGGACATGGTAGGGACATGCCAGGGACACTCCACATGGTGTGTCCATTAAATTTTTAAGTATTTTTTTTATGATGGGATACACTAGGGACGTGACAGGGACACATATTGGACACTCCTCGCAGCATGTCCATTAAATTCTGGTATTTATATGGTTGGACTGTTACACTCAACCCCAAAAGCTAGCTGTTGAAGTGATGGAGCCCTCATACTTATATACTTCAATATTATTTTGGTAGCAAGGCGATGTGAAACTTCGTTTCACACCCTTCCTCACGCCCAATGTTCTCCTCGGCAGCACTAGCCGCATACAGGCTCGAGACACACTTTACCCATTTCTGGTACCGAGCTCTAATACCTTGTTGCACGGTTTTTGGTGGAACTTAACCCCAAAAGCTAGATGTTGAAGTGAGGGTGCCCTCACGCTTATATACTTCATATTATTTTGGTACCCAAGCAATGTGGGATTTCGCTTTACGCCCTTTCTCACATGTACGTGATCACTCGAAGCACCTACCACGTGCAGGCTAGAGACACGCACCCTGCCCATCCCTGGTGCCTAGCTCTAATACCATATTACATGGTCTTGGGTAGAACTCAACCCCAAAAGTTAGCTGTTGAAGTGAGGGTGCCCTGATACTTGTATACTTCATGTTATTTTGGTACCCAGGCGATGTGGGACTACGTTTCATAGGGACACTCTAAGGACACACATGGGGACAAGGCCAGGTGATTTTTTTAAATATTAAAAGCTTTTTCGGGGTAAAATATTTATTAGTTCAAAGGTATTCAACCAAAAGTGTAATATAACACATATGTGTACGTGTATACACACACTCCCCCCATCGGTTGATAATGCATGAGGATTCCTAAGTCCTAACCTAAATATTAAATGGTTATAATGTAGGTTTGCTTAACAAAAAAATTATTTTGTCTCCTGCTATATCCATGTCCCAATTTATTGTGAATTCTCGTGTCGCATATCCCGATATCCGTGTATGTCCCTAGCCGTGTCTGTACGTGTGCTACATAGGTGAAAAGTAATCATTCCATGCTGTTTACATTCACTTCTTTTGAGATAATTTCTACGGTGGCTGTTTGCTGTTGTAAATCTATGCTAGTTCTGCTAGCATCAAATGATATTCCGCTTGGAAGTAAAAGTAGCACAGGCATCATAGTGCACATGTCCACACCAAGAAAAGTCTTTAAAAATACCGGAACAACTACCACCCTGGAAAAGGAAGTTTGGTTGGAAACGGATGGTTTACATAACAGAGCCGAAATTTGACCAAATATTAATAGTAATGTGCGGATACACCCGTGGCAAAAAAAAAAGAAGAAGAGCGGATACACATATGACCCCTGTAACCTAGGGGGATTCTTTTGAAAATGATTTTCCTCGTTAACTAGGGTTTGATTCTTTCTTATGCAGGCACCTTTGCAAGTTTGCGTCTTTTTGTTGAACCGCTCACTGCTTGTCTTGTCAGGAGTGATGATAGTCATTAGTCATTAGGGTACTGCAGAGAAATTGCAGGTCGTATTACCAAAGTAGAGCTGGATGCCTGGATGCATTTGATGTTATTTCATGCTAATAGAGTACCATTCTGCATAAACACTAACTGTGATGTCTAGCTGCGAGCACAATATTATCTGAACACCTACCGTAGTGAAATTGCAGGTCATATTACCAAAGTAGAGCTGGATTCCTGGATGCATTTGATGTTATTTCATGCTAATAGAGTACCATTCTGCAAAAATACTAACTGAAATGTCTAGCAGCGAGCACGAACCTGTCTAAACACCACGATTGCTCGAAGTGTGAAGTCCTTTTCATTTGCATATTCTTTCATAGAGAAACTGACGTTCAAATAACAAAAAGCCGAGTCAAATCCACCAAATTCTGGATGGTCCTACCACTATTAGTTGTCACAAAATAACTATTACTTTTGTTTATTCGAATTAGTCAATGAAGCAAATGATGGGCTTGACAGTGCCAGGAAACTTCCCTTTCTTCACCTCCATTGAGTGTGGAAT
The DNA here is from genome assembly GCF_030253575.1 of Rhododendron vialii. NCBI lineage: Eukaryota > Viridiplantae > Streptophyta > Magnoliopsida > Ericales > Ericaceae > Rhododendron > Rhododendron vialii. The sequence continues at coordinate 19,474,300 of NC_080566.1, forward strand.
TAAAAATGGAGATTCTCCCAAAGGACATCTATGGCTGGCTCCTCGAGTTCAGGAGCCTTGTCCCACTAAACATTGAAAATGAATCAATACTTTTTTATAGGACAAAAGTATTTGATTCTGTTAGGTGCTAGGCTGTAGTGCACGGGCTTGTTTATTCTGTAATGGTTATTATATTGACAGAATGTGCAAAGGGCGTGGTTAGTAGTGGCTGTCGGGGAAAAATTCAAGTTCTTTCGTAATTTCTAAACAAAATAGTCCATGATAGCGCTTATTTCTCTTCGATAACTATGCCTTCCAAATATAAAGAGCAGTACTTGATATTCAAGGAACTGCTTGAAAGCCTGTAGCTCTCTTGGTGGCTCAAGGTACCAAGTAGAGAATTAAATAAGTTTTCCACATACAACACCGCCTTTTGCATCATGCCAGGGTTAATATAGACGGCCATGCGATGGAGCAAAAGTAGTGGCTGGGTACAAAAATGAATAGAGTCAAAAATGTATGCTTCATTGCACAAGGGTGCACCACAACAGTTGATCACCAACAACTATGTTTAATAAATGTTTACTTACAAGGAATTGCTTGTGGATACTTCTTCCTATGCTAATTGATAGTCAGAAATTTTTGGAGTTACTACTAACAAAAAAAAGGAAAGAAGTTTTTTGGTCAACAATTCAGAAATGGATGCAATGGCATGTCATTAACATTTTATAAGGTTCTCCAATGCAGTTTATGGGATTGCATCTCATTCTATAGTATCAGTTCTGAATGACTTTGTGTACCTAGAGCCTTAAAGAATGTATACTTGCTATGGAGAAATATTGAATGCACACTACGTACTATAAGCAAATTTATAAGGTCTTGTGGCAGGATCAGGAAAAAAAAAAAGGTCTTGTGGCGAATGTTATGAACCATTGTCGTAGATACAAAGTTGGATTACAGATGAGTGATGAGAAAAGTCTTACATTGTGGCAATGTCATGAACATTGTGGTTATTGATCAGGAGCTGGTGGCAATGTGTTTGTGGCACTGTCATGAACATTGTGGTTTTTAATCAGGAGATGGTGGGAAATGTTACAAGGTTTGGTGAATTTGTTATGATCTTTTCGGTGTTTGTAACTAACTATTGTGGTATACTTACAAAAAATAGGTGTATGGTTTGCTCCTTTTCGAAATAAAACATAAGATCAAAAATGGTGGTTGTTATCATAGGGAATATTTTATCTTGTAGAATTTTAACAGTTGACATATTTGAGATGATTAATCTGGAAATAGCTAGCACGACACACACTAAGCTTGGTAAATTATGGTAAATTCTGAATGAGCAGCCTCTATATGTATGTATGTATGTATGTATATATATATATATATGTATATATATATATATATAGTCCGGATCTCCTAAGGGATCCCGCACGGGCTTACCGTGCAGGACTCCCCTTTCCCGATCGAATTACGACGATCCGATCCGCTCAAAGTGATCAGAACGTGATTTTAAGGGTACTCGAGAGAAATCAGCAAAAAAAATGATCGGGAAAGGCTTCATCCGAACAGTTTTTTATTGAACGGTTCAGTAAAAAACTGTTCGGATCAAGCCCTTCCCGATCATTTTTTTTGCCGATTTCTCGCGGGTATCCTTAAAATCACGTTCTGCACACTTTGAGTGGCTTGGATCGTCGCAATTCGATCGGGAAAGGGGAGTCCCGCACGGGCTTCGGTAAGCCCGTGCGGGATCCCTCATTGGATCCCGAGTGTGTGTGTGTGTATATATATATATACGGGACGGTTCAAGGGACACCTAAAAGAACACCCCAAATCTCAAACTCGTAGTTCCCGATCAAATTTTTATGATCCGAACCGTTCAATGAGTGCAGAATGTGATTTTAAGGGTGCCCGAGAGAAATTAACAAAAAAAATGCTCGAGAAATGCTTGATTTGAGCAGCTTTTATTTGAACCGTTCAATAAAAACCTGTTCGAAATTGTTCGGATCAAGCCCTTCCCGGTCATTTTTTTGACTGATTTCTCACGAGCACCCTTAAAATCACATTCTGATCACATTGAGCGGCTCGGATCATTAAAATTTGATCAGGAACTATGAGGTGTTTTTTTGGGTGTCCTCGGAACCGCCCCAATATATATAGGTGTATATATATATATATATAGGTGTATATATATATAGGTATAATATGACATGGTTGTGGTGTACAAACCTGGAGTTTTGTCAACTCAAATGCTAGTTTATGTGGTCTTGGGTTTAGAGAAGAAAATGATTGAGACAGAATATATGGTTCTAGCCACTTGGTGCAGCAGCTAATATTATGGTTTGTATTCAATTGATGATAATTTTTTGTACTAAAAGTTGCTTCAAACAAGATGGAATTGAAGTGTCAAATGTGTACAATATTATTTCATTTTGTGGTGGTGGTTGTAGGTGTTACTGAGTACGCACTTGTATCATGTCCATTTGGATGTGTTTTTGTTAGTATTAAGATGGGAATTTACCGAGTGCGAAAACATGTTGTGTTTCAATGACTTGTTATTGCTTAAACCTTTGAAGCACATGTACTTCAAAAATGTTGTCATTCAAGTTCTGGGTGTTGGTATGGTATGGTTACGTCTTTGCTGTGACAAAATAGGTTCAGGTACGTCAAAACATATTTGGTACATTTCAATATCCAACTACGGCATTGATATGAATGCATTTTTTTTTGGTACTAGATGCTTGGTATTAGCACTTAATGCTTGTTTTTTCTTTCCAATCCCAAGTTCCTATTTTCTCTATTTGTTCTTACTGTATTTCATCTTGCAAAAGAACTAATTTGAAATAACCACACATTGCCATCAATCCTAAGTTCTTATCGCGCTTAAGAAGACGTTCTTACTGTGTTTAGTTACAGCTTATCTATCATTTCGTGTGTGATGTAAGAATATGCCGCCCTATAACTAGGGTATGATAATAAGTTGGAAAAGGAAAGATGTTTAATCTAATATTGCACCCATGAAATGCATATCAATGCGAAGGTTACATGCATTACAATTTAAAATCCAATTTACATGTGCCAATGATTGATATACGTAGATGACACAAAGTTACTACTTGTAGCATTTATATACTGCAACTAAGCACACAGCCTGATACATTTAATCTAATATTGCACCCATGAAATGCATATCAATGCGAAAGTTACATACATTACAATTTGAAATCCAATGTACATGTGCCCATGATTGATACACGTAGATGACACGAAGTTACTACTTGTAGCATGTACATACTGCAATGAAGCGCACAGCCTGGTAGATACTTGCAGCATGTACCAAAACCCTAATTTTGAAGGGAGTGCCCAACACCGGGGCTGTGGCCTGGGGTGGTTGGCCTAAAGTCGTCCACATGACCTGGTGGTGCTACTCGAGTCTCAGTGCCAGTCTGGCTTGGTGGCGTCGGCGGCATTTGCGACATTGGCAACATTGTTGGCAGTGGAGCCATAGGTACAGATTCATTCGCTGTTCTATTTGTGCTCTTACCATGCAAATCGCTCTCTTTTTCAGCAACCTCGTTTGTTTCTTTTTTGAATAGTACACTGCGAGTTGTGAGTTTTGGTAATTCATTTTTTCTTAGTGGCTTCAAATTCCTTCCTTCACTAGAGTGAATACAGTGGAACAGACTCAAAACAAGTAAAATACCAGCAAAAACCAACTTAGGCTGAGCCATTTAGTGGAGAGAGAGTGAGAGAGAGAGAGAGAGAGAGAGAGAGAGAGAGAGAGAGAGATATGCCTGACTCCTCCAACTCTTGGGGTATTTATAGAAATAAAAGGGCCGTATGAGGGCCCTTAGACCCTGACTGTTGGAGATTCCTTTTGATTCAATATACCGTTACGATAATGTTATATGGTGGTAAGAATATTCTCCAGTACCCTAGAATTAAAATATGCAAGTGAGCTTAGGGTGGTAGGAACAGTCTGTCAATAGTTTATTTGCATGCCCCATGCAAGCATTCATTTTCTGCTCTCCCTTTTACCCCACTTAATATTACATAGTACATATAGAGTATCAGTGGGAAAGACTTGCACTGGTTAGATCACGAAGGCTGCAACTTGCAAGGTAGCTCAAGCATTTGAATATGGTGTGGTTGGTATGCAATGTGTGGCTTTACTTTAATACGATAAATAAAGGTGAAGAATCTTATTGTCTGTGGGCCAAATTAGGTATCTGAGAGTTTTATAACATTCTTGGATGTAGATTTTTCTGCTCTCCACTGAGAGCCCTGGAACATGTTCTGTAAAATATTATGTTTTTCTCTTCCAGTTACAGCCCCTTTGGCTACCTAGGTGAGAAAAGAAAAGAAAGGGGTGTCCTCCCCCTTATTAGTGACACAAAAGAAAAGAAAGAAGTGCGATTTCTCACCATCTCGTTTGGATGAACAAAATAAATGAGAGAAAAGAAAAGAGGGTGTCATTTATATTTTTACCAAAATAACCTTTCCTTTTTCCGGTAAAAAAAAAAAACCCTTTCCTTTTTACTTCGTCTTCACCACCACTGCCATTTACAGAGATACCAGACCCTCGTGATTCAGAAGCTCGTTTGATACCAGACGCACTAAGAAGACGATGGACAGATGCACGAGGAGAAGAGACGATGGCAGACGCACGGTGAAATAGAGACCGAGGGTTTCCTGCGGACGGACGCACACACGAAGAATACGAAGGTCAAAATTGGCAACTTGGTTCCTTTCTCACGGAATCTCGCCACATCTGGTGAGAAACGAAATGGCTTAGTAAGGGGTTTCTCATTCTCCTCATTTCTCACCCTCTCTCGCCATTTTAATCATCCAAACGTGGGAAAGAATCACTTCTACCTCCATTTCTTTTCCTCTCTCTCGAAATCTCTCAATCCAAACGAGCTGTTAGTGTTTAGCTAGGGCCCTATCCAGTGTCAAAGTCGATGTAATTGAGCTTTCTTGTCTTTCATAAACCTTAATGGTATAGGAGCTTTCAGGGTAAATTGCTGATTTTAGAGACTATTGCGCTGGTAAGAGAGCCTTTGGCGTGGCAGCATCAATTGAAGTTCATGTGATAGTATTCTTGGATTGAAAAGGATAAGTTGCTTTTATTTCCTCGAGTTCAAAAGGAAATGCATCGTGCTTCATGATACCATCTCAAATGCTAAGTTCAATATCTTTTCTAATATACAAAAGGGTGAGCACCATTTTGGTGTCCATATATTTTTAGGTTGTGTAGACTTATGTTAAATTCTGAAAATTCCACTTTTAACAATTTTCTTTTTCACTTTAAACTGCTTTTGTTTCTTTAACTGTTTAGGCAAAAATGTAGTAAATGCCAAGAAACCACCCATTGATTCGTTGATATCTTCCGTACCCACAGTTTGCAGCAATTCTATTTGGTTTGCAGGTCATGGAAACTTCCGAAGTTCTGTAGTCTCTCTGCTATTTCCTTTCCCTCCACTCAAATTTAACTCTCAATGGTGGATCTGACTCCAAACAACCGATAACACCAAGCGAAGGGCTGCGATAAGTAGGAATTTAAAATTTATGTTAGGTAATTTGGCAAGGGTATTTCTTTCTTATTTGAAGTAAGTATGATCTACACCATCTATATCTATGCATATGAATTTGATTGTCTGCTTTTTTCATTTTTTTTTCCCTTCTTATAGACTTGATCATCTTTGATAGACTGGAATCAAACTCTGCGCGTGTAGTTTGGTACTTCATTTTCTCCTTATGTTTACGTATGTGTGTATGTTGCTGTGTCTACATATTTACCTGTGTATAGAAAAGGATAATGCTGGTGTGCATGAAGTAAATGGTGAACATAATTTACATTGACCTCATCTACAATCTGACAGTTAATTCCTAAAATCATAAACACAATTTTGATTGGCGTTCAAACTAAGTGCATACCAAGTATGGTATGCTGCACTCACATAGCACTATCCCAAATGCTAACTTCAATATCTATTTCTGAAATGTATGCTACTTTCAGCTAGGCACCATCTGGAACCTTTTGTTGAGTAGCAGAGATTACGTATTTTCTGACGGTGGACTAAATAGGTTCATGAGGCACCTGGGCAAGATATGATAATCTATGCTACTTGTCATCCGCTGGACTTGTTCAAGGTAGGATAAACTTTGTTTTCCAAGCCATCCTAGTCGTCCCTCAACAGGTTTTACAAAACTAATCGAAGCTACCTTTGATGAAATTAGAACTGGATGGATGCAGGACCAAAAATTATGACGTTTAAACGAAAGCATGAGGAAGGCCCATGAATTTGTTTGCTCGACTAGTGCTGCGTTAGCTCTTGTTGGATGCTTAAATGTGGTGTTGAAGCATGATTCTATTTGCACAGGGTACAGATACGGTCAATTGGAAGTTCAACTAGCAGTCTAGCAGGAAGATAGCAGTGGAAACCAAGTCCACCGGGAATGTCAGGTCTTCAAGCTGAAAGAGTGGAAGATTCACAGGAAGATTCACAGGGTTTATGCTGGCTAGGCATTAGGAGATATATTGGTTTGGGGCGACACTTTTTTTTTTCTTTTTGTCAGTCAAGCATTATTTGTTCGCAATCAACTATTTTTTCAGCATGGTGCGAACGAGTAAAAGAGCACTTAATTGGTGGCGAGGACCCATATTGACTATCGATGATATTTTTCTTGTTACTGAGGGGTCATAGAATTTTTTCTAAAAGTTACGGTTGTCCTCTGTGGGTTAAATTCACTGCGGAGCTTGGCCTCCTTCCATAAACCGTCGCTAACTGTGCTTGGTTATAATGACATTTCAAATTAACAATTGTTCTCGTTCATGTTCAAATGTTCTATTAATTCATTGAAACATTTTATATTGGGAAAATTACATATTAAACCCCATAGTTTGACCCATTTCCCCAATTAAAAATAATAATTCCTCAAAAAAAATGCAATTCATGTAGTTAAGGAAAACAGATACAAGCTGAGCGGCTTATCGGCCAAAACAAACAACGAAAATAAAGTATACGCTCCACAACCTGCACAAATCAACTACAACAACAATGTTGGACCCAGGCCTCCGAACTGGAGGTGGGTGGAATATAGATGATCGCCGAAAGACCACACTCCAGCTGCAGGATCGTCGCGACCTGCTATCAACACGCATTCATTGTCGCCGCTGAGAACCTTTCAAATAGTCAGAACCCAGACTATCATGTAAAGCCAACAAAAAGTGGAGCATGCAGGTGAGGGCTAGGCAGAGCCCAGCCCAAGCCAGCCAAACCCTGGCCTTCACCGCCGCCACAACCCAACACCGCCACTAGCAAACCCACACACTAGAATTGCACAACCATGCCACGCAGTAAAACCAATTGACGATGAAGAACAACGACGGCCCAGAAGCCACTGCCAAAACCCCTCTTCGAAACCAACCCCAAAAAGCCTGAGATCTGCATATCCAATCAATAGCCACATCAAGAGCATGCTGGAGTCCTCCACTTCCATTAGGAAAAATCGAAAATCATTCAAGAATGATCTAGTGGGAGGCCCCATATCCAAGTCTCTTCCATCCCCGAAGCTGCACCACGCCGTTAGGCATACCAGTGACACTCAAGAGTAGAGACCAGTGGTCGACCGGCGAGGAGTGGAAAGGACGCAGGAGGAAGAGGAACGACGACAAATAGAGTGGGGAAAGAGCTGAGCGGTAGGAGGTTAGGGGGAAAAAGAGAGAAAAAGATAGAGTGGGGAAAGAGCTGAGCGGTAGGAGGTTAGGGGGGAAAAGAGAGAAAAAGAACAGGGGGAGAAAAATAGATAGAGGGGAGAGAGAGGAGAAGAGGGAAAGAGAGAGGCCCCGCCCCGACCCAAAACCCTAGGTGATGGCTGGTTCTTTTTCTTTTTTAGAGAGAGAGAGAAGAGAAGAGATTTTATTTTCTCTAATGATGATTAATTAAAAAAAATTGAACTATAACCCTACCGTTTCAGTACATCCCAATTTGAACCCTCCATTTACTTCCTTTAGCAAATCTCAAAACCCCAATTAGGTGAAGCCTCCATTAAAACTTTAATCCTTTTGCTTACAATTCTTTTTCTCTGGTTCAAGGATTTCTTAATATTTCCATATATTTCTCAACATTTTGAAAAATCAAACAAAATATCTCTCATTACTTGGTATTGGAAGTAAAACCCATAGCAAACAGAAGGATACACGAGAGAGAGAGAGAGAGAGAGAGAGAGAGAGAGAGAGAGGGGTTCTATTAAGTTGGTTCACGGCAGTGAACAGAGGGTTTCAATTGGTACACGTTTAAAATTGTGTGGTTCTAATTGTTCAAATTAAAAACTCAGGGTTTGATTAGGAAAATGGTTCAAACTCTGGGGTTTGATATGTAATGTTCCCTTTCATTTTTTGCAAGTAAGCTAGATGACACTATTCTTTTTGTAGTCCTCTCTATGAAATGGCCTTGCTGTGTCTGCCCAGCCCAGTTATTTTCATCCCATCTCCACTGATCCAGTCCAAAGAGTTGAACATAGGTCCAGCCACGCTCATGGCAATGTCACAAATCATGCCTCAGCCCAATTGCATTGAACTCGTATCCAGCCAAGCCGCCCATGGACATGTCCTGAGTCGTGTCTTGCGATGTCATCATACTCAGTGTGCTTGTACCGATCGTTTCTTGAGGTTCTTGTACTGTGTTGGGCCTGCTGGCTCTATGGAGCTCAAAATGGCAGTATGTATATAAAATAAAAAGAGAGCTCAAGATGAAAACAAAATAATTTGTTACAATGGGAAATAAAAGAGAATACAAAAATTAACACACTTGACATGGTCCAGTAGGATGCATAGGGTACGGAAGGGGACACAAAATGGAGATGAATGATATGGATTTATGACACAAAGTAACTGCTTAAATACAAAAAAATAGTAATAACCCTGGCTCTAACATCTTTCCTCAATGTATCTGGCATTTCATGCAACAAAATTCGAGACCAAAATACAAGAAAGAATCACTACGCTGAGAATGCGCCTGCCCCCCAGACAACAAACCAAGTAAAACTAAATATACATGACTGGTATATGCTCAACAAACAGGGAAATCGATAACATAAGATTACACCGGAATAAAAAAGATGGGATTACGCTAACTACTAGAAGAGACAGAAATAAGTACAAGTATCACACTCAGACAGCAAGTTCGGAAACTTCATGTAAGCAAAAAATCTGCAACAATAATTAGTTGAACATGTTATTTGCACCATCCACAAGTTAGGGTAGAAGTTAGGTCAATAGTCAGCACCAAGGAAGCTCTCGTAAGTTGTGCCTTGGAGTGTCTTGTTCACCTCATCCCAATTCCAAATTAGTTCTGTCAGTGATCCTTGGTGTATCTTAACCTGACGGCTCGTTAATTTCATCAATGGCACCTTCAGAAACTCTTGCACATCCACCAATTTCTGTAACAATGGAAGACGAAGACATGTATGTAATGGCATACTACATGATAATTGTAATGGAAGATGGAGGTTAAAGATTGACATTGTACATCGAGCATCATATGAAGAATAACTGATGTAAGGTCTAATCTTTTCAAATGTAGAATTTTTAGCTCGAATCCAACATTAGTAGTCTTGAGCTGAGTAATATTGCAACAAATTTGTGCTTCTTATTAGTTGAGCTCAGGCCCAACCCATCTGAACTTTGTGCTAGACACGTTTTGACTTATTTGGCTGACTAACATTTGGTTCTGGACTTCCTAAGGTTTTGTTTTCGATGTTCTCCTTGTTTGTTTATGACATGAGGTGCAAGAAAAACAATTTCGTCAAGGATTAGCTTTTGAAAGAATACTTGGGCTATTAGAGTTGGACTTCTCAGTTGCTGAGGTCTCCACCCGAAAGGGGTCCTTGGTAGAACCTTAGGGTTCTTTGGTAGACCCTTATTATTCTTTGGTCGCCCCTCTTAGGTGGGCTTGGTAGGCCTTCGACCTTTGAAATATCTGTTCCCTTGGAGTGGCCTCTAGTCACTTGGTAGAACTCCATTCTTTGACAATTTCATTGACGTCCTGGTTGTCTCTTTGTTTAGTGAGAGTTGCTAATAGAGTTTTGTTTGAGAGGTTCGGATTAAGTTTTGGTAGTTTTGGGCTGATAAATTTATCTCTTTGTGAGAGTTTATTTTGACTACGATTGTAGGCAATATGTCAAACCACATGTATGATCCTCTTATGTTTTTGCTTGAGAATTAATTTTCTCCATATTAGTTGTGCTTATGTTTTGGTTTGTTTCTTTTCCTTTCTTCTCATAGCCATCACCAAACCTCGGTGGCGGTTGAGTCCTTTGGGGGTGACCACACAACATTAACAGCATCACAAAAATAGTGTTTGAAATCAAAATTTCTAAGACAAAATTGCAAGAATTTTAGGGACAGACAAGTTCAAGAAAAATTGATGGAGAGAAAACGAGCGCATGTTTATGATTTGATGTTTATAAGTGTTAAGTTAGATGAAACTATGAAAGTTTAGTCCAAACACATTCAGTCAAGAATAACTCACAACTAAGTCATATACAAGATGAAGCAAAAGACGTTGAAATAATCTAGAGATATTGTTCCTGTTTGTCTTGTTCGTAGACATCAATGCAATGGGACAACAGCTTTTTTATTTGTACCATCAATACGACCTCAAGTGCGGCTAGCTACCCCCTGATCCACCAACTTTAATACATCCACATGTTGCCAGATATTCTCTAGGAGTGAACAAGCAAGTGCAAGTACAGTAACAACCTTGCAGCTACACTTACACAAATAAGCTTGCCTGTTCTAGTATCCCATTAGACTAAACTCACTTGAAAGCTTGGTAACAGCAATACAGCAATCGAATAAGGAGACCTTGGCTTCAAGTCTCACACTTAACCTGTGTCTCCCACAAAGTTTTGCACCCACTTCCTAAATAGAAGTTTTAACTTTTGGACACATAGGTCACCAGTCACCTAAAACAACCCAAGAGAATGTGTTTCTTGGAAGTCCTATGATCAAGTCATATCTTATATGTTAGTTCCTAGTATATTTTTCCAAACACATTGTGTTTTCATGTGCTTGTGCACCCTATTATATTTGGTCCGTGAAAGCAATCTCTCTTGACGACACACAAGTGTATCAATGGGGATAACAAGGGAGCTTATATATTTTTGAACCTCTCCAAGCGTCCACTAAAAGCTTAAAATTATGGTTAGTTGAGTGGGTAACTAAACTAACACCTGTAACCTGAGGATTTGCATTTAATTCAGATGGTATTTTCTTAGTCCTTACAGTGGGATCCCTGATAAGGTCTTCATAGTACAAAAAGATGTGCCTGGTGCTTCGGAAGTATTCCAATGCTTTGGCAGCAGTCAACTCCATTTCCTTCAAATCATTCATCAATGAACTGGAATCAATAAATGGCTTGAATTTCAACAGTGCTTCTGCCTGCAAGAAATAACACCATCATACCACAACCATACCTAAAACACACACCATTCCCAAACGTGGAGAGAGAGAGAGAGAGCAACCTCTGCTGGTGAGTGCACGTGAGATTTGTGGGTCCCATTTAACAGCTTAGCATATCGATCATACGAATTTGCAAGCAAGGAAACCATCCGACGCAACAGATTTCTTCGAAAGAGAAATATTACAGAGACCCCTCTACGATTGAAATACTCCACAATTTCGTCATGGTGCTCCAATAATCCCTGCGTTTAGAGGTGACATGTTATTCTCAATTCACTGCACTTTGAGCATCAGAAAATCAAAAGTTGAACACTCTAAGTGCTGAATAAATCTGAAAAGCAAGATATGTATCAGAATCTAAACCAATTAGCCAGGTACTATGTTCAAGCATACAGAAATGCTGATCCATATAACTAATTAAGAAGCAATTGATACTTCCAACTTTGTAACACTGTTCTATATACGTGCCGGAAAAACAAATCCAAGCAATTTTGAGATGACTACGCAAGAATTTAAAGAAAAGAAGAAAAAGGACAGTCTCGAAAAACACGCATGATTCATTTTCAACCATAAAAAATAACCTGTAGTGTAATGAACAAAAACATCATATGCACCCATTTTTTTTCTTATTAAATCTAATTTTACAGAAACAAAGGAACAAAGAAATCTGACCTCTTGACCATAACAGATATGAAGAAGACACAAGGAGAGGCTTATGTCTTTTCCTACCATCTATAAGATGGACAGTGCTACATGGACTCCTCTGTTCTCCCTAGTGTACCAGTTGACTATTTACTATTTAGTATGTCAAATTAGTATAGATATGCTCACATACGTTCCACACAAAAAAATTGGAGTCTCTCTCATGCACAGAGATAATTATCCTCTTTCTATCCCATACAATTTGAAGTATATTGCCAAATTATATCTCATGAGTAATAACATATAACTAATATTCAAACATACCTAAGTACACACGGAAATTTTTTAAGTTGAGGGAATAGGGAGCTCTGATGTCTGGACATGCCCCTGCACCTTCATGTGTGAGTCAAAGTAGTCGAGAGACATGGGATGTTGGCAATTACGGAGTACATAGGTAAGTCTTGATAATTCACTGCACTTCAAGCGCTATGCCCACACTTCAAGTTCCTTGAGGGCTATTCTCGTTGATATCATTGAAACCCCAAGTTATTCATTGCACTTCTCACAGTTTTGTAATGGCTTGTTTCTATGCCTTAAGTGTTTCAACGCCTAATCGGTACCTTGTCCAGTACACCCATCCCATACCAATGTTTCCTACAGGATCTAACATGTAGCAAAATCGAGAGCACTATTTGCGAGCGACTTTGCGGTTCTCCCTACTACTTAGGGCATGAAGTCAATTAAGATCTAAAAAGAAGTATACACAGAACTGGCAGGACCTCACACGAGACCCAAGGAAGAGCAATTGTTTCTTCATATCTATTGACTCGCATTATTAGAGCAGTGATCGTAAGTACACATTTGAATGGCTGGATTGGGCGCGTGATTGGATCACATATCCCACTAGAATTCATTTCCAGTGTTTGAATAGAGCTAATGGTTGAGGGATTGCAAATACAAATTAGACAACCAATCCCACAAACTTGCTGGTATTATTGGTAAAACCCTCAGCGCAGTGGGATTACTCATCCTATGGGATTATATGTCCACTTAGCAACACGGATACTTCTAAGAATGTACTGTGTCGTGTCAGACACAACTCATCAGACACTTCTAGACGCCTGTTTGGATACACACCCAACCATCTCCTATCCTTCATCAAGATTTTATAATCTCAGTTATGCTTCATACAGTTGGGAGAGCACGTCCCTACTACGTAGATACACAACAACATAGTTGTCAAACAGTGAACATAATCGAGAAATGGAAATGGTCCTTTTTCGAATCGCAAATTGGGCAGTGAATCGCTCAGACTCAGTCATTGTGTCTCGAGTAAGTTGAACTAACTAGTTATGGCATTCAATGTGAAAGATATAATGCACTTGTATTGCAGGATATGCTGATTGTAAGAATTCGATGTTTAGAAAAGGATTCAAACAATCATTTTAAGGTCTCTAGGATTATTACGTGCTGTTATTTGTATCTGTCTGTGTCTTTTATTCAATTGATTATGTCATGCTTTATTAACCCATGCACTCATGCAGGTAAAAAAATTCAAACAAAAATGTTAGATCCTAAGAGAAGATAAAAGATTTGATATTTTAACTTTAACCAAAATGAGAAAAAATTGACACTCTAGATTCGTTGATTTTATGGTGTGAGTTTTATTAAAAGATACACAACATCAAAAGTTTTAGTAATAACATGTCTAGTTTGTACCAAAATTCAAATTGTCTATACTTGACCATTTAGAAAGGAAAGTAATGAGAAAATAACCAAAAAAAATCTAACTTTTTTTTAATACTTCTAGATTCACTGTAAGAATGGTATGGTTATCCTATGATTCATACTTCCACCCAATAGATATGAAGCAATAGCTTGGTGTATCGTATTCAATCGTTTGATATATAACGTTCATTGTATGGTTCGAATAACAGAACACATAAAACACATTACAGTTTAACTTGGAATCCAATGATCAAACAATTAAAAATTGCACAATTCACAATTGTATAGGTCGGTAGGTCCTAAATTCTCCTCTTTTAGACCAAGAAATATTCCCTCACCTTGGTTATCACCTTTTACTTATATGTCCATATTTGTAGCATACAATAACTTCTCATTCTTTTCCATTATACATAATAAATAGGGAAAACTCCATGTTTTGCCAGTCCCCTGACATGTCGTGTTCTACAATTTTTTTGGGAATTTCCATGTAGGTAGGTCGGCGTCATGTCACAAATTCATGTCTGTGCTTCTTATACATTCATTGATAGTCCAACCAATCACCTGCAGTGCGTTGGCACTATTGAACCTAGTTTTCCGAGGAGATGGGACAATTGAAGATAGTGGTACTACCAGTAGTATCCGGGATTTGAGATTTCTACTCAAAATGTCAAGCGCCTAACAAGCATGGTTCAGTAGTGTTCCCTAATTGCTAAAATGCCTTGACACATGGGCATCACTATCAATACCTGAGAAATAGATTATCAACAAGTGATACCAAATTTTGTCTAGGATCCAATTTTAGAAATGAAAGAATCATAGGATCTAATTGTATTTAAATGAAGAGGAAGAAACATCACTGCAGCATTGAGTAGCCTGAATAAGAGGGAAATCACGGATATGCTATACAAGTACACGATGACAAATGTGTATGCAATAGCATCTGTGGTGTTGGCATCACTATGTACCACATTATTATACTTTGACACATAACAGATAAAGTTAAGGAGATAAACCTGTCAACCTTAAATGCAAGAAATTAAAAAGGCTATATGCACAAGAGCTCAGGTATCCGTAAATCAATACCACTATATACAGTGTAAATTTACAAATGGAATATCAACCCAAAGACTAGGTAAACTATCTCTAAGTCAAGGACTCAAAAGACAGCTGTCCACATACATATCTTGGAGTGTAAGGAAAACTCCAATCAATTTGACTCAGTAAACATCTACCTAATACAACAAAACTCCAACAAGTATTATCAATTAACCACCAAGCAGTTGGTGGCGAACTCGCTTTGGGTAAAAATCTATGATTCAGTATGGATAAAAGACCTTCCTATGGTATCTGGAAACTACAAAAATCTGTAATACCTTTATACAACCAAGACATGGCATACCTGATTAAGCATCCATTTGAAGCCAACTGCAGCCGAGCAATGATTTTTTGAAGCACTACTAAGCCAGTCCAAGTTGTAAACTCTATCCAAAGTCCTCGTAATTGAAGACATATTATCCCTTCTTTGGTGGACCAAAAATATCTCCCCATTGGAACTCACATTTAGATGACTATTTAATAATGATTCAAACCATCCGCTTCCCGATCTTTGCATTGAGATAATTACAAATAATCGCACGGGATGACACGCACATTCAGCCCTGAAATGCATTGCAACATTAATGTGAGCAAAATTTAGATGAGATACAATTCAGAGGCAGTATCAACAATTTTCACCAACCTGCTAAAGGTTTCAGGCTTTGGATAATGCAAATGGGGAATTTGGGTTTTATCACATCCATCATCACAACAAGGCTTGTCAATGACTTTAATGCTAAGAGGTTCCCCATCTGTTAGGGTATTTGATTGCTTTACGCAGATGGAGCAGATATGCACACCAAAGGCCACTGAGAATATTAGAACTATCGTCCTCAACAATACTTGGGATTTCTTGAGCGGCTTTATGATGAGAGTATCCTGTTATCCCAAAATAATAACCAATGACAAGGATGAGAACTTGAAATGGAGGATAGAAAAGGAATCTGCCAAATTACTCTTTATCCATTGGGGAGAAAAAGAAGAAGAGAGGTGTAGATCCATATCTGATCAGGCTAGACCAAGCCCAGGTCACAAAACAATGGAAGTGCAAAGGACTTACCATCAAAACCCGTCAAGAAAAGTCATTGAAGACACTAAGAACAACATAATGTAGACGACAAAGAAGGTAGGAAATATAAGTTCCACCCAACGTAGAAAAGACCCCTGCATGAAATGGAAATAAATCATGCAGAACCAAAATTATTTTTCCTTGAATAGTAAACAGTTAATAGGACTAGTTTATAAGTAACATTTTAAATGGTAAAGGACACCAGAGTCCAAAAGATGCATAGAGGTTTAGTCGCCATTTCTTCAGAATTCAAACTGATTTTGATAAATTGCACACCTTCTGGGAATGTCTTTACTCAAATCCTGTGTCCCATGTCTCCAAGTACCGGACACATTAAACTCTCATGTCAAGGACATCGAGACACTGCAAAACACGTATTTAAATATGCTTCCTCGGAGAACTTCCAACAGAAATCTAACACAAGATACACATTATTCCTTCCCTTCTTCGAATTGATCATTACTCATAACCACTACCTAAACTCCTCTAAATTGTGCACCCCAAATAGGTTCTAAGTTGCGCAAGAAAAAAAAGTCCCTCAATTTGGGAAATTAAATGAGCAAACTCATTTCAATTTCAATTTGAGTAAATGAGTGGCAAGGACTGTGGAGGATTTATTTGCTCAAAATTTCAAGACTCGTGGCTTTCAAATTTTCCAGTGTCATATGAAACGAAGTTTTACTCAAAATTTACTCGAAGTCAGTAAAAGTTTGAGTAAAGTGATCGAGATAGTCTTAGCAGCAGCAAAAACATTAGGAACAATATACGGAAAAAAAAAGTACATCTTTTAAGCAGTGTTCTAGAAGCCGGCCAGCTAGGCACTAGGCAGTGGTCCAATGCCTGGACTAGGCAGCCGACTAATTTGCGCTAGCCGCCCCTTCTCCGCCCGACCAGCGCCTAGCGATTTTTACGGCATTGCTTTTAAAGCATCTGTATTTAGTGCACCCCAATAACGCAATGTAGTGCTTTTTTCCGCTGTAGAAAACCATATAGAGTGTGCAAAAATGGTACACCAATATCCAAACCCAGACCAAGATATCCAAGGATTTACTTCAAACCCACATTAATGGCTTATCTATCTGCTACTAAATTTCCAAAGTAAAGTTCGGATATATATACAAAATAAAAATAAAAAGGGGGAGATTTTTTACATTCCAGATTACTGAACGTACGCCCCAGAAAAGTTAACAATTGAAGAACCCATTCTCCTAAAAAAAAGAAGCTATTACTTCGAAGTTCAAATGGATTAACAAGCTAAGCTTAGAAAGGCAAGGGAAAAAGAAGAAGAAAAGAAATTGAAAATTGCAGAGAAGTTACCTTATTGAGTGAAAAGATATCTTCAGCCATAGATATCTCAACTAATCAAGAAGAACAAAAGGGTCTTCGCGTAGAGAGAGTTCAGATTCCTCTGCTCTTCATCCCCTTCGGTTCCACATTCTGCTGCCGACCTTTCACACATTACCCACATACACAAACGATATGTATGTATTTATACACACACAGAGACAGGAGAGAGAGAGAGAGAGAGAGAGAGAGAGAGAGAGAGAGGCCTGGTGAAGAACAAGGGGTGCCTTAAAACTCGTAAATAAAGCTCAAGAACCGGGCGGGGAGGGGGGTGACGCTGTCGTCTTGCCCGTCTCTTTCAGATTCACTCTGGTCTGGGGATATATAGTCCTACATTGATTTATAAATGTACAAACTAAACATATAGAGTTATGTATATATATAGTTAGTAAAGTATTTCCTCTTCTGTCGTACAGCAATGCCGTAATATATAATGCGAGACGGACTTCCCACTACCAAACACGAATCATTCAAAAACAAGGTCACAACGTAGGCGTGCCGTGCCAATTGGTAAAGACTAAAAGGGGCAGGGGCAGCACTCGAAGACTTTGACTTTTCTAATTTTTGAGGAACAAATTTTCGAAAACTTTTTTTTTTTGTAAGCTGTATTTACCTAGTGCATTTTTAATTTGTAATTTTTTTCCCAAATCGATAGGAGAGAACATTACATCAAATATCAATTACAAAGTTTAAAGCACAGGACACTACATTAATTATGTGAAAGCCTACGAGAGAACAAAGAACAACAACTCAACCATTATAAGCCCAGTCCAATCCAAACTACAAGCCCCATGAGGAGGAAAAATAATCTCAACGGAAGAACTCCCACACACAAGTAGAAAGATTTAAACTCTTGACCTCCTGGTAAGATGGAAGAGTTCTGACCAATTGAGCTAGCCTTAATTTGGTTGCATTTTTAATTTGTATTTGGCTTATGGATAGTATTAAGTAATAATGCCCCGTTCCGCTAACTAAAATAAGTATTTATTTTTCAAATAAGTACTTATTTTTTGAATTAAAAAGTGATGTTTGTGAGAGAATGACTTGTCTCGTAAAGCGAAAAATAAATATATAAAAATAAAAAGCTCAGGGAAACCGGGCCTAATTTGATTGAGAAAAATAAAATAATACCCTTATATTTGTTGGAGGGTTTCAACTTAAAACGAATTGACTATAAGTGGCGTAACCTCTATAATCTATTAACAAGTTTAGGTGGCTTAGATGAGCGATGTGTGCTAAAGTTTAACACTCCCCCTCATGTGTAGCATGAATGCACGTGGAGGTACGAATTGAAGTGTAACGCCCCTAATTTTGAAAACGTTAAATAGGTAATTTCATTGAAAAACTAAATAGAGTCTGACTCGATATTACAACATAACTCTAACAAGAGTACTATTTAAAAACAAAAGGAGGGGAAACTAGGGTTCCTAACTACAATTCTGTCTGCTCCTCCATCCTGACCAGCTATTCAGTTCTAAAGGCCTTCAAAGTGTATAGTTCACCTTGATCATCTACATAGTCTGGCACATTATACCAGCATCACCATCAATATAATATGTCAGGGTCACCAAAGGTAACACACCGTGAGCTACGAGAGCTCAATAGAATAATTCATACCAACTAACTCTTAAACTTACAAACATAGATCATAAGGTTAACGATTCCACATAGTACAAAATAATTTAACAATAACACATCCACATTCACTATTCAAACTAACGTTGGTGTCCATAATTTTTTGAGTTTCTCCTATGCAACTTGTCGTAGACTGTGTCACCATTTTCCACTTTTCATATACCAAATCATCATTTCGAAAATCATTTTTACACACCCAACCTCGGTTCCGCTGTTTTGGTCTCCCGAGTATCCTCACAATGGTTCCGCCGCACCGGATTTCCATTGGCACACAAAAACATTGAATTTGGCATTGGTTCCTCTCCATGGATAACCAATCCACAATTCAAAACCCTCGGTTCCGCCGCTTTGAATTTCCGAATATCCTCACAATGGTTCCGCCGCTTCGGGTTCCCATGTGGGTTTTCAAAAATCATTAAAACCAATTGTGTTGGCTCCTTTTCGTGGATAACTAAACCACAATTCACCCCTCAGCTCTGTCGCTTCGGGTTCTGGAGTATACCACAATGGTTCCGCTGCTCCGGGTTCCCATTGATTTTTCGAAAATACTTTACACACGCACTCCTTACAATGGGCTACCAAATCCGGTCACATTGCAGTTTCCAAAATATTTCTCTTTTGCAAATCACATCATTCCATTAACCACACCCTAGGTGTCATGCTTCTACTTTCTCAATTTTTATGTCTCGTTTTCATGCAACGACTCCGCGGTAGGACTTTTCACATACGTAATCATAAATCATTCATTGTAATCTTGAAACTAAACTAGCAAGATCATCCAACTCTATATTACTAATCATGCTTAAATCACCACTTAAAGCATAATGCCACATGTACGGACGCCTTTGGAGTGAAAATCACTTATGCTTTATCACACAACAAGTAATACAAACAATTCATGTATACATGCTCATAATCATCCTAAATATCAAAATACGAATACTTCTATCAAATGATAAAGTCTTATCTTTCAAAATCCATTCTTTCCTCTTTTGTGGGAAGTTCAAAACAACATATGTTTATTGGAGTAAAAGCTGGTTATTCCACATGTTCATATCTCTATTAGCAAAAATAAGATTATTAACTAACATGCATTTCAAACGTACAAGTAATATACTACTTATAGTTATACTTAGAGAAGTAAGTAAGGATAATCTACGTATACTTTAGAGATAATGAGAACGAAAAAAATCTACCGTTCTTCTTAGCGGTAGGTACAGCTATGGAAAAAGTAAGTACGTCGGACGGAGTAATTTTCTACGGTGAACTTCCGGTAGCTTTGAAAGATAAATGTTTCTCTCGAAACTAGATCTTAACTAAACTACTTAAACTTTATGAATCAAAAGGGTGGTCGAGTGGCGATTTGGTGGCGGCCTAAGATGAGTTTCTTGAAGAACTCAAGAACAAAAAAAAACAAGTAAGAACAAGGCAAGAATACAAGATTTTCTAGAGAGAGAAGTTGAAAGGTTTCAAGGTGTGTGTTGAATGGCAAGTGAGATGTCCTATTTATAGCAAAACTAATTTTTATTACCCAATGAATAAAATTTTTCCTAGCAATTATTGTCCAATGGTTAAAAGGGCAATTATGAAAGGTATGGTCTTGTCTTGTCCTAAGAAAGCTTTCTTGCAAGAAAGGATAAAATGATATCTAGGCTAGAGAGTAGTCTTCCCATGTCTAGTCAATCTTAGGTCTAGGTTGGAAGCAAATCTAAAATTATCAAGGCTAGGATTGTGTGCTTGAAAAAAACTAGAAATGGGTTGTCACATTGTACTTAGACTTGAGTGTGAAGATGGTAAAAGAGGTAGCTTGCTTGAGTGACCAAACACATGCACACACTTCTCTCTCTCTCTCTCTCTCTCTCTCTCTCTCTCTCTCTCTCTCTCTCTCTCTCTCTTATACTATGTATAAATATATACATATATATATAAGTAAGCTTTTAATGCGGACCTCCGCATCCAAGTAAAGTGCAGACCACCCCATTTCTCCCATTTTTCGATTAAATTTTAATGATCTGAGCCATTCAATGTGTTCAGAACGTGATTTTAAGGGTAAATCGGCAAAAAAATTGACCGGGAAGGGCTTAATTTGAGTAATTTTTATTTGAACCGTTCAATAAAAATAAACAAAAACTGCTCGAATGAAGCCTTTTTCGATTTTTTTTTGCTGATTTCGCTCGAGTACCCTTAAAATCACGTTCTGAACACATTGAGCGGCTCGGATCATTGAAATTCGATCGGGAAAGGGGAGGTCCGCACTTTGCTTGGATGCGGAGATCTGCATTAGAAGCTTACTCTATATATATAACCATATATGTATACTTAGAGAATCTAGGAAAGTAACTTTGGTAGGTAATTTTAGAGTTAGGGCTATAAGTCTTAGGTTTGTATGCATGGCAAGGCTAAGGTTGCTTCTTTTAGAAGCAAAATAATGACTTCTTTTGGTATGAATTATCTTGTCAAATATATATACACTTTGGTAAGTCTAGTCTCCATTATCCAAGGGATAAAAATTTCCCTAACATTTGTTATCCAATGGTTAAAGAGGTAAGTAAGGTTGATATGACTAGGTTTATTTCGTTTAGAAGTAAAGTAATGGCTTCCTATGGTCTAAGATTCTTTTATGACTTGTCTTGTCAAATATATATGCATAATGGCAAGTCTAGTTGCTATTATCCAAGGGATACTATTTTTTCTAGCATTTATTAACCAATGGTTAAATGGATAATGATGATAGGTATGACTTTGATATGTCTAATCAAATCTTGGTTCTCACTATGGCAAGTTCTTCTCCTATTACTCAAAAGACAAAAATTACCCTAACAATTATTGTTCAATCGGCAAAGAGAGAAATGATAGGAAGGAATATATTCTTTGAAGGAATATTCTTTTGAAAGTGACATTTCAATGGAGAGAAAATACAAAGCACTTTCTAGGAAAGTGACTTGACCAAGTAAGCATGATGATGACCTTCCTAGGCCTAAAAGGTTCATAAAGGTTGGAAGGGTTCAAAAGGCTCAAAGATGGTCAAAAAGATCCATCTAAGGTTAGGAGAATGTAATTAGGTTAAATGGTAACTAGATTCCTCTAACCAATTGGTTGGAAACTAATTCTACTAGCCAAGTAGGATTTCTAGCCAAGAAATGTAATTTAAATATTTTATTTAACTCGTTAGGAAAATATACAAGTGCTTTTATAAGCATACTTGTCTTTAGAAAATGACTAAATTGTTCGGTGCGAAAAGATAAAATTTTATAAGTCTCAAATTTAATTATAACGGATTATTAAAATTAAAAGAAACTTTTGAGAGCAAAAAATCAAGTAATTCAAATAAAATTCAAATATTTAACGAAATTTTTATTTACCAAAAATCAGGGTCGTTACATGAAGAGAGCGGGAGATTTGATTCGAGCAACAGAGACTCGACCATGTGAGATGAGGCCATCCAAAGCCTAACTCTGATACTATGTTAAATTTCTTAGAAGGTTTCAACTTAAAATCAATTGGCTATAAGTAGAGTAACCTCTAAAATATTACAAGTTTGAGTGGCTTAGATGTGCAATGTGGAAAAAAGTTTTACACTCTCTCACGTGTAGCTCAGATGCCTGTGGAGGTACAATCGAATTGAAGAGACGGATGATTCAACTTGGGCGACTCTCATGTGCAACCGAAATGCATGTGGAGGTATCATTTGATGAGGTGAGGCGATTAACTTGACCGATAGAGACTCGAACACGTGATATGAGGTCACTTATGACCTAACTCTGGTATCATATTAGATTATTAGAGAATTCCAACCTAAATCAATTGACTATAAGTGGAGTACCCTCATAGAATATATTAACCAAGCTTGGGGTGACTTAGATAAACGATGTGGGATAAAGTCTACTACTCCTCCTCGCATGCAGTTTGGATGCACACAGAAGTACGAATTGAGGAGATCAGGAGATTTGGCTCAAACGACAGAGACCTCGATCACGTGAGATAATGTCACCCAAAATCTAACTCTAATATCATGTTAAATTCCATAGATCATGATGGAGAGTGCATAAATTCATGCGTTGTTGGAACTTGTAAATCAAGCTTTCGAGCCTTTTACATTATTTATCCGTGGTAGGTTTTCGTAATTAGTAATGCTACATACATAATCATCCAAATACAATATCAGACACAAACCCCTCACATATATGTGGAATCCACACATTTCGTAGTTAGTAATGCTACATACACAACCATCCAAACACAATTCTTCACATATATGCCAGACCCCACATTTATGTTAGAGGTTATGTTTGATATTTGTGTTTGAATAATTGTGTATGTAGACCTTTTGTTCACACAAATCGGGAAATAGATTTGATTGTCTATCTTCTTTTTTTTATATAGAGAAAAAATTGACCTACATAGATTATTCAATCAAAGTTTGGAATTGGTTGTCCACTCCATCACTCACTCTCTGTCTCTCTCTCTCTCTCTCATTAATGACTACAAGTTCTCTTTCCCAAGTACGGAGTACATCTCTAGAGTAAATTACAAATATTGCTCCATTTTTTATTCTCTCGAGCTTCTAATTTTAATCCAGCTATTCAATTTATGTGATTCATCAAACAATGAACCACACCAATCGGTCTCCAAGCACGAGGTTCAAAGGGTAACTCCCTTGCTATTGGTAGTATTATTTTGTCAAGTATGTTAATCCTTGTTGTTATATCTCTCTCTTTCTTTCTTTTTTTCCTTTTCTCAATCGATGGAAGAAATCATTTTACAGCAGATATGAAGTACATAATATAAATCGGTGACACTACATCAATTATGAGAGTCCACGAGACAACTAAGCCTAACAACTCAACCAATACAAGAAATAAGCCCATCATATCTCTTGAACTAATTTCTAGGCTTAAACTAACAAAAAGGAGAGAAACAGAGGTAAAATTTTTTTTTACATAATTACAGATAGTTTCCAAAATTTGTCAATAAATACAAGTCAATGGATGTTGCGAAAACTTACTTCAAATCCTCTGACCCCATTAATGAATTGGAATACATTGACCCGAAAGATCAAGGTTTGATTTGAGGGCTCAAATAAACAAGAATAAAAAGGACTGATGATGCATAGGCTGACGATGTATAGAGCTTGACGATTCAAGGTCAATTGACAGTTTGTCTCTTCATTAAAAATAAAAAAAATAAAATATATCGATGGTTTGTCCAATTTTTAACAAAAGATGATGTGAATGTGTACAAATGCATATCCACTATATTGCGACCAACGCGTGTCAGAAAATTTCGCACACATCTATATTTAATTTTGTGCACTTCTATTTGTGTCCCTAGCTTAATTATACCAAGTGATGAAATTACATAAAGTGATGTAAAATAAAACTTATATATATCATAGTATCATTTTGATCAAAATTAAAGTATTATATTTGAAAATTGACTTAAAATATTTTATAGTTACATAAGCAAGATACTCCAATGCTCGAATATCTCATTTGACCATCATCTGATGAAAAATAAAATTCATCACAGTGTCATCTAACGGTCAAAAGATTTAGGTTTATTGGATCTCATCAAACAGTGACTAAATGCTTAGCTTAGTTGAATTTATTTTCATTAAAAATAAATTTTGCATGAGACCTAACAAAGTGTAAGCGAGAGATCATTATCCTTTCGATCGATCTCTTTAATTCCTTTTCCTTTCACTTTACATAATGTCCATGATGAAACGTGATTAACAAATTTAATACAGTGCATGTGGGCTGAACTGAACTCTATCGATCTGTTTCCTTTACTTTGACATGAAGATATGTAAAAAGTGGGATACCTTTATGGCATATATATATATATATATATATATATATATATATATATATATATATATATATATATATATATATATAGCAATTAAGAGCCTACGTACGTAATAGGTTGGAGACATTGCTTTAATTAATCAACTAATTGAGCTTAATTAGTTAGCCAGTTTTAATTAGTTAGTCAGTTAGGTTAGGTGTCACATAACAACAATTCGTGAAGGAGACAGCAAAGCTAATTAATGCTGTTCTTTCCCATTATAATCTAATCCCATCATAAAATAAAATAAAATAAAATAAGGGAAGAAGAAGAAGAAGAAGAAGGAGCAGCAGCAGCACGATCTAGATTTCTGACAAATTAAGGAAATTTTCAGAAACAAATCTTTGCAGTTTCTTCTCCTATTTCTATCATGATCAGTATTTGGAGGAGATTTATACAGTCTAGCTAACATGCAAATATATATTTTTCTTTTCTTCAACCAAACACGTATATATTTCTTTAATTATTTTGATTGCAAATGCATATTTTGATGAAGGATTCGAGAATTAAATTAAGTATAGTTCGCACACATATATTGTAGATCTTTTCCTGACGATCCAAGAAGTTTAAAATGTGGAGATTGTCAGATAATTTGTCCACGCAAAAAATTAAGTTGATCGGACATGTCCATAGCAACTTGATAAGAGCATTTTATTGAATAAAAAAATGATTAAACTTTGTATTTTTTTTGAGTAAAAGTATTTCCATGAAGTGGTTTTTAGAGTCTAATCAACATAGATTTTTGAATGGACAATTTATTTGATGAGCCCTGCCATATGAACGGTTCAGATCGACAAGGGGAGATATAGCTATGGACATATTGCACTTACAGGAAATTAGAGTCCTTTTGTTAAGTGACAAAGTAAGAAAAACAGAATAATAAAACAAAATTTTGCAAATTGTATTTCGCTGCTTCACCACTCAGTTCACCGAATTCTTTTAACCTTTGATGTTAAATAAAAATAGATTTTTTATTTTCCTTTGTTAAATAGATGTATCTTAATGAAAAATTTTAGCGGTGAATACATACGTGTGTGTTTAGAAATTTTTGGAATGGTGTATAATTGTAGTTGACAGTGGAATTCTTTAAGGTTATGAATAATTATGTGCCCCAATTATAAGCAATATCTGGGTCTGTCACTGCTCACTAGTATTAAAGTTTGCAACTGCAAGTTTGTATAATATTTTCATTTTTTTTTTGTGCATCATAACTAATTTAATTTTCATCTCTATAAGAAAAATCCATAGTTTGAATTCTGCTAGCTGCCTTGAATTGCTTCCATTTAACGATAACGATATCGCCTTCCACGACATTTAAGTGGAAATTAAACATGGTCCTTAATTACTTTTGATAATAAGGATATGATCATTATTACATTGATACTCAAAATTGCGAATGGTCCCAAGAGCACACAATTCCAATAGGTTTTCACCTACACTAATTATCGACTAATAATATTGGATGTTGCTCAGACGCCATTAAAGTTTTTATTTTTATTTTTAATGGGCCTGTGTGCATCTTGACTAAGATTTGAAATATTTGGCTTCTATGATATTCGAACATACAGCCTCATAGAGGACACCTGGGCAAATTCCTTGAGGTTCTATCGTTCAGACATCGTTAGAGCTATCTACTAATTATAAGTCATAATAATTACAACAAAGACTTAATTCAAATCCAAAATTAACAATATGGTAGAATTGGTTGCCCAAAATATTAGTTGAAATGAGTGCAAACTAACTGGAGTATAAAAAAAAGCTAATACTTTATACAAATACTATAAAATAAAATAAAAAAGCCCACAACATAATCTAATTATACGACTTCACACTTAATTCTTTTTTTTTCATATTTTTTTGCAGAACATGTAATTAGATTTTCCTTGAACGGTGCTACCTTCGTGTCCAAATCTTGGCTCCACCCCTGTTTATATGGATTATTTTCCTCTTTATTTACAAAAATATTAGTTTGTAATCAATCAATCAATCTATTTATCTATCTATCAATATACTATAGGAATGTGTAAGCCTTCAAACCCTCATTTTTAATTTCCTAGATTTTTCATTTTTTATTATTCATTTTTCATCACACATCTTTCATATATAGAATGAGACCAATACTAGCGTGCATCGAACATGGGACCGGATAAAATATTAAACTATTTTTTATCAACTAGCGTTTTTGCCCGTTCAATACATGAGACTGAAAATAAACCAATGAATTTTTTTTTATCCCATGCATCGAATGGTCACAAACGCTAATATATATATACAAATGTGTTTTACCTTCAAAAGAATTCAAATTTTCAATCCTAATTTTTTAGATTTTGGATTTTTTTAATTTATTTATAAAAAGGAAGGGAGTGGTATAGAAACGTGTGGGGTGGGGCAAGAGAGAGACGTGGGAGAGGGTGTGCATATGGAGGAAAAATTATCCTATGCTCCTGGCACACCACAACGTTGTATTTCAAACTCATGCTCCACCACACACGTTTTTTAAGACATAGAATGAAAACAAATGCTAGCGTGATTGAAACACGAGACCAGGGAAAAAAAATTTAACCTATCTCCTTATCAATTAGGGTTGTGCCCGTTCGGTGCACCGGATGAAAAAACACCAATTTTATTATATTGACGTGGTACGATTTGTTCACATGCGGTCTAGAGAGTTTTTTACGTACAACGATCGACAATGCACATGCATGTTAAACCAAGACACATGCATATACAATGTGGAGAAATCTTTTCTCACAAACTTGCATATGGGTTGATGTTTGTTTAAAAAATTAGACTTTTCAAAGTTTTATTATTATTATTATTATTATAACTCAGAATGTCCAGTTCAACAAATGCATATTTCGATTAATATTTAGGGATGGTGGGGCCCAAAATTATTAAAAGAAAAGTAAACAGGGCCACATGGCCCACATCCATGTAAAATGGTCACCTTTTACTCTATTTACGCAATGCAAGTATGCAACAACTCGTCATTCTAGAGGCATTTCAGGGGGTTGAGTAGAGAAGAGAAAAAGGAGAACGAACTTATAAGAAAGAAGCTTTGGGAAGTGGGAACTCCATCCATAGAAAACAAGAAATTCTTTGGAGACAAAAATCGCGAGAATGTGGCTGAATCTTGGTGATAAGAATAATACGTCTTATTTTCAGAACCTGTTGGAATGTCAATTTTGTGAAAATATTCCATATTACTAAAATTTGCATGAGCGAATGATTGAGAGTAGTAGCGGACGTACGGTCCTACTAAAAGATTGTGCAACTCAGCCATTATGATCAAGTACTAATTTTTCTTGTTCCTGATAACTCACGGTGTTCGAATCAACTTGTGCGCATCTTGACTACAGTAATTTTTAGGAGATCACCAATCTTATCGTCCACTAGTAGAAAGGCTAGATTAAAGTTAGGGTAATTCCCACCAGGTGATGCCTCAATAATAAGGAACACTTGAACATTCTTGTAGGAGTTGGTAAAAGATTGTTTAAAGAAACCAGTTTCGGATGAATATATAGCAAAATTAGGTGTACAAGTATTAGTATATAATAAGTTTCCGCCTCCAGTGCAGAACTGCTACGACATTTGATATAGTCAGACTCTCCATAGAGTTGGAAGGTGGCTATCATCAAGAATTTTATAACTGGCATTTGCTACAGAAACTGCACTTGCTAATTAATTGTAAAGGCATAGGAAACCAAAACCAAACAAAAAGAAAAGGAAAAAGCCAAACAGGGAGGGAACAGACAGATGAAGAAAAAATCCACCGTACAAGAGAAGGTGAGTCATTAGAACTCATAAATTGCTACTAGTATTATTTTGACAAAGTACATAATTTTTTACAAATAATCAATCACTTTCAGCTTTATAAATGCCGACACCTTCCCTACAACAACGAACGAAAAAAGAACAAAAAATTAAAAACAAAGAAAAAAAATGGTAACTCAGAACCGTAAGGTTATAAGGATCTGGAAGAATCTCTTGCTATTTAAATCACTAAATGTCATGTTTAACACTGGGTTAGTATCTCAGCACCGTCCTTAGTTATCAATATGGTATGCTCAAATTGTGCAGATAGGCTTCCATCCTCTGTGACGACTGTCCAATTGTCGTCCCACATTATAGGATTTATGCTGCCTATTGTCAGCATCGGTTCTGCACAAAAACATCATAAGAACATATCGATATTGATGACAAATGCATAAGCATGACAAGAAACAAACCAGACATGGGCATCATCCAGACATTACCACTAGGGCATTAGTTGTCTGTTTGCATTCTGTTTCTCCCTTTTACATGATGTTTCGTTGTTTGTATGGATGTGTACAGCTACACATCCAAGACAGACTTGCATTTGAAGGAGGGTGTTGGATAGCTCGATATAAATTGTAGGGTCCATTTCTTAACAACTAAAACTGCCCGGGACAGTTAATTAATTTAACATAATGGATAAAATCAGTCTCCGAAGAAAGATAATGATATTTGATAAGTTGCTTTAGATAGATAAATGCAATGAAGTACTAAACCAAAGGTCTGGATCATGTATTAGTACATATTATTTGCTTTTTACTACTATTACAATACCATTAGCTTGCAGTGAATAAAAGAATCATGTACATGACTTTGTTTGGTTTGGATTTTGATGGAGGTTTTTGGGATACGAGAAGAGAGAGATAGATAGAGAAATGAGAGTAATAATTGCCTAATTGGGGAGAATTTATTAGGGACCATGCGCACAAAGAAAGGGTTGGGTCTCTAGACCTGAACTGAACACAGTCGTGATGCCTAGATCACCGGGATATCACTCGCAGTTGATATCCAAAATACAAGCAATTACAAAGGCAAACATATCAGTGGACACTGGACAGTTGTTACAAAAATCCGTCAAACATTGTTATTTGAGTCTGTTAGGTTTGCTGGGGACAAATTGTCCCGTGAGGTTTCCTCAACAGAGTTCTAAAACATTTGATAGTTTCACCTCCAGAGAGTTGACAGTGTTGTTTAAGCATATACACAATTGAACATTTCAATTTTCAACTATCATGTTCTTTCTATTTGGCCAATGGCCATCTTTTGAAACCGATTATCAAGATAGCAAAAGACCAATAAACAATAGTAAACTTTTCCAGCAAAGAAGGATCATCAAGATTAAGTAATTGGAAAACTAAAGTTTTCATAATGAACTTTAAGCCATTTGTTTAGTCCGAGTTCAGAGAGTACTCAGATTAGGTGTCGAATTTCCCACAAGTAACAAGTGTACCTAAGCAAGGACACCTTGCCAGAGGCAACATACGGGTGTCTGCCACGAACACTCTCCAAAAATCTGTCCGACACTTAAAACCAAAAGTGTGATAAGCCCTCAATAGTGTGAATAATGGGGCTAATCTCTCTCATTTGTCACGCACACATGCATATAATTGCTTGATTTGATTGATATTACGCAAAGGTGTGTCGTGTGATAGTTACAGGAAAATCATGATAATAAGGTGCGTATTGAAGCCATGGATAGCTCCCACATGTGTCCAAGAACCCAAGGCCATGTGGAGTCCCACTACCAAGTCCCAAAAGTCATTGGAAGAAGCCTCGGAGAGGTGCGGAACGGCCGAGGGTCAAGCGAGGAAGAAGCAAAGAAGAGAAGAAATTCCCAGATTGCTATCGGTACCAGCCTAAATAAAGGTACTGCTCAGGACTGAAAATAGCAGCTTTGGTACTGGTACCACCTAATTTGGGACTTAGGTAGTTTCATGGCTTCTCTTATTTTGTGTTTAATCTAGGTTTGTGAATGGATAGAAACCCTAACTTTTGGTCTAAACTTAAAGTTGTTAAACTTCTTTAATTGTGTGTAGACAAGTTGCTTGGCACACACAATGCTTGGAACCATGGCAGTCTAGGTGTTCGATATGCCTAAACGAGTTTTCTTCCATTTCCAAACCCCTTTTATGAGTTAAACTTTGTTTTCATGGCTAAATCCTCTGAGTGAGATTAAATGACTTTGAATCTCACTTGAGTTATCAAAGAGAAGCATTAAACGGCCTAAGTTATGATTGATTAAACCCCTAGACCTTGTGGCTTTTAATTTAGAGCTTAAACTTCGTTTTCTAGTCAAAATTAGGAGGTAGAAAGAGAATTTCACCCTCAAATCAAAACTAGAGGTTGGCTGTCCTAAACGGCAAAACCCTAGGTAAACCTTACGACCTAGCTACATTGGCTCCCTGTGGATTCAACACTCAGGCTTCCGAGTTATCATGCTACAACCGACCTAGCCCTCCGCTTGGCGCAACCACTTCTACGACACACTTAGGTCCAACAAAGCATTTTTGGCACCGTTGCTGGGGACAAAGGTAGCTAAAATCGAAGGTAATGCTTTACGCCAACTGTAAGTTTTCCTCTCTTTTGCTTTTTAGCACACACTCACTAGTGCATGCGTGTTTATCATAGAAATCGATTAAATAGACTAGTGAGTATTGATCCCCCTGTGGTGGAAACAATGACAAAAGAGGCGGCACGACAACCTGCCGTGAGGACTATGCGGCATTTCCTTCATCCCGGACGTACTTCGCAACCATCCAGCATAGTCCTCCCAACCAAAAACACCACCAATACTTTCAATGTTAAGCCAGGCATAATAAATTTGTTGCCCCACTTCCATGGCCTTGATCATGAAAGCCCTTATAATCACATTAGTGGAATTCGAGGAAGTGGTGGCTACAATGGTAAGCCAAGCCGGAAAAATGGAGTCTACGCGATTGAGACTTTTTCCATTCTCGGTGAGAGTGAAAGCCACAACTTGGCTAAATTCTTTCAAACCTCAATCGGTGCGGACTTGGGCTGACTTTCAAAGAGAATTTTTCAAGTTCTTCCCCATTTCATAGAACGAGATTCCTTATTGAGCAAATACAATCTTTTAGGCCCCGTTCAGTTGCACGGAAAGGATGGTGTTAAGTTATGGATTTGTATGTAATTAGTTGTAATCTACACTTTATCTCTTATGTAAGTAGATTAGAAGAAAGAGGTCTACTGTGTAATTCCTGTTTCAAGTTGTATAAGTATAACGTAATGAGAAAATAACAGTAACCTTTTTAGGTCTCAATTCTGGCATCCAATTTTACATGGTATCAAAGCACCGATCTTGAACGGCTGCTATACAACCTACCGACAGGCCCTATTGTCTCCGACGACGCCGTACGCCGCACGGCAGGCCTTGTTCTTACCTACCGACGATCTGGACGTTGTTCCGATCTGGATCTGGATCTCGCTGAACTGTTTCAGCCCTTGAACCTTCTTATCCACCGCCGACGAGCCTCGTTCCAGCTTCTCCGCCGCCGTCGACCTTTGACCAGGTCGTGTATCTGCTTCCGTTGAGGCTTACGACACTGTACGACGTCCGACAGTCTTGGATCTTGCTCGACGGGCACCGGCGATTACCTTCTGACCTTGTACAACTTCGGGTTCCTACCGACACCCACTGGGTAATAACGTACAGGTGTATTTAAGGGATTAGGACTGGCTAAAGTTTTTGTTTAAGAGTTTCAGAAAATTGGACCTTCCTTTTTTCTTTTAATTTCTCCTGGACTGAACAGTTGGTGATTATTATTTTTACCTTACTGTGTACTCTTGGTTGTTTATTGTAATTTGGGTTTGTTGCAATGTCGGAGGATAAACAAAAGGCTTCCGCTAGTACAAATGATGAGTTGAGTCGTGTAGGGCCTCTAGATAATTTTTCTCTGGATATTTGCCATATTAAGTTGGATGGTGCCAACTATTTGATTTGGTCTCGTACCTTTACCTTGGCTATTGAGGCCAAAGGGATGTCAGAGTTCATTGAGAGTCCTGTTGCTCCACCTGTTGAGGCGATTGAACTCAAGAAATTTAAATCTCGGAAATCATTAGTCATGACATGGTTGTTTAACTCTATGAGAGCTGATATTCGCCATACTTTCCTACTGCTTGATACTCCATATCAGATTTGGACTACTGCTGCCCAAACCTATTCTCAGCAAGGTAATGATGCACAGTGTTTTGAGTTGAGGAAGAGGCTCCGTACATTGGAGCAAAATCATCGTTCTGTTGCTGTGTATTTTGCTGACTTGAGTGGAGCTTGGGGGGAATTTGATTACTATCAGGGTTTTCAAGCTGTTTGTGCCGTGGATGCTGCTAACTGGCTAAAACGGATGGAGAAAGAGCGTGTTTATGACTTCCTTGCTGGTCTTGATCTGGAGCTTGATCCAATTAGAGTACAGGTGTTGGGTCGTGTTCCATTTCCGTCCTTGGGAGAGGCCTATTCTATTGTTCAGCAGGAGGAGAGTAGGAGGGGTGCTATGTTGCACCCTCCTATTTCTGATCGTTCTGCCCTGATTGCTACTCCTCAGGGTCCTTTTGATTCTGATAGTGGGCCTATTCCCCAGGGTGGCAAGTTACAGTCAAGTACTAGCAGCAGGCCTCTTGATCGTGCGTCACTCCAATGTGATTATTGCCATAACACAGGTCATACCAGAGATTTTTGTTGGAAGCTACACGGCAAGCCCACTCGTGGGCGCGGGGGTGGACGCAGTGGCCATGGCCGCGGTCCGGTGCGTTCTCGGGCCCAAGCCCATGTTTCGGAGTCTACAGTCAGCACCTTGCCTGATTCTGGGATTCAGGCATCATCTGGTCATATTGGTGGTTTCTCTTAGGGGGAGATACAAACTCTCAGGCGCCTTATGGCTCAGGCTGATTCTCCATCTACTATAGCTCCCTCCAATGCAGCTCCTACTTCATCATATTTTGCTCATACAGGTATCTCGGCTAGTGCATTTACTGTCTCTTCTACCATTCCGTGGATTATAGATTCTGGTGTCTCAGATCATATGACTGGGTGTTCTTCTGTATTTGATTCTTACTCTACTTGTTCTGGTAAGGATAAGGTCCGAATAGCAGATGGGTCATTCTCTGCTATCTCAGGGAAGGGTTCCGTTCGCTATTCTCCCTCTATTTCTCTCTCTTCAGTTTTACATATTCCTAACTTTGCCACTAATCTTATGTCTGTTAGTAGCCTTACTCGTTCTGCAAATTGTTCCGTGACCTTTTTTCCTACTCATTGTGTCTTTCAGGAACTGGATACGGGGAAGGTGATTGGCAGTGGTAAATCACATGGTGGCCTCTATTTTTTGGAGTCTGCACCTCGTCCAACCATGTCATGTGGCCTTGCTCTGCAAGCAGATACGGGTGCACCTCTTAATATGTTACATTAGTGGCACCGTAGATTGGGTCATCCCTCATTTGGAATTTTAGAGAAACTTTTTCCTAATTTAATAAGGCATTGTCCTAAGAGTCAGTTTTTTTGTGAAGCATGTGAGTTTGGAAAACATAAACATTCTTCTTATGCACCTATTAATAAACGGAGTGCGTCTCCTTTTACTGTTATCCATTCTGATGTTTGGGGTCCTTCTCCTGTTACCTCTCTTAAAGGTTTTCGATGGTTTGTCACTTTTATTGATTGTTATTCTCGTGTTACATGGGTGTATTTACTTAAGTCAAAAAGTGACGTTTTTTCTTGTTTCAAATCTTTTTATGCCATGGTACGCACTCAATTTGATACAACTATCAAAATTATCCGTAGTGACAATGGGACTGAGTATATAGATAGGAATTTTAGGGCATTCCTAGACGAAAATGGCATTCTTTATCAGACGACTTGTGCTGACACTCCACAACAAAATGGAGTTACTGAACGCAAGAATCGTCATCTTGCTAAGGTAGCTCGCTCTCTTTTATTCACCATGAATGTTCCCAAATTTTTTTGGGGAGAGGCAATTTTAACTGCTACTTATCTTATTAACCGTATGTCATCCAGTGTTCTCCAGTTCGAAACACCTATTGCATGTCTTCCTCACAGTTCTCGTGTCACCACTCTCCCACCACGAGTGTTTGGTTGTGTCTGTTTTGTTCATGCCCCTCATCCCCCTGGAGGCAAGCTCGGTCCTAAAGCCCATAAGTGTGTCTTTATAGGGTACTCTCCTACCCAGAAGGGCTATAAATGTTATGATCCTCACTCTAGAAAGTTTTATGTCTCTATGGATGTTACTTTTTGGGAAACCGTGTCCTTGTACTCTCCCTCCACTCAATCTCTTCAGGGGGAGCATCGGCAAGAAGAGATGAGGAAGGAAGAGATGTTTGCCTCTTTTCATAATCACGGTGAGGGGGAGAGGAAACAATTTAGAGATGAACCAATATCTGCTGAAAGAGCGACTCATGACATTGGTGACAATATTGAGGAACTACCACAACGGCTGAAAGGGTCTAACTTAAAGACCTACATTAGACAGAAGAAAGGAAAGTCTTCATGTGTAATACCACCTTGTCAATTACAATCCCTTGCTCCAGTTCCGGATTCCTCAGCTGACTTATCTGGTAATGAATCTTCTCCTATTGAGCCTCCCCTTATTGAGTCTGATAATCTTCCTATTGCTCTTCGGAAAGGTGTTAGGTCATGTACTCAACATCCTATCTCTCAATTTGTCTCTTATGATCGATTATCTCCTTCGTACCATGCCTTTGTTTCGTCTCTTTCTTCTATAAGTATTCCACAGAATTGGCAGGATGCATTCATAATACCTAAGTGGAAAGGAGCTATGGTAGAAGAGATGACAGCTTTGAAAAAGAATGGCACTTGAAAGCTAGTATCACTTCCAGGAGGAAAGAAATCAGTAGGATGCAAGTGGGTTTTCACTGTTAAGCAGAATGCTGATGGTACAATTGAGAGATACAAGGCGAGACTTGTTGCCAAGGGGTTTACTCAAACCTATGGTATTGACTATGAGGAGACGTTTGCACCAGTAGCAAAGATGAACACTGTGCGAGCTCTGCTTTCTTGTGCTGCCAATTTGAATTGGCCCCTTCACCAGTTTGATGTGAAAAATGCATTCCTCCATGGTGAGTTAGAAGAGGAGGTGTATATGGACATACCACCAGGTTTCTCTTCCTCTGAAACTGAAGGGAAGGTGTGTAAATTGAAGAAGGCCCTATATGGGCTAAAGCAATCACCTAGAGCGTGGTTTGGCTGATTTTCCAAAGCTATGTTGGGGTTTGGATACAAACAGAGCCATGCAGATCATACTATGTTTATCAAGGGAGGTGCTGGTAAGATTGCTGTCCTTATTGTGTATGTTGATGACATAATAATGATAGGCAATGATGTGAATGAAATTCTTAATCTCAAATCTAGTCTGGCTCAAGAATTCGAGATTAAGGATTTGGGATCACTAAGATACTTTCTTGGTATGGAAGTGGCAAGGTCTGATAGAGGTATTTTTATCTCCCAGCGGAAGTATATACTTGATCTTTTGGAAGAAACAGGTATGTTGGGTTGTAGACCTGAAAATTCTCCTATTGAGGCGAATCACCGTCTTAGTGGCAATGTGGGGGAGTGCACTGACAAGGAGAGATATCAGCGACTTGTGGGTCGACTAATATACTTAGCTCACACTCGACCAGATGTTACTTATGCAGTGAGTGTTGTTAGTCAGTTTATGCATGATCCTCGTGCTTCGCATCTGGATGCAGTTTATCGTATCTTAAGGTACCTCAAATCATCTCCAGGAAAGGGAATTTTGTTCTCTAATCATGGTCACCTGCAATTGGAAACATTTACTGATGCTGACTGGGCTGGTTCTGTGGATGATAGACGCTCTATTTCTGGTTATTGTACTTTCATTGGGGGAAATTTGGTTACTTGGCGAAGTAAGAAGCAATCAGTGGTCGCCAGGTCTAGCGCAGAAGCTGAGTACAGAGCTATGGCTCATGGCATTTGTGAGCTCTTGTGGCGCCAAACTGTGTTACGTGATTTGGGAATTGTTGATAATGGTCCTATGAAACTCTATTGTGACAATAAGGCTGCCATCAACATTGCTCATAATCCTGTTCAACATGACAGAACGAAGCATATAGAGATTGACAGGCACTTCATCAAGGAGAAGCTGAGCGCGGGTTTGATATGTATGCCTTTTGTGAGATTTGAAGATCAACTAGCTGACATATTCACTAAAGGGCTTGGTAGCAAGAGTTTCCACCTCATTGTGTTCAAATTGGGCTTAATTAATATCTTCGCACCAACTTGAGGGGGAGTGTTAAGTTATGGGTTTGTATGTAATTAGTTGTAATCTACACTTAATCTCTTATGTAAGTAGATTAGAAGAAAGAGGTCTACTGTGTAATTCCTGTTTCAAGTTGTATAAGTATAACGTAATGAGAAAATAACAGTGACCTTTTTAGGTCTCAATTCTGGCATCCAATTTTACAGATGGAAAAATCAACTTTCCTATGACTTTCTACATGTTCAGTTACCAGGAAAGTTGTAGGACTATGAGTTTCAACTTTCCCACTGAGAAACACTTTCATGCAAAACAGGTCTTGCCAAAAGGAAGGAATTCTTGTTTTACTGCAAGATTTCTTGTTAAGAGAACACACACAGAAAAATAAATTTCATTTTCCTTTACTTCACCTCACTTCACTTTTTCTGGGAACAAATTTTCCACAACATTCCCAACAATTGAACGGGGCCTTAAGAGGAGAGAGAGAGAGAGAGAGAGAGAGAGAGAGAGAGAGAGAGATTCTATTAATGTTAGGAAAAATATAAGGATTTGTTGAACTCCGTTCCACATCATGGCTTCGAAGAATTTCAAAAAGTTGCATATTTTTACGGCGGAGTTTCCCATAAGAGCTGTCAACTTATTGACAAGATGTGTAACAGAAAATTCTTAGATAAACAACCCGAAGAGGCTAGGGAATACCTTGATGCTTTGGCCGAAAATAACCAATCCTGGAATTACTCGAACCCCTCTGACTAGACCAATGCTAATCTTGGTCCAAGTAGTTCCGAGAAATTCAATGTTGGTGAGCATGGGGACCTATCCCTTAAAGTCGCTCAACTCACCCGTAAGCTTGAAACGATGGAGTTGAACAAAGACAATGAGGTGGCTGCGGCTTGCAGTGGCCAAGGTGGAGGAGGTGTCATTTGCGAAGTGACGAGGCATTCCAGGAGCGATTGCCCCACAATTGCCGCTTTCAAGGAGGTTCTCCACGGAGCTGCCCAAGCAAAAGTCAACGCCGTCAACCAACGTTTCAACCCCTACTCTCAAACATACAACCCCGGGTGGCGTACTAATCCAGCCTTTCGATCTCCCGGACCATCTCAAGGTCCACCTCCTAATCCATCTCAATCTTTCCGTCCTCCTCAAGGCCAAGGGCCTCCACAATTTCCCCCGAACCAACAAGAAGGGTTTGCCCCCTCCAGACCATCTCAAGGTCCGGAAGGTTATCAGCCTCCGCATAAGCGTT
This sequence comes from Rhododendron vialii, assembly GCF_030253575.1. Lineage (NCBI taxonomy): Eukaryota > Viridiplantae > Streptophyta > Magnoliopsida > Ericales > Ericaceae > Rhododendron > Rhododendron vialii. Next base: position 19,512,429 of record NC_080566.1, read on the forward strand.
CTTTGGAGGATATTCTTCAAACGTTCATCCATGGGCAAACCACAATCAATGAGCAAAATGCTTAGATGTTAGGGGAAATTCGTTCTCAGTTAACGAAGTTGACCACTTCAGTGGGGTGCTCCAATAGGAAAAAGGGAAGTTCCCTTCCCAACCTCAAGCGAACCCCCAGGGTCAACACTTCATGAGTAGCTCTTCGGCTCCAAATTCGAATGTTGAGCATGCAAAGTCGATCACCACTTTTGAGGAGTGGTAAGGAAGTTGATAAAGCTATACTTCCTAAGCCTACCATTCCTCCAGTGACTCCTCTTCCCAACCTTACAAATTCTAACATCTTGGAGCCCACTCCAACTGATAATCAAGAGGCATCTCAAGTGGTTGAGCCCAATGCTCCCATTTCCCCCATCTCTCCCATACCGCACCTTACCCTCAAAGGTTGAGAGTGCCGCCCAAACCATGTTCGAACACCGAAGTGTATGAGTTGTTCAAACAAGTGAAAATCAACATCCCTCTTTTGGATGCCATCAAACAAATACCCTCGTATGCTAAATTCTTGGAGGACTTGTGCACCGTTAAGTGCAAGTTGAATGTGCAGAAAAAGGTGTTCAAACACCGAGGTGTATGAGTTGTTCAAACAAGTGAAAATCAACATCCCTCTTTTGGATGCCATCAAACAAATACCCTTGCATGCTAAATTCTTGAAGGACTTGTGCACAGTTAAGAGCACGTTGAATGTGAAAAAAAAGGTGTTCTTGACGGAGCAAGTGAGCTCCATTATCCAAACCAATATCGCGCCAAAATACAAAGACCCCAGGTGTCCAACGATTTCCATCATGATTGAGGGAAAGAGGGTTGAGAAAGCCCTTCTTGATTTGGGAGCGAGTGTCAATTTGTTTCCTTTTGCGGTTTACCAACAACTTGGTTTGGGTGAGATGAAACCCACCAAGGTCACTCTTCAACTCGCGGACGGTAGTGTCCGGATTCCACGTGGGTCGGTGGATGATGTGCTCGTACAAGTGGACAACTTTGTCTATCCTGTAGATCTTGTTGTTTGGACACTTACCCCATAACCACCACCCATGCTCAAACCCCAATCATCCTCGGAAGTCTTTTCTTGGTGACGTCCGACGCTGTTATACATTGTCGGAATGGGTTGTCGAATATGTCTTTCGGTAACATGACCATAGAGCTTAATGTTTTCAACATTGGGAATCAAATGGAGGATGATGATGACATCCACAAAGTAAGTCTTATCAACACTCTGGTGCAAGAGCACATGGATAACATTTTGTATGCGGACCCCTTAGAGGTATGCCTTATCGCCGAGGAGACCTCGTTTCTTGACTCACCGAAGGTAGAGTCCTTGTACTCTCCTTTAGACGTGGAGGATGCTTGCGGGAAGGACACTTGGACCCCATGGTTCGAGGAGTTGCCTCCCCTTGAAAGCAAAGCTCTTCCCTCCTCCAACCACCTAAGCACGAGCTAAAAACCCTAACCCCACCCCTCTCTTAGCTGTGGGTAATGTTGACAATGTGTACTCTCTCCCTTGTTGGGCTCATCATGACCCTCAAGGCTTTAGCAAAAAAGGGCACAACTTCCAGCGATCAATCTAACAAGGAGGGGAAAAGGCCTATGAGTGTGGAGGAGCGGGCTAAAAAATTGAAGCAGGATCTTAAGGAGAGGAGGAAATGGGTGGAGACATTGAAGTCAAGGGGGTTGAAAACTGAGTCATATCCCAAGCTTCATCATGTCACTTGGATCACTAATATCAGGCTAAAGGTCAGTGCCATTCACCATTGGCCATGGAATGTGTGTCGTTATGCCTCTTCAGTCAAGCAATGTGACAATTATTCCCCTTTGAATGCCTCAGTCAAGCAATGTGAATTATTCCCCTTTGAAAGCCTCAGTCAAGCAATGTGACAATTAATTTTTTTTTGGTTATATAATTGTGCTTAGTAGTTTACTTATTTGTCTTCATATTATTTGGCCCTTGTGTGTTGTCCTCCCTCCTTCCTTTTGGTCCAGTAATTGTGCTTGGTAGTTTAGTTATTTGTCTTTATTTTAATTGTTGTCCTCCTCCTCTCCTCTCTTCTCCTGCATCAATCGTACTTACCGTACTTTTGTTGTAATTAGAGCCTTGCTTATGTAGTTCAAATATGTTAGGAAATGATCCATTATTCCATAATGCCATGGAAATGCATGAAAAATATTTTTCAAAGGGTAGCGATCTCCATTTTTCAAAAAAAAAAAAAAAAAACACCGGTCAAAATGTCGGTGTTGTGCCATGTGTTCACATCGGTGCCACATAGTAATTATATTTCCAATCAAATAATATAAATCTCCAAGGCAGAAGGTCAGGAATAGAAGTAATTTGCAAGAAACAAAAAATACATTACCAATTGTAAAGGTTTGATTCAAGATCATGCGTCCAGGATCCTTGTTTCCTATATAGAAAGGATACTCAATACGTCAAATTTTCAAGAAAACATGCTTGTAGGTCACGTGTAAAGGAGATCGCTCAAGAGAAATACTGTAGTGCATAATAACTGGATCAGCATGGAAAACACGTCCCACTCCGTGACCAACAAACTGTCGCACAACGCCATAGCGATGTATATCTGCATGGTCCCTTCAAAAGAAAGCATTGATTAGAGAAATTATGATCACCATCACCACCTAAGAATTTCAACTGGTAAAATCCCTTGATGCTGCCATCAACAAAACAAAAATTTGGAACATACTATTTTATGATATAAAAGTAATATCAGAAGAATCTCCACGTAGCCTGCAGTAAAAACTGGATATACAGCAGATCAAGTTTGAAACAACACCAGGGAATGTATTAGCGGTTCAGACAGACATTTACTAGGTAACCCCCTCGGTTAGCATTGGACATCAACAAGATAACCAAAAACTAACATATTACAATCAAACTTAGATTCTGAATCATCAACATCCTTGAATAGTCTTCCAATAAAGGGAAACAAACAAAATCTAGAGAAATTGACCATAGAAGATGACTTACTGTATTGTTTTCCCAATTTTCTTGTACTCTACTCCTGGTGCACATACTGATATTGCCTTGTCTAGGCATTCTTTTGTCACCTAAAGCATGAAAACACAGATAACTGGAATGAAGAATAGTTGAGCTTTCCACAAGAGTGCTACATGAAATATGAATACGACAAAGGGAGGAAAGGGTGAAAACATAAGAAGTAACTAGCAAAACTTTATTGCAAGATTGCCAAATCAACAACTAATTCCCGAATCTAAGACTCAAGCATCTAATGCTACAGTATCAAAATCCAAGCAACCACATTGAAATCTATTGTGGGTCAACCCAGATTATGATCATAACCAGCTTATGGGTTGCACCACCCAACTTGTTATTATTACGTAGTAATTTTTAACTGATTCGTTTCGTAGGGTGGTTGTATATGTAACGTATTCGAAGACTCTAACTCTCTAAGGTTCAATGTGAGAGTTCCTGATATATATGTGGCTATTTTAATTGTCCTATCTATCATGCACTTCTATCAACATCTTGGATGCCATTCAAGGATAATGGCCTTAACATCATATTCATGGCATTCAAGGTCATGCGCTGGGTGCACTTAAAAGCAGGCATCCAAGGACAATGGCTGTAACATCATCTCCATGGCATTCAAGGTAACGTGTTGGGGGCACTCAAAAGCACGGCCATGCTATATGACAAAAGTGATTTGATATTTTCCTTTAGAAGTGCATAGAACAAAGGGCAAAAATAAGGGAGTGCTCCCTCCCTTCCTCCCTATTCAAAATCCTAACTTCTTTGTAAACTTTTCCTTTGCTTCTTTTCTATTTATGGAGAATAGGTTCACAACAAAAGCTTGCGGGGGAAGATGTCATCTGTTGCCACACTCAAGGCTGAGTCGGAAAAGTTTTTTGTCATTCAATAGCCACTTGAAGACTATATTAGCAAATATGATTTGCCACCGCATTTGTCATCTATTTAACATGAAGACTATATTAGCAAATATGATTTGCCACCGCATTTGTCATCTATTTAACATAATTACACGGACCATCTCATGAGCCACTTCTAATTTACGTTAACGTATTACTGGCCGAAGTCTCCATAACCTCTTCGGCGACCCTCAATGGCGTGAATTTTTCTTTTTCAGCCTTTTAATCTGAAGGGACTTGAAACACGGATACGGACACAGACATGGAAATTCAAAAAACAAAGGGGATACAGACACAGCGGGAGACAAGCCACGTGTATATTTAAATAAATAAATATATATATATATATATAGAGGAATTTTCAAGTGAGGGATCCCTCATTTTGTTAAAATGAGGGACTTTCATTTCTCGATCAAATTTTGAAAATCCGAACCGTTCAATGTGTGCAGAAAGTAATTTTAAGGGTCCCCGCGAGAAATCAGCAAAAAAAAAGACCGGGAAGGGCGTCATCCGAGCAGTTTTTTTTGAACCGTTCAATGAAAACTGCTCGGATGAAGCTCTTCCTGGTCATTTTTTTTGCTGATTTCTCACGGGGACCCTTAAAATCACGTTTTGATAACTTTGAACGGCTCGGATCATCGAAATTCAATCGGGAAGGGGAGTCCCGCATTTTAATAAAATGAGGGATCCCTCACCGGAACCTAACTCATATATTTGAATTTTTTTCCACACACATATACATATATACTGAAAGCAAGTGAGAGAGAGACCAGATCAAATACAAACACACAGACACACACATATATATATATACACATAGCGAGGGAAAGATACATACTGAGAGAGAGAGAGAAAGAGAGAGAGAGAGACTCGTAGAGAGATTGCTCTGAGCTGCTGTCGATCGTGATTCGTGAGAGAGCTACTGATTAGGGTTTAAACCAGTCGATATATGTTCTTTTATATGTTTAATTATGATTTAACCCAAAAATTTGAATAATGACATATGTACCCCCGAAAAAATTAAAAAAATTACAGATGCACCCCCGTCGTGTGACATACGTGTCCCACCTGTGTGACCCCGTGTCCCCGTAAAAAAATTAAATTAAATTATTGGACACGCCACGTGGCGTGTCAGACACGTTTCTAGTTGTGTCCCCCCTGTGTCCTCGTGTCCTGACACACCGATATGGTGACCTAGAGGAGTGTCGGTGCATCATAGGCCTTGAATTATGCAATCAAATCCTTCCTCTGCACTTCGCGGCTGATCCGTTGCAATTTTGTACCTGTCATTTATACAAGAGTCCTGAGTTATCTAGTTGAGGAACTCAGGGCCGGCCTAGGGGTGAAGCCGGAGGTGTAGCTACTTTAGGCCTCCGGACTTTTTGCAAAAACTAGGGCCCCATTTTCCATATAATACAGCTATATATGTAGAGGTAGAACTAATGCTACCGTGGAATTCGCGATCACACATGAGTACCTTGCCTTCCAAAAAGAGCAGTTGCTAATTAGCACTAATGCTAATGCAAGTGCCTTGTATTCTGCTTCGGCACTAGACTTGGAAAGAGTCGGTTGCTTTTTGGAAACCCAAGTCAGTAGGTTTTTTCTGAGAAATAAGCAGAAGCCAATAGTGGACCGTCTGCTATTGGGACAGTCAGCCCAGTCGGCATCAGAGAATGAAAAGGTGGTTAACAAATCTGGAGGAATAGAAAGATTACTGGGAAATATATATGTTATATATATACTAGCTTTTTCATGTTTCAGCACAAGATGACTTCTGGCCTCATTGGTGCTTGCAAAGTTATCAGACCTAGAGCTAAAGCTAGTTCAAAACTCAGGAAGCCTCTTCAGCAAGCTAATTTTTTTTCCTTTTTTTTGTTGGATCTAGGTGTAGATAATATAAGACTCTTGCACCTCTTGTACTATTATCAATTGCTAATCCTTTAGTGATTGTAGATATTACTCAAGACCAATGTTCAAATCTTTTGCACACCATAAATATTTAGATAAGTTTTTTTATTTTAAATTTAATGTCAAATTCCCAAATAATTTACTAAAATAAACCAAATAATTTATTTTTACTCAACAAACTTTGCTTAAAAAATGTTTTAAAACATTCGTAAGAGAAAACACAAGTGTGTGCCGTATTTCATCATATTGAATTAATATTTTTCTAAACGTATGAAATTTTTTAAAAGTTTATTGTTGTTAAATTAGGAAACTCAAAATACCATGTTTAATCATTTTACCTCATATTAGCAACCTATATTGAATTTTGTTGGTTAAACGAACTAGGGAGGGCCTCATATTAAAATTCGCTTTAGAGCAACTCCAATGGTGATGGAAAGGGGGTTGTCATAGTTATTATCCAGCCCTAAATCAGAAAACAGCTTTCCAATGGGGGATGGATCCGGGGATGGAAAATAGCTTTGAGTTATATGGGGATGGATATATCCATCCCTAGATGCATCTTTCCATCCCCTTCCAGCTCAGCAAGAAACTAATTTACAAGAAAAGTGGACGGCCGGAGTATACCTGACTCGCCGGAAATCTAACCTAGCTCACCGGAATTTGGAAAATCTGCCCTACATCGCCGGATAATCTGAAAATCTGCCCACAGCTAAAAGGTTGAACGCCGGCAACAACCCTCGTTGGAGAGTCAACAGAGAGGGGGGGTTTCATCTCAGTCGGTCGAGAGAGGAGAGAGAGGGTTTAATTGGGAAAAGTTTTGGACGATCGGAGGGTCGATCGAGATGAGGGTTGAGAGAGAGAGTGTGTGTACGAGATCATCCCTTCTTTTATCACTGTCGATCGTTATTATTCCCCTTTTTGTTTTTTGAGAGAGAGAGATGTGAAGTGGGAGGTTGGTTTGGAGCCTTTGTGCATCTGCCCGTTGTAGGTTTTTTTTTTTTTTTTTTTAAATGTTAAATCTGCCCATTGTAGTTTTTTTAGTAATTAAGTTGAATTAATTTGGGGAAAAAATAAAATGGAAAAAAAGTTAGCTAATCAATTTTTCATCCTAAAATAACTATCCATTCCCTCATTTTCCATCCCCCCATTGGATAGGAGGGAGTCCTATTATCCATCTAACTAATTTTTAACCACTTTTTGACACTAAAATAACTATCCATCCCCTCATTTTCAATCCCCCCATTGGACTTGCTCTTAGGCCTCCAAACCAAAATACCAAGGCTGGCCCTGGAGGAACTTACAAGAACATACCAGCTAGGACATTGATTTTTTGTGAGTTAACCACGGAATAGCAAAAAAAACATTCTCTTCCCCTCCAAAGTATCCAAGCAACAGGGTTCTTCCAATGATCATCTCCCCCATATTTTTTTTTGGCTATGTAACGAAAGTTATGAGCAATGCAAAAAATAGAGCACAAGTTTAGATGCTCAGTAAATCCAAGACCACTATTGATGATCTTACGGTCAATTGAGCAATGTCATTTGCGCTACTCGAGAAAATCTTCAACAATCACCCAAATCACCTCAAACAGCCCGCTACACCAGATAAAAAACCTAAAGCAAAGCATAATACTAAACTAATATCACAACCACCATTGGTAATCACCTCCCTCACAAAATAATACCAGGACAATCACCTCCCAATTTATCATAAACCTAATGTTTGCAATACACCCACATCATTGTTACTTGCACAAAAGCGCCGCCAACCAACAAAAAAAGCTAATAAGGTAAAAAAATAAAAACCAAACCGGCAACCTATCCCCCAACAACAAGCTCCTAACAACCTAACACCAAAAACGGTATGAACCGGCACAGGGCTCAGAGCCTCGGGAGTCGGGACCAACCCACATATGTTGCCATATAAAATTGATAGAACAAGAGCAAGCTTAGGCCCTGTTCCGCTAAGGTTCTTATTTATTAAGTACTTATTTTCCATTTTACGAGACAAGTCATTCTCTCACAAAACTCCTTTAATTCAAAAAATAAGTACTTATTTTCGACAAGTCATTCTCTCACAAAACTCCTTTAATTCAAAAAATAAGTACTTATTTTCCTTAGTGGAACGGAGCCTCAGAGCCTCGAGAGTCGGGACCAACTCACATATGTTGCCATATAAGCTAATTTCATACCTATTAGGCTACAAACCATTATTGTGTCAAGGCCAAGCTTTCATTTTTATAATGAATCTTTAACATCTATATGCACATATCCATTTCACAATAGTGTTTATTTTTCTATTATGCACAAGTTTCTTTCCTATTAGACCACGCGATCATCTATTAACACTAGAAAACAGACTCCAAGATTGATTTAAGCTTAATTTTACAACTTTACAATGTATGCTTATTATGTAGGTGCATAGATATAATTTCCAATGTACTTTTGAAATTTTGACCGAATCATTACGATTCATGATTCGGAAAAGGGTGAATTTGATTCATGATTCGCAAAAGGGTGAATTTGATTCTCCATTCGATTCGCGATTTGACAACCTAAGTGCTATTCACAATGATTGTAGGGCCAATAACTTCACAACAATAAAACAGCAAAGATGTATCAATTTCGTGGGAAACAAAACAAAGCCATGATGGAATAATGAACTTCTAATGTTTCCATCTAAACACACTTAACAAAACCCTGGACGTGAACATGTAATCATGGGAACAATAAGTTTTGGCAACACTAGTCCAGAATCTCTCTCTCCCTCTCTCTCTCACACACACACACACTCAGAGGGAGGGAGAGAGGAGAAGCTTGTGTGTTTCCATTGTGGTAGTTGTCATTGTTGTTATTTTCATTATTATTATATTCTTCCGGATCTTTCACATGTAAACGTGCATATGAACATTGATTTTAGTTGACATTAGATGGTAACTTTTGGTTCACATCAAGATAAACTTTAGTATTCTACAACAATTGACCCATTAAATGAATAAATGATAAACCTTGGTCAAATTAATTATTCAGCATTCATAAATATTCATACATCACAAGTAATATCTCCAAACATGTCCATGTACCTCTAAATACATTTGTTTTTTTCTCATTTTTCCAAATTACACAACATTCCTTCTTCTTTTTTTTCCTTCTAATAACTAAGTTCAAAAACAAAGCAAAGCCCGACTTTAACACCTCAATTAGTCTATCAAAGCCATGCCCTTTTCACAATTCCTAGCTGATTAAAAACACCCTTAGCCTCTATCTTTCTATTTGTCAGGTTGGGAAGATTTTAATCCTCTAAGACACCATCAATGTTACTTATAGAACTTCTCATGATAATTAGAGAACTATTAGAAGCTTACTAACATCCATCCGAAAATGATGGAAGGAGCCTACTCATGTCACAAGCAATATTGTATGACAACAGCATAAATAATGTCAATGACAAGGAAAAATTTGGGGGCATGGTTCCACAGCAAAACATCCCTTTACCTCCTCGGATCTTGGAGGTACAGGGGGCCGTTATTTCAGTGGTACTCTAAGAGCAGTCACTTTTGCATATATTGCCAAAGATTACATCTGTCTTCAATCCTCCCCCAACCATACCCCCCAATGATTGGAGACTAGATGGGTTCTGTTATTGCTGTTGTTTTTGTTGACAAGGAAAAATTTATGATCCATAGGACTAGGCTTAGCTTAAACCTTAGAAAACTATACCTGAACCAATTTTTTGGCTTCTTCATCAACCTCCCCACAATAGAAAGTTTTTGATGTATCACCATGATAACCCTGTGAATTACAGTCAAGACACGTGTATGTTCACCGTAGGCATGTAAAAGGCATGGCGCAGAGTATTCATAAAATAACCCCAGTAAATAAGCATATTTGGAAAAAAGAAAATTGTGAAGCGAACAAAGCTGTAAAAGTTTGGAATTTTGTGACACCCAATTCCGTCCCCATAAAGGTGGAATTTTCAGCATTTGTTCAAGTTTAATACAATGTTACAAAAAGAAAATAGACAGTCCAACAGTGCACATGATTCGTAATGACTTATTTACAAACCAACACAACACACTCAATAATACTCCCAATAGTTTAGAATAAGGGTAACAACACAACACACTCAAATACTCAATAATACTCCCCATAGTTTACAATACTGGTAATTAAGAGGTAGAGAGATACTAAAGTTGAGAGAAAGGATCTTTCTGCTGCATTTGCTGTCCCTTTTGTGGGTTTTTAATAACTTTTTGTCTTATCTTTTATTATTTTCGTTGTTTGTTTTTGGGTGGGGAGGGGGAGAGAGTTTTCCCTGACAGTTTTTAACATTGAGAACAGATGTGACCGCAGTATGCATCGTATTTTTTTCATTGCATTAATGTGAGGAGGAGGTTATGCATTACGATTGTAATTTGCTAGTAAAAACAAAATATTTTTGAAACAACAAAAGAATCACCACCTGCTCAACAGTAGACGGCCATTTTTGCTTTTTGTCAGATTGGCAACCAGGTTAGTAAGTGGCAATCAGTCGAGTTACTAGATAAGCATGGCATGTAAGCTTTCTCAGAAGATTTATAACTCTGGTTTGTAAAATTTATTAGCAGAACTCAACGTACAGGATCGTCAAAGTGCTTAATGACTTGGCCATTGCCCCCTACTGAAATGAGGTAAAGAGATGCCCAAGAGTATGCCAGTAATCAATAAAAGAAAATACCAAAAATTTCACTCTGAGATGGGCATCGGTGTTACATAGACCATTCTATTTCTCCCAGGGCACCATTGTCTACCTGACATGACGAAGTTAAGACCTGTAAGGGTAAAGGATATCTATCCAACCTCCGTACCAAAATAAAACACTTTGATCCTCATTTCAGGAGTCAGTATGTACCTGCACCCAACTTTTGGACCATATTTGTATTTTGTAAGATCAAACATTGAGGATTCTGAAGTTTGACACAACCAATGCTCGTACCCCATGTCCATCTAAATGGATGGTCATAAAAACCTCACTTTGATGATAACATTGACAACATTATCTCGACAAAGTTTTGTCTAAGCTATATGCAGCCGGTCAAACCAAACGTAATTTACGATTCTGCACGATCAAAGGCCATAATTAAGTTAAGCTATCACATTTCACATCTTCCCTCGCAAACAAACTTCTAAATTCATCCACGCACTAGATAAGAACTAAACAAAATCAGCACAACAGCATAATGACATCATCTGGTCACAAAATCTACAAAACAGAACTTCTATGGGTGTAAAAAAAAAAACCATAAAATGGGTTGTCTTAAGCATGAATCAAAGTGCCCTCTTCGAACTTCATGCAATTTCCAAAGCAAAAAAAAAAACTTAAATCTTAACATGGGAACAGGAAGCATGAGTGAAAACTCAAGGTAAAAGACATAGAACTACTTACGTTCAAATAAACAGTCACATCAATATTGACAATATCACCATCCTGCACATGTCAACATATAGTTATGAGAGTTTTGTAATGCAAATCAGATAACTTGGGATAAGAAGAGAAAGTAGTATAAAACCTTCAGTAAGACAAACCTCAAGTGCACGAGAATCTGGAATTCCATGGCAAATGCATTCATTCACTGATGTGCAGACACTCTTTGGAAATCCACCATAGCCCAGAGGTGAAGGATATGCTCCATTGTCAATAATCATTTGGTGAACTGCTTGATCAATTTCGTCTGTAGTTATGCCTGGCTGCCAATAGAAGCAAAAATTAAAATCTCCAGGTGAAAAAAAAACTCTCTGATCCTGCTGATGCCTACAAACATACATTCTATTTCTTGTTCCTTGATACACACCCATCCTAGACTGGAGCCAATTAATAATATTATACAAGCAGCTTGCCCACAAGCAAATAGCTTACCCAATTTCGAGTGTAACAACAAATTGAAGTATATGTAAACCCCAGAAACGAAATAGATACTTACATACAGACTAGGAAATTATCTCTATATGGTAATGTGCACTAAAATTAATTGGGTCTCTACGCCTACTCTCTCTGATGCCTTTTGGTTTTGATTTGGGGGCATGGTTCCGCCGCAAAACGTTCTGTTAGCTCCTCAGCTCTTGGAGGTATAGGGGGGCCACTGTTTCAACGGTATTTTGAGAGCAGCCACTTTGTACATATATTGTCGAAGGTTAGGTTTGTCACAAATCTTCCCCCGCCCATACCCCGAATGATTGTGGAACATGGGATTCTGCTGCTGCTGCTGCTGTTGTTGTTACTGTCTACAGAGAACACCCATGAAATTCCATACTTCTATCGTTCATTAAGTATATATGCTATAGAAAATAGATATTTGGATAAAAAACAACCATGGTGAAGCAAACAGAACAACAATGAGGACTACGGACACCCAGAACTTAAATAAGCGGTAAGCCACAATTTACTTGATGATGGGAAGTGTAACAAAAATGTTCACAGAGCAAAACAGTTGAATGACAAGAGACAAATGCCTTCACTGCCATGGTCACCTCTGCTCTTTATATTAAGTAGAAGCAAAGAACTTAAAAGCCATTAAGTAGAAGCAAAGAACTTAAAAGCCATTAAAGGAAGAGAAGCATTGTTCAAAATGTCACCTTGACTAAACTCCCAGCATATTCAAGAACTTGAGCAGCAAGTCTCCCAGAAGCTCTCATGCAATCTATCCCCGTTTCATCATGCACTTCAGGTCCGCTAACAATTCCAGGTGGTTTTCGAGATTTGACATAAGGAGGTTGTGGTATGTCACTCGGAACAGGTCGACGAGGAGATACTTTTCCGGGCCGTAGATGTTTACGCTTGATTCCAGGTAATTCATCAACGTTGCTGCTAATTTCATTTGATAATCACAGCATTTAATACACAAGCAAGAAGCTCAAAGCTAATATTGAAAGGGGATAAAATAAAGAAATGCATAAAGTCTGAAATTATAAGAAACCAAGATTTACACCCCATCAATATATCGAGTCACAGTTCACGGTCATAAAAATGGTTCATATTCAAAGGGGGAGAAAAGCTGAAATTTCACTTGAGATCGAAGCACGCTTCAATGAAAAGGCTAGGATCAAAAAAAAAAAAACCCAGCTCAGTTACAGCTCAAGCCCCTATAAAGTTTTTAACCACCAAAGCTATTAAATGATATGGTGGTTAACAATCAAATATTGTTTCAGACCAGGCAATAGATTCTATGTTTGAATCTCACCGCCTACCTGATAATAAAAACTCTCTGTTTAGCTCAGTTATGGAGGGACCTTGGCTGCATTTGACGGGGCATGTTGATGATATAATTTTCGTACAAGTAACAGATCTCACTCTCTCTAACAGCTTAAACTTGTAAAGGAGGTATTGATTAATGATATGACATGGAATCAAAGCAGGACCCATTCCGTCCCAAATTTTAAAATACATAACATAGCCCACAGCCTACGATGACAAACTCAAGAAAATACAATTCCACATTGCTTGAGTATCAGAAGTGTTTATGAATTTATAATTTTGTGTGTGAGAGACCTCTCTACCTAAAAGCTTAATCATTGGAGTAGGAGCCAAAGTTTTTACATACTATAAGAGCAGCCAAGTGTTTGAACTCACCGCCTACCTGATAATTAAAATACTTGCATGTTTTTAGTTCGACAATGGAGAGAGCCTGACTATGTTAGGACATAAATTACAAAAATTATCCCTGCGTCTAACAGCTTAAGCTATTAGATGAGAGAGTGGTTACCAATTTAATAGCCTCCCGTCACTTTGGACTATAGAAGTGCAGATAGTGCATGCACCTCCACTTTTTTGTTTTCACTCTTCAAAATCCAGGAAACCATGCTATGAAAAAAATTTTAAACACCATGATTTAAGGGCCTGAGGAAAACTTGATCTCAGACCAGTGAAAGAACATATTTAAACACAAACGAAATTTGAACACAAACCTTCTATTGAATAAGAGATTGGTAATGCCAGATAACGTTCTCGACAACTGCATGGACACAGGTTTGATTCCTGCATGCGAGAGACAAAGTATACGCTGTTACCAATGCATCTCTCACAACTGAATCTTAAAAGCAAGTCACAGATGTTACAGGTCTTGTGGATACTATAACTAGCTTCACCTGCAACAAGGTTACCATGGAGAGATACTCTCCAAATTAAAATACACTAGCAGAAGGATGATATGGATGTCCCAATGTTCCAGAGATGCGTTCCTCTGATTCTCATTTTGTTGAAAGTAAACATGTGATCAGCCGAATCCCCTAACAAATAACTACAATTAAAATGTCAAAAATGTGAATCTCTTTAGCACATAGTTCATAGAATGTTACCTATTTCGAAAAGCTCCTGTCCACAAATTTCCGCATGTGGCGTCAGCGGCGGAGGGACGAAGGGACCAGTGGGGGGAACGTGCCCCCACTGGATTTTTTTTATTTTTTTCACTTTTAGTTTTTAATTTAAAATTTAAAATAACTAATAATTTATTTCTTCGCACAAATACGCACATATCCAATTGGATATTTTGTTCACTCACTAAAAAATAGATGAATATTATCTATTTCATTTGGGATTCATACAGGAACCCACCCAAATGATATAAACGGTTTATTTCGTAAGCCTTAATCTTTTGATCAATCCTCAGAAATATCATATGAATTGCACTCATAAATGATTGAGCAAATTATACAAAATTTTTGTCTAAAATCTGAATGATTATTTTAAAGCAAGACACGTGTTATTCAATCAAATAGCAACAGATATAGGGATTAACTAAATATTTTGCTTGAATTGTTTAAAAATCAAGCCCTGCAATGGATTTTTTTTATTATCGAAGTAAAAAACCAAGGTGGAGTACGCAAATTTGAGTAATTTTTACCCAAAATAACACTCTAGTAGTCTACAACTCCCCTTCATTTCTCACACCGCTGGCCGCAAGCCGCCGTCACATCGCCAACAACCATCAACTCATGGGTGTGTGGGTTGTTGTCGGAGCTTGGCTATCGTCGAAGTTCTCGTGACGTAGTACCCCCACTAAAACACATTCCTGGCTACGCCACGGGGTGGTGGTAATCAAGACCTTATTGAAGGATCCCATTGGTATGTTCGTCAATCAACTTGCCATAAAGGGAGCACACTCAACAATACTTATCCAACAAACATGCTAGATAAACCATCACAAGCATGGGGAATCCATTAGTTTATTTATGAATAAAAGAAGAACCAAAATTGTCTTGTGAAGGTGCAACTAAAAGAGAGGAATGTCATTCATAATGCCATGACAATTTGTCACTACCTATTTCATGCATTCCACAACAAGGGTAAAAAGTAACGCTTTGACAGAAGGGAGTTCGCACATAATCAGACTTGAACAAACTCCTTTTGCAATTCTAAAGCTCCTCTTCTCAGTCACTATTGTAATTCAACCTCGACGCTTTCCGATTTCCCACCATGCCACACAAAGTGATCCTTCCTTTGATAGATAAGCCACGAACAGAATCCTGAAGCTTATGTTTATGCCTTAAAGGAAGAGTTTAACTTTCTACCTACCGGAGGTCATATAGAGCTGAACCCACATCGATAAGAGCTTCTGATCCCCATTAATTTTGTGATCCCCTAGAAAGACCATGCACTAACTCCTAACTCCCTTTCAATATACTCGCAAAAATACAAATTTTGAATATCAATTTTTTGAAACCGTAGTGCTGCATTTGCTTCAATTAATGGCCGAATAACCTCATTCAAACAGCTAACTCAGAAACAATCAAACTTTCAAACATTTACACCAAGGAGGTTTCAATCCTAAAAAACCATTAACTCTATTCCATGACACAGGGCATATACTTTCAGAAACCAGAGCTCAATCCATATAAAAATGATACTGATTATTAAACTCTTAAAAGCTATTGTTAGAATTATGAAAGCAAATCCCAACCATAAATCGTGACAAAATCTTCAATCTCATCAACCCTAAGATAATTCATATCTTCAAGCATTGAACGCCAAAGCAATTATTGTAGGAAGTCTACAGGCTCATTAGCAAGTTGATTAAATGGTGCCAAAGAATTCAATCGTACAATTCATGATTGCCTTTAATACAACAATAGGAAATTGCCCAAAATATTAATTTGGTCATAGAAGGAAGGAAATTCTAAGTCCCCCACCTTAATCACCTTATGGTGTGTCCAATCATAAAATGTCATGCCTTTTTGTTATACAATTTGGTGGTGAATGTTACAACGTGGGACACGGTACCATGAGCGATTTTGAAAATGCTACGCCATTTGGAAATTGATATGCTTCATACGGTGAAAATATGATGCATTCTTGTGATAAATGTTAGGTCATTTATGGTATTAGTTTTGTTACACAACTCTGATTTTTTTACGTTATTTGTGATTTTGCCATGCCTTCTTGTGGGTAATGTTATGCAATTTTTTACTGAAAGTCAAGAACATAAAGAAAGCCTACTGGTACTATATTGTAAGCACATTCGACAATCAATTGTTTTTCTATATACTCCCTCCGTCACATTTTGTTTGTTCTTTACGGAAATTCCAACTTTCTATGGAGTCCTCTTAAAATTGTTGAGATTTCCAGAATTACCCTTCAAAAACAAATGTAACCCCATGCACTTCAAGTCGAATCAAACTTTTTAAACCATAAGATTGGAAGGTTGTTTTGTTTTGATTGCTATTTTTTCAGAAATAAAGTAAACATTTTGGGACGGTCCAAAGTAGAAAGATGAGCAAACAAAATGAGACGGAGAGAGTATCATTTTCTTTAAGTTGCAAAAGAAGCGAACTTGGTAACAATAGAAACGAAAGATACGCATAGGAATAAGTAAAAAGCATAGCGAAATGAAGAAACCAAGCAGCAGCAGCAGCAGCAGCAGAAGAAGAAGAAGAAGAAAGGGACCTGGGTTAGAACGGAGGAGTGCAGGAAGAGGCCGCGTCGATCGAATCAAGCGAGAGTCTCCAGCAAAAGTAGTGAGGATACGAGGATTAAGAGACAAAGAAGCGCCTTTGCCCAACATATTGCGCTGTCTTATCACACCGGCGACACTTTCTCCCCCCTCCCTCTTCTTATCCGGGAACACCAGTTGCCTGCAGGCTCTTTGGAAGGTCAAAAATCTGATGTAATAAAGGAACCCTTTCCCACTCAATTTTACCATTTTTAATGAGATTTGAGGAGAAATAGGGAGAGTCGTACAATAAAAAAAAGGAATATTTAAATATCTATCCTATTTTTTCATATTATGTAAGAATTCATCCTTCTTTTTTTTCATGCTTATGATTTCATCCTTGCAGTATGTAAATTACCTTTATTACCCTTTATTCAATTTTATTATATTCATTCTATTTTATATATTGATATATAGATATTAAACATATGAGAGAGAGAGAGAGACTGGGGGGACGGATGAAGACAGAGACAGAGAGAGAGAGAGAGAGAGAGAGAGAGAGAGGGGGGGGGGGGGGGGGGGGGGGGGAGGGATGAATTCCAATCCCTACAGTTACGGCTAAATATTGTTTCAAATACATTAGAGATTGAACAGGGGGAAGGAAGAGATCCCTAATTTCAAACTTTCAAACTTCCCACAATCCCCTTTAATTTCTCAGTTCCTTTAATTTCGGATGCTAGATGACGGTTTTCCTCCATATTTAACTCCCACGTTTGTTTCTTCATCCTCGTCCTTATTCATACTCATCCTCGTCCTTATTCATCCTCGTCCTTCTTCATCATCTTTTCTGCAACAAGGTACGCTCCTGACCATTGTTCATGAAATTGTAGTGTTTTTGGTGTTAGTTTCATGGTAATTTGTTGTATTATTTTCCTGGTTTTGTAGTCTAAGCAAACGCCTTTGTTTTTTGTTTTTTCATGGTTACTTGTTTGCATCATTTACCATGAAACGGGTTTGGTTGCTCAATCCATATATTGCTTAAAAGTCACCATGTATCTTTGGTGTAGGCTTAGCAGACTCACTTGGTTTTACATTTTTTCGCCTTATTCATTGATGAAGTTGGCCAACTGAACGACAAAAAATCATATTTCCCATTGTTCTTGTTTCAAAATACATGGTTAAATTACCATTAAAACAAGAAATAACATTACACAATCAATCTGTTACATGGTTAAATTACCATAACGATTTTAGGAATACGACATGATCAATTGACCACAAATTTGCAATTTTGTTTGTTATTGTTCAGGTTGGCCAACCGGAAATAAAAAATTCATGGCTAAATTACCACAAGAAAAAAGTAGTTACTCTAATCGTATCGTGATTATATGGTTAAATTATCATTTCATTTTATGGTTACATTACCGTAAAATGAGTTTGTTTGTTTTTTCCATTCTAACACTATGTACAAATGTGGTTTAACTGACAATTTGTATTCCATGTAGGACTGACATGGCAAGTGAATTAATCATGATGTGTCAACATGATGGCAAGTTTGCAACCATTCGGTTGAATCCAGGGCATGATTTCAGCACTGTCATCAATAAAATATGTGCCCGGTGGTCCGATCTTGACCCGGATTCTGTCATATTGAACTACTCTCTCAACGATACAGATCATATAATATTGGACAACGATGACGATTTGACAACCATGTTCCAAAATGCTGAGCTTGCTGGTATCGATGATATTATGATCACGGTCAGAGATGGTGCAAAGTTTTTCATGGATGAGGCCATTCAAGCTACCCCAACTGCAAAATCTAATACCGGTAAGGGCAAGCAGACCATGATTGTCGACGATGATGACGTCATTCCGTCGTTCTGTTCCCACAAAAAAGTGAAGTTGCTATCTTCTGATTGGTCAGATGGTATTACAGCGGTTGGTCAAAGGTTTGAGGGTGGCGCTTTGGATTTCAAAAACGTGTTGCGAAAGTTTGCTATCGAGCGGGGGTTCGAATATACTTTGTCAAAAAATGACAAGGTTCGTGTTACTGCCCAGTGCAAACATCAAACGGTCAAAAAATGCATGTGGCATGTGCATGCTAGAATAATGCCGGGAAATGAGTTTTTCCATATCTTAGGTATGGACCTAGCTCACACATGTGGTTTTGCCGTATGGACGCTTACAAACCCACATGCCACCGCGGAGTTGGTTGCTGACTTAGTTGGCAATGATGTTCGGGGCAAACACCAAACAAAGCCTGTTGATGTTGTTAAAGGAATTAAAAGAGATTATGGACTAAATATCTCGTACCACCAAGCATGGTGGGGAATTGAGAAGGCCAGGAGTCTCGTGTTCGGTGATTATGTGAAATCTTTCTCGTGTTTGAAATGGTATGTTGGCGCAGCTAAAAGCACAAACCCGGGCAGCCACATCGAATTGCAAATTGACGAGGAAATTAAACGGTTCAAAAGGTTGTTTGTTGCTTTCGGTGCATGTGTGCAAGGATTCAATCAGTGTCGGCCTTTAATTTTCCTTGACGCAGCCCATCTTAAAGGGAGGTATAGGGGGACAATAATGGCAGCCACCGAGAAGAACGGTAACCAAGGTATATACAGTTCAAATATGCGATTAATTTAGTGTAACATGTCGTATTCATCTGTATGATGGTGGATTTTACTCCTATAATGTTGTGATTGATGTAGTTATCATGTTCTGTTTTGGTGATATATTGCAGGAATTTTTCCAATCTGTTTTGCAATTGTTGATGGTGAAACTTACGAAAATTGGCATTGGTTTTTGGAGCATTTACGATCAATACTTGCGCCTGGGAGGGATATCACCTTCATATCGGACCGTCATACAGGGTTGCTTATGGTTAGGCGGGACATATTTCCAGAGTCCGGTCATGGGTATTGTCTTCTCCACTTGAAGAGGAATTTGAGAGATCATTTGAAAGGAACAACCATAGCTTATAGAGAGAGGGTGGTGAGTGAGTTTGTTCGATGTGCGTATGCTCCTACACGGGAGATTTTCCACCAAAATATGACTAAGCTTTTGAGTCATGATGATGGTAAGGTGGAAGAATTCCTAACAAATTTACGCCATGAAAATTGGAGCAATGCATTTTTCCGGGGTCAACGGTACGGCGAAATGACATCCAATGTTGCCGAATCATTCAATGCGTGGACCGATGCTGAGAGGCACCTTCCGATCACAATTCTTGTTGATGAGCTGAGAAAGAAGATCATGAACCTAATGTCAGAGAGGAGAGAAGAAGCAGGCAAATGGGGGTGCCAAATCTGCCCAGAAATGGACAAGAGGATGAGGGCATCGTTCAATGAGTCGAGAACATGGGTAGTCAGCGCAGCCGGTGATGGTGTCTATCAGGTGCACTCGTTTCCTAACGTAACAGTTGACATTATTAGGCGCATTTGCTCATGCCAGAAATGGCAACTTACTGGGTTTCCATGTGCCCACGCTGTTATTGTGCTTTCTTCGAGTGGGAAGGACATGACCGAGTATGTTGACCCCTACTACTTTTCACAAACATTCCGTGCCTCTTACTCCACCTCAATCCACCCGATACCAACTGTGTGGATGCCCGAGCGTCTGGTTGTTGAGGATTTTCTCCTTCCTCCATTTTGCAAGAAGCCACCCGAGCGACCCAAGAATAAGCGAATTCCTTCTAGGGGGGAGAACGTAACTTTTATTAGGTGTGGGAGGTGTGGCAAGATGGGAAAACACAATCGCCAAACTTGCAAAGATGCTATGTAGCTTTGGCCCAAATTGTTGCGAAGGAACTCGGGAACTCTAAATAAGTGCCTTTAGCACGAAACTCTTGCAATTTTTTTTAAGTTATTAAATAATACGTGCGGTTATCCCGCATATTTAGGTTCTCGTTTATTTAGTAGGAAGCAAGTTTTATTTATGTTGTGGTTTCATGTTCCGTCGTATGCAGCAAGACTTTGTTTTAGGAGTTTCCTTGTTAATGTCAAAGGTGCAGATTTATTTGGCCTGATATGATTGTCTATACTTCTGAACTGACACTGTTTTCATGGTAATAAAACCATGTGTTCTTGAAAGAAGATCACTGACCAGGGAAAGAACAAGTGAGAAATTTTTGATCAACTAATCAATTAGAATTCGCTTTAAATTTAGGGTCAACTTATCATGTCATTTCTCATTCAGCAAGGTTGCGATTCTTGATTCATTGAACTAACACTGTTTTCATGGTAATAAAACAATGTATCATGACATAATATCACTGAAGAATATGACCATGAAAAAAATAAGATGTTTGGGAACAACTTATCAATTCGAATTTGATTTGAAATGGTGGTAAACTTATCAGATTCGAATTTGATTTGCAATGGTGGTAAACTTATCATGTCATGTCTCATGAAAAAAGGTGGCGAATCTCAATTCTCTGAATGTTTTCTAAAGTTTTTTTGTTGTAAACTGGCCATAATACAATACAACTGGAACTATTAGAACACAAGTTTGGTTATCTTACACGTCTGGTTTAATGATTTAAAGTTGGCCAATATACCTAACACATCCGGTTTAATGTTTTCAAGTTGGCCAATACCTATTCATTTTTCCTAGTGGGGGATGAATATAACATGACCTGTATATTCTGCAATGGAAATGACCAGAGTCCTGTTTATCATGAACCGTTCAACATGATCTAACCTTGCAGAATATTACCAACAAACCATGAAATGTTGGCTAACTTTTTCATGATTAAAAAATTATCCAGAGGCAAACATAATCCAGGTTTAGTTGCTCGCATCTGTGCTCAATTTTACTTTACAATTCCAAATGCCCAAAATCAAAAGAATACATTCTGAATGGCAATCAAAATAATAGTGAACCAAATGCCCAAAACCACCTGGACATGTTATCCCAACAATTGCAAAGCATCCAACCAAAAGTTAATTCACAATCATGCCTGATGCATGCAAAATTTGAAAACATCATCCAGAGAACAAACACTAAACATCCAATTATCCCCAAAAAAGGTTCCATAAACAACTAACATCATCCTAAGTTCAAAGAGTTAGCAAAGTCAATGTCAAGAATACCATCCTAACTCCACAAATGGGTTGCACCACTTAGGAATGCTTTAACTATTTCAGACGGATTTTATGACATGCTGCTTTCCGTAAGATCGGCGCGATTTCTTCGTTTCGATAGTATTGTTGGATGATATAACACACAATAACACCGCAATTGAGGTTGAAACCAAAAAATAAAAGTTACATGATAAGTTGACCATATTACGTTGAGCGTTCTTAGACATCGCGTGTCATGTAGATTAGTGGAGTGAACAACTCACCTACTATCTTCCTGTTGAGGACTGTCTTGGACTGTCACTATGGGTTCGCAATCCTGTGTGGTTAGCAATCCATCTCTCATGCTTTTCCAATAACTCTCCACTTGATTTTTCTGACACAAAACCATCGTGAACATTTGGTGAATATAACATGATAAGTTGACCATATATTTTCATGTTTTGATTTTGCTAAATTACCCACATATTACCCAACACCATATTATGACATACAAGTTATGAAAAAACATATTACCAGTTGTTCCGCTGCCTTACAGTGGGCATCCACTCCGGTTTCCTTCTTCATTGTCGAGGACAAGTAATGTCCAATGATAACCAAAGTGGATTGGAAACATCAAGTATCGGTAAGAAGCCGTTTGTGGCACCATTCTTTCAAGTATTTTTTTGCGTTCTATAGGACACTTACACCCTAGCATTGTCTGCACCCGACATTAACGTAAAATAAACATCGGATGAATGTCATATAAAAGTTCATAATGCGACAATGAATACTCAGCAAGGTCGCATCTTACCAAGAAACTACACGTGAATACATGAACGTCTTGTTCGTCACTTGAGTGCAATTACCCTGCACCTGATCTGCCACACTACCTTGCTCACTTGATAGGATCTCCATGTATGCATCAATAACCTATGAAACCATATGGCATTTAAATCTTATCATTATATGGCATGACAAGTCAAAAACAATGAAGATCATTAAACGAAATGAAATTCATAACAACCTAGACATCCCATTAATCACTTACATTCCCTGATATCGCAGAATCAATTATGAGTTGACGGATATCTTCAACAAACACGGAACATCCCACAACGGTCCCTGACCATATAATCGTGTTGCATACAAACGAGGGAGTGGCATGGTCAATTTGTATTTCATAATATTTAGAACATATATACTGAAATACCAAATGATAAGAGATCAGATGCTGAATTTTACCTAGTATAGGCTTCATCCCAAATTTTTTTAATCTTAGCTTTCTCCTCGCTCGAGAGTAGACAATGCACTGCGTTTGTCCTAAGGTTTCTAATCGGTTTAGGCTTAAAAGGTCCCTTTTCTGGCCCTGCGATAAAGTTATCAACATCGATCACTCCTTTGGGGTCGACTTCTGCATCTTCTTTTGACGATTCTGATGTGCGTCTATTACGTTTATGTCCATACTTGTACTCTTCTTTCTGGGTGTCCTTCTTCATCTTCGCTCTCAGACGGGTAATCATAGAACGCTCTTGCTCTTCCGGTGTCATGGGTCTGTATTTCTGTGTCACTTCGTGTACCGTTATCTCCGTAAGTTGATCCCATAGCTGACCGTTTTCACTTAATAGGACCAAAACAGTTTCATCCAAGCTTTCAATCTTCTTGTCTTTCATTGCAATTTCACCTGCATGTATCTCCTCAATCTGTTTCATACGGTCCTTCATATTTGCTATTTGGTCACGGAGCTCACCAATTAGCCTTGATTTCTGATCATGTTCTGTTGGATTACCGATGTATTCAACACTAGGACCACTGTCTCGAATATAACTGACCCGTGATGCAATTTCGGCACCATATTCCGTTTGCACACTGCCATGTTTCAAGAAAATCCTCCACCGTGGGCACACTATCCTGAGTTTTTATCATCCTCGCTGATTCCCCCTTTTTACCAGTCATCAATGCATGTTTACGCTTACTACATTGAGTCCCATTACCATACTTTGCTGAACCATTTCTCCCTTCACTTCCAATGTTTTCCTTTGACATTCCGACATCGCCATTGTCTACATTCCCAGGTACCACATTGGGGTCATGATCCTTTTGTTGAATGTGGGTCATGATCCTTTTGTTGCCGTGAAACCACCTGATGAATTGGAAATCAAACATGTCACTGCAGTTTAACGTTATGATTAAATTAACAAGATTATATGACTACAAGATTGCAAACATGATCATTTTCAATAAACTAGGATTTAACACGAGTCGAATCTAACAACCAAGAAAAAGGATTTTGCCAAGTACGTTAAACAAAACACATACTTGATCAGATTCAAGGTCATTGAGTGCTATTTCCCTACACACATTTACCAAATCCATCGTCCTCCACTTAATTATACCGAGTGATTCTTCGGGATTGAGGGGCTTCACCAGATTGGTGTGCTCGCATAGCCAGTACTGCAAATTTCAAAAGAAACATGGTAACTGCATCATATTTATTCACAACTTCAAAATGTAGTTTAAAATTCCTAACTACTTACCAGAAGAACCACGACACACCTTGACACCCTTCGTGGGTCGTCATGATGCTGTCTTATTGACGTCATAAGTTCATCCAGAACCGCCCCACACCAATCATAGTTTCGTAACCGTGCCAAGTCCTCAACATGTTCCAAATATACCCATTTCACAGTTGTCCTGACGGGGAAAAAAAGACTATGTAACAGGTAGGCACACAATAGCCGTACAAAATCCAGTCTTCTGGCCTTGTTGTTTCTAACAGCATACTGTTTCACAAGTTCCTTTAGCGAAGAACTCGATAAACGTTTTGCTTCGATATAACCTCTTCTCACCATTTCAACGCCTTCTCTGGATCCATACTTGAAACTGACCTTTTCAGAACCCCCTGTTATGCCAAATATACTAAATATGTCGTCCCGTGTTATCCTAAGAGTCTTGCCTCCCAATTTAAACCCACCAACGTCAGGATCATATGCATTGATGATCCCGATAATCATTTTGTCGCTTTTTCGACAATGAGCGGATGTCAACTTGTTCTTAATAATGGACTTGAAAATCTTCCAGAATGGAGTTTTCTTCATGATTTTCTTGTGATCATCGCTCAAATTCAGCTCCTCAATCAATGTCTTTATGCCATTTAGGCTTGCACGATACGCTGTCTCTCGTATTTCTTCCACATTTACATCTCGATTTCTCTTCGAACGAGGATGTTTAGCCTTAATTCCTTGCGCTACACTCCTAGATTTTGTTTGTTTCAACATGGACTCTTACACATCAAGTCGAGGATGTTTGGCCTTAATCCCTCGTGCTACACTCCCAAATCTTGTGCGAACCTTCGAGGACCCTTCCACATCATTATTTTCTTGTGGTCTCATACCTTTTAACTTTGAGGGTGGTGTATCTTCAACTACAACATCATCTAAATCCACTTCTGTTTGTTTTGTCTTACCTCCTGAAATATTGTTGGACAGTCCATTAGGTCATTTAAAGGGAGGTAAATTTGAAGACTGTTCACGAAGCTTTCATGATCACACAAGACTGGATATTGTATGAAACATTGAATTTTACACTCAAAACTGACCATGTTTGAGGAAACACTAACAAATAATTATTGGCTACTTTCAAGTAGACTAGTCTTGGCTACTACAAAATGGCAAATTTATCACCTACTAGCATCACTTCACGGTTGACTATGATAACATGATAACTTGATCCCGTTTTTGCATGCATTATTCATTGACCAAGTTGGCCAACCAAACATCGAAAATTCATATATCCCGCTGATCTTGTTTTAAGAAACATGGCTGAATTACCATCAAAACAAGAAATAACATTACATAATCAGGCCGTTACAAGGTTAAATTACCATGGAATTACACGATTAAATTACCATAATGATAACAACGTTATGGTAAGTTCACCACCATAACGATAACAACGTTATGGTAAGTTCACCACATATTTGCTTGACTTCTTCATTCATCAAGTTGGCAAATCGGACAACCAATAGTCATATTTCCCATTGCTATTGTTTCTCGAATCATGGCTAAATTACCATCAAAACCGTATATAAGATATCATAATCAAACAGTTACATGGTTAAATGGTTAAATTACGATGACAATTCATGATTATATTACCATGACGATTCCAACGATACATTACCATTCCTAATCTAGCTTCATTCTGACTTTTCTTTAGACAACAAAAAGTCATTTCTTCCATGTATCTTGTTACACGGATCATGGTCAAATTACCCCTAACAAAAAAAAATTCATGCTCAAACATTTACATGGATAAATGGTTAAATTACCACTCCGATACATGGTAACATTACCATGTCAATTACAACAATAAATTGCTGTTAACAATGAAACCATGGAATGCAACAGGCTTCAATCTTAATTAGGAACACGAAATCATGAATTGATGAATATCATATTCAATCTCATTGAACCAAGCCAATTACCCTACTGATTTAGCACAATGGGCATAAATTTTAGCACAATGGCCATAAACAAATCAATTCTATAAGCAAATCAGTTCTATAAGCTTAACCTAGCTCCAACTAGGAAAACCAAACAACACAACCGAATAACAAAATGGGGTTTAATGGATATACTTACGAATTTTGACCATGTCGGTTTCGCCACCTTTTTCTCCGCTGGTTTCTTCAACCACGTACGACTTGATTGATCGCTTATTTTTCCCCGCTGGTTTCTTCAACCCCATTCGGAAAGGACGGGTGAGTGCATTCACAGTTGCGCGCCGCCGGTAATCGAAAAAATGGAGGACGAACGGGATTGGGTTCTCCGACTGGTTTGGGTTTATAACGATTAGGGTTTTTCAAAAACTTTCAGCACCAAAATCGATAGGATTATTTCCGTTTGGGATGGATATGTCGATTGATATCAATCACGACAATCACGGGACGAGGACGCAAGGATTTCGCAGAAGGAACGACAATCTCGCGAGGACGACAATCTCATGAGGACGAAAGGAGTTATTATTTCGTCCCTAAAATCGGTTCTCTCTATATATATTAGATATAATATTTTATATATATATATATATATATATATATATATATATATATATATATATATATATATATAATAGCTAAATGTCACGCCCTCGAATTTTTTTACATAATTAAGTAATACATTTCAATAAAAGAGAAACCTCGCATATCATATACGTTACCCAAAGGAGTTTCCCACCTGTTTAATTTACAAACAAGTCCTTAAGTTTTGATAACTACAACTTTAGTCAAAAGAAAATTCAATAGTAATTATTTACAAAACCACCTTTAATGAATTGAGATCTTCACAAAGATGACGAAATAACCAGTGATGTCAGCTTCCAAAAGTCTTTTACTGTCAAGCACACAATGCATGCAATCTATTGCCCGGCATCAGAACCTGAAAAGAAAGATTTGATTGAGCTACACTAGCCCAGTAGAGAATTCTAAGCTCAAGCTATATGTAGTTTGAATGAATTATACACCGAGAATGAATGAGTATGGACAGGTACGCCTACAGTACAAGTGACTACCAACAAGCTGCAAATTATCGCCTAATAGTCCTAGACTTCACATCAATGTCACTAGCCGTTTACTTCTTTAACAAGTTACATTATTAAACTCACGTCATTCCACCTTTGTCTATAATCAAATCAAAACATCTTATTATTCTTCGTACGGTAGTACAATCTTTCTCGTGTCCACATTGACCTTCATTAAATCCTTTTATTGCAAAATCTCTCTTTTCCTTTAATCTGGTATTTCCCATCAATAATCACTAGGGTCACCTCGGGTCTAGTTCCCCCGAGCGCAGGGTCACCCCGAGTCTTTTCCCTTAACAATAATAATCAGTTGGGGTCACCTCGGGTCTAGTTCCCTCGAGCGTAGGGTCACCCCGAGTCTTTTCCTCCAATAATATGAGTCAGTTGGGTCACCTCGGGTTTAGTTCCCTCGAGCGTAGGGTCACCCTGAGTCTTTTCCCTCAATAACGACCACTTGGGTCACCTTTCACACTTTTCACAATCGACATCATTTCATAATCAATTTCATCATCCATTTGACGGTTATACCACTGAATTTTAATTAATCATTACGCGACTCCACAAATGTACATGTTCATGCCTTTTCACTAGTTTACCCATTTGCATCAGACATAGCGTATCAAGCCCGTATGTATAATCCTACCAATCCACCACGTTGATTACATCTCAAACCGTTCCTAACTGTCATCCATGTCAAGACTCTGACTAATTAATTAATACACGCCTTTTCCTTTAAGTACACCATAATCTCACACGTCCTCACCGTACCTCTAAGTACATTTCCCATACCTTCACAAGCCACATATTAACCCGCGACTAGACTCCACGATGCCCGATTATCTAGTTTCTATACTCGGAGTCCGTAAACGCATGTACTAAGAAATCTAAGAATTTTACGAGTCGAGAGAGAGAACGGATTGCAATACTACTCGTCGAATCCCTAGACATGTTCACTCTAGTCCATTGAATACCACTCTAAGTGAGAAACGAGTAATACTCACCAAAACACTTGGAAGGATGCGTAAACAAACCCATTAGAGTCAATGAAAAGCTTCGACATGCGAGTTGAAAGATATATGGAAGCAGCTGAAAGATACTGCAGCAGCTCAAAGAAGCAGCTGAAACTCCTGATTTCCTACCGGTAGGCAAGCAAGTCCTACCGATAGAACTTGAAAATAGAAACGCAACCTACCGGTAGGCGAGCAAGTCCTACCGGTAGAACTTGAAAACAGAAAGGCCAACATTCCGGTAGAACCTAGACCCTACCGATAGGTGAACAAGTCCTACCGGTAGAAACAGAAGATAGAAGGCAAATTTATGCTTTACCTACCGGTAGGCAAGCAAGTCCTACCGGTAGAACTTGAAAATAGAAACGCAACCTACCGGTAGGCGAGCAAGTCCTACCGGTAGAACTTGAAAACAGAAAGGCCAACATTCCGGTAGAACCTAGACCCTATCGGTAGGTGAACAAGTCCTACCGGTAGAAACAGAAGATAGAAGGCAAATTTATGCTTTACCTACCGGTAGGTAAGGAATTCCTACCGGTAGAAGTTAGATGCGTTGAGCAGCTTTTGAGTTGCTGCTATACGTTTGAACTGGTTGACGAAATTTCTCAAACGTTCTACCGATAGGTGAAAAGTTCCTACCGGTAGGGAATCGATTTTCTGGTAAAGTAACAACGTTCTACCGGTAGAAAGGACGGGCCTACCGGTAGGAATCCAGGAAAAACAGACAATTCTAACAGCAACTACGAATTTTCAATCCAAACTTAAACACGACATTACAAGCACGATTCATGCACCAAATCACTCATAAAACATATAAAGAGAGGTAGAATTCCCTACCTCAAGTCGAGAAGCGAAACCCACGCAAGTTGAGCAAGCCCTAGCTCTCCAAACTTCGAAAAACAACTGAATACTCCTCCTCCGAGCAAGACCCACGAGATTCAAGGCTGGAGTCGCGTATAGAAGTCAAAATGGAGGTGGATTTGTATGGGTTTTGCACCAATTTGGTGGGCTGTGGTGGAGAGGTCGGGAGAGAGAGATGAGAGCCGGAGAGAGAGACAGCCGAGAAAAAAAAATGAAAAGGGGAAAGTGTTCCCTGGGAATAATAGAGGTGGGGGAAATAATCCCATGCCCTCACACCACACACTCACCCATGCACCTCTCATCTATTTACCTTTATATCCTTCTACAAATACATCATTCCATATATCCACACCGTTTATCTCGATAAGCCCTACAATTATATAAAAAAAATATAGGCCTAAAATACGGGTCTCTACACCCTACCCTCCTTAAAATAATTTCGTCCTCGAAATTTGCTAAAACTAATCTAGCCATGCCAAATAACATATCAACATACTCGAGCCGTAGCACTATCCATCACACAACAATTCAATAATCATCGAAGTCTACATCTAGATTCATATCAAGCAAACCACAACAAACATGCGTATATCTTTCAAACTTCGTACCCCCATTTCCACGTAACCATGCACTAACAACATAGGCTTACCTTTCAACAATGGACTACGCGAGTCTAAGGTACGCATCGGTTTCTCATCATAGGACACTTGAGCTCCTAATTCAATTTCGGACCTTTCTAACACATGCAATAGATTTATTTCATACCTCCTCAATCTCCGTATACATAATGCATCATATATTTTGAAAAAGTTAGGCGGCAATGTCAAACGGTTCACAGTTTCTAAACTTTTCTTTATTATACAAATCCTATACACAATTATCTATCTCACCATAGAGATCTTACCTCCTAAGTATAACCAGATAATCCAATTGACTTCCCGAGACTTCCATCTAGAATGGGCGGTGATCAAGCGCCTCTTCCAAGTGGATTTCACCGGTTGTCGCCTGGGTATCCCAAAACACGCACATAGTGTCCGACACTTAAACTATCTTTTTGGTGAACGCTTCCTTTTTGCCCAAAACGAGACAAACCCCAACGAAAGTACGCTTTACGAAATTCATGATTTCCTTTCTTCAAATAACATTGGGTGACGTCGACGGTCAACACAATCCTTTGGTCGGCCCTCCGCAGTTAGCAATCTTTGACGATCTTTACCTTTCTCTTTTCGGTCATTCTCCCTCGAGCTTCCCAATATCGTTGGCGAATCGAATTAATTGTTTTAGCGGGTTCATAACACAAGCCAGTTCTTCTAAAAGCCGCACCAAATTTTCACTCTAGGTTGGGTCATTCTATATTACGAGAAGGATTCGATTTGTTATCTCAAACGAAATGAATAAGCTACAAAACTCAAGCAGCGTTAATCAAGAATTGGAAGAATGGTAACGAGGCATCTGAAATTCAAAGAACACGTGGAATCTTCAGGGCGGTTTGGCAACAATTCAAAATACCTTTTTATGATAACCCAAGAAATTTGAAATAACTGATCATGACTTTCTTATTGCTTTACGAGTCAACAGAGTCAATGAATAACCTTTAGCAACTGAACGATGTCGATACTAAGGATAAATACAAGAAGTGAAACAAATCTCTGGTAAGTTAACTGATACAAGATCAAAAATTTGTCCAATACCGGGAATGGTAAGACCTTCCAACAAGTTAAGGCTGAGTGTTACAGAATGAGTCATGTGCCTCCAAAGTCAAGGAACCACGACAGAGTAAAATAACACTTAAAGTAATTTCCACAATTTAATTTGTATTGAACGGTGTCAATGAATAGACATCAATAGATATGTCACCACAAGATTGACTCCAACAATGGAAATTCGAACCAACCGAATAGGCAAGGGCAAACAAATAGATACAAAGCGGATATGAGTTCAAATCATATGACCTCTTAGTCATGGGACCAAAATGGATGATGGCCCAAGCAAACAATAGTGGGAACAAGGTCTAAATTTTTGATAGTGCTAACGAATTTGTATTTCATACGGTACATAGCCAAAGGTTGGGTTCAATAGATTGATGTTGCAAATTAAATACTCATATGGAACAACGATTACAAGCAAACGACGAAAATGATAATCGCATCAAGGAAATCCAAACTGACCAATGAAAATTTATCTTAAGTAGGGTAATGTCAAAATAAGACCTTGAATAGGGAACGAGGAACATTTGTCAAATTTGATAGCAACAGTGTCATAAGATACTTCGCTACAAGAATTTGAATATGTCCAAGAAAAGCTAGGAAGGGATCGCATGACAATTGACTCAAATACTGAGAATTATAACGGGTCATCCACCCACTGGATTTCACAGAAGAATAAATTACGATACAATTCTAACAATATTCAGCTTGGCCAATGAAAGATGGTAATAAAAGAAACAACTCTTCTAAAATCACATTTGAGATGTCACCAATCATCATGGATACAAACAATCCCTGTCCAAATCAAACCAAATCTCGATATAAGCAATTTAAAGAGGTTAAGGACAACACTTCAATATGGAATGATTAACCTCTAATCTCGGCAAATATGATCTATCGATATTTCTCAACACGCGTGGACTAAGATTTCTTATTTTCTATTCCAAACATGGACAAGAATAGGATTCTCAATGAGTGAAATGCTTCCAAATCAAAAGTATTGTAGAGAATGAGTAGAGCAACTAGGAATAATTGATACCTCACACAAGTGACGCTTCTAAGAGTTAGAGAATAGAGGGGGTGGTAGTTTAGCTACGGAACTGCATCTGTTGTTGTTTCGACGTTTGTGTATCCTGCTGCATTGAGCTCGACTCACTAGGTACTCCCAATCCCCGAGGACAATTTCTTGCCATGTGGCCACATTCGCCACAAGTATAACAAGATCCCCCACGCCATGGACATTGAGAACGAATGTGACCAAACTGACGACATCGATAACACACAGTCTGACACTTGAGAAGAGCTCTTGGAGTCCCGATATAAAGAGGTGGCTTAAAGCCCTGCTGGTCCTGAATAAAGTGATTTGATACTCTAGGTTTCTTCCTTCCTGAACTCTCAACACTCTCTGAAGATGATCTTGTGCTAACGACTTGATGCCTAGTTTTCCCCACATTCACACCATTCTGCGCACTCCCCAGAATGTCAACACTCTTCGCACACTCAACGATCTCAGGAAACATCGCTTCATCCCTGGTACATTGGCTCGCTTCATTCTCCCCGTATGCACTATAGCCTTGGTGCTCACGATCCTCGGTCTCACCACACCTATTTCCACGTCTCGAAGACATCCTACTATGGAAGCATAAGAAATGAAATCATCAACATTAGCCACCTAATTATGTGCTACAGGTCTCAAACCTTTCCAACCGAAGTCAACAACTTTGTGCCACTCTATTGTGATATATATATGCAATGTCACATCGACATACTGACTCCTCATGCAAGCACGCATGTGATTTTTGCAAAAAGATGCATCGATTTTTGAACCCATGAGACTAAAAGTCTCCCCACGGTCTCAAGGTATTCTAAACTTATGCTTTGATACCAAGTTGTCACGCCCTCGAATTTTTTTACATAATTAAGTAATACATTTCAATAAAAGAGAAACCTCGCATATCATATACGTTACCCAAAGGAGTTTCCCACCTGTTTAATTTACAAACAAGTCCTTAAGTTTTGATAATTACAACTTTAGTCAAAAGAAAATTCAATAGTAATTATTTACAAAACCACCTTTAATGAATTGAGATCTTCACAAAGATGACGAAATAACCAGTGATGTCAGCTTCCAAAAGTCTTTTACTGTCAAGCACACAATGCATGCAATCTATTGCCCGGCATCAGAACCTGAAAAGAAAGATTTGGTTGAGCTACACTAGCCCAGTAGAGAATTCTAAGCTCAAGCTATATGTAGTTTGAATGAATTATACACCGAGAATGAATGAGTATGGACAGGTACGCCTACAGTACAAGTGACTACCAACAAGCTGCAAATTATCGCCTAATAGTCCTAGACTTCACATCAATGTCACTAGCCGTTTACTTCTTTAACAAGTTACATTATTAAACTCACGTCATTCCACCTTTGTCTATAATCAAATCAAAATATCTTATTATTCTTCGTACGGTAGTACAATCTTTCTCGTGTCCACATTGACCTTCATTAAATCCTTTTATTGCAAAACCTCTCTTTTCCTTTAATCTGGTATTTCCCATCAATAATCACTAGGGTCACCTCGGGTCTAGTTCCCCCGAGCGCAGGGTCACCCCGAGTCTTTTCCCTTAACAATAATAATCAGTTGGGGTCACCTCGGGTCTAGTTCCCTCGAGCGTAGGGTCACCCCGAGTCTTTTCCTCCAATAATATGAGTCAGTTGGGTCACCTCGGGTCTAGTTCCCTCGAGCGTAGGGTCACCCTGAGTCTTTTCCCTCAATAACGACCACTTGGGTCACCTTTCACACTTTTCACAATCGACATCATTTCATAATCAATTTCATCATCCATTTGACGGTTATACCACTGAATTTTAATTAATCATTACGCGACTCCACAAATGTACATGTTCATGCCTTTTCACTAGTTTACCCATTTGCATCAGACATAGCGTATCAAGCCCGTATGTATAATCCTACCAATCCACCACGTTGATTACATCTCAAACCGTTCCTAACTGTCATCCATGTCAAGACTCTGACTAATTAATTAATACACGCCTTTTCCTTTAAGTACACCATAATCTCACATGTCCTCACCGTACCTCTGAGTACATTTCCCATACCTTCACAAGCCACATATTAACCCGCGAC
Source organism: Rhododendron vialii (assembly GCF_030253575.1). NCBI lineage: Eukaryota > Viridiplantae > Streptophyta > Magnoliopsida > Ericales > Ericaceae > Rhododendron > Rhododendron vialii. Next base: position 19,546,536 of record NC_080566.1, read on the forward strand.
TAGACTCCACGATGCCCGATTATCTAGTTTCTATACTCGGAGTCCGTAAACGCATGTACTAAGAAATCTAAGAATTTTACGAGTCGAGAGAGAGAACGGATTGCAATACTACTCGTCGAATCCCTAGACATGTTCACTCTAGTCCATTGAATACCACTCTAAGTGAGAAACGAGTAATACTCACCAAAACACTTGGAAGGATGCGTAAACAAACCCATTAGAGTCAATGAAAAGCTTCGACATGCGAGTTGAAAGATATATGGAAGCAGCTGAAAGATACTGCAGTAGCTCAAAGAAGCAGCTGAAACTCCTGATTTCCTACCGGTAGGCAAGCAAGTCCTACCGGTAGAACTTGAAAATAGAAACGCAACGCAACTTACCGGTAGGCGAGCAAGTCCTACCGGTAGAACTTGAAAACAGAAAGGCCAACATTCCGGTAGAACCTAGACCCTACCGGTAGGTGAACAAGTCCTACCGGTAGAAACAGAAGATAGAAGGCAAATTTATGCTTTACCTACCGGTAGGTATGGAATTCCTACCGGTAGAAGTTAGATGCGTAGAGCAGCTTTTGAGCTACTGCTATACGTTTGAGCTGGTTGACGAAATTTCTCAAACGTTCTACCGGTAGGTGAAAAGTTCCTACCGGTAGGGAATCGATTTTCTGGTAAAGTAACAACGTTCTATCGGTAGAAAGGACGGGCCTACCGGTAGGAATCCAGGAAAAACAGACAATTCTGACAGCAACTACGAATTTTCAATCCAAACTTAAACACGACATTACAAGCACGATTCATGCACCAAATCACTCATAAAACATATAAAGAGAGGTAGAATTCCCTACCTCAAGTCGAGAAGCGAAACCCACGCAAGTTGAGCAAGCCCTAGCTCTCCAAACTTCGAAAAACAACTGAATACTCCTCCTCCAAGCAAGACCCACGAGATTCAAGGCTAGAGTCGCGTATAGAAGTCAAAATGGAGGTGGATTTGTATGGGTTTTGCACCAATTTGGTGGGCTGTGGTGGAGAGGTCGGGAGAGAGAGATGAGAGCCGGAGAGAGAGACAGCCGAGAAAAAAAAATGAAAAGGGGAAAGTGTTCCCTGGGAATAATAGAGGTGGGGGAAATAATCCCATGCCCTCACACCACACACTCACCCATGCACCTCTTATCTATTTACCTTTATATCCTTCTACAAATACGTCATTCCATATATCCACACCGTTTATCTCGACAAGCCGTACAATTATATAAAAAAAAAATATAGGCCTAAAATACGGGTCTCTACACTAAAACAGCAGTAAAAGGGCAGAAACGACATAATATCTATTATGAGGATGGAATCATAAAGATCAAATAAGGGGGGGGGGGGGGGGACGAATTCTTAAGTCTATTAAGCTTCTAGGATGAATAATTAAGCCTCCCAAAAAAAAAATCGAAAGTTTTACGACTGCAAATATTTACTGCATGTAACTTGTTTTTAAGTAAATAATATTCAGACAAAAATATCCTTATAAAATGGGCAAAAATACCCCTATTTTTAATACATACAATCGCAAACATATAACCACATCCAAAACACATACACCCCATAACCCACATTTCCCTCCATTTTTTTCCATTTTCTTTCGGGGGAAATTTTTTTGCTTCTGGTTCTTCTGGCCGTTCCAGGCCACCACCATTGTTGAGCTCCCACCTCCCACCATAAACCTAGTCGACATTTGCCTCCGCACTCTCACCTCTCACCTCCTAACTCTCAATGGAAACCTCCATTGCTTCCTCTCCCTTCATTGGTAAAGAAGAAGTCTTTGACCAAACATATGAGAGTAATGTGCATTTTGATTTGGGATTGAAAAGTTGTGCAAAGGAAATGGAAGTTAACAAGGAAGAGGGAGCCATGGATGTTGTAGTTTTAGAGCCGAAATCACAGCAAGAGGTAGCTCAACACTCCATTTTTAGCCTGGTTCTATCCCAACATTGTCATATTCTGAAACTTGAAATTACGCCACAATTTCAAACTCTAGAGTTTGAAAATTGAAAACAATATCATATTCTAAAACTCAGAATTCTGCCAAAATTTCAAACTCTAGAGTTCGAAACTTGTCGACAATAATCACTCCTCCATTTTAAACCTGGTTCTGGCACGACATTGTTAGATTATAAAACTTGAAATTAGGCCAACATTTCAAACTCTAGAGTTTGAAAATTGAGGATAATGTCATATTCTAAAACTCTGAATTTTGCCGAAATTTCAAACTCTAGGGTTTTTAGAACTGGTTTTCAAAAGTGGGTTTTAGAAAACAGAGAGCGAACGATTCAAAATTTTGGCCGAAGTACTTGGTTGGAGTAGGGAAGGATAATTCTGGAAGTTTACAGCTATTTTGAGGTTGTATGATAGCAAATTTTTATAATATTTGTGGTTTAAGTTAGCAAAAGGCTGCATGCAGTAAATTCGCAGTTATATTTATAAACTCCCAAAAAATTTAAGCAGCCGCTGTTCGCAACCCACTATTTACTCCGAAGTTGTTTGGCTAAATAAGCTAAGTGGCTTATTTTTTTTTGTCCATATTCAAATCTTTTTCGCATTTGTTAGTTTTTTATCAATTTTTTGGGATTATTTTCTTCGTCATGACGAGAGTAATCTAAAAAGTAAAAAATTAAAATCGAAACCAATTTTTTTTGAATAAAGACAAAAATAAGCCAATTTTTCGTCTTCATTCAAAAAAATTAGATTTAGATCATAAAATTTTGCTTTTTAGATTCCTCTCGTCATGAAGAAACAATAATCCCCAAAAAATTGACAAAAAACTAACAAATATGAAAAAAAATTAAATAAGAACAAAAAAATAAGTCATTTAACTTATTTAACCGAACAACCCCTCCATATAACCCATTAAAAAAATTCGCCTTGAGGCAAAAATACCCTAATGCAAAATGACTAAGTTATCCTCATCTTAATGCAAAATGAAAGTTATCCTCATCTTCATCTTCCTCCTCAACTCTTCTCCTATTCCCTCTCTTCCGCCAGACAAAGCTCCGTCGCCACCGCTGCGGAATCAACATAAAATAGAGATCGATGCTAGCCATCATCTTTCCTCCTCAACTCCCCTCCCCTCCACCAGCCAAAGTTCTATCATCGCTATTGTCCGCATTGGAAACCCAAAGCTTTCTCTCATCTCCCAAACCTAGTTCCCTCTCATCTACGATCAAAATTCACTCTCATCTCGTAGAGAATTCAAGGATTTAGGATCCAAAGCTCCATGTTGATTTCTGAAGGTTGATCGAATGAGACCAAAAAACCTAAAGTTCAGTTTCAGATTTAAGTTCCGTTCGAAATTGTTCAGGAGTTCAATTTTGAATCATAAACTCAGATTCAGGAGTTAAATTCTGAATTTTGGGGTTTTTCTTGAGACTTAACTTCCGAATTAATCAGAGTTGAGCCTCGAATCATGTTCAGAAGTTGAATTTCGAATTATAGGGCTAAATTCAGGAGTTAAATTCCAAATTATGGGGTTTTACTAGAAAATTAACTTCCGAATTGATTAAAGTTGAGCCCCAGATTATGTTCGGAAGTTGAATCCTAAAGTATAGGGCAAAATTCAAGAGTTAAATGCCGAATTGTAAGGCTGGATTCGGGAGTTAACTTCCGAATTGAAGATGATGATGAGAGAAAATATGAGAGAGAGAATGGGTTTCAAGGTTTCGTATGTTTGCTAACTAGATGACGATTTGATCAAGTAGTTTTCAAGGTTTTTTATGTCTGATTTTTCAAGGAATGGGTTTCAAGGTTTTCTATGTCTAATTTTTCAAAGTTTCAAGGTCGATTGAACGATGAAGATGACGACGAGAGAGAATGCGACGGGAAGCCCAGTCAGGCAATTGTCGTGGTGGTGGTGGAGGAGGATGTCGTGGTGATAAAGGTTATGGAGGACTGGTGGTGGTGGTGGTGGTGGTGGTGGTTATGGAGGACTGGTAGTGGTGGAAAGGATTTAAAAGGAGGGGTATGGTGGGAAGTTTTGAGGAATTTAATGGGTTGTGTGGAGCAAATTGGGTTTGTAGAAAATTTTAATGGGTTTGATGAAGAAAGTAGGTTATGTGGAGTAAATTGTAGGTTATGAATAGCGGCCCCCAAAATTTATTTTATACTTTTTTCTCTCCATTTTTTATTGACATACCTAATTCAAATGAGTAATTTAACTAAAAAAGTAATTGATAGATACAAAATCGACTTCCGATCGCGGACCTATCCAGCTCGGTAAAACTCTGCTCAAATTGTTCTATGCATGCCCTGCTCAACTAGAATTCTTAATTAGGCCAAGAGCCCCTAGCTACACTGGATAAACATGAATTCCAAGATATACATCTCAAACGGGAGTCCTAGGAACGAAAGAAAAGTCGCTGAACTATCTTAATCTCTTTTGGGTTAATTCTCAACACTCTAAAAAATCATCTATGCCTCCATAAAAATGACTACGGATGTGTTCCTCTTTCTCCAAAAAGTACTTTTTGGAAAAAGAAGGTAATTTCAAACTCAAATATAATGAAAATGAAAAATATTTTTTCAATTTTTTTTGCACCGTTTAAAAGATCTTAATGAGATCTATCAAACAAGATCTATATTGGTAGGAAAATTATTTGCGTAAATATATAATTTTTAAGCTTGAAATTACCTTCTTTTTCCAAAAAGTTCTTTTTGGAAAAAGAGGAACACCCCCTACAAACAGTCCAATTCTAGGTTCCTCCTTTATTGGGATTAGAAGACGCCGCCAATCACTGGAGTCAAGGAGTGTCATCCTCATCGACGCCCCAAGAACCCTCCAAACAAGTCCAACTAGGACTCCACCTGTCACGCCCTTAATTTTTAACATAAATAAATATCTCATTTCAACAAACGATCCTCGTATATCATAAATAATACCCAAAGAGTTCCCACCTGTTTAATTTACAAAATCAAATCCCAAGTTAAGAATTTTACAACATTGGCACACCGGCCCCAAAATAGACTTATGTACGAATACGAACAAGTTGATAGCTTACAACGGTTTAGTCAAAAGGAAATTCATGAATGAATAGTTACAAACCCATCTTTATCAAAAGAAAGTCAATTACAAAGATGATTAAGTAACTAAATATAATTAGCTTTCAAAAAGTCTTCTACATCCGAGCACACAAATGCAAGTAAGTTATTGTCCAGCATTTGAAACTGAAAAGAAAGATTGGGTTGAGCTATACTAGCCCAATAAAAAAATCTCTACGAAATCTATATGTAATGAGATGACAAACATGGACACAGTAAATCAAGCTAAATGACAAGTCCTTGTTGCAAGAAGTGAACTACTAATGATTCTAAATCATTAGAGTTCAAGGAATAAGCACAAATCAATAAATCCAATAACTACACATACTACCACCATTTATTAGTATCAAAACACTGTCATACACATACACACTCCTTATACCAAACTTCCATCCCTTGCGATTCTGTATTTCCACCCCTTGCGTTACAGCAAACTCCACCCCTTGCGATTCTGTATTTCCACCCCTTTGCATTACGACAAACTCCACACATTCCAACATAAACAAGCACGCCACAAATACCTCATGGGTCATAACAATCAAGACAACAATACAACTTTCATAAAGATATGCAATCCTAAAGTCATAAGGTGTTTTCACCCTAACCATGTATAGCAATCAAACACTAATATCACACGAATTCACCACATAACATGTAGAGAAAGGGAGAAATCCCTACCAAAGTGGGTTTTGAGAAAAATCCCAAGTCTATCAAGTGCCATAAGCTTGAATTTACCAAGAACAAGCTCCTCCCAAACTTTGCTACAAGATCTAGAGTGAATATAACCCAAAAATAAGATAAACAAGCATGGATCAACAAGTGATTGAGAGGAAAGAGAGAAAAACATGATTGAGAGTCAATGAGTGAGAGCAAGAACACAAAACTTACCATTTGTTCACCAAATGCGAGATTCAAGTAAATTTGAGGTAGGAATCCCTTGGATCTTGAATATTTGAGATAGAAATCAAGAGATTTGAGTGAGAATGAAGTGGGGTAGGTGAGAGGGGGTGTTTCTATGATTATTTCGTAGTTTTGGATGTGAAAAATGGCAAAATGGGGTATTTATAAAAGTCTGAAATGCGTGCTGAATTTTTAGAATAATCACAGCGGGTACTGGTACTGGGCAATTCTCAGTACCAGTACTAGAAACCCAAAATCCAAAATAACACAACTTCTGGACAACGGGTACCAGTACTGGGCAAAATGTAGTACCGGTACTGACTGGAGAAAAAAAATGAAATTTCACAAACGGTCATCAAATCGAACCCCACTTGCTGTCAACATCTCCAATCATCATTACAACATCAAAATACGATCTTCCACATATTTAAAAGATTAAAGAAAATAGAATAATTTACGAGTCTCTACTCCACCTCCTGGAAATGCCTATATATATTGTTTCCCCCTTCTAACGGACATGTATGCAACTCTAGTATTCCAATTTGCTAGAATTTTACATACTTTTTCTTCACAAAAATATTGACTTAGACATCGGAGGGATATTGGTAGGCATCACATCGGTGTCAAGTCGTTGCTTGTAGGTTGACAAGACCAGAAACTGACTCATCAGTCATCAATTTTTTTTTTCCTTTCTTTGTGAAATCCCTCTATCCAAAGCTCCTCCAAATGGGTTGTTAAAATTGATTACTACTATTCCTTCGCCTAACTTCTAGCCAACTTTCTTGGTTTTTTTGGAGTTTTTTTTTTTTTTTTGTTGTTGTTTGATAATTTTCAAACTTTGATTTTTATATTTATACAATTTTAATCTCCTCTTGTATAATCGAAAGATGTGATGTAAAAAAGTTTCCTCAATCTAGGAAATATCAAGAGAAAGTAATTAAAAAGACCATGCCAAAAACTCCGCAATAAATTAGGCAAAATGGAGTCTGACTTAGAGGGATGATCACTCTCAAGTCTAGTGTCGACAAGTTTGAGCTAATTATATTCGCTGGGTGTCCTAATTTAATTTTAGTTTCATTTAAAGAAATTAGTTGTTAAGAATACATTTCTTTGTTAAAATGGTAGTATAAATTTGTTTGAAAGGTCTTATAAGGACAAGTACAACAAAAAGAATGCATTATCATTACTATATTTCAAAAAGTACAAAGCTTACTTCTTCTAATTTTTTTTTCTTATGCTTACTTCTTTCGATATTATCTTTACTTAAAATATAAGGAGTGAAATACTCAAATTTTCATTCAATTCAAATAGAAAAAAAAAATCTATGACTTTTTCTTTCTTTAGATGTCAAATTTGAATTAATACGTTATGAAACATTCAAAAATGAAAAGATGGACTAAAAATATGGGCCATAGAGGTACCTTTTTTTCTTTTGAGAATGAGATAAATTAGACCTTAAAAATCATTCATTTTCACGTTGGCACCTCTTGGTCAACCACTACATTAGCCTCTCTCTCGAATAAACCTATTTTCATTAGTATTAAATATTTTTATTTTCTGCTTGGTTATAATTTGCTTTTTTCCATCCCTCCTAATCTCCTCCCACCATTATCTGACTGCAATGGCTAGAAGCGAAGCCGACATTTAAGTTTGGGTGGCGAAAGTTGAATAGATCAACCCCTAATAATATACATAGTACATATATTTAACATTCGAAAAAGTACACGTGTTCCAATGTTAATCATCCATAATATCTACAAAATAATTTACACGTTCTAACATTAATCACCCATCAACAAATAACAAAAATAGTTTATCGATCTATCAAAATGAAACTCGGCATTCTTTCAACCTGATTTTTTTCTTTATTTTTGGGCATTTTATCTCGGTGGTTTAAGACTTTAATGTACAAAAAAGAGACAAAAGAGAAAGATGAAAGAGGGTAGATACAAGTAGTCGGCTATTATTATATTTTACTCTCTAAAATCCAAGGATGGTTCGTGTGTGACAATATATATCTTAAATAATTACAAGTCTTCAAGATAAATATACATGGTGGGTCCTAAAACCTTCAAAATGATACAGATTTTCTAAATAATCTCTAAAACTAAAACTGCAAAATACTCCAACTGTAGAGACCCATATTTTCGGAAAATGATTTGAAGGTTTTATAAATGCTAAAGTATTGAATAAATGAGAAATTTGTGAGTTTATTTGATTTGGAGCCTAAATAAAAGGATTGTTATTTGAGAGAGTATACATGTGATTTGTATATGTACTAGTATATATAGGTGGGTGTGTGTGTAGGGGATCATAAATCCCATTTCCCCTCTCTCTCTAGCCGGCTCTCCCTCTCTCTCTACCACTCGGCGCCATCTCCCCCTCTCGGCACATCTCTCTCTCTCTCTCTCTCTCTCTCTCTCTCTCTCTCTCTCTCTCTCTCTCTCTCTCTCTCTCCACCTCAAAACTTGCAATACACCTCGAATGCTTGAAGATGCATCTCCTCTCCACCATATGGAAGTGTTCTTGACTCGTGGATCGCGTGGGTAGGGCTCGGAGGAAGAGTTTCGCGGTGAGTTTCGAGTTTGAAAGCTAGGGATCTCTTGTTTGGGTTGGATCTTCGTGTTTACACTTCAAGATATTTCTTACTCTCTCTATGTATTTATGGGTTGATTATGTATCTTGATCATGCCTTGATTCGTTATTTGTTGTTGAGGTTTCGTTGTCGAAAAGCTGAAAATTCGCAAAAAAACTCTGTGGTATCGATACCATCAAAAGGGGTATCGATACCCCACTCTCCTCTGGACAGACTCTGGCCAGGTATCAATACCTCCATCAGGGGTATCAATACCCCTTTCTGTTTCGGGCAGATTTGGTTAATTTGTTTCTTCTCGTCCCCATTTGAACCCTGAACACCTAAACACCTTTTGAATAGCTTTAAATCACTTCCAAGCTTGATTGTTTGTACCTCGAAAAATTCATTGACCAATCGATCTTCTTGGACTCTCGTCATAACTTAGAAAAGTGTAGAATTAAATGATTAGGATACTCATGCATTATTTATGCTTTTAGTTGATTGAAGTAGATGTTGTGGCATGTCTCAATGATCGATATAAACTTGTTAAGTGCTATAACATGACATGATGATTGGTGGATTGAAAAATGCACTATAGAGCTATTATAAAATATCGTAGGCTATAAAGTATATCGTGGGGTGCATAGTTGATCGGTGGGGGTTTTCCTAGCAGCCTGGATGAGAATAGGGTAACCCGTATTCTTTTGCTTCGTCTTGTTGATCTTTCTAGCTTCCTTTGGTACTCGTTTTATAAGATTTTTGTTTAGGTTTTAGTGGGTGGTGTGTTGTGGAGTCATTGTGGGTTCGGTATATGACGTAGGGCGTTGCGATAGACTTTGAGGGATAACGTGAACTTAAGGTATTAATAATGTACAAAAGGACATTTTTTGTGAGTTTATATTACATTGAATGATGATGAATGAAAGACTGTGACAATGGGAAGTGTTGTCTTCTTGTATTCGGATTATTAATACTTATATGTTTATGTGAGTTGTGAATCTTGAATTGAGGGTCCTGCAACGCAAGGTGTGGTAATGCGAAGACTCTAGAGGGCCCGCAATGTAAGGTGTGGTAATGCGGAAACCCAGGTGGAGAGAATTTACTGTAACGCAAGGTGTGGTAGTACAGTTGAATGTCTCGCATGATGAAGGAAATTATAACTGATTATTGAAGTTCATGTTTTTGTTTGGGCCATGTATTGCTTAAGATTTTAATTGTTGAAAAAGGAAAATAACAATTGATTTCATTAAAGTTTTTGAAAGAAAGAAACTTGGTCTTGGAAAAAGGGATTTTTATTAAAAATCCTCCGGTATTCCTAAGCGAATTAACGGTTCCGGTATTTGGACACAAATCAACGGATTTTAGTATTCAAGCTAATCAACGGAGCTTGACCCTTAAAGGTCGAGAGTTTTCTCAAAGTTATTTTGGCAGCCAAAAGAAAATGTTTTCTTTTTATAAAAAAGACTTGATGGTAAATGGTAAGAAATGAGGAAAGATAAAAGTGGCATTTATTTGAGTAGTCTTAAAATGATTTGAGAAATAGTATTGGGCTGATTAGATTGATTTGTGCTTAAAGCTGCTCCTAGTTGCTGTACGAATGGCTAGGGATATCTATAAGACGTATTGAATTCCATAGTCATTGTTTGTCGGTTCATTGTGCCTTTGGTATTTTCGATCATTCATTGGAAATCATTCATTCTTATAGCATATTTCTTCGCATTTACATATAGCTTGAGTATAGAATTCTTTACTGGGCTAGTGTAGCTCAACCTATCTTTTTTAGGTACATCTCAAGGATCTTGACGCTGAGTGCATGGTGTGCATGCTTGACATCATATCTTTTGAAAGCCGCCCTAGAAGTGGTTCTATTATCTTTTGGATGATCTTTCGAAAGGATTGAATTGTAAATTCATTTGAACTCTGTTAACTTCAAATATTATGTAACCTCTAAATTTATTATCTTTAACTAACTATGGAATTTGGGCCGTAGTGCCAATGTTGTAAATTTCTAAACTCGGAGACTTGGTTTGTAAGTGATCTTTTAGGAATTCTCTTATGGGTATAATATATATTATGCGAGGATCATTTATTAAAATAGATTATTTATTTATGTTAAAAATCAAAGGCGTGACAAATTGATATTAGAGCGTAGGTTTGAATACCTAGAGACCGTGGGGAGACTTAGTCTCATGGGTTCAAAAATCATTTCATATTTTAACAAAAACATGTGTGTGCTTGCATGACCGACGTATGATCATCGATGTAGCATTGTATCTATGTTCATGTGGATTGGTGGAATATTGTTGGCCCGTGTCAAAAGAAAAGAAGAGAGTTTGGCCTATGCGTAGTGGTTGTAACAATGTTTGTTGCTATTGTTGTAGTTGTCGTTAGCAGTCTTGTTCTCGGATTTTATATGGTTAGGTGCCTTTTAGATGAGCTGGAAAGCCGTGAAGGATTGCGGTGCAATGGTGTGTGTAGCTCCGAAACCGATATGCGAAAGCTGATATCTGTTAGTATATGATAGAAGTACTAGACTATTAATAAGATTTATGAGCTAAGTGTTGGATTTGCTTTATTTGAATTGTGTGGACTACATATCGGGCTTTAATTACGTTAGTCAAATCTTATGTGATGTAAGCCACATTGAGTGTAAGTATACGAAGGGTAATATTTCTTTTTTACGTCACAGAAAACATAGTTTGTCCGGAAAGCGAGTGGGATGTACCATAGCTAATAGGTGAGTTAGCGTGTGCCTTGCATGTGTTGAAAAAGGGTACGACTTCTTGTGATACTAATTGTGGTTAGCTATTGTTATTATAGATATCCGAGATGATGACTGTGAGTATAGGTAAGGCGAGTTGAGCCCACATAGGGAGCTATATGTATTTGAGGTTGATTTAGGAAGATGAAAGTTATAGGTAGGGTGTCAAGATACGGTATGTGTCTTCTAGATACCAGGCGACTACCGATGAAATCCAGTTAGAAGAGGCGCTTGATCATCACTCCTTCTAAATGGAAGTCTCGAAAAGTCAATTGGACACTAGGATTATGTATAGGGGCTAGATCTCTAGGCTTGAGAAGAGTCATAGTGTTGTAGTTGTCATTGCTGAGGTGAATGTCGTGATGGTGTCGTTATGACAGATTGATAGGGAATAGTGAAGATATTATTTTGTGAGATAGACAACAAGACTTGAGATGAACTATATTGATGTGACTTGAATCGAGTGATTGAAGTAAGTGTGTGGTGAGAAAACTTGTTTGGAGTGAGGGCGATACAAATGTGAACTGTTGAGGTTTACAATGAGGTGAAATGTAAATGGTGTCCTGAGTGGGAATGGTGGGAACCTTGAAGTGATAGACATGTGGAGAAATAATATGTTGTAAATTGAAGGATCGGAGTGTAGAGATCGTGTGTGGGGTATAACCGGGTATGTAGGCTAGACTAATGACAGTATATGACATGTTCAGGTGTGCTATTGAGATGATAAGTTTGATTAAGAAAGATTAAGAAATAATAGTGATAATAATAGTGATAGCAGAGATGGTGGTGGTAATGGAAGTTGTTGGTCTCGAAGTTGAGTGTAGATGTGGCGAATACCGTGGGGGAATATTGAGGTTGATATCACGCCCTCGATTTTTAATATAAATAAATAATCCTTTTCAATAAAAGAACTTCGCATAACATAGATAGTACCCAAAGAGAGTTCTCGTGTGATCACTTACAAAATCAAGTCCCTAAGTTTTAAGATTTACAATATTGGCACGAAGGCCCAAAATTTCATAGTTAGCCAATGACGGTAAATTTAAAGGGTACATGATATCTAAAGTTAAAATGGTTCAAATAAATTTACAATTACATCTTTTCAAGAGATCAAACAAAAGATGATTGAATCACTTCTCAATGATGGCTTTCGAAAAGATGCGAGGTCAAACATGCACATCATACACTCTGCGTCAAGATTCTTGAGACGTACCTGAAATTGATAATAGGTTGAGCTACATTAGCCCAGTAAAGAAATCTATGCTCAAGTTATATGAAAATGCGATGAAGCATGCAACTAGAGTAAATGAATTCCAACAAATGAACGTGAGATACAAGAGTTACCACTACGAACAAACAGACTAAGACTGGAGAATCCTGGATGTCCCACAGATGTCCCTAACCGTTCATACGTCAACTAGAAGCAACATTTAAACTCATACCATTCACCATAGAGCCTCATTTCATAACAGTTTATTTTTTGATTTCCAAAATAATTTAGAGAAAACTCAAGACCATTATAGGTTAAACTCCATTGATTCGAGCTTGAATACCGGAATCTGTTGATTCGCTCAAGAGTACCGGAGGATTTTTGATAAAACCTTGATAAAATCAACCTTTCATTCTCTTTTTCGACAACCACAATCTCAATCAACAAACAATCCAAACATCAACCTAGACTTCTGAAGTCAATCAAAATTCTCTTCATCATGCGAGACATTTAACTGTGTTACCACCCCTTGCGTCACATTGAATTCTCTCCACCTAAGTTTTCACATTACCACACCTTGCGTTGCGAGCCCTCTAGAGTCTCCGCATTACCACACCTTGCATTGTAGGACCCTCAATTCAGAATTCACAACTCAAGTAAACATAAAAACATTGTCAATCCGTATATAAGCAGACATAATTTTCCAAGTTCACATTCGTTCATACATCGTCAACAATGTATTACAAACTCATAATCATACCCCCATTGCACATTGATAAATACTTTAAGTCCAAGTTATTCTTTTAAGTCTATCACGAGGTCCTACGTCATGTACCAAACCCACAATGACTCCACGACACATCACCGGCTAGGTTCTAAACGAGAATCTTATAGAACGAGTGCCAAAGGAACCTAGGGAGCTCAACATGATGAGTCACAAGGATACGAGTCACAATACTACTCATCGGATCACTGGACAAGCTCATATCCACCCATAACACTCACCACATTACCCTTTATCGTCCATGGTACTCCTATCAATCTTACAGTACGTTCCCTACCAGACGACACTAACATTATACTCTAACGAGTGCCAATAGACAAGATCGAACAACGAGCCATTAGGACACAAGCAATCATACTCAAGAATAACTTAAATATGTTCTAATCATATAGGGAGTCATAACATAGAACGAAAACAACCATAGGAGTAGCTATAGACATCAGCAGACTGACACACATCTACTTAAATGGTCATAACTTTCCGTGTACTAAGAGTTTTAAGGTGATTCTGGTGACAAATGAAAGCTGACTTTAAAACCTTTGAATTGATATAAAGTTTGCATGAAACGGACATCGGACGAAGAAGTTATGGCTGTTCAAAGTTGGGCTGAACCCAGAAAATGAGTAGATTTTTCAGATTTGGTAGAAACATAAAACCCAACCTCAAGCACGAAACAAAGCACGATCTAGGTACATAAACATCATATGAACGTATAATAAGAGTAAGAAATCCCTACCACAATGGGTTTTAAGCAAAACCCTAAGTACACCAAGTGCTACAAGCTTGAATCTACCAAGAACAAGCTCCTCCCAAGCTTTGCTACAAAATCTAGAGTGTATATAACCTAAAAACAAGATAAACAAGCATGGATCAACAAGTGATTGAGAGGAAAGAGAGAAAAACGTAATTGAAAGCCAAGGAATGTGAACAAGAACACAAAATTTACCATTTGTTCACCAAATGTGAGCATCAAGTGAGCTTGAGGTAGAAAACCCTTAGATTTGAGGTAGAAATCAAAGGATTTGAGTGAGATTGGAGTGTGGTAGGTGAGAGGGGTATTTTTAGGGTTTTTGTGTACTAAGAGTTTTAAGGTGATTTCGGTGGCAAATGAAAGCTGACTTTAAGACCTTCGAATCGATATAAAGTTTGCATGAAACGGATATCGGACGAAGAAGTTATGGCTGTTCAAAGTTGGGTTGAACCCAGAAAACAAGCAGATTTTTCAGATTTGGTAGAAACATAAAACCCAACCTCAAGCACGAGACAAAGCACGATCTAAGTACATAAACATCATATAAATGTATAACAAGAGTAAGAAATCTCTACCACAATAGGTTTTGAGCAAAACCCTAAGTACACAAAGTGCTACAAGCTTGAATCTACCAAGAATAAGCTTCTCCCAAGCTTTGCTACAAAATCTAGAGTGTATATAACCCAAAAATAAGATAAACAAGCATGGATCAACAAGTGATTGAGAGGAGAGAGAGAAAAATGTGATTGAGAGCCAAGGAGTGAGAACAAGAACACAAAATTTACCATTTGTTCACCAAATGTGAGAATCAAGTGAGCTTGAGGTAGAAAACCTTTGGATCTTGAAAATTTGAGGTAGAAATCAAAGGATTTGAGTGAGATTGGAGTGGGGTAGGTGAGAGGATGTGTTTCTAGGGTTATTTCGTGGGTTTGGGTGTGAAAAATGGTAAAGGGATGTATTTATAGTGGTCTGAATCTCGTGCTGAAATTTCAAAATTTTAAAGGGTGTACTGGTACTGGAAAATGACAGTATCGGTACAGCTACCTAGAAGATTCAACATTCATTTCTGGTCGAGGTGTGCCTGTATTGGGAAAAGCTGTACCTGTACACCACGGACAAATTTGGAATTTTTTGCCAACATTCAACGAATCAAACCTCGATTGCTACCAACACTTTCACACATTATTACAACATCAAAACTCGTAGTTCAATTATTCTCTGAGTGTCCGGTAAACAACAGGAGGCGTATCTGTATAACCTTATTAATAAACATATAATTTAATATAAATACGATCTTATACATATTTAAAGATTAAAGAAAATAGAAAAAATTTACAGATCTCTACAGTTGATATGATTACTTAGTTGAGAGAAATTGTGAGGGGTGAAGCTTGTGGTGAGCGAAACTATTAGAGGTTGTTGGTGCGAGTGAGATTGATTCTTAAATAATGAAGTAGTTGGAGTCTTAGAATATAATGAGAAGTATAGACATGCTGTTAAGTTGTAAAGTTGTTGAAATAGAGGAATAATTAGAATTGATAATACGTGTACTTGTGATGTGATGTTTAAGACTGTGAATATGAGAAATATGTGATTCGATTTGACTAAATGAATGAGAATGCTCGAGATTGGTAAAGTGAATAGACATCGTGTGAGGTATTACGAGGTTGAAAAAATAAGATGATTGTTGGGTTTCCTAAAGCTATGAATTGTGAAGTGTTGGATACCTTGTGAATCCGTGGATTCTTGGTGAGTCTGTTGAATACTGAGTGAGTTTGTTGATCGTGAATATGGCCGGTGTTGTGTAAGCTATCAAATTGTATGGTTGGTTTATTGAGATATTTTGTGAGTGACATGTGCTGCTATTTTGACTGTAACTTGCATGCTTGACTTGTTATGTATTTTATGTGTGAAATATGCTCTTAGTATATGGTACAGACTAGACACTGAGGTGTGTGGGTATGTACTACGAGGAGATGAATTTTTTGTTGAAATCTAGCGTGTGTCCTTTTCTTTTACAAACCATAGTGAGATGTAAAGTTTAAAAAGGGTAGAACTTAATTTCATGTATATATTGTGTCTTTCCTACTCCTATATATGATACAATTAGAGAATTAGAGGTGAAAGATTTCCGTGATAAGTCAACCTATAGTTGGGAAGTGGTTAGTGGATGGCGGTAAGAAGAATGGTGGATTTGAGAGTTTGTATGAATGGTTTCAAGATTGAGTCGTATTAAGATGCGTAGGGAGGACACATTACGATAGAAGTGAGTTTAGTCTTCTAAAGTAGAAATCGATGATAAATCCAAGTGATAATGTTTGAATGTTAGATGGACAAGGGGGCGTTGAGGTTTGTGCAGAGTTCATAAGAAAGAGTTAGGTGAGTGGATAGAGGTGTGTATTGGGGATCGTGGCAAACAGTTTGTTTTATGTACGTTTGGTTTGTTATACGTATGGTTGGTGTCGGTGTCAATCCTTAGTACTATTAATAGAATTGGATCGATTATGGGATGTGTTTACTTTGGGAGTTAAAAAGGATGTCAATAGCTTGGAGATGTGAGAAGTTTAATTTAGCGAGTTTGTCACGCCCTCGATTTTTAACATAAATAAAGATAGTTTTTCATAGATAAAACTCCTCACATTGTCATACATAATATCCCAAAAGAGTTCACCATATCCTAATCATTAAATTACAGATCCAACTCCAAGAATTTGAACAAATTACATCATTTAAAGAAATAGAGTTAAAGTTCTATTACATTCCCAAAATATGTTTTACCAAAAAGTCCATGAGTCTTCTTTTCCGCCTCTTCTGAGAATACGGACTACAATGCATGTACTTCACTTCATACTATTGCTCCGGGGTCACACTTGAAAAATGATAGGTTGAGCTACATTAGCTCAGTAGAAAAATCTACACAACTATTATATGCAAATGTGATGACAGGTAGAATGAATAACAAAAATAAGGTAAGGTATCTCAAAAGAGAAACAAAACATGACTAGTGATTGTCCCAACATCGACGACATAAATGAAGTACCGTGACTACACACCAAGACTCTAGTTCAACCACGAGGACCTACTATCCATACGGTTATCTCATGACTGCCACTGCCCTTCATTTTATTTCGAATCACCAATACGATCTTGACTTGTGAAACTATCATAATCAAAGAATCGCAACGCCAATGTCTTTCATACCACTCACACTTTCACAATGATAGCCCTTTTTTATTCACATCGTGCAACAATTTCCTTATTATTCTGTGTCATGAGCAAAAGCTCCTGCCGAACCATTTAAGGGATCCTGATACCCCCTGCTAGTACCTCCCTCACTGATGGAACTAATTCAAATCACTCATTTTAGATCACCATACCACAATTCCTCCGATACACTTTACAATTTAGTCATTTTTCTCAATCACATATAGTGAACTCACAACGAAGACTTATTCACATAGTAGTAGCAGTAGTAGTAATAAGGATAATTCTACTTCAGTCAACTCATAATCATTACACCATTAATTCTTCATATAAGCATTTACATATCAAAGGATATTCTCTCACAACGGTTCATAGATTTTCACCTTGCAACTCATGAAACCGTACAAGTTACGCAAAAAATGTACCATATATCAAACATAAGGAAAATGTCTCACGGACCCACGCCTAGCGTTGCTTAACTCAAATGAGTGTCCTACGTGTTCGTTTTTCACATAGCATGTCAACACATACAACCTTTGCTTACCCATGTTCCTTATATTCTCTAAACCCTCGTTTCGGTATCAATAGACTCATACGGAACCCAACGACCACTATAAAGCCTTAAGCATATCACCAACCTCGTCTAATTATTCAATTATGTACTCAAGCGTACTTAAGAACATCCGTGCCTCGCTCAACGATTCTAAGGAAAAAGGAATACCCAATGTATACGAACATGTCTATCTTATTTTGGCTACCAAACTTTATCGGTTAAGAATTAGGAGATGAGACCACCACCATTGGAAAGTAGATTTTCGGTACATGAATTTTGATAAAAAATTTGCCCAAAATGAAATTCGAATGAAAAAATTATGCTCGTTCGAGTTTTACAAAAAATTCAAAATTTTCATTTCCTACCGGTAGGACACAATCTCCTATCGGTGGGAGACCAGAATTTCACAAAACGACACTACTCAACAACGTTTCTACCCGTAGGACATGGGTTTCCAATGCACAATTTTCAGATTTCACGAGAACAATTCTAACAACGAAACCAACGATCTAAGGGACGATTCAAACACCAAATCAACACATAAACATATAATAGAGGTGAGAAATCCCTACCTCGAAGTCGAAGAACAAAACCCAAGCTCAATCAAGCAAGTCCTAGCTCCGAAAACCTTGAATCAACCGAATACTTCTCTTCGAGCTCAAACCCACGAATTTCCAAGCTCTAGAACACTTGAATGCGAAAACCTTACGACGGATTGAGGTGGGTTCGAAGTATTTTGGGGTGTTGGAGTGTGTGTGTGTGTGTGTGTGAGAGAGAGAGAGAGAGAGAGAGAGAGAGAGAGAGAGAGAGAGAGAGAGAGAGAGAGAGAGAGAGATCGGGAAGAGAGAGAGGATTGGGGATTTTTTTTATCCTCTACACCCTCATACACACATATATACTAGGGCACACACCAACCACTCTTGCACTCCCTCTACTTTCAACCCTATCACATTGACCCCAAATCAAATAAATTCAACAAATTTCACATTTATTCGATATTTTAACATTAATAAACCTTTAAACGATTTTTCAAAAATACGGGTCTCTACAGAGTTGATGTTATAACTGAATAGAGGGTGATGATTATTGCGTGGTCTAATCGTTGAATTTTTGGGTTCCTTGGTTTAGTTACCGTAGTGATTACTCGAAATTTTTTAGATTGATAGTTGGCATTGATTGAGAAAGGAAAACGTAGAATTCCGAGTTTGGGGAATGAAAGAGTATAAGTTGTTGAATCTTGGAGAGAGTGATTTTGAGTGTCTGTGAAGGTTGAAATTTCAAGAGAGCGATTAGAGGTGGGTGTAGTTCTTGAGTGAAACCAGAGAGCATTCCAGGCATACGAGATTGACTGTTGAGTGGTAGGACCATACCGTTATTGAGGAGTTTTGTGGAGCAAAAAGGGTAAGGGGAGGTCTACGTAGGGAAAGGAGGATGAAGTTATGGTTATGGAAATGTGGCATGAGGTTATGTATTGCGATTGGTGATTTGGTTGAACTTGGCTTAACAAATTTTGGGGACGAAATTTCTTTAAGGAGGATAGGATGTAAAGACCCGTATTTTTGAAAAATGATTTGAAGGTTTTATAAATGCTAAAGTATTGAATAAATGAGAAATTTGTGAGTTTATTTGATTTGGAGCCTAAATGAAAGGATTGTTATTTGAGAGAGTATACATGTGATTTGTATATGTATTAGTATATATAGGTGGGTGGGTGTGTAGGGGATCATAAATCCCATTTCCCCTCTCTCTCTAGCCGGCTCTTCCTCTCTCTCTACCACTCGATGCCATCTCCCCCTCTCGGCACATCTCTCTCTCTCTTCGTTCCACCTCAAAACTTGCAATACACCTCGAATGCTTGAAGATGCATCTCCTCTCCACCGTATGGAAGTGTTCTTGACTCGTGGATTGCGTGGGTAGGGCTCGGAGGAAGAGTTTCGCGGTGAGTTTCGAGTTTGAAAGCTAGGGCTCTCGTGTTTGGGTTGGAACTTCGTGTTTACACTTCAAAGTAAGAATTTCTTACTCTCTCTATGTGTTTATGGGTTGATTATGTGTCTTGATCGTGCCTTGATTCGTTGTTTGTTGTTGAGGTTTCGTTGTCGAAAAGCTGAAAAATTTGCAAAAAAATTCCGTGGTATCGATACCATCAAAAGGGGTATCGATACCCCGCTCTCCTCTGGACAGACTCTGGCCAGGTATCAATACCTCCATCAGGGGTATCAATATCCCCCTTCTGTTCGGGGCAGATTTGGTTCATTTGTTTCTTCTCGTGTCCGTTCGAACCTCGAACACCTTAAACACCTTTTGAATAGCTTTAAATCACTTCCAAGCTTGATTGTTTGTACCTCGAAAGATTCATTGACCAATCAATCTCCTTGGACTCTCGTCATAACTTAGAAAAGTGTAGAATTAAATGATTGGGATAGTCATGCATTATTTATGCTTTTAGTTTATTGAAGTAGATGTTGTGGCATGTCTCAATAATCGATATAAACTTGTTAAGCACTATAACATGACATGATGATTGGTGGATTGAAAAATGTACTATCGAGCCGTTATAGAATATCGTAGGCTATAAAGTATATCATGGGGTGCATAGTTGATCTGTGGGGGTTTTCCTAGCGGTTCGGATGAAAATAGGGTAACCCGTATTCTCGTGCTTCGTCTTGTTGATCTTTCTAGCTTCCTTGGGTACTCATTTTATAATATTTTCGTTTAGGATCTAATGGGTGGTGTGTTGTGGAGTCATTATGGGTTTGGTATATGACGTAGGGCGTTGCGATAGATTTTGAGGGATAATGTGAACTTAAGGTATTTAATAATGTACAAAAGAACATTTTGTGTGTGTTTATATTACATTAAATGATGATGAATGAAAGACTGTGACCTTGGGAAGTGTTGTCTTCTTATATTCAGATTATTAATGCTTATATGTTTGTGTGAGTTGTGAATCTTGAATTGAGGGTCCTACAATGCAAGGTGTGGTAATGCGGAGACTCTAGAGGGCCCACAATGTAAGGTGTGGTAATGCGGAAACCCAGGTGGAGAGAATTTACTGTAACGCAAGGTGTGGTAATACAGTTGAATGTTTCGCATGATGAATGAAGTTTTGACTGATTATTGAAGTTCATGTTTTTGTTTGGGCCATGTATTGCTTGAGATTTTAATTGTTGAAAAAGGAAAATAACAATTGATTTCATTAAAGTTTTTGAAAGAAAGAAACTTGGTCTTGGAAAAAGGGATTTTTATTAAAAATCCTTCGGTATTCCTAAGCGAATCAACGGTTTCGGTATTTGGGCACAAATTAACGGATTCCGATATTCAAGCTAATCAACGGAGCTTGACCCTTAAAGGTCGAGAATTTTTTCAAAATTATTTTGGCAACCAAAAGAAAATGTTTTCTTTTTATAAAAGAGGCTTGATGGTAAATGATAAGAAATGAGGAAAGATAAATGTGGCATTCATTTGAGGAGTCTTAAAATGATTTGAGAATCAGTATTGGGCTAATTAGATTGATTTGTGCTTAAAGCTGCTCCTAGTTGTTGTACGAATGGCTAGGGATATCTATAAGACGTATTGAATTCCATAGTCATTGTTCGTCGGTTCATTGTGCCTTTGGTATCTTCGATCGTTCATTGGAAATCATTCATTCTTATAGCATATTTATTCGCATTTACATATAGTTTGAGTATAAAATTCTTTACTGGGCTAATGTAGCTCAACCTATCATTTTTAGGTACATCTCAAGGATCTTGACGTGGAGTGCATGGTGTGCATGCTTGATATCATATCTTTTGAAAGCCGCATTGGTAGTGGTTCTATCATTTTTTGTATGATCTTTCGAAAGGATTGAATTGTAAATTTATTTGAACTCTGTTAACTTCAGATATTATGTAACCTCTAAATTTATTGTCTTTAACTAACTATGGAATTTGGGCTGTAGTGCCAATGTTGTAAATCTCTAAATTCGGAGACTTGGTTTGTAAGTGATCTTTTAGGAATTCTCTTTTGGGTATAATATATATTATGCAATGATCATTTATTGAAATGAAATATTTATTTATGTTAAAAATTGAGGGCGTGACATCAACTCTGGTCCCCACTAACTTGTTATGCACCTGAAAAATATATAATGCCTATATAGTAATACGAGGATAATTAACTTGTCTAACAATAAGAATATACTCAATAAACGAGAATAGAAAATCAAACTGAGTCATTCTGAACAACATTTCATCTGTAGCCTACCACCCAGCTCATTGCAGTAACATGCCAAACACTATCTAGGTCAAAATCTGTATTGGGCACTTGGGCTCCAAAAGTTCTTTGGACTCCCCGTAGGGTAGTCAATCATACATTTCTTATACTTCTCTGGCCTGAAGGGCTTGCACATGTACCAATCTGCTCCATGGCTTTCAGCCAAATTATTTTCTGTGTTATGCACGATACAAAATGTGACAATAACCAAATCAATAAGCATAGAGGTCTAAGAGCATCCACAGTGGAATAATCAAAAGTTGTCACATCATCTTTTGGTTATTTATTTAAAGGGTTGTTAAGGTTAACAATGTAGAGATCCACAATGGTACAATCAAAATTGAATAACCAAAACTTGTCACATTACCTTTTCAACTTATAAAAATCTAGAAATTGTGACATAGAAAATAATGTTTTTAAAATAGTTTTCAAACTAATAAAAACAGGTTATTAGAAAAAGAGAATTTTTTTTTTAAAAACTTTAATTTAAAAAAAAGTTTTTTGGAAAAAGTAAAAAAACAAAAAACAGTTTTTGAATAAAAAAAGTTTTTTTTAAAAGAACAATTTATGAAAAAAAAGTTTTCTTTTTTTGAATTAAACTGTTTTTCCAAAAAAAATAATTTTGGGGAAAACAGTTTTAATAAAAAAACTATTTTGAAAAAATATATTTTTGCAAAAAAATAAAAACTGTTCTTAATTAAAACTATTTGTTTTAGAAACATGTTGAAAAATATATAAAAAGTAGCACGGTTCGAGAAATAATAAACACATGCATGAGACCTAGCTATCTCGATAAAACAAGCAAGGTAAAGGTAATGTAGCACTATATATATACACAGTCCGGATCTCCTAAGGGATCCCGCACGGCCTTACCGTGAAGGACTCCCCTTTCCCGATCGAATTGCGAGGATCCAAGCCGCTCAAAGTAATCACAACGTGATTTTAAGGGTACTCTCGAGAAATCAGCAAAAAAAATGATTGGGAAGGGCTTGATCCGAACAATTTTTTATTGAACGGTTCAGTAAAAAATTGCTCAGATCAAGCTCTTCCCGATCATTTTTTTTGCTGATTTCTCGTGAGCACCCTTAAAATCACGTTCTGCACACTTTGAGCGGCTCGGATCGTTACAATTCAATCGGAAAAGGGGAGTCCCGCACGGTAAGGCCTTGCGGGATCCCTCATTGGATTCCGAGATATATCGATAAAACAAGCAATTAAGGTATTATAGCTAGCAATTACGGACTACTCCATATAACAAGGGTTGATGTAGGTTGGTTTTCGGCTATTAGCTAGCTCGCAAAAAACAGTCTGGAAACCCATTAATTTGAAGAGGCTGACAACGATGCTAGCTCTGACCAAAACTTGTTCTTTCGAACCAATAAAACAAATACGTGGAGTAAATGAAATAAACAAAAACTCTGCTGATCACATAGCTAGAGGTATTGAAAAAATGCCTTTAATTACTTAAAATTTTGACCATGCATAAGTAATCTTTAATCTTTTATTACTCTTGAACCAGGATTCTCCACATCTTGAAGAAAAAAACTAAATCGCCCAATTTTGACATTTTGCGTCCTACTTAGGCCCACTTTAAGGATTGAAACCTTTCATTTGATAAAGTTCGCGGCGCGCTTGTACCGCCGTCGGTTGTCAGTACTGTTGGGTGCACCCGGTTTTGGTCTTAACGGTGTTGGGTGGTCCGGGGCACTACAGATGGTCATTAATGGCAGGTTTACGTTGGTTCTTCTGTGTGCTATTAGTTTGGATCTTCTCTGTTTCTTCAGTTGGTGGTGATTGCTGGTCGGTGGTGGCTGCGGTGAAGCCTCTGGATGTGGTGGTACTAAGGTGGCCGGCGATGGGTGGTGGTGTTTAGAGGCTGCAACTGGTGGTTGGTGCTATGTAGGGTTTGAGGCTTAGGGTTTTTCTTTTTGGGTTTGGGGTGGCCCATCAGGTGTTTTATTTTGGCCTTGCCCTTGTTTGGGCTTGACCTTTGGGGGTTGTTAGGGCTTCACCCTTTCAGGTGTTTTGGGGTTGGCCCGTTTGGTGTTTGGGCTTTGTCCTTTTTGCTGTTTTTATTCAATAGTCGGTCGGATTCCCATCCTTTTTCCCCCAACTTGATGTTCTCTTTATCAAAAAAAATTTTAATAAAATTTTTATCGCCTATAAATTAAAAAAAAAAAAAAGATTTTGGATATGCATGTGGAGTAAAATTCGTGCGTTGGAAGTCGATGCAAGTGATGGCTCCAGAATACTACAAATTTGAGAAGAGGTTGCAAGGTCAACAAGAAGTGGCAAGGTTTCTTTAGAGAGGGAATTAGCAATTAACATATATGGACTATGGTCATGACCAAGAGATGATATTGATGAACCCAAGGGCGCGATATGCAGGATTTACCACTTCAACATTGCCTAGCTTAATTGTTTAGTGTTGGCGGGTGGGCAATTCATCAATTAACAAAGCCAAGAAGGTCTTGACTACTAATAATTAAGGTACGAAACCATTTTGGTATTTCCGATACAAATAATTGGTAGTAGTGAGCTTGAGTGCGTGAGAGAAAATGATAGGCGCGCATTAGAAAGGGAATTAAGGGTACTGGCCGAAGTGAGATGTAGGTGGACGTACTAGAGATCGATATATCATTGTGCATGGATGATGATGAAGATTCAGTAGCTAGCCATGGCTTTGGAAGGCAAGTTTCACACGTACGTACGTAGTGTTTGATTTGGAATTTTCTCTCACCAACTCAAGTGAGAGTTCTTCTATATATATAGGGCCGGCCCTAAGGTGAAGCCCGAGGTGTGGCCGCTTTAGGCCTCCCGATTTTACGCGAAAAGTAGGGCCTCAATGTTCAAATAATATATATATATATATATATATATATATCTAAGTTGTCCATTTTCTACTAAGGAGCACTTACAGCTGAGTGGTGCGGGCAAGGTGCAGCAAAATCGAGACAGGAGGTTTCTTGATCGAAACGCGGGAGGTGTTGTTTTGACTCTATATGCTTTTTCCTTATTATTTTCATGTTTTATCTTGGTACTAGTGAATACCCGTGCCTGAAGGCACGGCGCAACACATTTTGAAGACAACTAAAGCTCCGGGTCGAGCAATGAGCAAAGGGATGACATGTTGAAAAAAATGGGTAGGAACAAAGTAAAATACGGTATATTTTTGTTGTTGCAAAACTTTATATGCTAATTACCTATGCCTGCAGCACTCCGCAACAAAAAGTTTTATTTGTTAAGCCTCTACCCGTGTGTACATCACTACCAATGATAATCCTAATCACATATACCGAATTAATTGCATTGATAGGATACACACTGAACTATATTAATCCAAACCACAAAACTCAAAACCAATACCATGTTGCATTCATAGAATCCAATTTTAACATGCATAAAAAATCTAAAAATTTATATAGAGTCAAATCTGATACACTACGTAGGGGAAAAAAAGGTGTTCAACATAGATCTTATTGTCTTGAAATTTGTCTCTCCATCTACCTCTCAAGAGTTTTTGTACCAACGCATATCTATTTCATCCAAAAAGTACAATTAGGAACATGAATAATAGCCTAAAAAAATAATTAATGAGTAAGAATTTCTTCTTGTAAAAGTAAAATGATGACTAATAATAGTTACCTTAATTCTATATCTTGTTTATTCGTCTCGCAACACCATCATGGTACGATCATGACCTTTTTAGATGTACTTGTGAATATATTTAACAGATTTTATTCCAGGACAAACTTCCACATTGATATGAGAATTATATTTTCTCGAAAGGTATGTATTGTATGACACCACATTCCTTTTATCAATTCGTTGACCCCTTATAGTACAGAGGGAGTAAAGTAATAATGGCATTGGTAGGCATACCACATGCATAAAAATACGATTAACTTCTTGCTCATTATGAATCACCACAATTACATTTTTTTCTCGAAGACACGTAACCTTTGTACTGAAAAATAAAACAAAGCAAATATGAATCAAATATATAAAATCAGATTAAGCAATGCAATTGAGTAAATAGTTCTTACATTTTCTGCAAGTTACCGTCGAGCTGCATAAGAAAATGAAGAATTCACCGAATGCATAGGAAACAATTAATTTGATTATTACGACCAAGGTATAAAATGAAACGGTTCAACTCACATGGCCATAGACGCTTAGATTGTCCATGATTAGTTAAGTCCCAAGAAGTTATCTGACATTTGAAAGAGAGTAATAGTCAAAAGTTATAAGGGGAATAACAACAGAAAGCATTTTAAAGATATATATAGACTCCCATAATATTAAATGAGTGACAAAAAAAAAAGGAACACAAAACTCCAGTTTGCGATGTGTTTGGTTAACATCATAATATTTTCATCGATGCATATATGGTAATGTTTAAAAGAGTGTAAATAACAACACATGTTCTAATGAAACGAAGTTTAAAAAAATGAAAAAAAAGGTTTACAATTACTCCATTTGTTACGAGATCTAGTAGCGTCCCCCTTCTTCACCATAACTGTTTCATAGAAGAGTACGGTAATGGTCCGAACTGTAGGATTCGAGCACGCCAGGCTCTATTAGAATGGATTAGATCGATCACTCGTAGCTAGTCGAATGGTTGTTCCTGTAAGCCAAGCTGCTATCGAAGAGCGTAGGAGAGAGAGATAAGCATAGGATAATAAATAGGTTGTAAGATGCCGCTGCTATTATCATAATAGACGGTTGATTCGCTAAAGCAATGACGCATCGGTAGCTGCTCTTGAGACAATGGCCAAGAGGTCCTTCTCTAACTTAAGCAGGCTTGACCTATCCATCCATAGAGAGGCGGGCAGAGAGCCAGTCCTAAGACTACAGAACGAGAGGAATTTGGAAACATCTATAAAGCTGTAGATCGTAGACCAACCTTCATGCCCCTAGCAGCCCGGCAAGAGAGTGCGTGGATCTTATTTCTTATAATAGGTTCCATCTTGATTTAAACTTCAAGTAAGAAGGTGCCCCAGTTGTCTCCCGAAACAACCGTAGTGACATATAGCTACCCAATATCCCTAATACAATCTATTCTAATCTGGGCTAATGTTTAAGTATGGTTACGATTAAATGCGGAATCCCATAGCGAGAGTTCGTGGATAATCAGATATTGTAGGATGGGTGTCGCGGGTCTCACTCCTCCGCCTAGCTATGGCAGATACTAAATAAAAAGTAGCCCAAGGTTTCTAAGAGTGAAGTCTACGCCAGTACCCCCATCCCGGGTATCCCCCGCCGAATTCACTTCCGAATCTATCAATTCTCCTACGTATCCTTTCTCCTGCAGCTAGTGCGTGAAGGCGTGGTTCGGTTTGTTAGTCTATAATATAAATAGATCGTTGTACTTCGACGTTGAGCTACGGGGTCGCCAACCCCAGGTTCTAAGATTCAAGTATATGTGAGGACAGTCATCCGGTTAGCTGCCTCTGCTGTTCTTCCAGCTCCAAAAGTTGGTTTGCTTTGCCTGAGGGAGCTTCTTTGTTGAAGTCAATGAGCAGGATCGCTTCACGAGTAGTCTTCCAGCTCGACAAGGTGGTTTTCTTCTCGTGCCATTTGCAATACCTGGTTTTCCAGGTCTGGAGTTGTATCCGAGTCTGCAGCTGTTAGCTCAGAAGGATCAGACGTGTAATAAATAACAGGTAGTATTCGGCTACGAGGGTGGTCGTAGATCAGCTGCTCAACGGTCCAAGGGTGTCCTTCCGAACACCCCCGGAATTCTTCCCCAAACGTGCTTCCGTTTCGTGGTCTTGGAGCTCAATAAGTGGGTTTGCTTTCTCATTGGCCCACCATTCCTAGCTGTTGGATCAGACTGTGCAGAATGAGTCTGCGTGGTCTTCCTTGCCTTGTACTGGCAGTTGGTCTAAGGTGAAAAGTGAAAAGAAGAAATCGAAAAGCAGTTCTGTTTGTTGTCTGGTTGTCCCCTCTCTCTCAGGATAGAACAAGACCTTCTCCCAGATTAAAAAAGAAGTCCCAGAAGGGGGTCGCCCTCAACGGGCTCTTAGGAGTGGGAGTCTTTTCTAAAGAGTGAAGCTCCTCATTCAAAGAGGGGCGGGTGGTTATCGAGATTTGCAAAGTCTAAAACTTCAGCATGTTGGATGCACCCAAACCCCTTTAACCAAAAGGCGAATAGTTAGCCGAGGAAGGGCCTGAATAAGCTTTTTTTTGCCCGATAGGACGGAATCAATCGCAACACAATGGGGGAGGTGCCTGGCAAGGCTGGCAGGGGATAAAAAAGAAAAAGCAACCAGGTGATAAGCCGAGTAGACTTAGCTACAGAACTAGCTCTTTCATTCGACGAATCACCCGCCGAATCAATAGAAGAATAGCCCTCTGACCACGCATAGCGTAAGCATCTTTTTCCTTCCCTTTCCGCTTCTGTGTTGCTCTAGAGCAACCTTAACTTGACCCCAAGGATGGGATTCATCAAAGGGATTGAGGACATCCCACTGCCACCCGCATTCCGGGATTGCGGAAAGTCTGGTTCTAACGTAGTTGTAGAGGACCGAACTCGACTCTTGCTTCGTTGTGCTCGGCAACAGCTTAGCCACACCTACCGTTGGTCGTCGTCGGTTGTTGCCGTCACCTTGCATTCAGAACGGAAAGAACCGTGCCAAGCTCGGCCACCCTGGAGAGGTGGACCCGTAGACGAACTTTTGCTTGGCCCAAAGTCCCTTCAGGTTCGGCTACCCTTATGCTCGGCTACCCGCACGACCAGTCGGGCTCGGCCACCTGCGCACTCACGTGCGTCCCGCGTGCTGAGGCGGTTACACCAAAGGATAATCATGAGCGCACGTGAAGTGTGCCAGCTCACACCAAAACGGTTACCAGATCCGTCCGGCGACGTCATGACGACGTTGCCTGACCCGTGCAAGACACGTGCCCGTGCTTGGGGAGCAAGTCAAGGAAATTCTATAAATACTGAAGGATAACGCCCTTGAAAAGGTACGCACTCTCATACGCAACTACCCATTCAAAACCCTAGTCTCTTTCCTCTCCTCCTACACGCACTTATCCTCTCGCCGGAGGGCCTTGCCAGGCAACCCCCGGCCAGGTCTTAGTCGTGCGTTCATTGTGCAGGCGGCGTGGAGAAGGCTAGGCAACAACTGAACCAACGGAGGAAGGATACGAGCCACAAGAGATCACGGGCCACACAATTGGTGAACCCGACGTGAAACTTCTCAGCCTCTGATCCAAACGGCTCAAACGCTCTTTCAAATAGCCTTCCTCTCAAAAAGACGAACGAAAACTCAGCGGCGATGGGCGGAGATCCACCAAACGTCTCAGTTTCTGGAGCCAAGGACGCCAGTGGAAACGCGATCCTCCCACCGTTTGCAGAAAGGCACATGTCCATCTCACTACCACCGGATTCTGGGCTCTCTCCGGCCGCAGACGACATAACAACGGCCTACATCCGCCTTCTGCAACGGCGAGACGACGAAAGAGACAACGAACTCGCAGCGCTGAGGGCGGAAGTGGCCCAGATGAAGCAACATATGCAGGACGCAACCCCAGCTGCCTCCAGATCCACCGGAAGCGGACGACGGAAGCGAAGAAACTCTCCTCCCCCTCCGCCGCGGGACCACACCAACGAGGCGGGCCATCGCGTCTCCGTCAAAGACCGCCTAGGATTTACGCCAGAAAAGGGAGACGCCCGGGAAATTATCCTCTACAAACGACCTGCAACATCTGGTACACACCATTCGAGGTCCCACCACGAGTGGACCCGCACCAGGGACACCGAATCATTCACGAGCACGTACTCGACTGGTCGCGCGGAGTTCTCTCGCACGACGGCCTCACGCCGAAGCCGAGACTCCGTCGAAACCAGGCGCCACGTCTCTGAACGCCTCGGGAGGATACCACCAGAAAACTTGGATAATGAAAACGACGTTCGGCGGAACGGCAAAAGCGTATGGATCGATGGGGCGGAGAATGGGAACAAAACCCATTACGATAAAGAGAAGTCGGTTGACCACCCCCGTAGGGAGACAACGGACCTACGGGACAAGCTTCGCAGTCGTGTACGCGAGAAAACCTCAGAACGAGAGAAGCACCCGAAGAGGCCGCGGACGGACGAGCTAGGCAAACCGCCGCGTCCTGGATTCGAACGGCAACTGAAAGACCTCGGTATCTCACCCTTCACCTCCCACATCATCAACACCATCGCAGAACCCAATTTCCACCTACCAAAATTCACAAAGTTCGACCCAAGCACCTGTGAGGCTTACACTCACCTCATTCACTTTCGTCAAACCATCGAGTTGTGCACTACAAAGGACGAGATCAAATGCAAAGCGTTCCCATCCAGCCTCGGCTCTCTTGGACTCCAGTGGTTCAACAAATTGCCCGCTGGATCCATACGGAACCTGGCTGACCTTGAACGCGCCTTCAACACCCGCTTTATCACCAGTAATAGAACAGCAAAGGAGCCTGAATCCTTGACCCAAATGAGGAAGCTCCCAAATGAAACACTCAGGCACTACGCGGAGCGTTACTGGCAACTTTTCAATGAAATTCCCGGAATCGATGAGTATTGGGCCGCGCGTACCTTCAAAAATGGGTTGGAATCTGGGAGCAAAATACTCGATGAACTGGCCATTCGACCACCGCACGGCATGGGAGAATTAATGCGTGTGGTGGAACGCTTTTGTGCTCTCGAAGAGTTCTACGCGGACCGGGCCGCTCAGGGTATTCCCAACTCAACAGCCTGCCTACCGACGACAACCCCCCATCTGCAGACACCAGTCGCAACTCAACAATCCCATCCAAAGAAACACGTCAACAACATCAAGGAAGGGAAGAAACGCCAGCCAAAGGAGCACGACTACGTGGCTGAAACCACCCACTTCAAGGAACCCATCTGGTCCTTCCTGAAGGAAATCATGAGGCAACCATGGTTTGAGTGGCCGCAAGGCAAACTGGGTACAGACAACGGCCAGGCGGATCAGAACCCAAGAAAGAAGTGCTCATACCACAATGAGCTCGGCCACTACACGACGGCATGTGCTCCATACAAAGCATTGTTGGAACGACTGGCAGCCCAAGGCCATCTTGACCAATACATTGATCGAACAAAGACGCCCGCCCGCCCACCTGTCGGAAATCCCAACCCCAACGAGCCGCGGCCGACGATACATGTCATTCACGGTCCCGTGACCAGAGAATCCGAAGCAGATCTCAAAGCCGACCTCGACCGCGCCTCCACTTCTAAACAGGTGCTTGCGGTAAGACCTGGGTCAAAACGCCCGCGTCCGGACGAAACACCAAAGTGGACCATCACTTTCACAGAGCGCGACCTCGATTTCGTACAAACTCCACATTCCGACGCTCTTGTCGTCACCGTGCAAATCGGAGTCCATGACGTCAAGCGAATTCTCATCGACCAGGGAAGCTCAGCAGAGGTGATGTACTACGACTTGTTCAAGAAACTCGACCTTCCAGAGTCAGCCCTACAACCCGCCGAAGTCCCACTCATTGGATTCAACGGGGCACCAGTTTGGCCACTTGGTCGAATCTTCCTTCCGGTCGTCGCAGGTTCAAAAACGTTGACCGTCGAGTTCATCGTCGTCAACGTGCCGAGCCCATACAACGCAATTCTTGGCCGAACCTGGCTTCACAACATGCAAGCCATCGCTTCAACCTACCACCAAGTTGTTCGCTTCATCGGCTCTAGCGGACGACAAGAAGATCTGAGAGGTGACCAAGTAGCTTCCAAAAAATGCTACGTTTCGGCCGTTCACAACTCAACAAAAGCCAAAGAAGTACAGTGGGTAGAGGTCCCAGACATGGCCGTGATCGACGACGTCGGCCAGAAGGCCGAAAACAAAGCAGAGGAGGACCTCGTCGAAATACCAATCAACGAGGATGGTTCCCGATTTTTCCTAATCAGCTCTTCCATCAGCGAGACCGACCGCGAAGAAATGTTTCAGTACCTCAAGGAAAACATGGAAGTTTTCGCCTGGACCCCCAACGAAATGCCGGGGGTCGATCCAAATTTCATCAGCCACTCTCTCAACATAAAGAAAGATGCAAAACCAGTCGTCCAAAAGGCTAGGCGCTCCGCAGCCGAACATGCCGACGCCGTCGTCGAAGAAGTCAAGCGTCTGCTAGAAGCAAATGCAATTCAAGAAGTGCAATACCCGACGTGGCTGTCCAACACCGTTGTCGTTAAGAAGAAAAACGGCAAATGGCGAGTCTGCGTGGACTACACCAATCTCAACGACGCTTGTCCAAAAGATTGGTTCCCACTTCCAAAGATCGACCAACTTGTGGATGCAACAGCAGGCCATGCTCGGCTAAGCTTTCTGGACGCATACCGTGGCTACCACCAAATTGCCATGGATCCTGACGACATGGAGAAAACTGCTTTCATCACGCCTTATGGCATCTTCTGCTACCACGTCATGCCCTTCGGACTCAAGAATTCTGGTGCAACGTTCAACAGAGCAATATTCAAGATGTTGCAAGAACAAATTGGCTACACCGTGGAGGCTTACATTGACGACTTGGTCATCAATAGCAAGCAGGAATCCAACCACTTGCGAGACTTGGCGGAAGTCTTCGAAATCCTCAAGTACCACAAACTTCGACTCAACCCAGAGAAGTGCGCATTCGGAGTAAGCGCAGGAAAGTTCCTCGGGCACCTTGTTACTCGAAGAGGTATTGAAGCCGACCCTAACCAAATCAAGGCTGTTAAAGAATTGCGCCCACCAAGAACAATTAAGGAAGTACAAAGGCTCACTGGGATGGCAGCCGCCTTGAATCGATTCATTAGCAAATCCTCGGACAAGTGCCACGCGTTCTTCAATGCCTTGAAAGGAAAAAGCCGGCGCAGCTTTGAATGGACCCCAGATTGCGAATCTGCTCTGACCGAACTCAAAGACTATCTGAATTCCGCCCCGCTGTTGGTAAAACCTAAAGAGTTCGAAACTCTATATCTCTATCTCGCCGTGTCCGCCCACGCAACAAGTTCCGCGCTCATACGGCGGGAAGGCGCCGAAGACAAACCCATCTACTTCACAAGCAAGACGCTCCTTCCAGCTCAAACACGCTACCTACCACTTGAAAAATTGGCACTTGCTCTTGTCACAGCGGCCAGGAAACTTCTGCCTTATTTCCAATCACATCCCATTGTCGTCTTAACGGAGCACCCGCTCAAAGCTATCCTTCGAAAGGCAGATCTCTCCAACCGTATATCCAAGTGGGCTGTCGAACTTGCAAACTTCGACATTAGCTTTGAGCCGCGAACAGCAGTTAAGGGCCAGGTGTTGGCCGACTTCATAGCAGAACTCACCCCAGAAGACACAGTGGCACTCAACGCTCCCACCCCAACGGAAGCTAAAGATACTAGCCCACCAACCAAACAGTGGCACCTTTTTCAAGGAGAAACTTGGCGGCTTAATGTCGACGGGGCATCCAACAGCAACGGAGCAGGGGCTGGGGTAGTCTTGGTCTCACCTTGTGGAACACTTCATGAAAGCTCCCTCACCATCGACTTCCCAGCCACCAACAACGAAGCAGAATATGAGGCACTCCTCGCCGGTTTGCGCTCAGCCGTCGCAATGAATGTCACCAGCCTCGCTGTATACTGCGATTCCCAGCTCATCGTCAATCAAGTACTTGGCGACTATGAAGCTCGGGACCCTCGAATGATGAAATACCAAGCTGCAACAGCCAAGCTCATCTCCCAGTTCCACAATTTCAGCATCGAACAGGTCAACCGTGAGCACAACGCTCACGCGGACGCACTTGCAGGCCTCGCCTCGGCATCCACAGCCTCAGAATTCAGGACCATCAACTTCGGCAGCATTGACCGCCCGTCCTTTGAACCCACTCCAGAGGTACTCAATATCGAACTCGGTCCCAGCTGGATGGACGAGATTGTTGCGTTTCTGAAACACGACTACCTACCCACCGACAAGAAGGAAGCTTACCGTGTGAGAAATAAGGCCGCTTACTACTGGCTTTCTGAAAGCGGCCAACTATACAGGAAATCCATCTCCGGGCCGTACCTCCTCGTTGTCCACCCCACCCAAGTACCTGAAATCCTGACCGAACTTCACTCAGGAAGTTGTGGCTGTCACTCTGGCGGCCGCTCCCTGTGTCAACGCGCCATAAGCCAAGGCTACTTCTGGAAGAACATGAAGAAAGACTGCGAGGAAGTTGTCCGCAAATGCCGACCGTGCCAGCTGTTTTCACCGATCCCAAAAAAGCCAGCCCAGGATCTCTCACCCATCACAAGTCCTTGGCCCTTTGCCCAATGGGGGCTCGACATCGTGGGAAAGCTACCTACAGCTCCTGGAGGCTTCAAGTTTCTGATTACGGCAACAGACTACTTCTCCAAATGGGTTGAAGCTGAACCTCTCGTCACAACAACTGAGGCTGATGTTCGACGATTCGTATGGCGAAACATTGTTACCAGGTTCGGCGTGCCTTACGCAATCGTCTCTGATAACGGCACTCAATTCGTCGGCAAGGACCTCACAAACCTTTGTGCCGAGTTTGGGATACGTTTCTTCAACTCCACACCAGCTTACCCGCAAGGAAATGGCCAAGCAGAGGCCACAAACAAAACCGTCTGTGCCGGCATCAAGCGTCGACTGAACTCCAAAAGAGGAAAATGGGCTGAAGAACTGCCACGCGTTTTATGGGCCTACCGATCGACACCAAGGCGATCAACGGGCCAAACACCATTTTCAATGGCATTTGGCATGGAAGCCGTCATCCCATTGGAGTCCAAGTTTCCAACTCTCAGGACAGAAACGTTTGACCCGAAAACAAACGACGACGCCATCACACAGGAACTAATTTTGGCAGAGGAGAAGCGAGATGACGCTCGCCTGCACCTTGCCGATTACCAGCAACAGGTGGCTAAGGGGTATAATCGTGGCGTGAGAATCAAAAAGTTCAAGCCGGACGATTTGGTTTGGCGAAAAGTTGTGCAAGCCAACAAGAAAACAAAGTTCAAGCCTAACTGGGAGGGACCTTTCCGTATCGTCAAGATTGCTGGTGAAGGTGCCTACATGCTGGAGGACATGAATGGGAAAGTACTCACTAACCCATGGAATGCACAGAATCTCAAGAAGGCGTACATGTAATTGAAATCCCGAACAATGTACTCCATGTTCGGCAACTGACTATCCTGTTTTCCTTTAAGTTGGCTTCGGCCCAAGTCTTTTTATTTTTAACTTGTACTTCCATGTTTGGGAAATCAAAGAAACTTATCTTACAGTAGTCATTTGCAAATTCCAAATCTTTGCTCTTTGCTTTTCTTCGGCACATATCAGCCGACCACAAACGATGACCTCGGTCACACCCACAAACGGCTATTACGCCTCCGCTTCGGCCACTATTACTGCCCAAAAGAAGCAAAACGGACATCAGGTCCACCGAGCCCAAAAACAGTCTGGCTGGAATTCGGGCTCCGGTTCGGCTCGGCAAGACACTGAGGTCGGCCAAAGCCTGGTTACACTCACATTTTGGTGAGCAAACCACCCACAACCGCATCAGTTAATTAACGACCGAGCAAAATTACATGCTCGGCACTATCTCCTCTCCATACTTCCACTCAACTTTGGTCCAGGCTCGGCAAATCTACAGCTATTAACTACAACGTCGAGCAAATATCCATACGCTTCAACCGAACGTAGACCAAAGTGGAGGCCACGGATATATATCACGTAAGCAAAAATGGCCAAAACCCAACAAAACACATGAAAGAAACCTGTGGCCACGCTAATTTAACCGAACACAACACCATGCTCGGCACATTCTTTATACCATTCTCATACACTACTTTGGTCAAAGCTCGGCATGAACTGAGCAACTACAAAGTTGATCCAAACATCCGTATTATTCAGCCGAACATAGACCAAAGCGGGGGCTACAGTTAACTACGAACTACAAAACAAGCAAGAATATGCCAAAGAAAGCATTGCAAAAGTTCAAAGTAATCCATTAAAGAGAGCATCCATTCAAGTTCGGCAAAATATCCAACAATCATTACATCCGGCACGATAAAATCCGAACTCGGATCCGCCCGGTCCAAAAAAGTTCAAACAAAAACAAGAAAATCACTCAGTAAAAAGCAAAAAGCAACAGCCTCGGCAACAACTTCAAACTTGGGCAGCATCTTCACCCTCGGCACCAACTGCACCTGAACCACCAAGACCAGCCGCATCCTTGGCCAGAGCAACTTCATCAACGTTCACCGATCCTCGCTCGGCGACAGCATCCGCCTTGTCGCCAACACCATCCCCCACGGCTGAAGGACCTTCGGCAATAACGTCGGCGTCGGTCAAATCTTCGACGTCGTCGTCACTCTCGGGAAATTCCTCCGGGGGGAGAGGTGCACACTCTTCCTCAGTATACGGAAGGACGAGCTCGGGAGTTGAGGGAGCTGGAATCGACTTCATCAAATTCGTATCAGCCTCCAGCTGCATAACTCCACAAGCGGCCGTCACGCCGTCCTTGTATCCCCCTCGGTAGGCGATGGGGACCCTCATCCTAATGGCGTCATTGACCATTGACCGAGCCTCCCGCATGTATTCGGCACCGGCTCGGTCAAAGCCAGCCTGATAAGCCGCCCCATCAACCTCCTTCATCTTTCTCTTTTCTCTCCTCAGCACTTTGGCCAACTCCTGATCGGCCTTCTTCATCCTCAACTCCATCTCATCCCTCTCTTTTTCAACTTGGGCGACCTGGGCCTTCACAGTCTTCAAGCTCCCTTTGTAGCTCCTCACCTTCTCTCGCTCGACCCGTAACTCATCGAGAAAGCGGGCGCGCTCGGCAAGGGCGAGCTCGGCATCCTTTGTAGAGCGAAGAATGGCCTGCCCAGCCTATCAAACAAAAGATCGTCGGCCTGGGGTGACGTAAAGAATATAATCGAAGAATCAGGGTCGGATCATACCTGAACAAGGTAAGCGCCGGCGTGGATCAAGCTCGGCTGAAGCCCCTGAGGAATTTTGGCCATGTCCTTCGGTAAGGCCAGGCCTTGAAGCATAGCAGATGCCAGCCCCGGTTCAGTCTTCACCGAGTCCTCCACCGTCACGACTCTACCTTCGGCCAGCGCATAAGATGGAGCGAACTCCTGAGCAGCAGAACCGCCAGCCGAACCTGAAAGGTGCTCGGCTACCTTTGAGCCACCAGCTGCAGACGACTCAGTTTTCTCATGCTCGCTGGGGCGAGAGCTCGGCGGCTTGGTGGGAAAGAAATCGTGAGTAACCTTCTGTCGCTTTTCCGCAGGTTCAGCAGAACCCGACCCCTGGTGCACGGCCTTTCCGTCCCGGATGTTCACCCGAACAACGTTGCGACGGCCCATTTCGTTCACAGGTTCTTGAACGACGGTTTGAAGGGGAACGTGAATACCAGGTTGCTCGGCTGGGCGACTCTCCTGGAACCAGAACTCTGCTGGCTTCCGGAACGTTGGCAACTTAACCCTCGGCTGCTTGCTAGCTTTTGACGGTTTCACCTTTTTTCCTCGGTTACCTCGGCTTCCTCGGTCCTGATCTTCCGTGCTCGGCGCCGACTCCCCTCCCTTTCTTCTGAGCTTACCCCTGTAAGACGGCTCGTAACCAAGCAACGTCGGCGCATCCCTACAGGCTTGAGACAAGAGGATATCGACGTGCGCCTCAATGGACAAAGATTGTTGAGTTTTTGTGATGGCTCGGTGATCTGCAGAATAACGACAACCAACAAATTAAGAAATGCATAAATATATATGCTCGGCTGACCAAAAAAAAAAAAAAAAAAAATGATGATGACCTACCTCTAAAGTCTTTGACCTTTGGAACGGTGAACCTACGGTTGGACTGGTTGCCGAACTCAAAGTTACCGCTCACTTCAACGTAAAAATTCGCCCATTTGTCAGTATCGGGCAATCCGTCAACAAGGGGTTGTTTCTTACTACGTGTCGACAGATACCGACGCTCGGTCTGGCCGTGCCTAGACATGATGTATGTGTGGAAAAGGTCGGCGACGGTAAACTCGAGGTCGTGCAGTTCCTTCAACTTTATTACCGACATCACTATTCGGTAACTGTTGACGGCAAAATAATGAGGGACGATGCTGAACCGAGCAAGGATTTCCCTCAAAAATGGATGCAGAGGGAATCTCAACCCTGCCTCACATATCGCCATAAGAGGGACGGTGATGTGCTCGGGGTGGTCTTCCCTTGTGTCCTTTATTCTGTTGCTTGCCACTTGATTGATCACAACATCGTCGGGGATGTTGTATTCTCGGCAAAAGTTTTGGTATTCCCTAGCGTCTCCACAGAAAAAATGGGCATGGGGGCAAACTTGGCCCCTCTCATAGAGATCGGCGACCCCTCTACCCTCAGAGTGAGACTCACTGTACCCGGAGTGGATGGAAGATGGAGCGTCGGCATACGACACGAATCTGGATTCGGCCTCTGGCCCAGGGCGAGGCTCGGCCTCAAAGTGCGTCGACGTGCTAAAAGAGATCTCGGGATCGGTGCCAAACTCGTCGGCACCGTACTCGAAAACACGTTCGGCATTCGAGTCATTGGTGTCGGTAGACATATTGGAGGCGATGGACGAAATTTGTTGTCGGCGTCTGTTTTGTTCCAGCCACTCGCGGAACACAGAATCTCCAGAATCCCCACTCGAGCTTTCGGAGTCGGAAGAAATGACTACAATTGGGTGAGCCAGACCTATCACACAGAGAAAAAAGATGAGAAACCTTATCGTCGGCGACGGATGAAGATCTCTCTACGCTCGGCTACCCTACTGGCCCACCCTATCTTTGTACTATGAAGAACTCAAGCTCGGATGATTCTACAGCCCTTGTGTTGGGGCTCGGCGTCGGCCAAGCCCAGCCCACAACGAAGCTGGGGCTCGGAAGAACAGGTTGAAGGGAAGATGAACAGTTCGTTCACCCCCAGGTCTTGTACTGTTCACATAGAACAGGAAACGCTCCAAGAAACCCAGGAAGATCGAGAAAGAGTTGGAGAAATAGCAAAAAAAGTGAAGAGAGGCAGAAAGCGGACTCATACCTGAGATCTGTAGCAAGGTTTGGTGGCAAGGCGCTGAGAAATCAAGACTGGAAAGAGAACGAGCGTGTGACAGAGCTCTGGCAATGGAGGTTTAGAGAGAGAAAGCGACGGTGGCTTCTCTCTCTAACCCTAACCCTTTATATAGAAGTAGGGTTTGGGGTCCAAATTTCCCGCCCAAATCACTGCACCGCCGAACCTGCATCCAATGAGCACTCGACGCGTGGCGTGATGAGATGTCTTGACAGAGCCTCACGCGTGCCAACCGTCCTCCTGTCAGCCGTACCCAACAAGAAATGGACACCTGGCGTTCCTACATTAGTCCATGATTTGTGACGGTTTGTAAAATATTGGGCTCGGCGAAATTCTGTCCAGCTACCCTATTTCATGATCGGCAAAGAAGTATGTTCGGCCAGTGGAGCTCACGTCAATCCCTACTACGCGCTCGGCGTCAGTAGAGATTGAGGGGCTATTGTAGAGGACCGAACTCGACTCTTGCTTCGGCGGGTTGTAGGGCTGACTCTGGAAGGTCGAGTTTCTTGAACAAGTCGTAGTACATCACCTCTGCTGAGCTTCCCTGGTCGATGAGAATTCGCTTGACGTCATGGACTCCGATTTGCACGGTGACGACAAGAGCGTCGGAATGTGGAGTTTGTACGAAATCGAGGTCGCGCTCTGTGAAAGTGATGGTCCACTTTGGTGTTTCGTCCGGACGCGGGCGTTTTGACCCAGGTCTTACCGCAAGCACCTGTTTAGAAGTGGAGGCGCGGTCGAGGTCAGCTTTGAGATCTGCTTCGGATTCTCTGGTCACGGGACCGTGAATGACATGTATCGTCGGCCGCGGCTCGTTGGGGTTGGGATTTCCGACAGGTGGGCGGGCGGGCGTCTTTGTTCGATCAATGTATTGGTCAAGATGGCCTTGGGCTGCCAGTCGTTCCAACAATGCTTTGTATGGAGCACATGCCGTCGTGTAGTGGCCGAGCTCATTGTGGTATGAGCACTTCTTTCTTGGGTTCTGATCCGCCTGGCCGTTGTCTGTACCCAGTTTGCCTTGCGGCCACTCAAACCATGGTTGCCTCATGATTTCCTTCAGGAAGGACCAGATGGGTTCCTTGAAGTGGGTGGTTTCAGCCACGTAGTCGTGCTCCTTTGGCTGGCGTTTCTTCCCTTCCTTGATGTTGTTGACGTGTTTCTTTGGATGGGATTGTTGAGTTGCGACTGGTGTCTGCAGCTGGGGGGTTGTCGTCGGTAGGCAGGCTGTTGAGTTGGGAATACCCTGAGCGGCCCGGTCCGCGTAGAACTCTTCGAGAGCACAAAAGCGTTCCACCACACGCATTAATTCTCCCATGCCGTGCGGTGGTCGAATGGCCAGTTCATCGAGTATTTTGCTCCCAGATTCCAACCCATTTTTGAAGGTACGCGCGGCCCAATACTCATCGATTCCGGGAATTTCATTGAAAAGTTGCCAGTAACGCTCCGCGTAGTGCCTGAGTGTTTCATTTGGGAGCTTCCTCATTTGGGTCAAGGATTCAGGCTCCTTTGCTGTTCTATTACTGGTGATAAAGCGGGTGTTGAAGGCGCGTTCAAGGTCAGCCAGGTTCCGTATGGATCCAGCGGGCAATTTGTTGAACCACTGGAGTCCAAGAGAGCCGAGGCTGGATGGGAACGCTTTGCATTTGATCTCGTCCTTTGTAGTGCACAACTCGATGGTTTGACGAAAGTGAATGAGGTGAGTGTAAGCCTCACAGGTGCTTGGGTCGAACTTTGTGAATTTTGGTAGGTGGAAATTGGGTTCTGCGATGGTGTTGATGATGTGGGAGGTGAAGGGTGAGATACCGAGGTCTTTCAGTTGCCGTTCGAATCCAGGACGCGGCGGTTTGCCTAGCTCGTCCGTCCGCGGCCTCTTCGGGTGCTTCTCTCGTTCTGAGGTTTTCTCGCGTACACGACTGCGAAGCTTGTCCCGTAGGTCCGTTGTCTCCCTACGGGGGTGGTCAACCGACTTCTCTTTATCGTAATGGGTTTTGTTCCCATTCTCCGCCCCATCGATCCGTACGCTTTTGCCGTTCCGTCGAACGTCGTTTTCATTATCCAAGTTTTCTGGTGGTATCCTCCCGAGGCGTTCAGAGACGTGGCGCCTGGTTTCGACGGAGTCTCGGCTTCGGCGTGAGGCCGTCGTGCGAGAGAACTCCGCGCGACCAGTCGAGTACGTGCTCGTGAATGATTCGGTGTCCCTGGTGCGGGTCCACTCGTGGTGGGACCTCGAATGGTGTGTACCAGATGTTGCAGGTCGTTTGTAGAGGATAATTTCCCGGGCGTCTCCCTTTTCTGGCGTAAATCCTAGGCGGTCTTTGACGGAGACGCGATGGCCCGCCTCGTTGGTGTGGTCCCGCGGCGGAGGGGGAGGAGAGTTTCTTCGCTTCCGTCGTCCGCTTCCGGTGGATCTGGAGGCAGCTGGGGTTGCGTCCTGCATATGTTGCTTCATCTGGGCCACTTCCGCCCTCAGCGCTGCGAGTTCGTTGTCTCTTTCGTCGTCTCGCCGTTGCAGAAGGCGGATGTAGGCCGTTGTTATGTCGTCTGCGGCCGGAGAGAGCCCAGAATCCGGTGGTAGTGAGATGGACATGTGCCTTTCTGCAAACGGTG
Organism: Rhododendron vialii; assembly: GCF_030253575.1. Classification (NCBI taxonomy): domain Eukaryota; kingdom Viridiplantae; phylum Streptophyta; class Magnoliopsida; order Ericales; family Ericaceae; genus Rhododendron; species Rhododendron vialii. Next base: position 19,588,275 of record NC_080566.1, read on the forward strand.
GGAGGATCGCGTTTCCACTGGCGTCCTTGGCTCCAGAAACTGAGACGTTTGGTGGATCTCCGCCCATCGCCGCTGAGTTTTCGTTCGTCTTTTTGAGAGGAAGGCTATTTGAAAGAGCGTTTGAGCCGTTTGGATCAGAGGCTGAGAAGTTTCACGTCGGGTTTACCAATTGTGTGGCCCGTGATCTCTTGTGGCTCGTATCCTTCCTCCGTTGGTTCAGTTGTTGCCTAGCCTTCTCCACGCCGCCTGCACAATGAACGCACGACTAAGACCTGGCCGGGGGTTGCCCGGCAAGGCCCTCCGGCGAGAGGATAAGTGCGTGTAGGAGGAGAGGAAAGAGACTAGGGTTTTGAATGGGTAGTTGCGTATGAGAGTGCGTACCTTTTCAAGGGCGTTATCCTTCAGTATTTATAGAATTTCCTTGACTTGCTCCCCAAGCACGGGCACGTGTCTTGCACGGGTCAGGCAACGTCGTCATGACGTCGCCGGACGGATCTGGTAACCGTTTTGGTGTGAGCTGGCACACTTCACGTGCGCTCATGATTATCCTTTGGTGTAACCGCCTCAGCACGCGGGACGCACGTGAGTGCGCAGGTGGCCGAGCCCGACTGGTCGTGCGGGTAGCCGAGCATAAGGGTAGCCGAACCTGAAGGGACTTTGGGCCAAGCAAAAGTTCGTCTACGGGTCCACCTCTCCAGGGTGGCCGAGCTTGGCACGGTTCTTTCCGTTCTGAATGCAAGGTGACGGCAACAACCGACGACGACCAACGGTAGGTGTGGCTAAGCTGTTGCCGAGCACAACGAAGCAAGAGTCGAGTTCGGTCCTCTACAATAGCCCCTCAATCTCTACTGACGCCGAGCGCGTAGTAGGGGTTGACGTGAGCTCCACTGGCCGAACATACTTCTTTGCCGATCATGAAATAGGGTAGCTGGACAGAATTTCGCCGAGCCCAATATTTTACAAACCGTCACAAATCATGGACTAATGTAGGAACGCCAGGTGTCCATTTCTTGTTGGGTACGGCTGACAGGAGGACGGTTGGCACGCGTGAGGCTCTGTCAAGACATCTCATCACGCCACGCGTCGAGTGCTCATTGGATGCAGGTTCGGCGGTGCAGTGATTTGGGCGGGAAATTTGGACCCCAAACCCTACTTCTATATAAAGGGTTAGGGTTAGAGAGAGAAGCCACCGTCGCTTTCTCTCTCTAAACCTCCATTGCCAGAGCTCTGTCACACGCTCGTTCTCTTTCCAGTCTTGATTTCTCAGCGCCTTGCCACCAAACCTTGCTACAGATCTCAGGTATGAGTCCGCTTTCTGCCTCTCTTCACTTTTTTTGCTATTTCTCCAACTCTTTCTCGATCTTCCTGGGTTTCTTGGAGCGTTTCCTGTTCTATGTGAACAGTACAAGACCTGGGGGTGAACGAACTGTTCATCTTCCCTTCAACCTGTTCTTCCGAGCCCCAGCTTCGTTGTGGGCTGGGCTTGGCCGACGCCGAGCCCCAACACAAGGGCTGTAGATTCATCCGAGCTTGAGTTCTTCATAGTACAAAGATAGGGTGGGCCAGTAGGGTAGCCGAGCGTAGAGAGATCTTCATCCGTCGCCGACGATAAGGTTTCTCATCTTTTTTCTCTGTGTGATAGGTCTGGCTCACCCAATTGTAGTCATTTCTTCCGACTCCGAAAGCTCGAGTGGGGATTCTGGAGATTCTGTGTTCCGCGAGTGGCTGGAACAAAACAGACGCCGACAACAAATTTCGTCCATCGCCTCCAATATGTCTACCGACACCAATGACTCGAATGCCGAACGTGTTTTCGAGTACGGTGCCGACGAGTTTGGCACCGATCCCGAGATCTCTTTTAGCACGTCGACGCACTTTGAGGCCGAGCCTCGCCCTGGGCCAGAGGCCGAATCCAGATTCGTGTCGTATGCCGACGCTCCATCTTCCATCCACTCCGGGTACAGTGAGTCTCACTCTGAGGGTAGAGGGGTCGCCGATCTCTATGAGAGGGGCCAAGTTTGCCCCCATGCCCATTTTTTCTGTGGAGACGCTAGGGAATACCAAAACTTTTGCCGAGAATACAACATCCCCGACGATGTTGTGATCAATCAAGTGGCAAGCAACAGAATAAAGGACACAAGGGAAGACCACCCCGAGCACATCACCGTCCCTCTTATGGCGATATGTGAGGCAGGGTTGAGATTCCCTCTGCATCCATTTTTGAGGGAAATCCTTGCTCGGTTCAGCATCGTCCCTCATTATTTTGCCGTCAACAGTTACCGAATAGTGATGTCGGTAATAAAGTTGAAGGAACTGCACGACCTCGAGTTTACCGTCGCCGACCTTTTCCACACATACATCATGTCTAGGCACGGCCAGACCGAGCGTCGGTATCTGTCGACACGTAGTAAGAAACAACCCCTTGTTGACGGATTGCCCGATACTGACAAATGGGCGAATTTTTACGTTGAAGTGAGCGGTAACTTTGAGTTCGGCAACCAGTCCAACCGTAGGTTCACCGTTCCAAAGGTCAAAGACTTTAGAGGTAGGTCATCATCATTTTTTTTTTTTTTTTTTGGTCAGCCGAGCATATATATTTATGCATTTCTTAATTTGTTGGTTGTCGTTATTCTGCAGATCACCGAGCCATCACAAAAACTCAACAATCTTTGTCCATTGAGGCGCACGTCGATATCCTCTTGTCTCAAGCCTGTAGGGATGCGCCGACGTTGCTTGGTTACGAGCCGTCTTACAGGGGTAAGCTCAGAAGAAAGGGAGGGGAGTCGGCGCCGAGCACGGAAGATCAGGACCGAGGAAGCCGAGGTAACCGAGGAAAAAAGGTGAAACCGTCAAAAGCTAGCAAGCAGCCGAGGGTTAAGTTGCCAACGTTCCGGAAGCCAGCAGAGTTCTGGTTCCAGGAGAGTCGCCCAGCCGAGCAACCTGGTATTCACGTTCCCCTTCAAACCGTCGTTCAAGAACCTGTGAACGAAATGGGCCGTCGCAACGTTGTTCGGGTGAACATCCGGGACGGAAAGGCCGTGCACCAGGGGTCGGGTTCTGCTGAACCTGCGGAAAAGCGACAGAAGGTTACTCACGATTTCTTTCCCACCAAGCCGCCGAGCTCTCGCCCCAGCGAGCATGAGAAAACTGAGTCGTCTGCAGCTGGTGGCTCAAAGGTAGCCGAGCACCTTTCAGGTTCGGCTGGCGGTTCTGCTGCTCAGGAGTTCGCTCCATCTTATGCGCTGGCCGAAGGTAGAGTCGTGACGGTGGAGGACTCGGTGAAGACTGAACCGGGGCTGGCATCTGCTATGCTTCAAGGCCTGGCCTTACCGAAGGACATGGCCAAAATTCCTCAGGGGCTTCAGCCGAGCTTGATCCACGCCGGCGCTTACCTTGTTCAGGTATGATCCGACCCTGTTTCTTCGATTATATTCTTTACGTCACCCCAGGCCGACGATCTTTTGTTTGATAGGCTGGGCAGGCCATTCTTCGCTCTACAAAGGATGCCGAGCTCGCCCTTGCCGAGCGCGCCCGCTTTCTCGATGAGTTACGGGTCGAGCGAGAGAAGGTGAGGAGCTACAAAGGGAGCTTGAAGACTGTGAAGGCCCAGGTCGCCGAAGTTGAAAAAGAGAGGGATGAGATGGAGTTGAGGATGAAGAAGGCCGATCAGGAGTTGGCCAAAGTGCTGAGGAGAGAAAAGAGAAAGATGAAGGAGGTTGATGGGGCGGCTTATCAGGCTGGCTTTGACCGAGCCGGTGCCGAATACATGCGGGAGGCTCGGTCAATGGTCAATGACGCCATTAGGATGAGGGTCCCCATCGCCTACCGAGGGGGATACAAGGACGGCGTGACGGCCGCTTGTGGAGTTATGCAGCTGGAGGCTGATACGAATTTGATGAAGTCGATTCCAGCTCCCTCAACTCCCGAGCTCGTCCTTCCGTATACTGAGGAAGAGTGTGCACCTCTCCCCCCGGAGGAATTTCCCGAGAGTGACGACGACGTCGAAGATTTGACCGACGCCGACGTTATTGCCGAAGGTCCTTCAGCCGTGGGGGATGGTGTTGGCGACAAGGCGGATGCTGTCGCCGAGCGAGGATCGGTGAACGTTGATGAAGTTGCTCTGGCCAAGGATGCGGCTGGTCTTGGTGGTTCAGGTGCAGTTGGTGCCGAGGGTGAAGATGCTGCCCAAGTTTGAAGTTGTTGCCGAGGCTGTTGCTTTTTGCTTTTTACTTAGTGATTTTCTTGTTTTTGTTTGAACTTTTTTGGACCGGGCGGATCCGAGTTCGGATTTTATCGTGCCGGATGTAATGATTGTTGGATATTTTGCCGAACTTGAATGGATGCTCTCTTTAATGGATTACTTTGAACTTTTGCAATGCTTTCTTTGGCATATTCTTGCTTGTTTTGTAGTTCGTAGTTAACTGTAGCCCCCGCTTTGGTCTATGTTCGGCTGAATAATACGGATGTTTGGATCAACTTTGTAGTTGCTCAGTTCATGCCGAGCTTTGACCAAAGTAGTGTATGAGAATGGTATAAAGAATGTGCCGAGCATGGTGTTGTGTTCGGTTAAATTAGCGTGGCCACAGGTTTCTTTCATGTGTTTTGTTGGGTTTTGGCCATTTTTGCTTACGTGATATATATCCGTGGCCTCCACTTTGGTCTACGTTCGGTTGAAGCGTATGGATATTTGCTCGACGTTGTAGTTAATAGCTGTAGATTTGCCGAGCCTGGACCAAAGTTGAGTGGAAGTATGGAGAGGAGATAGTGCCGAGCATGTAATTTTGCTCGGTCGTTAATTAACTGATGCGGTTGTGGGTGGTTTGCTCACCAAAATGTGAGTGTAACCAGGCTTTGGCCGACCTCAGTGTCTTGCCGAGCCGAACCGGAGCCCGAATTCCAGCCAGACTGTTTTTGGGCTCGGTGGACCTGATGTCCGTTTTGCTTCTTTTGGGCAGTAATAGTGGCCGAAGCGGAGGCGTAATAGCCGTTTGTGGGTGTGACCGAGGTCATCGTTTGTGGTCGGCTGATATGTGCCGAAGAAAAGCAAAGAGCAAAGATTTGGAATTTGCAAATGACTACTGTAAGATAAGTTTCTTTGATTTCCCAAACATGGAAGTACAAGTTAAAAATAAAAAGACTTGGGCCGAAGCCAACTTAAAGGAAAACAGGATAGTCAGTTGCCGAACATGGAGTACATTGTTCGGGATTTCAATTACATGTACGCCTTCTTGAGATTCTGTGCATTCCATGGGTTAGTGAGTACTTTCCCATTCATGTCCTCCAGCATGTAGGCACCTTCACCAGCAATCTTGACGATACGGAAAGGTCCCTCCCAGTTAGGCTTGAACTTTGTTTTCTTGTTGGCTTGCACAACTTTTCGCCAAACCAAATCGTCCGGCTTGAACTTTTTGATTCTCACGCCACGATTATACCCCTTAGCCACCTGTTGCTGGTAATCGGCAAGGTGCAGGCGAGCGTCATCTCGCTTCTCCTCTGCCAAAATTAGTTCCTGTGTGATGGCGTCGTCGTTTGTTTTCGGGTCAAACGTTTCTGTCCTGAGAGTTGGAAACTTGGACTCCAATGGGATGACGGCTTCCATGCCAAATGCCATTGAAAATGGTGTTTGGCCCGTTGATCGCCTTGGTGTCGATCGGTAGGCCCATAAAACGCGTGGCAGTTCTTCAGCCCATTTTCCTCTTTTGGAGTTCAGTCGACGCTTGATGCCGGCACAGACGGTTTTGTTTGTGGCCTCTGCTTGGCCATTTCCTTGCGGGTAAGCTGGTGTGGAGTTGAAGAAACGTATCCCAAACTCGGCACAAAGGTTTGTGAGGTCCTTGCCGACGAATTGAGTGCCGTTATCAGAGACGATTGCGTAAGGCACGCCGAACCTGGTAACAATGTTTCGCCATACGAATCGTCGAACATCAGCCTCAGTTGTTGTGACGAGAGGTTCAGCTTCAACCCATTTGGAGAAGTAGTCTGTTGCCGTAATCAGAAACTTGAAGCCTCCAGGAGCTGTAGGTAGCTTTCCCACGATGTCGAGCCCCCATTGGGCAAAAGGCCAAGGACTTGTGATGGGTGAGAGATCCTGGGCTGGCTTTTTTGGGATCGGTGAAAACAGCTGGCACGGTCGGCATTTGCGGACAACTTCCTCGCAGTCTTTCTTCATGTTCTTCCAGAAGTAGCCTTGGCTTATGGCGCGTTGACACAGGGAGCGGCCGCCAGAGTGACAGCCACAACTTCCTGAGTGAAGTTCGGTCAGGATTTCAGGTACTTGGGTGGGGTGGACAACGAGGAGGTACGGCCCGGAGATGGATTTCCTGTATAGTTGGCCGCTTTCAGAAAGCCAGTAGTAAGCGGCCTTATTTCTCACACGGTAAGCTTCCTTCTTGTCGGTGGGTAGGTAGTCGTGTTTCAGAAACGCAACAATCTCGTCCATCCAGCTGGGACCGAGTTCGATATTGAGTACCTCTGGAGTGGGTTCAAAGGACGGGCGGTCAATGCTGCCGAAGTTGATGGTCCTGAATTCTGAGGCTGTGGATGCCGAGGCGAGGCCTGCAAGTGCGTCCGCGTGAGCGTTGTGCTCACGGTTGACCTGTTCGATGCTGAAATTGTGGAACTGGGAGATGAGCTTGGCTGTTGCAGCTTGGTATTTCATCATTCGAGGGTCCCGAGCTTCATAGTCGCCAAGTACTTGATTGACGATGAGCTGGGAATCGCAGTATACAGCGAGGCTGGTGACATTCATTGCGACGGCTGAGCGCAAACCGGCGAGGAGTGCCTCATATTCTGCTTCGTTGTTGGTGGCTGGGAAGTCGATGGTGAGGGAGCTTTCATGAAGTGTTCCACAAGGTGAGACCAAGACTACCCCAGCCCCTGCTCCGTTGCTGTTGGATGCCCCGTCGACATTAAGCCGCCAAGTTTCTCCTTGAAAAAGGTGCCACTGTTTGGTTGGTGGGCTAGTATCTTTAGCTTCCGTTGGGGTGGGAGCGTTGAGTGCCACTGTGTCTTCTGGGGTGAGTTCTGCTATGAAGTCGGCCAACACCTGGCCCTTAACTGCTGTTCGCGGCTCAAAGCTAATGTCGAAGTTTGCAAGTTCGACAGCCCACTTGGATATACGGTTGGAGAGATCTGCCTTTCGAAGGATAGCTTTGAGCGGGTGCTCCGTTAAGACGACAATGGGATGTGATTGGAAATAAGGCAGAAGTTTCCTGGCCGCTGTGACAAGAGCAAGTGCCAATTTTTCAAGTGGTAGGTAGCGTGTTTGAGCTGGAAGGAGCGTCTTGCTTGTGAAGTAGATGGGTTTGTCTTCGGCGCCTTCCCGCCGTATGAGCGCGGAACTTGTTGCGTGGGCGGACACGGCGAGATAGAGATATAGAGTTTCGAACTCTTTAGGTTTTACCAACAGCGGGGCGGAATTCAGATAGTCTTTGAGTTCGGTCAGAGCAGATTCGCAATCTGGGGTCCATTCAAAGCTGCGCCGGCTTTTTCCTTTCAAGGCATTGAAGAACGCGTGGCACTTGTCCGAGGATTTGCTAATGAATCGATTCAAGGCGGCTGCCATCCCAGTGAGCCTTTGTACTTCCTTAATTGTTCTTGGTGGGCGCAATTCTTTAACAGCCTTGATTTGGTTAGGGTCGGCTTCAATACCTCTTCGAGTAACAAGGTGCCCGAGGAACTTTCCTGCGCTTACTTCGAATGCGCACTTCTCTGGGTTGAGTCGAAGTTTGTGGTACTTGAGGATTTCGAAGACTTCCGCCAAGTCTCGCAAGTGGTTGGATTCCTGCTTGCTCTTGATGACCAAGTCGTCAATGTAAGCCTCCACGGTGTAGCCAATTTGTTCTTGCAACATCTTGAATATTGCTCTGTTGAACGTTGCACCAGAATTCTTGAGTCCGAAGGGCATGACGCGGTAGCAGAAGATGCCATAAGGCGTGATGAAAGCAGTTTTCTCCATGTCGTCAGGATCCATGGCAATTTGGTGGTAGCCACGGTATGCGTCCAGAAAGCTTAGCCGAGCATGGCCTGCTGTTGCATCCACAAGTTGGTCGATCTTTGGAAGTGGGAACCAATCTTTTGGACAAGCGTCGTTGAGATTGGTGTAGTCCACGCAGACTCGCCATTTGCCGTTTTTCTTCTTAACGACAACGGTGTTGGACAGCCACGTCGGGTATTGCACTTCTTGAATTGCATTTGCTTCTAGCAGACGCTTGACTTCTTCGACGACAGCGTCGGCATGTTCGGCTGCGGAGCGCCTAGCCTTTTGGACGACTGGTTTTGCGTCTTTCTTTATGTTGAGAGAGTGGCTGATGAAATTTGGATCGACCCCCGGCATTTCGTTGGGGGTCCAGGCGAAGACTTCCATGTTTTCCTTGAGGTACTGAAACATTTCTTCGCGGTCGGTCTCGCTGATGGAAGAGCTGATTAGGAAAAATCGGGAACCATCCTCGTTGATTGGTATTTCGACGAGGTCCTCCTCTGCTTTGTCTTCGGCCTTCTGGCCGACGTCGTCGATCACGGCCATGTCTGGGACCTCTACCCACTGTACTTCTTTGGCTTTTGTTGAGTTGTGAACGGCCGAAACGTAGCATTTTTTGGAAGCTACTTGGTCACCTCTCAGATCTTCTTGTCGTCCGCTAGAGCCGATGAAGCGAACAACTTGGTGGTAGGTTGAAGCGATGGCTTGCATGTTGTGAAGCCAGGTTCGGCCAAGAATTGCGTTGTATGGGCTCGGCACGTTGACGACGATGAACTCGACGGTCAACGTTTTTGAACCTGCGACGACCGGAAGGAAGATTCGACCAAGTGGCCAAACTGGTGCCCCGTTGAATCCAATGAGTGGGACTTCGGCGGGTTGTAGGGCTGACTCTGGAAGGTCGAGTTTCTTGAACAAGTCGTAGTACATCACCTCTGCTGAGCTTCCCTGGTCGATGAGAATTCGCTTGACGTCATGGACTCCGATTTGCACGGTGACGACAAGAGCGTCGGAATGTGGAGTTTGTACGAAATCGAGGTCGCGCTCTGTGAAAGTGATGGTCCACTTTGGTGTTTCGTCCGGACGCGGGCGTTTTGACCCAGGTCTTACCGCAAGCACCTGTTTAGAAGTGGAGGCGCGGTCGAGGTCGGCTTTGAGATCTGCTTCGGATTCTCTGGTCACGGGACCGTGAATGACATGTATCGTCGGCCGCGGCTCGTTGGGGTTGGGATTTCCGACAGGTGGGCGGGCGGGCGTCTTTGTTCGATCAATGTATTGGTCAAGATGGCCTTGGGCTGCCAGTCGTTCCAACAATGCTTTGTATGGAGCACATGCCGTCGTGTAGTGGCCGAGCTCATTGTGGTATGAGCACTTCTTTCTTGGGTTCTGATCCGCCTGGCCGTTGTCTGTACCCAGTTTGCCTTGCGGCCACTCAAACCATGGTTGCCTCATTATTTCCTTCAGGAAGGACCAGATGGGTTCCTTGAAGTGGGTGGTTTCAGCCACGTAGTCGTGCTCCTTTGGCTGGCGTTTCTTCCCTTCCTTGATGTTGTTGATGTGTTTCTTTGGATGGGATTGTTGAGTTGCGACTGGTGTCTGCAGCTGGGGGGTTGTCGTCGGTAGGCAGGCTGTTGAGTTGGGAATACCCTGAGCGGCCCGGTCCGCGTAGAACTCTTCGAGAGCACAAAAGCGTTCCACCACACGCATTAATTCTCCCATGCCGTGCGGTGGTCGAATGGCCAGTTCATCGAGTATTTTGCTCCCAGATTCCAACCCATTTTTGAAGGTACGCGCGGCCCAATACTCATCGATTCCGGGAATTTCATTGAAAAGTTGCCAGTAACGCTCCGCGTAGTGCCTGAGTGTTTCATTTGGGAGCTTCCTCATTTGGGTCAAGGATTCAGGCTCCTTTGCTGTTCTATTACTGGTGATAAAGCGGGTGTTGAAGGCGCGTTCAAGGTCAGCCAGGTTCCGTATGGATCCAGCGGGCAATTTGTTGAACCACTGGAGTCCAAGAGAGCCGAGGCTGGATGGGAACGCTTTGCATTTGATCTCGTCCTTTGTAGTGCACAACTCGATGGTTTGACGAAAGTGAATGAGGTGAGTGTAAGCCTCACAGGTGCTTGGGTCGAACTTTGTGAATTTTGGTAGGTGGAAATTGGGTTCTGCGATGGTGTTGATGATGTGGGAGGTGAAGGGTGAGATACCGAGGTCTTTCAGTTGCCGTTCGAATCCAGGATGCGGCGGTTTGCCTAGCTCGTCCGTCCGCGGCCTCTTCGGGTGCTTCTCTCGTTCTGAGGTTTTCTCGCGTACACGACTGCGAAGCTTGTCCCGTAGGTCCGTTGTCTCCCTACGGGGGTGGTCAACCGACTTCTCTTTATCGTAATGGGTTTTGTTCCCATTCTCCGCCCCATCGATCCGTACGCTTTTGCCGTTCCGCCGAACGTCGTTTTCATTATCCAAGTTTTCTGGTGGTATCCTCCCGAGGCGTTCAGAGACGTGGCGCCTGGTTTCGACGGAGTCTCGGCTTCGGCGTGAGGCCGTCGTGCGAGAGAACTCCGCGCGACCAGTCGAGTACGTGCTCGTGAATGATTCGGTGTCCCTGGTGCGGGTCCACTCGTGGTGGGACCTCGAATGGTGTGTACCAGATGTTGCAGGTCGTTTGTAGAGGATAATTTCCCGGGCGTCTCCCTTTTCTGGCGTAAATCCTAGGCGGTCTTTGACGGAGACGCGATGGCCCGCCTCGTTGGTGTGGTCCCGCGGCGGAGGGGGAGGAGAGTTTCTTCGCTTCCGTCGTCCGCTTCCGGTGGATCTGGAGGCAGCTGGGGTTGCGTCCTGCATATGTTGCTTCATCTGGGCCACTTCCGCCCTCAGCGCTGCGAGTTCGTTGTCTCTTTCGTCGTCTCGCCGTTGCAGAAGGCGGATGTAGGCCGTTGTTATGTCGTCTGCGGCCGGAGAGAGCCCAGAATCCGGTGGTAGTGAGATGGACATGTGCCTTTCTGCAAACGGTGGGAGGATCGCGTTTCCACTGGCGTCCTTGGCTCCAGAAACTGAGACGTTTGGTGGATCTCCGCCCATCGCCGCTGAGTTTTCGTTCGTCTTTTTGAGAGGAAGGCTATTTGAAAGAGCGTTTGAGCCGTTTGGATCAGAGGCTGAGAAGTTTCACGTCGGGTTCACCAATTGTGTGGCCCGTGATCTCTTGTGGCTCGTATCCTTCCTCCGTTGGTTCAGTTGTTGCCTAGCCTTCTCCACGCCGCCTGCACAATGAACGCACGACTAAGACCTGGCCGGGGGTTGCCCGGCAAGGCCCTCCGGCGAGAGGATAAGTGCGTGTAGGAGGAGAGGAAAGAGACTAGGGTTTTGAATGGGTAGTTGCGTATGAGAGTGCGTACCTTTTCAAGGGCGTTATCCTTCAGTATTTATAGAATTTCCTTGACTTGCTCCCCAAGCACGGGCACGTGTCTTGCACGGGTCAGGCAACGTCGTCATGACGTCGCCGGACGGATCTGGTAACCGTTTTGGTGTGAGCTGGCACACTTCACGTGCGCTCATGATTATCCTTTGGTGTAACCGCCTCAGCACGCGGGACGCACGTGAGTGCGCAGGTGGCCGAGCCCGACTGGTCGTGCGGGTAGCCGAGCATAAGGGTAGCCGAACCTGAAGGGACTTTGGGCCAAGCAAAAGTTCGTCTACGGGTCCACCTCTCCAGGGTGGCCGAGCTTGGCACGGTTCTTTCCGTTCTGAATGCAAGGTGACGGCAACAACCGACGACGACCAACGATAGGTGTGGCTAAGCTGTTGCCGAGCACAACGAAGCAAGAGTCGAGTTCGGTCCTCTACAATACGGAAGGACGAGCTCGGGAGTTGAGGGAGCTGGAATCGACTTCATCAAATTCGTATCAGCCTCCAGCTGCATAACTCCACAAGCGGCCGTCACGCCGTCCTTGTATCCCCCTCGGTAGGCGATGGGGACCCTCATCCTAATGGCGTCATTGACCATTGACCGAGCCTCCCGCATGTATTCGGCACCGGCTCGGTCAAAGCCAGCCTGATAAGCCGCCCCATCAACCTCCTTCATCTTTCTCTTTTCTCTCCTCAGCACTTTGGCCAACTCCTGATCGGCCTTCTTCATCCTCAACTCCATCTCATCCCTCTCTTTTTCAACTTCGGCGACCTGGGCCTTCACAGTCTTCAAGCTCCCTTTGTAGCTCCTCACCTTCTCTCGCTCGACCCGTAACTCATCGAGAAAGCGGGCGCGCTCGGCAAGGGCGAGCTCGGCATCCTTTGTAGAGCGAAGAATGGCCTGCCCAGCCTATCAAACAAAAGATCGTCGGCCTGGGGTGACGTAAAGAATATAATCGAAGAATCAGGGTCGGATCATACCTGAACAAGGTAAGCGCCGGCGTGGATCAAGCTCGGCTGAAGCCCCTGAGGAATTTTGGCCATGTCCTTCGGTAAGGCCAGGCCTTGAAGCATAGCAGATGCCAGCCCCGGTTCAGTCTTCACCGAGTCCTCCACCGTCACGACTCTACCTTCGGCCAGCGCATAAGATGGAGCGAACTCCTGAGCAGCAGAACCGCCAGCCGAACCTGAAAGGTGCTCGGCTACCTTTGAGCCACCAGCTGCAGACGACTCAGTTTTCTCATGCTCGCTGGGGCGAGAGCTCGGCGGCTTGGTGGGAAAGAAATCGTGAGTAACCTTCTGTCGCTTTTCCGCAGGTTCAGCAGAACCCGACCCCTGGTGCACGGCCTTTCCGTCCCGGATGTTCACCCGAACAACGTTGCGACGGCCCATTTCGTTCACAGGTTCTTGAACGACGGTTTGAAGGGGAACGTGAATACCAGGTTGCTCGGCTGGGCGACTCTCCTGGAACCAGAACTCTGCTGGCTTCCGGAACGTTGGCAACTTAACCCTCGGCTGCTTGCTAGCTTTTGACGGTTTCACCTTTTTTCCTCGGTTACCTCGGCTTCCTCGGTCCTGATCTTCCGTGCTCGGCGCCGACTCCCCTCCCTTTCTTCTGAGCTTACCCCTGTAAGACGGCTCGTAACCAAGCAACGTCGGCGCATCCCTACAGGCTTGAGACAAGAGGATATCGACGTGCGCCTCAATGGACAAAGATTGTTGAGTTTTTGTGATGGCTCGGTGATCTGCAGAATAACGACAACCAACAAATTAAGAAATGCATAAATATATATGCTCGGCTGACCAAAAAAAAAAAAAAAAAAATGATGATGACCTACCTCTAAAGTCTTTGACCTTTGGAACGGTGAACCTACGGTTGGACTGGTTGCCGAACTCAAAGTTACCGCTCACTTCAACGTAAAAATTCGCCCATTTGTCAGTATCGGGCAATCCGTCAACAAGGGGTTGTTTCTTACTACGTGTCGACAGATACCGACGCTCGGTCTGGCCGTGCCTAGACATGATGTATGTGTGGAAAAGGTCGGCGACGGTAAACTCGAGGTCGTGCAGTTCCTTCAACTTTATTACCGACATCACTATTCGGTAACTGTTGACGGCAAAATAATGAGGGACGATGCTGAACCGAGCAAGGATTTCCCTCAAAAATGGATGCAGAGGGAATCTCAACCCTGCCTCACATATCGCCATAAGAGGGACGGTGATGTGCTCGGGGTGGTCTTCCCTTGTGTCCTTTATTCTGTTGCTTGCCACTTGATTGATCACAACATCGTCGGGGATGTTGTATTCTCGGCAAAAGTTTTGGTATTCCCTAGCGTCTCCACAGAAAAAATGGGCATGGGGGCAAACTTGGCCCCTCTCATAGAGATCGGCGACCCCTCTACCCTCAGAGTGAGACTCACTGTACCCGGAGTGGATGGAAGATGGAGCGTCGGCATACGACACGAATCTGGATTCGGCCTCTGGCCCAGGGCGAGGCTCGGCCTCAAAGTGCGTCGACGTGCTAAAAGAGATCTCGGGATCGGTGCCAAACTCGTCGGCACCGTACTCGAAAACACGTTCGGCATTCGAGTCATTGGTGTCGGTAGACATATTGGAGGCGATGGACGAAATTTGTTGTCGGCGTCTGTTTTGTTCCAGCCACTCGCGGAACACAGAATCTCCAGAATCCCCACTCGAGCTTTCGGAGTCGGAAGAAATGACTACAATTGGGTGAGCCAGACCTATCACACAGAGAAAAAAGATGAGAAACCTTATCGTCGGCGACGGATGAAGATCTCTCTACGCTCGGCTACCCTACTGGCCCACCCTATCTTTGTACTATGAAGAACTCAAGCTCGGATGAATCTACAGCCCTTGTGTTGGGGCTCGGCGTCGGCCAAGCCCAGCCCACAACGAAGCTGGGGCTCGGAAGAACAGGTTGAAGGGAAGATGAACAGTTCGTTCACCCCCAGGTCTTGTACTGTTCACATAGAACAGGAAACGCTCCAAGAAACCCAGGAAGATCGAGAAAGAGTTGGAGAAATAGCAAAAAAAGTGAAGAGAGGCAGAAAGCGGACTCATACCTGAGATCTGTAGCAAGGTTTGGTGGCAAGGCGCTGAGAAATCAAGACTGGAAAGAGAACGAGCGTGTGACAGAGCTCTGGCAATGGAGGTTTAGAGAGAGAAAGCGACGGTGGCTTCTCTCTCTAACCCTAACCCTTTATATAGAAGTAGGGTTTGGGGTCCAAATTTCCCGCCCAAATCACTGCACCGCCGAACCTGCATCCAATGAGCACTCGACGCGTGGCGTGATGAGATGTCTTGACAGAGCCTCACGCGTGCCAACCGTCCTCCTGTCAGCCGTACCCAACAAGAAATGGACACCTGGCGTTCCTACATTAGTCCATGATTTGTGACGGTTTGTAAAATATTGGGCTCGGCGAAATTCTGTCCAGCTACCCTATTTCATGATCGGCAAAGAAGTATGTTCGGCCAGTGGAGCTCACGTCAATCCCTACTACGCGCTCGGCGTCAGTAGAGATTGAGGGGCTATTGTAGAGGACCGAACTCGACTCTTGCTTCGGCGGGTTGTAGGGCTGACTCTGGAAGGTCGAGTTTCTTGAACAAGTCGTAGTACATCACCTCTGCTGAGCTTCCCTGGTCGATGAGAATTCGCTTGACGTCATGGACTCCGATTTGCACGGTGACGACAAGAGCGTCGGAATGTGGAGTTTGTACGAAATCGAGGTCGCGCTCTGTGAAAGTGATGGTCCACTTTGGTGTTTCGTCCGGACGCGGGCGTTTTGACCCAGGTCTTACCGCAAGCACCTGTTTAGAAGTGGAGGCGCGGTCGAGGTCAGCTTTGAGATCTGCTTCGGATTCTCTGGTCACGGGACCGTGAATGACATGTATCGTCGGCCGCGGCTCGTTGGGGTTGGGATTTCCGACAGGTGGGCGGGCGGGCGTCTTTGTTCGATCAATGTATTGGTCAAGATGGCCTTGGGCTGCCAGTCGTTCCAACAATGCTTTGTATGGAGCACATGCCGTCGTGTAGTGGCCGAGCTCATTGTGGTATGAGCACTTCTTTCTTGGGTTCTGATCCGCCTGGCCGTTGTCTGTACCCAGTTTGCCTTGCGGCCACTCAAACCATGGTTGCCTCATGATTTCCTTCAGGAAGGACCAGATGGGTTCCTTTAAGTGGGTGGTTTCAGCCACGTAGTCGTGCTCCTTTGGCTGGCGTTTCTTCCCTTCCTTGATGTTGTTGACGTGTTTCTTTGGATGGGATTGTTGAGTTGCGACTGGTGTCTGCAGCTGGGGGGTTGTCGTCGGTAGGCAGGCTGTTGAGTTGGGAATACCCTGAGCGGCCCGGTCCGCGTAGAACTCTTCGAGAGCACAAAAGCGTTCCACCACACGCATTAATTCTCCCATGCCGTGCGGTGGTCGAATGGCCAGTTCATCGAGTATTTTGCTCCCAGATTCCAACCCATTTTTGAAGGTACGCGCGGCCCAATACTCATCGATTCCGGGAATTTCATTGAAAAGTTGCCAGTAACGCTCCGCGTAGTGCCTGAGTGTTTCATTTGGGAGCTTCCTCATTTGGGTCAAGGATTCAGGCTCCTTTGCTGTTCTATTACTGGTGATAAAGCGGGTGTTGAAGGCGCGTTCAAGGTCAGCCAGGTTCCGTATGGATCCAGCGGGCAATTTGTTGAACCACTGGAGTCCAAGAGAGCCGAGGCTGGATGGGAACGCTTTGCATTTGATCTCGTCCTTTGTAGTGCACAACTCGATGGTTTGACGAAAGTGAATGAGGTGAGTGTAAGCCTCACAGGTGCTTGGGTCGAACTTTGTGAATTTTGGTAGGTGGAAATTGGGTTCTGCGATGGTGTTGATGATGTGGGAGGTGAAGGGTGAGATACCGAGGTCTTTCAGTTGCCGTTCGAATCCAGGACGCGGCGGTTTGCCTAGCTCGTCCGTCCGCGGCCTCTTCGGGTGCTTCTCTCGTTCTGAGGTTTTCTCGCGTACACGACTGCGAAGCTTGTCCCGTAGGTCCGTTGTCTCCCTACGGGGGTGGTCAACCGACTTCTCTTTATCGTAATGGGTTTTGTTCCCATTCTCCGCCCCATCGATCCGTACGCTTTTGCCGTTCCGTCGAACGTCGTTTTCATTATCCAAGTTTTCTGGTGGTATCCTCCCGAGGCGTTCAGAGACGTGGCGCCTGGTTTCGACGGAGTCTCGGCTTCGGCGTGAGGCCGTCGTGCGAGAGAACTCCGCGCGACCAGTCGAGTACGTGCTCGTGAATGATTCGGTGTCCCTGGTGCGGGTCCACTCGTGGTGGGACCTCGAATGGTGTGTACCAGATGTTACAGGTCGTTTGTATTGGTCAAGATGGCCTTTCTGCAAACGGTGGGAGGATCGCGTTTCCACTGGCGTCCTTGGCTCCAGAAACTGAGACGTTTGGTGGATCTCCGCCCATCGCCGCTGAGTTTTCGTTCGTCTTTTTGAGAGGAAGGCTATTTGAAAGAGCGTTTGAGCCGTTTGGATCAGAGGCTGAGAAGTTTCACGTCGGGTTTACCAATTGTGTGGCCCGTGATCTCTTGTGGCTCGTATCCTTCCTCCGTTGGTTCAGTTGTTGCCTAGCCTTCTCCACGCCGCCTGCACAATGAACGCACGACTAAGACCTGGCCGGGGGTTGCCCGGCAAGGCCCTCCGGCGAGAGGATAAGTGCGTGTAGGAGGAGAGGAAAGAGACTAGGGTTTTGAATGGGTAGTTGCGTATGAGAGTGCGTACCTTTTCAAGGGCGTTATCCTTCAGTATTTATAGAATTTCCTTGACTTGCTCCCCAAGCACGGGCACGTGTCTTGCACGGGTCAGGCAACGTCGTCATGACGTCGCCGGACGGATCTGGTAACCGTTTTGGTGTGAGCTGGCACACTTCACGTGCGCTCATGATTATCCTTTGGTGTAACCGCCTCAGCACGCGGGACGCACGTGAGTGCGCAGGTGGCCGAGCCCGACTGGTCGTGCGGGTAGCCGAGCATAAGGGTAGCCGAACCTGAAGGGACTTTGGGCCAAGCAAAAGTTCGTCTACGGGTCCACCTCTCCAGGGTGGCCGAGCTTGGCACGGTTCTTTCCGTTCTGAATGCAAGGTGACGGCAACAACCGACGACGACCAACGGTAGGTGTGGCTAAGCTGTTGCCGAGCACAACGAAGCAAGAGTCGAGTTCGGTCCTCTACAATAGCCCCTCAATCTCTACTGACGCCGAGCGCGTAGTAGGGGTTGACGTGAGCTCCACTGGCCGAACATACTTCTTTGCCGATCATGAAATAGGGTAGCTGGACAGAATTTCGCCGAGCCCAATATTTTACAAACCGTCACAAATCATGGACTAATGTAGGAACGCCAGGTGTCCATTTCTTGTTGGGTACGGCTGACAGGAGGACGGTTGGCACGCGTGAGGCTCTGTCAAGACATCTCATCACGCCACGCGTCGAGTGCTCATTGGATGCAGGTTCGGCGGTGCAGTGATTTGGGCGGGAAATTTGGACCCCAAACCCTACTTCTATATAAAGGGTTAGGGTTAGAGAGAGAAGCCACCGTCGCTTTCTCTCTCTAAACCTCCATTGCCAGAGCTCTGTC
Source organism: Rhododendron vialii (assembly GCF_030253575.1). Classification (NCBI taxonomy): domain Eukaryota; kingdom Viridiplantae; phylum Streptophyta; class Magnoliopsida; order Ericales; family Ericaceae; genus Rhododendron; species Rhododendron vialii. The sequence continues at coordinate 19,606,290 of NC_080566.1, forward strand.
ACACGCTCGTTCTCTTTCCAGTCTTGATTTCTCAGCGCCTTGCCACCAAACCTTGCTACAGATCTCAGGTATGAGTCCGCTTTCTGCCTCTCTTCACTTTTTTTGCTATTTCTCCAACTCTTTCTCGATCTTCCTGGGTTTCTTGGAGCGTTTCCTGTTCTATGTGAACAGTACAAGACCTGGGGGTGAACGAACTGTTCATCTTCCCTTCAACCTGTTCTTCCGAGCCCCAGCTTCGTTGTGGGCTGGGCTTGGCCGACGCCGAGCCCCAACACAAGGGCTGTAGATTCATCCGAGCTTGAGTTCTTCATAGTACAAAGATAGGGTGGGCCAGTAGGGTAGCCGAGCGTAGAGAGATCTTCATCCGTCGCCGACGATAAGGTTTCTCATCTTTTTTCTCTGTGTGATAGGTCTGGCTCACCCAATTGTAGTCATTTCTTCCGACTCCGAAAGCTCGAGTGGGGATTCTGGAGATTCTGTGTTCCGCGAGTGGCTGGAACAAAACAGACGCCGACAACAAATTTCGTCCATCGCCTCCAATATGTCTACCGACACCAATGACTCGAATGCCGAACGTGTTTTCGAGTACGGTGCCGACGAGTTTGGCACCGATCCCGAGATCTCTTTTAGCACGTCGACGCACTTTGAGGCCGAGCCTCGCCCTGGGCCAGAGGCCGAATCCAGATTCGTGTCGTATGCCGACGCTCCATCTTCCATCCACTCCGGGTACAGTGAGTCTCACTCTGAGGGTAGAGGGGTCGCCGATCTCTATGAGAGGGGCCAAGTTTGCCCCCATGCCCATTTTTTCTGTGGAGACGCTAGGGAATACCAAAACTTTTGCCGAGAATACAACATCCCCGACGATGTTGTGATCAATCAAGTGGCAAGCAACAGAATAAAGGACACAAGGGAAGACCACCCCGAGCACATCACCGTCCCTCTTATGGCGATATGTGAGGCAGGGTTGAGATTCCCTCTGCATCCATTTTTGAGGGAAATCCTTGCTCGGTTCAGCATCGTCCCTCATTATTTTGCCGTCAACAGTTACCGAATAGTGATGTCGGTAATAAAGTTGAAGGAACTGCACGACCTCGAGTTTACCGTCGCCGACCTTTTCCACACATACATCATGTCTAGGCACGGCCAGACCGAGCGTCGGTATCTGTCGACACGTAGTAAGAAACAACCCCTTGTTGACGGATTGCCCGATACTGACAAATGGGCGAATTTTTACGTTGAAGTGAGCGGTAACTTTGAGTTCGGCAACCAGTCCAACCGTAGGTTCACCGTTCCAAAGGTCAAAGACTTTAGAGGTAGGTCATCATCATTTTTTTTTTTTTTTTTGGTCAGCCGAGCATATATATTTATGCATTTCTTAATTTGTTGGTTGTCGTTATTCTGCAGATCACCGAGCCATCACAAAAACTCAACAATCTTTGTCCATTGAGGCGCACGTCGATATCCTCTTGTCTCAAGCCTGTAGGGATGCGCCGACGTTGCTTGGTTACGAGCCGTCTTACAGGGGTAAGCTCAGAAGAAAGGGAGGGGAGTCGGCGCCGAGCACGGAAGATCAGGACCGAGGAAGCCGAGGTAACCGAGGAAAAAAGGTGAAACCGTCAAAAGCTAGCAAGCAGCCGAGGGTTAAGTTGCCAACGTTCCGGAAGCCAGCAGAGTTCTGGTTCCAGGAGAGTCGCCCAGCCGAGCAACCTGGTATTCACGTTCCCCTTAAACCGTCGTTCAAGAACCTGTGAACGAAATGGGCCGTCGCAACGTTGTTCGGGTGAACATCCGGGACGGAAAGGCCGTGCACCAGGGGTCGGGTTCTGCTGAACCTGCGGAAAAGCAACAGAAGGTTACTCACGATTTCTTTCCCACCAAGCCGCCGAGCTCTCGCCCCAGCGAGCATGAGAAAACTGAGTCGTCTGCAGCTGGTGGCTCAAAGGTAGCCGAGCACCTTTCAGGTTCGGCTGGCGGTTCTGCTGCTCAGGAGTTCGCTCCATCTTATGCGCTGGCCGAAGGTAGAGTCGTGACGGTGGAGGACTCGGTGAAGACTGAACCGGGGCTGGCATCTGCTATGCTTCAAGGCCTGGCCTTACCGAAGGACATGGCCAAAATTCCTCAGGGGCTTCAGCCGAGCTTGATCCACGCCGGCGCTTACCTTGTTCAGGTATGATCCGACCCTGTTTCTTCGATTATATTCTTTACGTCACCCCAGGCCGACGATCTTTTGTTTGATAGGCTGGGCAGGCCATTCTTCGCTCTACAAAGGATGCCGAGCTCGCCCTTGCCGAGCGCGCCCGCTTTCTCGATGAGTTACGGGTCGAGCGAGAGAAGGTGAGGAGCTACAAAGGGAGCTTGAAGACTGTGAAGGCCCAGGTCGCCGAAGTTGAAAAAGAGAGGGATGAGATGGAGTTGAGGATGAAGAAGGCCGATCAGGAGTTGGCCAAAGTGCTGAGGAGAGAAAAGAGAAAGATGAAGGAGGTTGATGGGGCGGCTTATCAGGCTGGCTTTGACCGAGCCGGTGCCGAATACATGCGGGAGGCTCGGTCAATGGTCAATGACGCCATTAGGATGAGGGTCCCCATCGCCTACCGAGGGGGATACAAGGACGGCGTGACGGCCGCTTGTGGAGTTATGCAGCTGGAGGCTGATACGAATTTGATGAAGTCGATTCCAGCTCCCTCAACTCCCGAGCTCGTCCTTCCGTATACTGAGGAAGAGTGTGCACCTCTCCCCCCGGAGGAATTTCCCGAGAGTGACGACGACGTCGAAGATTTGACCGACGCCGACGTTATTGCCGAAGGTCCTTCAGCCGTGGGGGATGGTGTTGGCGACAAGGCGGATGCTGTCACCGAGCGAGGATCGGTGAACGTTGATGAAGTTGCTCTGGCCAAGGATGCGGCTGGTCTTGGTGGTTCAGGTGCAGTTGGTGCCGAGGGTGAAGATGCTGCCCAAGTTTGAAGTTGTTGCCGAGGCTGTTGCTTTTTGCTTTTTACTTAGTGATTTTCTTGTTTTTGTTTGAACTTTTTTGGACCGGGCGGATCCGAGTTCGGATTTTATCGTGCCGGATGTAATGATTGTTGGATATTTTGCCGAACTTGAATGGATGCTCTCTTTAATGGATTACTTTGAACTTTTGCAATGCTTTCTTTGGCATATTCTTGCTTGTTTTGTAGTTCGTAGTTAACTGTAGCCCCCGCTTTGGTCTATGTTCGGCTGAATAATACGGATGTTTGGATCAACTTTGTAGTTGCTCAGTTCATGCCGAGCTTTGACCAAAGTAGTGTATGAGAATGGTATAAAGAATGTGCCGAGCATGGTGTTGTGTTCGGTTAAATTAGCGTGGCCACAGGTTTCTTTCATGTGTTTTGTTGGGTTTTGGCCATTTTTGCTTACGTGATATATATCCGTGGCCTCCACTTTGGTCTACGTTCGGTTGAAGCGTATGGATATTTGCTCGACGTTGTAGTTAATAGCTGTAGATTTGCCGAGCCTGGACCAAAGTTGAGTGGAAGTATGGAGAGGAGATAGTGCCGAGCATGTAATTTTGCTCGGTCGTTAATTAACTGATGCGGTTGTGGGTGGTTTGCTCACCAAAATGTGAGTGTAACCAGGCTTTGGCCGACCTCAGTGTCTTGCCGAGCCGAACCGGAGCCCGAATTCCAGCCAGACTGTTTTTGGGCTCGGTGGACCTGATGTCCGTTTTGCTTCTTTTGGGCAGTAATAGTGGCCGAAGCGGAGGCGTAATAGCCGTTTGTGGGTGTGACCGAGGTCATCGTTTGTGGTCGGCTGATATGTGCCGAAGAAAAGCAAAGAGCAAAGATTTGGAATTTGCAAATGACTACTGTAAGATAAGTTTCTTTGATTTCCCAAACATGGAAGTACAAGTTAAAAATAAAAAGACTTGGGCCGAAGCCAACTTAAAGGAAAACAGGATAGTCAGTTGCCGAACATGGAGTACATTGTTCGGGATTTCAATTACATGTACGCCTTCTTGAGATTCTGTGCATTCCATGGGTTAGTGAGTACTTTCCCATTCATGTCCTCCAGCATGTAGGCACCTTCACCAGCAATCTTGACGATACGGAAAGGTCCCTCCCAGTTAGGCTTGAACTTTGTTTTCTTGTTGGCTTGCACAACTTTTCGCCAAACCAAATCGTCCGGCTTGAACTTTTTGATTCTCACGCCACGATTATACCCCTTAGCCACCTGTTGCTGGTAATCGGCAAGGTGCAGGCGAGCGTCATCTCGCTTCTCCTCTGCCAAAATTAGTTCCTGTGTGATGGCGTCGTCGTTTGTTTTCGGGTCAAACGTTTCTGTCCTGAGAGTTGGAAACTTGGACTCCAATGGGATGACGGCTTCCATGCCAAATGCCATTGAAAATGGTGTTTGGCCCGTTGATCGCCTTGGTGTCGATCGGTAGGCCCATAAAACGCGTGGCAGTTCTTCAGCCCATTTTCCTCTTTTGGAGTTCAGTCGACGCTTGATGCCGGCACAGACGGTTTTGTTTGTGGCCTCTGCTTGGCCATTTCCTTGCGGGTAAGCTGGTGTGGAGTTGAAGAAACGTATCCCAAACTCGGCACAAAGGTTTGTGAGGTCCTTGCCGACGAATTGAGTGCCGTTATCAGAGACGATTGCGTAAGGCACGCCGAACCTGGTAACAATGTTTCGCCATACGAATCGTCGAACATCAGCCTCAGTTGTTGTGACGAGAGGTTCAGCTTCAACCCATTTGGAGAAGTAGTCTGTTGCCGTAATCAGAAACTTGAAGCCTCCAGGAGCTGTAGGTAGCTTTCCCACGATGTCGAGCCCCCATTGGGCAAAGGGCCAAGGACTTGTGATGGGTGAGAGATCCTGGGCTGGCTTTTTTGGGATCGGTGAAAACAGCTGGCACGGTCGGCATTTGCGGACAACTTCCTCGCAGTCTTTCTTCATGTTCTTCCAGAAGTAGCCTTGGCTTATGGCGCGTTGACACAGGGAGCGGCCGCCAGAGTGACAGCCACAACTTCCTGAGTGAAGTTCGGTCAGGATTTCAGGTACTTGGGTGGGGTGGACAACGAGGAGGTACGGCCCGGAGATGGATTTCCTGTATAGTTGGCCGCTTTCAGAAAGCCAGTAGTAAGCGGCCTTATTTCTCACACGGTAAGCTTCCTTCTTGTCGGTGGGTAGGTAGTCGTGTTTCAGAAACGCAACAATCTCGTCCATCCAGCTGGGACCGAGTTCGATATTGAGTACCTCTGGAGTGGGTTCAAAGGACGGGCGGTCAATGCTGCCGAAGTTGATGGTCCTGAATTCTGAGGCTGTGGATGCCGAGGCGAGGCCTGCAAGTGCGTCCGCGTGAGCGTTGTGCTCACGGTTGACCTGTTCGATGCTGAAATTGTGGAACTGGGAGATGAGCTTGGCTGTTGCAGCTTGGTATTTCATCATTCGAGGGTCCCGAGCTTCATAGTCGCCAAGTACTTGATTGACGATGAGCTGGGAATCGCAGTATACAGCGAGGCTGGTGACATTCATTGCGACGGCTGAGCGCAAACCGGCGAGGAGTGCCTCATATTCTGCTTCGTTGTTGGTGGCTGGGAAGTCGATGGTGATGGGGCTTTCATGAAGTGTTCCACAAGGTGAGACCAAGACTACCCCAGCCCCTGCTCCGTTGCTGTTGGATGCCCCGTCGACATTAAGCCGCCAAGTTTCTCCTTGAAAAAGGTGCCACTGTTTGGTTGGTGGGCTAGTATCTTTAGCTTCCGTTGGGGTGGGAGCGTTGAGTGCCACTGTGTCTTCTGGGGTGAGTTCTGCTATGAAGTCGGCCAACACCTGGCCCTTAACTGCTGTTCGCGGCTCAAAGCTAATGTCGAAGTTTGCAAGTTCGACAGCCCACTTGGATATACGGTTGGAGAGATCTGCCTTTCGAAGGATAGCTTTGAGCGGGTGCTCCGTTAAGACGACAATGGGATGTGATTGGAAATAAGGCAGAAGTTTCCTGGCCGCTGTGACAAGAGCAAGTGCCAATTTTTCAAGTGGTAGGTAGCGTGTTTGAGCTGGAAGGAGCGTCTTGCTTGTGAAGTAGATGGGTTTGTCTTCGGCGCCTTCCCGCCGTATGAGCGCGGAACTTGTTGCGTGGGCGGACACGGCGAGATAGAGATATAGAGTTTCGAACTCTTTAGGTTTTACCAACAGCGGGGCGGAATTCAGATAGTCTTTGAGTTCGGTCAGAGCAGATTCGCAATCTGGGGTCCATTCAAAGCTGCGCCGGCTTTTTCCTTTCAAGGCATTGAAGAACGCGTGGCACTTGTCCGAGGATTTGCTAATGAATCGATTCAAGGCGGCTGCCATCCCAGTGAGCCTTTGTACTTCCTTAATTGTTCTTGGTGGGCGCAATTCTTTAACAGCCTTGATTTGGTTAGGGTCGGCTTCAATACCTCTTCGAGTAACAAGGTGCCCGAGGAACTTTCCTGCGCTTACTTCGAATGCGCACTTCTCTGGGTTGAGTCGAAGTTTGTGGTACTTGAGGATTTCGAAGACTTCCGCCAAGTCTCGCAAGTGGTTGGATTCCTGCTTGCTCTTGATGACCAAGTCGTCAATGTAAGCCTCCACGGTGTAGCCAATTTGTTCTTGCAACATCTTGAATATTGCTCTGTTGAACGTTGCACCAGAATTCTTGAGTCCGAAGGGCATGACGCGGTAGCAGAAGATGCCATAAGGCGTGATGAAAGCAGTTTTCTCCATGTCGTCAGGATCCATGGCAATTTGGTGGTAGCCACGGTATGCGTCCAGAAAGCTTAGCCGAGCATGGCCTGCTGTTGCATCCACAAGTTGGTCGATCTTTGGAAGTGGGAACCAATCTTTTGGACAAGCGTCGTTGAGATTGGTGTAGTCCACGCAGACTCGCCATTTGCCGTTTTTCTTCTTAACGACAACGGTGTTGGACAGCCACGTCGGGTATTGCACTTCTTGAATTGCATTTGCTTCTAGCAGACGCTTGACTTCTTCGACGACAGCGTCGGCATGTTCGGCTGCGGAGCGCCTAGCCTTTTGGACGACTGGTTTTGCGTCTTTCTTTATGTTGAGAGAGTGGCTGATGAAATTTGGATCGACCCTCGGCATTTCGTTGGGGGTCCAGGCGAAGACTTCCATGTTTTCCTTGAGGTACTGAAACATTTCTTCGCGGTCGGTCTCGCTGATGGAAGAGCTGATTAGGAAAAATCGGGAACCATCCTCGTTGATTGGTATTTCGACGAGGTCCTCCTCTGCTTTGTCTTCGGCCTTCTGGCCGACGTCGTCGATCACGGCCATGTCTGGGACCTCTACCCACTGTACTTCTTTGGCTTTTGTTGAGTTGTGAACGGCCGAAACGTAGCATTTTTTGGAAGCTACTTGGTCACCTCTCAGATCTTCTTGTCGTCCGCTAGAGCCGATGAAGCGAACAACTTGGTGGTAGGTTGAAGCGATGGCTTGCATGTTGTGAAGCCAGGTTCGGCCAAGAATTGCGTTGTATGGGCTCGGCACGTTGACGACGATGAACTCGACGGTCAACGTTTTTGAACCTGCGACGACCGGAAGGAAGATTCGACCAAGTGGCCAAACTGGTGCCCCGTTGAATCCAATGAGTGGGACTTCGGCGGGTTGTAGGGCTGACTCTGGAAGGTCGAGTTTCTTGAACAAGTCGTAGTACATCACCTCTGCTGAGCTTCCCTGGTCGATGAGAATTCGCTTGACGTCATGGACTCCGATTTGCACGGTGACGACAAGAGCGTCGGAATGTGGAGTTTGTACGAAATCGAGGTCGCGCTCTGCGAAAGTGATGGTCCACTTTGGTGTTTCGTCCGGACGCGGGCGTTTTGACCCAGGTCTTACCGCAAGCACCTGTTTAGAAGTGGAGGCGCGGTCGAGGTCGGCTTTGAGATCTGCTTCGGATTCTCTGGTCACGGGACCGTGAATGACATGTATCGTCGGCCGCGGCTCGTTGGGGTTGGGATTTCCGACAGGTGGGCGGGCGGGCGTCTTTGTTCGATCAATGTATTGGTCAAGATGGCCTTGGGCTGCCAGTCGTTCCAACAATGCTTTGTATGGAGCACATGCCGTCGTGTAGTGGCCGAGCTCATTGTGGTATGAGCACTTCTTTCTTGGGTTCTGATCCGCCTGGCCGTTTTCTGTACCCAGTTTGCCTTGCGGCCACTCAAACCATGGTTGCCTCATTATTTCCTTCAGGAAGGACCAGATGGGTTCCTTGAAGTGGGTGGTTTCAGCCACGTAGTCGTGCTCCTTTGGCTGGCGTTTCTTCCCTTCCTTGATGTTGTTGATGTGTTTCTTTGGATGGGATTGTTGAGTTGCGACTGGTGTCTGCAGCTGGGGGGTTGTCGTCGGTAGGCAGGCTGTTGAGTTGGGAATACCCTGAGCGGCCCGGTCCGCGTAGAACTCTTCGAGAGCACAAAAGCGTTCCACCACACGCATTAATTCTCCCATGCCGTGCGGTGGTCGAATGGCCAGTTCATCGAGTATTTTGCTCCCAGATTCCAACCCATTTTTGAAGGTACGCGCGGCCCAATACTCATCGATTCCGGGAATTTCATTGAAAAGTTGCCAGTAACGCTCCGCGTAGTGCCTGAGTGTTTCATTTGGGAGCTTCCTCATTTGGGTCAAGGATTCAGGCTCCTTTGCTGTTCTATTACTGGTGATAAAGCGGGTGTTGAAGGCGCGTTCAAGGTCAGCCAGGTTCCGTATGGATCCAGCGGGCAATTTGTTGAACCACTGGAGTCCAAGAGAGCCGAGGCTGGATGGGAACGCTTTGCATTTGATCTCGTCCTTTGTAGTGCACAACTCGATGGTTTGACGAAAGTGAATGAGGTGAGTGTAAGCCTCACAGGTGCTTGGGTCGAACTTTGTGAATTTTGGTAGGTGGAAATTGGGTTCTGCGATGGTGTTGATGATGTGGGAGGTGAAGGGTGAGATACCGAGGTCTTTCAGTTGCCGTTCGAATCCAGGACGCGGCGGTTTGCCTAGCTCGTCCGTCCGCGGCCTCTTCGGGTGCTTCTCTCGTTCTGAGGTTTTCTCGCGTACACGACTGCGAAGCTTGTCCCGTAGGTCCGTTGTCTCCCTACGGGGGTGGTCAACCGACTTCTCTTTATCGTAATGGGTTTTGTTCCCATTCTCCGCCCCATCGATCCGTACGCTTTTGCCGTTCCGCCGAACGTCGTTTTCATTATCCAAGTTTTCTGGTGGTATCCTCCCGAGGCGTTCAGAGACGTGGCGCCTGGTTTCGACGGAGTCTCGGCTTCGGCGTGAGGCCGTCGTGCGAGAGAACTCCGCGCGACCAGTCGAGTACGTGCTCGTGAATGATTCGGTGTCCCTGGTGCGGGTCCACTCGTGGTGGGACCTCGAATGGTGTGTACCAGATGTTGCAGGTCGTTTGTAGAGGATAATTTCCCGGGCGTCTCCCTTTTCTGGCGTAAATCCTAGGCGGTCTTTGACGGAGACGCGATGGCCCGCCTCGTTGGTGTGGTCCCGCGGCGGAGGGGGAGGAGAGTTTCTTCGCTTCCGTCGTCCGCTTCCGGTGGATCTGGAGGCAGCTGGGGTTGCGTCCTGCATATGTTGCTTCATCTGGGCCACTTCCGCCCTCAGCGCTGCGAGTTCGTTGTCTCTTTCGTCGTCTCGCCGTTGCAGAAGGCGGATGTAGGCCGTTGTTATGTCGTCTGCGGCCGGAGAGAGCCCAGAATCCGGTGGTAGTGAGATGGACATGTGCCTTTCTGCAAACGGTGGGAGGATCGCGTTTCCACTGGCGTCCTTGGCTCCAGAAACTGAGACGTTTGGTGGATCTCCGCCCATCGCCGCTGAGTTTTCGTTCGTCTTTTTGAGAGGAAGGCTATTTGAAAGAGCGTTTGAGCCGTTTGGATCAGAGGCTGAGAAGTTTCACGTCGGGTTCACCAATTGTGTGGCCCGTGATCTCTTGTGGCTCGTATCCTTCCTCCGTTGGTTCAGTTGTTGCCTAGCCTTCTCCACGCCGCCTGCACAATGAACGCACGACTAAGACCTGGCCGGGGGTTGCCCGGCAAGGCCCTCCGGCGAGAGGATAAGTGCGTGTAGGAGGAGAGGAAAGAGACTAGGGTTTTGAATGGGTAGTTGCGTATGAGAGTGCGTACCTTTTCAAGGGCGTTATCCTTCAGTATTTATAGAATTTCCTTGACTTGCTCCCCAAGCACGGGCACGTGTCTTGCACGGGTCAGGCAACGTCGTCATGACGTCGCCGGACGGATCTGGTAACCGTTTTGGTGTGAGCTGGCACACTTCACGTGCGCTCATGATTATCCTTTGGTGTAACCGCCTCAGCACGCGGGACGCACGTGAGTGCGCAGGTGGCCGAGCCCGACTGGTCGTGCGGGTAGCCGAGCATAAGGGTAGCCGAACTTGAAGGGACTTTGGGCCAAGCAAAAGTTCGTCTACGGGTCCACCTCTCCAGGGTGGCCGAGCTTGGCACGGTTCTTTCCGTTCTGAATGCAAGGTGACGGCAACAACCGACGACGACCAACGATAGGTGTGGCTAAGCTGTTGCCGAGCACAACGAAGCAAGAGTCGAGTTCGGTCCTCTACAATACGGAAGGACGAGCTCGGGAGTTGAGGGAGCTGGAATCGACTTCATCAAATTCGTATCAGCCTCCAGCTGCATAACTCCACAAGCGGCCGTCACGCCGTCCTTGTATCCCCCTCGGTAGGCGATGGGGACCCTCATCCTAATGGCGTCATTGACCATTGACCGAGCCTCCCGCATGTATTCGGCACCGGCTCGGTCAAAGCCAGCCTGATAAGCCGCCCCATCAACCTCCTTCATCTTTCTCTTTTCTCTCCTCAGCACTTTGGCCAACTCCTGATCGGCCTTCTTCATCCTCAACTCCATCTCATCCCTCTCTTTTTCAACTTCGGCGACCTGGGCCTTCACAGTCTTCAAGCTCCCTTTGTAGCTCCTCACCTTCTCTCGCTCGACCCGTAACTCATCGAGAAAGCGGGCGCGCTCGGCAAGGGCGAGCTCGGCATCCTTTGTAGAGCGAAGAATGGCCTGCCCAGCCTATCAAACAAAAGATCGTCGGCCTGGGGTGACGTAAAGAATATAATCGAAGAATCAGGGTCGGATCATACCTGAACAAGGTAAGCGCCGGCGTGGATCAAGCTCGGCTGAAGCCCCTGAGGAATTTTGGCCATGTCCTTCGGTAAGGCCAGGCCTTGAAGCATAGCAGATGCCAGCCCCGGTTCAGTCTTCACCGAGTCCTCCACCGTCACGACTCTACCTTCGGCCAGCGCATAAGATGGAGCGAACTCCTGAGCAGCAGAACCGCCAGCCGAACCTGAAAGGTGCTCGGCTACCTTTGAGCCACCAGCTGCAGACGACTCAGTTTTCTCATGCTCGCTGGGGCGAGAGCTCGGCGGCTTGGTGGGAAAGAAATCGTGAGTAACCTTCTGTCGCTTTTCCGCAGGTTCAGCAGAACCCGACCCCTGGTGCACGGCCTTTCCGTCCCGGATGTTCACCCGAACAACGTTGCGACGGCCCATTTCGTTCACAGGTTCTTGAACGACGGTTTGAAGGGGAACGTGAATACCAGGTTGCTCGGCTGGGCGACTCTCCTGGAACCAGAACTCTGCTGGCTTCCGGAACGTTGGCAACTTAACCCTCGGCTGCTTGCTAGCTTTTGACGGTTTCACCTTTTTTCCTCGGTTACCTCGGCTTCCTCGGTCCTGATCTTCCGTGCTCGGCGCCGACTCCCCTCCCTTTCTTCTGAGCTTACCCCTGTAAGACGGCTCGTAACCAAGCAACGTCGGCGCATCCCTACAGGCTTGAGACAAGAGGATATCGACGTGCGCCTCAATGGACAAAGATTGTTGAGTTTTTGTGATGGCTCGGTGATCTGCAGAATAACGACAACCAACAAATTAAGAAATGCATAAATATATATGCTCGGCTGACCAAAAAAAAAAAAAAAAAAATGATGATGACCTACCTCTAAAGTCTTTGACCTTTGGAACGGTGAACCTACGGTTGGACTGGTTGCCGAACTCAAAGTTACCGCTCACTTCAACGTAAAAATTCGCCCATTTGTCAGTATCGGGCAATCCGTCAACAAGGGGTTGTTTCTTACTACGTGTCGACAGATACCGACGCTCGGTCTGGCCGTGCCTAGACATGATGTATGTGTGGAAAAGGTCGGCGACGGTAAACTCGAGGTCGTGCAGTTCCTTCAACTTTATTACCGACATCACTATTCGGTAACTGTTGACGGCAAAATAATGAGGGACGATGCTGAACCGAGCAAGGATTTCCCTCAAAAATGGATGCAGAGGGAATCTCAACCCTGCCTCACATATCGCCATAAGAGGGACGGTGATGTGCTCGGGGTGGTCTTCCCTTGTGTCCTTTATTCTGTTGCTTGCCACTTGATTGATCACAACATCGTCGGGGATGTTGTATTCTCGGCAAAAGTTTTAGTATTCCCTAGCGTCTCCACAGAAAAAATGGGCATGGGGGCAAACTTGGCCCCTCTCATAGAGATCGGCGACCCCTCTACCCTCAGAGTGAGACTCACTGTACCCGGAGTGGATGGAAGATGGAGCGTCGGCATACGACACGAATCTGGATTCGGCCTCTGGCCCAGGGCGAGGCTCGGCCTTAAAGTGCGTCGACGTGCTAAAAGAGATCTCGGGATCGGTGCCAAACTCGTCGGCACCGTACTCGAAAACACGTTCGGCATTCGAGTCATTGGTGTCGGTAGACATATTGGAGGCGATGGACGAAATTTGTTGTCGGCGTCTGTTTTGTTCCAGCCACTCGCGGAACACAGAATCTCCAGAATCCCCACTCGAGCTTTCGGAGTCGGAAGAAATGACTACAATTGGGTGAGCCAAACCTATCACACAGAGAAAAAAGATGAGAAACCTTATCGTCGGCGACGGATGAAGATCTCTCTACACTCGGCTACCCTACTGGCCCACCCTATCTTTGTACTATGAAGAACTCAAGCTCGGATGAATCTACAGCCCTTGTGTTGGGGCTCGGCGTCGGCCAAGCCCAGCCCACAACGAAGCTGGGGCTCGGAAGAACAGGTTGAAGGGAAGATGAACAGTTCGTTCACCCCCAGGTCTTGTACTGTTCACATAGAACAGGAAACGCTCCAAGAAACCCAGGAAGATCGAGAAAGAGTTGGAGAAATAGCAAAAAAAGTGAAGAGAGGCAGAAAGCGGACTCATACCTGAGATCTGTAGCAAGGTTTGGTGGCAAGGCGCTGAGAAATCAAGACTGGAAAGAGAACGAGCGTGTGACAGAGCTCTGGCAATGGAGGTTTAGAGAGAGAAAGCGACGGTGGCTTCTCTCTCTAACCCTAACCCTTTATATAGAAGTAGGGTTTGGGGTCCAAATTTCCCGCCCAAATCACTGCACCGCCGAACCTGCATCCAATGAGCACTCGACGCGTGGCGTGATGAGATGTCTTGACAGAGCCTCACGCGTGCCAACCGTCCTCCTGTCAGCCGTACCCAACAAGAAATGGACACCTGGCGTTCCTACATTAGTCCATGATTTGTGACGGTTTGTAAAATATTGGGCTCGGCGAAATTCTGTCCAGCTACCCTATTTCATGATCGGCAAAGAAGTATGTTCGGCCAGTGGAGCTCACGTCAACCCCTACTACGCGCTCGGCGTCAGTAGAGATTGAGGGGCTATTGTAGAGGACCGAACTCGACTCTTGCTTCGTTGTGCTCGGCAACAGCTTAGCCACACCTACCGTTGGTCGTCGTCGGTTGTTGCCGTCACCTTGCATTCAGAACGGAAAGAACCGTGCCAAGCTCGGCCACCCTGGAGAGGTGGACCCGTAGACGAACTTTTGCTTGGCCCAAAGTCCCTTCAGGTTCGGCTACCCTTATGCTCGGCTACCCGCACGACCAGTCGGGCTCGGCCACCTGCGCACTCACGTGCGTCCCGCGTGCTGAGGCGGTTACACCAAAGGATAATCATGAGCGCACGTGAAGTGTGCCAGCTCACACCAAAACGGTTACCAGATCCGTCCGGCGACGTCATGACGACGTTGCCTGACCCGTGCAAGACACGTGCCCGTGCTTGGGGAGCAAGTCAAGGAAATTCTATAAATACTGAAGGATAACGCCCTTGAAAAGGTACGCACTCTCATACGCAACTACCCATTCAAAACCCTAGTCTCTTTCCTCTCCTCCTACACGCACTTATCCTCTCGCCGGAGGGCCTTGCCGGGCAACCCCCGGCCAGGTCTTAGTCGTGCGTTCATTGTGCAGGCGGCGTGGAGAAGGCTAGGCAACAACTGAACCAACGGAGGAAGGATACGAGCCACAAGAGATCACGGGCCACACAATAGTCAACAGGAAATTCTTTGTTTAAATGCTGTCCTTCCGCCGTCTTTCTTTCTCTAAAACGAGAAGTTCATATATGCATGCCATATCTCTTTTTGCAATTTGTTGGCTCACTATCGCCCCTCTGTTACAGCCTGCGCCCCGAAAGCTCGCACAAGTTGAGCCTCGCTGCCACACCAGGTCATCAAGCTTTTGGTGAAGTTTTAACGCTGCTCATTCTTGTTTACAGGTCTGTATAGTCAACCCACTTTAGAAGGGCTCTAGAAGAGAGAGCTCTTGCCACGCAGCTATAAGACACCTTGAGAGGGGGCCTAAAGCACGTCTTTAATCGCTTTTTTCATAAGAGAAAGAGGCTCCTAGACAAAGCTGATAGACAAAAGGGGAAAGATGTAGTAGACAAAGGAGACCTTGTACAGAGAAAAGAAGGAATAGCATTAGTTCACCCACCAGGGATCAATTCATGCAAGGGAAAGAAAATCTTAGTTAGACAGAAGTGAGCACTAGTAGATTCGATGGCAGTGCGCCAGGGAAAGGGCTAAGCTGTACAAGAATACCCCCATTAAAGTACCAAACAAAGGGTTCCACAAGCAAGCTATTATTCCTCGCCTTTTCTAGCTCTAGCCTCTCCTTGCTTAGCTTAGTTTTCCCGTATCCCTGCTATCAACCGATTCAATCCCCGGAAACTCAACTCTCTCAACGTGCTAGACCTTAAGATTCCACTAGAAAGTATATGTATTTTCTTTATCTCTCTCTCTTATTATCTGATCGATTCAACATCCTAATCTCAGAGCCCCTAATCAATAAGGGCCATAAGGTAAGGCAATTCGAATCAAGAGCGGAAGAGTCTCGTACAAGACTAGACTTTCTATTCGTGAGATATGTCTTCAGTTAAAGATCTGCTGGAAGAGTTTCCGGACGCCTTCCTCGCCTTACCAACTCGATTAATAGGGCTTTTGGGCGAGTTTTCTCTCTGCTCTTCCTTTGGTTATATACCAACTCACCTGCCTAGATCAGTGGATTCTCCTGATTCAGCGGATCCGGCTTCGTATGAAGCGTCTGCGGATTACTAAGCCGTGGGTCGAGATCTTAGGATCTAGCTAGAAAAGACTTTTTACACCTTGGGGAAAGCCCATACAGCAGAACGAGACCCTTTCATAAGGAAGGAGTTCTTGTTGCTTTAAAAAAGATCTGGCGAAGAGCACCAGTGAGGTGAGGTACTAAACACTTTAAAGAGCTCACGCGGATTATGCCTACCTTGGCTACTGGTGAAGAGGGGGTCAATTTACTTAACCAAAGCCATACCTGAGTGACTTAGGAAGCGGCTTTGTCTTAGCCTTTCTACCTTCTGCCCGAGCCGTTCATGGAGGAAGGGCTTCGTACCGTACTCGAGCTTTGGATCAATGTCCCACCCTCCGCCCTTAGGCTTGTAACGACAGCAAGAGTTAAGGATCTTTTGTGCTCCTTGTTTAGCCAGCCCTCACAATTGGTTGGTTGCTGTTACTGGTTCAAATCGTTCTTCTATGTGCTTGTTTGGTTCGGAGAGTACGCCACCTTGCTCCACTTGATGTTCGTATGCTGTCTTCTCTCTCCCACCCACTGAGGACGAAGTTAAACAGACAACCTGGGGGGAATTCCTGCGGAAGGAATTCATCATCTTGCCGAGAAAGCTAAGACTTGAAAGTCTAGGGCTAATAGCAAGACAGAGAGATTCGTGGAGAGATGTGCTATACTATATTTATTTCCTCATTGCCCCATCATATTTATGATTCCAGTTACCATCAGATTGAATGAAAGGGATGACCAGCAGATGATAGCAAGGCTAAAGAGATTCAAGATTCTCGATCAGATGAGCGGACAGGGCAAGCACGTACTACCAGAAGAGTAGACCTCAGAGCGATAGATTCCCAGTGCTTGAAGAAACTTACGTGTAGCCTTCCTTCACTCCTGAACTAGACTCAACTGAGTGCGCCTATGATAGGATCCTGCTACTAAGGAAAGGACTCTAAGAGACTGACTTGCGATCTAAAGAAAGTGAAATTCTGGTCGAAAAGAAAGTCTATTTGAGAGACTCTTTCAGCTTTCATCTAAAAGAGACCTTGAACACGCCTTCTTACGGGACCAAGAGTCGTAATTCCATGGCAAGGGTTCTTGTAGCTCCCTTGCTGCCACTGGTTCAATCAAACCCGCCCTTTCGAGGGTTAGGAAGGCGCTGTGATATGACACAGCGAGGAAATGTCGTCCTCCCCTTTCTATCATTTCGTTACGTGTTCCTACTCGTACGACAGGAAGGGTGACGAGACTGACTGAATCTTCCCATGCTTCTTCTGTGGTCAATTAAGTTGATGGTCGGAATGATCACGGGAGATTCTCCGTGGGCCTGATCTAAACTGGTTTGAGAATCGTAGCTACTGGAGTCAAAGTTCTGAAGTTGAAGAGTTGACATCTCCAAGGCTATCTCATCCCCACTAGTATACGCGGGTTTTCCCCATGGCTGCTTTCCATCCCTGATGAACTTTTGATTATGATACCAGTCGAGTACAAAAACGTAGCAACAATCGCTTGTAATTGGTATACTATCGTCGCCGGTCGTTTCCCTTCATCGACAAAATATGTTTCCAGCGAGAGACCTATACCATACCATATTACTATGACGGGAGCAGAGCCGAAAGCAGATCCATACGTTGATCCAGTCAAAGAACTAGTAGATCCCAAACGAAGAGTTTGATTCTACTGTCGAATAGGAAGAGAAAGGCCTATTCCACCAACTACTCTTTCTCAACTTTAGGTATATTTCTAACTTCTTCCAACTACGGTAAGGAGCAAAGGAAAGCTGTTGAAAATTATCCCACTCGTCCCTCTTGCCCATTACAACATAAGGATTGAAAGAAGAAAATGAAAAAAAGGTTTCCCGGATTGAGCTTTAAGCATAGAACGCCAGAATGGATAGATTAGGAGCTGTCCCTCGCGACAGTCTGGCTTATGGATGGGGAGCTGTCAGTCCGTAGGTAATTCACCCGCAGCTTAGTCAACAAGTAGGGAGGGAGCCAATTTGCACGGGATAGAAAGTAAGCTAGCGAAAGTACTACTTTGAAAGTCAGTCATATATAGTGGAAAATTACGTTGTTAGTATATCCAGCCGATAGACGACTATCACTCGGTGAAATGCTTCCAACTCTACTCTTTTCTTCAGCGGTTCAAGTCAGTATTGCTAGTCGAGTAAGGAATAGATGCTGGTTGGTGGCCAGCGGAGACAGATAAGAAAGAAGTAGTGGAGCTAAGGGACCGGGTTCGGGAGAAGAATGCATTGGTTCGGAGAGAAGTACCTTATGGCAGATTCACATCAGCGATTGAAGAGCATCAACTACGAGATTCTAATTCATGATCTCGACTGCGCAAAAAAATGTTGTTTTGACAACTATCAAGGGAAAAAAGAATAGGGTGTTGCCGTTCAAAAAAAAAGAATAGGGCGTTAATTAGTTTTGCACTTTTCCTATGTCAAAAAAAAAAATGAAAGGTTTGAAGTAGCAAACGTTTGATCTTACTGTTAAAAAAAAACGTGTGAAAACCACCCTAATTTTCGGCATTAATTCCCTGAATCACAGGGATCCATTCTTACCCGGAAATGTGGCTGTAAGCATTATTTTCCAATTTATGTGATAATCAATAGAAGTTTAAATGTCAATATTTGGTAAATATGGTAAAAAATTAAATCCCTGAATCACGGGGAATCAATTTCATGCATCCTTTTAAATGTGGTAAAAAATTAAATCCCTGAATCACAGGGAATCAATCTCAGGGATCCTTTTTTTTTTTTTTTTTGATTAGCCGGTTACCAAAATGTGATGATGATAACCCTTGAACAACCAACAGTCTAGATTTATAGAGGGGACATTCCGGTCCGTTGGTTGTCTTTTGGATTCAAACCCAGTCCTCCCTTATCGATTTTGTAAAGAATGATGAAGGAGTCAACATGCATGTTCCAAACGACAAATAAAATTGGCCATGAACCTAATTAAAACGTTTATAAGTTTAACAACAAAATCATTGTGAGTGCTCTATATGAAAAAGGATAGCAATCCAAAAAAAATTTGCATTACCTCGAATTTAAGCTCAACGCAAGAATTCTCTAAATATATTTCTTGTGATCTTTCCTGTAGTAAAATAATAGAAAGTAAGAAGATTGTAAAATAAACAACAAAAGAAAGTAAGAAGATGGTAGAATAAACAACAAAGTTAGAATTAACGCAAAAGACCCATGCAAGGTTGTTAAAAAAAAAAATTCTCGCACACTCATATTTTTTCTTCCAATTTTCGGCAAAAGAAACCCAATATGAAAATTGAACTTGCATGAGAAATGAAAAAAATCCTTTGATGTTTGAATCCCTTGCAATAAAACTAAAAAAAATTAGTCAAGAAACTCCTAATTTACAGCAAAAGAAACCCAATATGAGTAAAACTCGTCTATGAAAAAAATCAAACTTGCATGAGAATTGAAAAAATCAAACTTATATCACTATCGGTAATGGTCGTTCAGGAAGTTGTTTTTGGCAAAAGAAACCCAATATGATTAAAAATCGTTCAAGAAAGAAATCGAACTTTAGTGAGTACTAAAAAAAATCGAACTTACCTCACTATAGGTAATGGCCGTTCAGAGGTTGGAGGACATGGAAAATCTATGCATGTGACAAACAAACCCAAAAAATGTGGACTTCTAAATAGAAGGTATCAATTGCACACAGTAGGTTGGTCTTCTAAGAAACGGGGACTTCTAAAACGTAGTGATAAGTTTAAATCTTCTAAAATTTAAATCTTATGTGATAAGGAAATCATAGGGACACTCACACATTCCTAAATTAAAGGTATATTCCTTTTAGGTTGTGGACTTCTTATATATTTTACCTAATGCCTAAATAAGAGGCAGAAATGACTCCTTATATACAATTTTGTATATATCCCAAGTGATATGTACGTAATTCTCCTTTTAAAAAGGCTAAATCAATTACATATGGATTCCTTTTCAATTATCAATCTATGGATTTAAAATAGACTAAATCAATTCCATATATGTACGTATTCTCCTTTTCAGTTTATAATCGATCCCATAAATCATGGGATTTCAAATGTTTGGAGATACATACAAATTGAATTTTAATTAGAAGGGCCAAATGTTTTCTTTTTAATCGGAAGGAGTATTTTAGGTTTCATTTCATTAATTCTTTTCAAATATGTCGCTGGCTATACTACCCGTATATACGAATTCAAAAACTAATTACGTTTAAAAAATATGTACCAATCTAATGGTCAAAAATATACGGATTCAAGGGATGAAATATTTACCCACCAAATCAAAGATTTAATAACTAAAAGAATTCGTTGAAAGATTTAACAAAAATCTACTGTAATTAAGCAATTGTCTTGGCCAATTAGCTTTTGCCACTAATTAAGCAATTACGCTGGTGTTCCAACTAAACAAAAGGAATGTTTTGGAAAAAGAAAGATAATTTCAAGTCAAAAAATTATCTGTATACGCAAATAATTTTTCTACCAATATAGATCTTGTTTGATAGATTTCATTGAGATCTTTTATACGGTGCAAGAAAAATCAAAAAATTATTTTTCATTTTCATTATATTTGAGTTTGAAAATTGAAGAAAAAGAAATTTTAAAAAAGGAAGGTTATCTGGAACACCCCCTACGTTTACTCCCCAATTCTCTTCCAAAATAGAAAATAGAAGGGGAATGTGTGATTAGAAAATGGTCAAAAAAAGTTATCAATTTACGGACATGCCATTTTGTAGAATGGAGGGTAGAGATTTATGCAGGAGGAAGAGATAAATCTGGAGCGTTGGTTATCTTTTGGATTCAAACACAGCTCTGTTTTATTATATAGATTGGTATGAATAATGTACACTACTCTATACCTCTTATATTTTAAACGCTTTAGTAATTGTAGATGTTAGTCAAAATCAATGTTCATATTTTTTTTGCACACCACAAATATTTTGATAAGTTTGTTTGTAATTTATTTTCACACTCCCCAGTTTATTAACAACAATCTGTTTTTTGTCTTATTGTGATGTGAATTTATAATTTTGTTCTTCCAAGTGTGAAAAAGTATAGAAATGTGTGTTACGAAAAAGGGAAGTGTGAAAATCACTATCATAGCCATTTTTTTAAAAATTTTACTTATGAAACACAATTGACAAAAAATAAACCAAAATAATTTATTTTCACTCAACAAACACTGGTAAAAGAAATGTTCATATACAAATCGCATGACTTGTACCTTGTTACTAGAAATTGTCCACGCCTGAAGGCATGGCTCGAACGATCATTACACACAAATAAACACTGCCCAAAGTACGACGCCACATCGATCACCACCAAATCTTTTACGTGCAATATATCAACCTCTGCCCAACAAATCCAACTACGCAAAACAACAACCCAAGTATATTTATAGAAATTGTTTGTGCCAACTACGCAAACTAATAACCCAATCATATTCATAGAAATTGTCTGTGCCAACTATGCAAAACAATAACCCAATCATATTCTTAGAAACTGTCTATGTCTAAAGACATGACACCACATCTCTTTCTGGGAAGTTGTTATTGTAATTCATGAGTATAGTCCAGTACTTAACTACCAAAAACAATGCCAAATTTAAAGCCATCTAATTCATGAGTATAGTACTTAACTACCAGAAACAATGCCTAATGGCACATTGATCACATTTGGTGCATCACACTTTTATACATGAATCAACCAACCTAAGATAGTTTCAATTCACGATTGAAGAAAGATAAATGACTAATGAAACACCTACAAATTTCAATATAGAGAAAACTAAAGACTTCGAAAGAATATCTCTTCTATCTTCGTTCCCCATTAGAGATTCCAAAAATACCCGGATACTTCACTTCAACACCATTTTTTTGAAAACCTTGTTGTGGAGGCTTCGGTCATGGACTCGGTAATCTAACCGGACCACCATTAACCGAGGCCTCATATCAGCATGGGCCTGTGTATATCCTTCTGTTTACTCGGTTGGTATCGAGTCTCCTGTTTACGCTTCGGTTAAATACCGAAGTGTGCATTCCGTTTAAGCCTCTTGGAAGAATGTTGCATAGCAAAAGGGGACCAAGAGCGACGCGTGGCGGAAAGGATCATGAGGGCCAGGTCTGGCCATGTGCTTCGTAACCGTCTTATCCGGTGCGTCATCTATGATGTCACCCGAGGCGGTTACCTGAGCGTGACCTCTACGCGCTAGCTTGGAGGCCAAGTAAACCTAGGTCTATAAATACAAAGGGATATTTATCTTTGAGAGGTATGCCATCTTTCCCTAACCCTAGACCTAAAACATCTCTCCTTACATCTAACTTGATCGTCGGAGGGTCACTAGGCTATTCCAGCCTTAGTGACTTGTTGCAAGCTCAGAGGCGGAGCAGCAGAGCAGCGGAAGAGGAATACTAACTCAGGTCAAGGTCCTTCCTAAATCGAACCCCTACACTTGTGTACCATAGCAAACATAAATATCAAGTCATACGGAAAAATCAAATATATATAATATCAATCCACACCCAAGAGATAGAAAGAACAAAGTGGGAATTGAACCTAGAAACATGTAATGCATATGTCCCTTTGTTGCCATATGTGCAACCCAAAAAATAGTATCTAGAACAAAAGTAGGTAATCATAGTTTATTTATTTTTGGGACAATCAACTTTAGAATATCGAACATAATTAGAACTCGATTAAAATAAATTATAGTACAGGGGTATTTAGCCGGAGCCATTATCCTGTCCTATATAGCCACCATCAGCACTTATTAAGCCTCGACTTCTCTCAAAATTTGCTTCTTTATTCAGCTTAAAATATGGTCTATTTAACCTATTCCATTATGTTAAATTTAATTTCTAAAAAAAGAGGCTTACGACAACCAACGAAATCGGAGCTATGAACTAAAGCGGTTTAATTTCAGCAAGTATATATACCAAACTATTCATGAAAAAAATAATAGTAACCAACAGAATAAAGAAAAATAATGTATAAGGGAATAGAGTTTCTAACCAAAATAAATATTTGAGACAGTGAGATGAAGTGAAGGGTATCTACTTACGTAATTTAAATCCATCGAGGCACCAACGGTTTTTTGAATCCTTCACCCCTAAAACAATTAAGCACTGATCAATATTTTGCCCAATGAAATTTGGACAATTAGAACACCACCCACATTTTTTCTATCCTTTCAACTTTGTAACTCTTATCCTTAATTATGAAGTTAATTTTTGGTGGAAAAGAGTGAAAAAGGCTGCTACCTTTATCGTATCCTGCACATGAGAAGTGAAACGGTGACTAAATTTACCTTATTATGATATCCCCGTCAAAGTAGTCTTGTTGTATTTTCTCTTTTCATTCCACTCCTACATAACACCAAAAATACGTGGACAAATAAGATCACGATATGTGTGGATAAATAAAATAGTTTTACCTTTACTGTAACAAAACCTCAGTATACACAATGTTCGTCTTTGAATTGGATGCATCACTGGAAAGAATGACACTTGTACAATCACCAGATGTGTGCATCTAGATAGCACTACATATAATTGTCCATGACTAAAGACTGGTATGCGCAAGTCAACCCCAACAAATTTTACAGATATTCCTTGCAATTTATTAATTGTCATTGCATATGCCAACCTGACTGGAAACTAACGCCTTGTCAACTGCTACTTGAGCATCCTCATACGTCTCGATTCTTTTTCACTGGAATATCAACTTCTTCTACACCTGTGCAATGCAACTCTTTTAGTCACAGGAATATCAACTCTTTTGGTCATTGGAAGTCTATTACTATAAATGCATACCATTGGGTGTGTCAATTTCAAAAATTTGCTTTTCATTTGCTTCGTGAGCATTCTCATGCAAATGAACTTTTTTGGACATGTGAGGCACATTTATTTCTTCTTCTAAAAAAATCGCAATTTTTTCAAATAATATATATTTCAATGTAAGCAGACTAAAAATCGCAGTTTACCAATTCATTCGTCTCTACTCGTTCAGTCACTGGAGCCATACTTAGAGAGAAAAAAAAACTTAGGGGAAAGAAAGAGTGAGAGTCAATGATTATTACTGCAATTCAATTCAATAATGGTCTCGGGAGAATTCAAAAATGATGCAATTCAAGTCAATGATTTGCTCGACCATTCAGCAAGGAATGAGATGACTTTTCCGATCCCAAGAAAGAACTGAAAAAAAAGAATGTATACAAAACTGTATATTTGCTCATTATGTGAATAATTGAAGATGCATAATCGTGAAAAAGGGAAACAATGAAATACACTTAGTGTCCTCGTAAAATATGATCCAAAAAAATTGTGAAATACAAAAAAAGAATCTATTTCTTCTAAACCAAACTAACGGATGGTTCAAATGAATAATTGTAGTTGAAAATGGCTTTTCCTTGGCCTCGCAATGAGATTGGCAATGGAGATGCATAATCGTATATATGCTCAATATGAAACCAAGAACTACACTCAGTGTCCTCCTCCTAAAATTTGATCCAAAAAAAAAAAAAACCGTGAAATACAAAAAAAGAATCTACTTCTTCTAAACCAAACTAACCGACGGTTCAAATGAATAATTGTAGTCGAAAATGGCTTTTCCTTGGCCTCGCAATGGGATCGGCAATGGAGATACATAATCGTATATGTGCTCAATATGAAACTAAGAACTGGAAATAAAGGAATGAAATACAAAACTGTATAATTGTAGTTGAAAAAAATCTATTCCAAAAAAAAAAAAAAAACTGGAAAAAAGGGAAGCAACATAGAATCGTGTGTTGGGGGTAAACCGAAAGAAAACAATGAAATACACGCACCTCAATTCTTATTTGGCCGTTTCGGAAGCCGAGTGAGGGGTATGGGGGAGGAGAGAGGGAGAGAGTAAAACAATGAAATACAAAACAATCTATAATACAAATCCGTATATTGGTTTAGGAACAGAATAGCAATTATTGCCGTAAATTTTGAATTGCCTTTGATTGGCACTTTGATTTGCCTTCTTACCATAAATTATAAAGTGCCAATTTATGGTTTGCAATTGGTGCCGTTTTTAATGTTTGCATGCCAATTTATGGTTTAGGAATAGAATAGCAATTGTTGCCATTTTCAACTTTGCCTTGCCCACTTTGCATTGCCGTATAGGAAATGAATAACTGTGAAACTGTTTATTGCCGGGGTATTAGAATGGAAATGAATAAAGGGTTATGATTTATGCAGAAAAATGTGTACTAAATCAAACGGTCAAGATTTATACAGAAAAAATGTGTGGGCCACCACACCGTCGCGAATTGTATTATAGATGTTTGATTTCTATTTTACTAATGATGGAGTAATTTTTAAAAAAAGTTTGTCTTACTTAAATTAGGAAGCGAAAATACCATGTTTAATCATGTAACTTTTAGTAGCAAAACAAAATTAAAAAAACTTTTACTGATTTTTTTTTTTTTGGTTAAAATGAACTATGCCTCATTTTAAAATTGGCTTTCGGCCTCTAAAATTCCAGGGCCGGCCCTATATATATATATATATATATATATATACATATACATATGTATATACACACACCACGGATCAAGTGAGGGATCCCTTATTTTGTTAAAATGCGGGACTCTCATTTCCAGATCAATTTTTGAAAATCCGAACCATTCAATGTGTGCAGAATATGATTTTAAGGGTCCTCGCGAGAAATCAGCAAAAAAAATGACCGGGAAGAGCTTCATCCGAGCAGTTTTTTTTTGAACCGTTCAATGAAAACTGCTTGGATGAAGCCCTTCTCGGTCATTTTTTTTTGCTGATTTCTCGCGAAGACCCTTAAAATCACGTTCTGATCACTTTGAGCGGCTCGGATCATCGAAATTCAATCGGGAAGGGGAGTCCCGCATTTTAATATACTGTATTTGATACATGAACTGATGATATGGTTACATAACAACAAATCAAATCTAAGTCTATCACAAATCAATCTGGCCAAGTCTATCACATGATAATAGTTGTTATTATCTAATGCCAAGCCTATACTATAACCACAAAACTTCATACCTAGAAACAAAGTCTTGTCGCATGAAAGACCCTTTTTGTTAGTGCGGGATCGATGGAACGTTAAATGATTTTCCCTTTATTAACTGGTTTAGGCATAAAGGTGGACATGTACGTCAGGTGCATACCATGGGATGAGGCATCCTCAGGATTTGAGTTGATTCCCTTGTGGCTAGTACTGGATATATATGCGCGCGTCAAACTGAACAAATAGTTTAGGCGTAACCCAGTTCAAAAAAAAAAAAAAAAACAGTTCAGGCATAACCATATTCTTGCCTCTCGTCATTCGGTGCGAGTGACTAGAGAAAGGGTTGAAACCATTGTTATTGATAAATGGACTATTTTGGAAGATTGAGTACATTTTGTTCTGTCTTTTCAAAGAGGACTAACAATTTGAAACATCCCAAAATAGTATGGATATCATCTTGAATCCATTGGGGATGACTAGTATGAACTTGAAAATAAACTCTAAAACAAATATACTTGAGTCACATGGCTATGGATGTTCGACTAACTTAATTTTTCAATCGCGATTGCCCGATGAGTTCCCAGTGCTCAACACCTCTCCCAAATCCTTGTCAAAGTGTAAAGAGACTAGGGTTGTCCAAGGAAAATTGAGAACCGTGAAATCGGATCGGACCGAGCCGATCCGTGACTTTTGGATTGGATCCGTGGATTAATGGTCTGGACACGGATTTGAAAATTGAAAAACCGTAAGATACGGTTCGGTCCATGGATTTTAACCGAACCGGACCGTGAAATATTTAAAAATAATATATATATATATATATATATATATATATATATATATATATATATATGTGTGTGTGTTTTACCAATGGTTATAATTTTTTCAGCAATTTTATCTTAATGTGATACTATCTTGTAACAATACATAATGGAAGATCTTTGCTTGTTTTGTGAAACTGATTGGCTAGTTTTTTTTAGGTTTTATGGAATGTAATAAGTAGATAATGCTTGAACAATACTTGACTAGAATTTGCATGTTGTGTTGGTGGAGTCATTTGAATGATGCATTGGCTGTAACTAATCTGGAATTCTGGTTCTGGATAATCTGGATGACTGGATGTATTGGTAGATTTTAATGCTTGTTTTTTTTTGGTGGTAAGAGTTTAGCTTTTTTGGTTGGATTTGCAATTTAGTGTTTATGGAATGTAATCCGTGGATGAAATTGGAACCGAACCGTAACTCACAGATTGTATTGGAACCGAGCCGTAGGACTTTTGGTCCGGACACGGATTGTATTTTTTAAAAACCGTGACTCGCGGATTAGGATTGAATTGATACCAATCTGGACCGCGGATAGCCCTAAAAGAAACTCTTGTCGAAAAGGTGAAATTGGTGAAATCTCGAATTCCATTTCTATCTCTGAGAAAGCGTAATAATTTTGAAAGGGCAAATAACCAAATTAACACAAGATAAAGATAAGGGGAAATTACAGTAAGCCCCCTTCAACTATACGTCGGTAACGAGTTGCCCCCTTCATCGTTTAACTCAGACACGTAACCCCCTTCATCGTTTATCGCGTCACACTTAAGCACCGTCCGTTAGTGAGCCGTTATGAATTTAACGGAAGAAGGTCATGTGAACAGTACATGACCATATTAATGACAGGTCATGCCCTTATAAATACATAAGTGTTCTAAATTTCAATCCGTTTGAACCGGGGGAAAGATTTTTGTTTTCTGATCATGTTATCCTAAATGGTCATAATTAAATTTTGACTTTAGGACTCTGGTTGACTAGTCCTAAGAAAGTCGTAGAATCAAATATTTCTTATGGCTATTCAACGAGAGCCATAAAGTCAAAATTTAATTATGACCATTTAGGATAAAATGATCAAAAAACTAAAATCTTTCCACCAGTTCAAACGGATTGAAATTTGGAACACTTAATTTTTCAACCTCTTTTGACCGTTTATATATTAAAAAATATGATTAAAAAATTAAGTGTTCCAAATTTCAATCCGTTTGAAC
Source organism: Rhododendron vialii (assembly GCF_030253575.1). Classification (NCBI taxonomy): domain Eukaryota; kingdom Viridiplantae; phylum Streptophyta; class Magnoliopsida; order Ericales; family Ericaceae; genus Rhododendron; species Rhododendron vialii. Next base: position 19,633,747 of record NC_080566.1, read on the forward strand.
CCGTGGAAAGATTTTTAGTTTTCTGATCATTTTATCCTTAATGGTCATAATTAAATTTTGACTCTATGGCTCTCGTTGATTAGCCCCAAGAGATATTTGATTTTACGACTTTCTTTGGGCTAATCAACGAGAGCCCTAGAGCCAAAATACAATTATGACCATTTAGAATAAAATGATCAGAAAACTAAAATATTTCCACCGGATCAAACGGATTGAAATTTGGAACACTTAATTTTTTAACCATATTTTTTTAATATATAAACGGTAGAAAAATTAAGTGTTCCAAATTTCAATCCGTTTAAACCAGTGGAAAGATTTTAGTTTTTTGATCATTTTATCCTAAATGGTCATATTTTGACTTTATGGCTTTCGTTGATTAGCCCTAAGAGATATTTGATTCAACGACTTTCTTAGGACTAGTCAACAATAGAGGTGTCAAACGGGCCGGGTCGGCACGGGCACGGCACGAGCACGACACGTTAGAAGGAGGCACGGCACGGGCACGGATTAATCCTGGCACGGCACGGGAACGGAACGGTCTTAGTAGGCACGCGGCACGGCACGGGCACGGAAGTGCGCGGGAACGACACGGACACGGGCACGGCACGACACGACACGATCTTAGATGGGCACGGCATGGGCACGACACGGAAGTGGGATGGGGCACGAGTCACGACACGGTTCTAGCCAAGCACGGCACGGACACACGGCACGATATAGGCACAGAAGTGAGGGGGAACGACACGGGCACGGCAGGGAAGTTAGCCTGGCACGGCACGGCACGACACGGTCTTAGACGGGCACGGCACATGCACGACACGGAAGTGGGATGGGGCATGAGTCACGACACGATTCTAGCCAGGCACGGCACGGGCAAGACGCGAGGCATGGAAAAACCAAAAAGAAAAATGTTGTTAAATAAACAAGGGATTTCATATTATAATTTACTTTATTTCTGTGTATTTTTTGATAATCCAATAATTTATTAATCTTTTCATTTTATTAAAGTAAATAAGTTTTTAAAATATTTTATATGATTAAGAAATTTTTGCTCAAAATTCAAACATGATAATATAGCAATTACTACACATATACTGATATACATTGCGTTTTATCTAATAAAGATTTTTTAAAAAAAATACATAGAAAATAAATAAGAAAAAATAATAATTTTAAAAAAAATTTGGTTTTAAAAAAATAATCTCTATGGGATTCGGACCCAAGTCCTTGCGGACTTGACACATATTTCAAGCCACTAAGGCCAACAATATTTTTATGATTATAATTAGAACAAGTAATATATATTATATAATTTCTATTCTATAAAAACGGGCTTCTTGTACGCTAGCTACACGATTGCGACAAAAGTATGACGATCCATACCGTTCATGTTGTTGTTCTTGGTGTTTTACTCACTCTCGCAAATTTTCGAGTCTATCAGGTTTTAGAAGCCCTTTCATCGGGACGTAGATTCATTAATAGAAAAGTTTTTGTTATATGCGATCAAGAATATAACGATAACCAATTTACTTCATTTTTTGCACGAATGATATAATCACTCCCACGTAAAAGGTAGACGGTTCCGATTTTCAAAAAATAGTTGGGGCGGCCCTCGAGTGATGCATTATAGGACTTTAATGCATTTAGAAGCACCGAATGTGTTCCGATCACGTAGTTTCCAACATCCGATTATCACCTATTTTAGGGGAGAATGATAAATTTGATAAGATCTTAAATCGTAACGGTTTAGATCAAACATTCGAAAAAATGAGTCTGTAGTTACCTTTCAAATCTATACATCGAACTTAACTGGTTCTAAACTAATGTATTCCGCTATAGTCCAATGTACGCTAGTCACACGATTGTGACACAACTATGACGATCCATACCGTTCATTTTGTTGTTCTTGGTGTTTTAATCACTCTCGCAAATTTTTGGCTCTATCGGGTTTTGGAGCCCTTTCACCGGGACGTAGATTCATTAATATGAAATTTTTTGTTATGTGCGATCAAGTATACAATGATAATCAATTTACTTGATTTTTTGCACAAATGATATAATCTCTCCCACATAAAAGGTAGACGGTTTCGATTTTCAAAAAAAAGCTCGGGCGGCCCTCGAGTGATGCATTATAGGATTTTACGAGAATTTTCGATAAGTTGGTGCATATGGGTTATGGTGTCTCGTATGCACATGATCACACGGATCATATAAAACCAATGAGATGATGCCCTAGCAGTCATCTGATCTCACTCTCTCAACGTCTCTCTCTCTCTCACTTCACTGTTCTCAGCGTCTTTCTCTCTGTCTCTCCGACTCTCCATTCTCAACGTCTCTCACTCTCTCTGTCTCTCCGACTCTCTGAGACCGAGATAGTTGAGCAGCAGGAGGAGAATCGTTCGAATATTAGGTAAAACACAGTCGCAGTCTCTCAACGTCTCTCTCTCTCTCTGTCTCTTCGACTCTCTCATCACCTCAGCTCACCAACTCACTCGATCACCAGTCACCGCCGCCTGCGAAGGAGGCAGCGTTTGGGCTGGAACGTCACGCCTTAGGTCCCTAAGGTGTCAGATCTGTTATCGAAATCTTTAATTCTTCGGTTTACATTCTTTTTTTTTTCTTTCTATGTTACTGTTTTGCTAGATCTGGTCGAAATTAGATACATCGTAAATCAGGTATGGCGAAAGATTTATCTTTTCATGCTAGGTGGCTTGTCTGTGATTAGATTTGTAAAATTCATGCCGTCAGTTTTGTTTAGGTTGTTATTTTTGGGCCTAATTGGAGAAGATAAGAATTTGTATTAAAACCAAATGTTCAACCCGGTACAAAGTTGGTAGTGTTGGATAAACAATCCTTGTAGTCCACAACCCATTGTAGTTTTGACTGGGCTAGTTATAGTTCCAAACCCTTTTAGTCTGTTGCTTTACGGTAAGGGCACCAATGTTAGCAAAATTGCCAAAAACTGCAAATCGCCATTCAACTCCTGGAACTGGCAGAGTAAATTGCAAGGAGATCTAAAAATATACTAGTTTTTCCCCCCCTTTTTTTATCTGTTGCTGCTGTAACATACGTGCTATTATGGTGGGAATATATTTTCTTTTGTTAAAAGAATGCAAGTTATTACAGGACTAAGAATCTGGAAAAAAGTGAAGGAAAGAATTGGTTAGGTATTTATGCTAATAACACAAAACTTCCCAATCTAGTGTTGCATATGATTTTGTGGTGTGTGCTGTGTGTGTGCCTCCTTTTAGTTTGAAATGCATAAGCCACAGACACAACCCCAGTTTTTGGCTAAGCGAAGTGTGATTGTGTTGCAACTTATAAAGGCCTTAATGGCAACTTAATGTTGCCGCAACCATTTCAATTTCCTGCTATGATGATTAAAAAAAAAACTATAATGTCTGAGCCGTAGTGGTATTGTTATGAACTATGATTCTATGAAGTGGTGTTGCAACTTATGAAGGCCATAATGGCAACTTAACGTTGCATCCATTTCAATTTTTTGCTATGATGATAAAATGAACTAATATATGAGCAGAATTCAATTTTCTTATTTATTTTCCTTGTTCATTTGGCTTTCATATACCGGTTTTTTGCTAGTGCTGGTGCTGGTGCTGGTTTTTGTTTTGTAGGATATTGTAGACGCTAAGGACCAACCACGTGAAGGTTGAAGCAAATTAATGCCAGCAAAATGTAGAAGGTGCTGGTGCTGGTTCTCTCTCACTCTCGGAAGGTGAACAGTGAGTCATTGACTACCCAATCTCTAGTAGTTTATGTGTTAGTAGCTCGTATTTAGCTTGGTGGATACCTTTAACCTGGTTTTATGCCAAACCTGAGGTGTAACGAAGCCATGCTAAATATTGAGTTTGTTTTTAGTTAGTATAGTTAGTTTTATTTGATTGCATTGCTTAGCCGAGGTGGTGGCATAACCCCTCGCATATACTGTTTGCTGAGTTGAGGTGGCGGCCTAGCCCCTCCAGTCTGTTAGTTTGTTAGCTGTTTATTTGATTGCAATGCATGAGCGTTAATTTTTTGCACTATAAGAAACATGTCCTTGGACTGGGAGGCAACCGAAAATTGAAATTGCTGATATATTCACTTGTCGTGGACTGCAATACTGGCGTGCCTTGATGAGAATCTTTTTGTTGTCCATTTAAACAGCTATGAATTCTACAAATGAAGTTGGGAGATGCCTGAATATCTGGCAAGAAAGGGGTTAAATTGGTGTTGGATCCTTGACAACATAAGCCCTCCCCAGTGAACTCCTCCCAGATTGTAGTTTTATGAATAGATAGCTATGTTCTATGCTACTGTATCTTGTTTAGTTGTAATGTCAACTTCAAATAGAGTCGTGTCCAGAATCTGGTGTAAACAAGCTATCGACAAATAGTTTTCTTTTTGTTTTTCAAATAAATGCTTCTTCTATGTATACTGTATAGATTGTTGCTTGTTACTGTATTTACGACCTTAGAAGTGACTTTTCTTGGCATGCATGTTTCTCCCACATGAGGAGGACGAGGAGATACCAACTGGGCTACAGTCCATTGCCAACAACGTTAGTTACTAATGTTAATTTTGAATATAACATTTGTGAGACCATGTGTTTTCTAGGGGGATGCACCTTGCACGTAGGACACTGGATAATCATTACTCATTATGATTGAAATATTGAATACTACGATATACAAACTTAAGAACATTAGAGGCACCGATGCATCGGGCACCGGAATGTGTCTTTTGGGAAGATTTTTTTTAGATGAAAATCGGTTACCGGTTGGTGATGTGTATACGAAAATTGATGGCACAACATGGCACGGCACGACACAAGATTAAGGGCCGGTACGACACGACACACGATTAAGGGCCGGCACGGCACGACACGAACCGAACCGACAAAAAAGCATGGCACGACCTGACCTGACCCGACCCGACCCGACCCGACAACAAAAAAAGCACGGTACTTCATAACCCGACAAAAAAAAGGCACGGCATGACATGACAAAAAAAGGCACGTCATGACACAACCAGACAAAAAAGGTACGGCACGACACGACCCGACAAAAAAAGGCACGGCACGACGCGGCACGATTAATTAATCGGGCACGGCATGACACGACACGATTTTATAAAGGCACGGCCCGACACGGCCCAACAAAGCAAAATGGCCCACCACGGCACGGTACGACACGGCACGCCATGGCACGATGAAGTAAACGGGCACGGTACGGCACGACACGAAGCACGGTTGGGCACGGAAGAAAATGGCACGGCACGGCACGACAGGCACGTTTAACACCTCTAGTCAACAAGAGTCCTAGAGTCAAAATTTAATTATGACCATTTAGGATAAAATGATCAGAAAACTAAAATCTTTTCCCCGGTTCAAACGAATTGAAATTTGGAATACTTGTGTATTTATAAGGGCATGACCTGTCATTAATAAGGTCATGTACTGCTCACATGACCTTCTTCCGTTAAATTCATAACGGCTCACTAACGGACGGTGCTTAAGTGTCATGCGATAAACGATGAAGGGGGTTAAGTGTCCGAGTTAAACGATGAAGGGGGCAACTCGTTACCGAGGTATAGTTGGAGGGGGCTTACTGTAATTTCCCTTAAAGATAAAGAGTAGTTGGAGTAATATATATATATAGGTAAATAAAAACTGGTAAGGTGGTGGGTGGGGTTAAGGTCGACGTTGGACAAAGGACAAAGCTGTATATCCCCCACCTCGCACGGTACTTGATATTCTGAGATGGTCCTAGCTAGCTCGATCGATCAGATCCAACAAAGAAAAGAAGGTGATCTGACAAAACAAGGGCACATGCATGGTCCTAATGAGGGTCACATAATGACGACCTCAGCTCACTTAATTCGACAGTAGTTTTCACTCTTTTTTGTCGCATTCTTCCTTTCTCTAGCTAGCTACATGCATGCATTTTTCAGCTAAGGGTCTTTGTTTCTTTTGGGTCTAATTGGCATGGACCACTTGTTCACATATATATACATACTATTGCCATGCATGTGCTTTCTTTTGCATTGGTCAAGGGTCCCCACCGGTGCTATATATCTTCCTCAGGTTTGGTAGAGTCCCGATCCAGATCAGCAGTGTTTTAAAATCGATATCCCTATCCCCACGTTCTTGCGTTGGTATTGATGATGTGGTCATATATCGGCTGATAACAAAATATATTATTAACCAATGAAAAATGATATTGGCACTTTAAAAATTGATGGAGGCACTCTCTAAAAGACAAAGGATGCTTTTGAAATTATACTTATTTTGGAGTGCCTGCATCAATTTTTTGAGTGCCAATATCATTTACCTAACCAATACGTAAGTAAATAGCACTGTTAGAGTTCAGAAGTCTTGTCACGTAACAACCCATATATGCAATGACCTTTACTCCTTTAGTTTGTGATGCAGATTAGATTCCGATAGTAATAGTAGTTTATTTTACTATTTTAGTTTTAGTATTTATGTTGGAAATCTTATAATTTGGATACAGAGTTATTTAGTTAATTTCCTAGTTTAGGTTGAGTCAATTTCTTATTCTATGTGTTCTTGTATTACAAGAATTGTGGTTGCTTCCAAATATTTTTGTTTCCTTTTTAGTTCTAGGGTTGCTACTATTATGTAATAAGCTTGTAGCCATTAAGCAAGGTGGTTGCATTACAAGAAAAAACACTTTTGCCGACTAAAATAATAGTCGCCAAATGGCTGTTTTTAGTCGCAAAAACCTATCCACGACTAAATTTTTGGTTGCCACTTTGGTCGGTGACACTTGGTCTGGGAAAGTTTTTGCCGACCAAAATTTTTGGTCGCCGAAGTTTGTTTTTCCCGACAAAAAACTTTTGTCGCGAAAAGTATTCGCGACTAATTTTAGTCGCCGTATCTAATTAATTTAAACCCCTTCGACAAATCATATTTACATACGGCAACCAAACTTTTGGTCGCTGAATACAACTTTCCCCGACTAAAATAAATTTGTCACCAAATGTCATGTCAAATAAATAATATTAAATTTTTTTTGGGTGCCACGTGGCCCCATCTTTGTACCGCCACGTGGATCATCCTCAATCTTCCACGTGGCGCGTGTGGAATAATTCAACCGCATGCCTTTGCCAAGAATCGAACCGCTGACCTCCCATGCCATATTAGGGCGCACAAGCACTGGGCTACACGCTTAACTTGTGCTTTATTCCTAAAGATAATATATTTATTACATAAGAAAATAAAATAAAATATATAAAACAATACTTATATAATATAATATATTATATTAAATATTATTTGCGAAAATTTTATATATATATATATATATATATATATATAATATATAATTATGTTTATTATGATACAATATATAGTAAAAATATGGTTAAATTAATTACATTTATAATTTACCCTTAAATAGTCATAATTAATTTTTAACTTTATGCTCTCATATTAGAGTTATATGACCAAATGAAAAACATATACTTAATTATAAAAGCCCTAGAAACAAATATTAATTATAGCCCGTTAGCATAAAATGATCAGAAATCCTCTTTGTATATTTTCCATTATATACTGATATAACTGTTTTTTTTTTTATTAAAATTTGGAAATTCCTAAGGACCTAATCTAAATTGATACTCCACTATCGCAAGACCCCAACCATAATCCTTTCTTCTACCAAAAAGGACTCTCTAAAACACTACCTTTGAGTCTTCGACATCTAAAAAAAAACTCTAACTTCTAAAAAAAATTATCCTCGTCTCACTCCGTTTCTTTATCACATTGAAGCTACCTTCTTCTTATTCTTCTTTTTTTTTTTTTTTAATTTTGTTACATGCCTAAGGTCATAATAGTTGAACATGTCCCATATCAAATGAGTTTAACGTAACTTTTTCCTATCTTGCTTTTTTTTAAAATGCTTCATGGAATGCATTTTTAATTGTGGACAAGAATATTTATTTTTATTTTCAATGGTTATGGACCTATGGTTATGTCTTTGCTAATGGACCTGGAAAGCGTAAATTAAATTAGTGTTTAATTTTTTTAGTGCCTTAGTAGCATAGGAGGATTTTTTTTCCATTGGAGTTAAAAATGGAGAAACCATGGCCAGATAGAAATTTGAGAAGTTCTTCGTAATTCATTTTTTTTATAGTGGGGTTTTATGACGAGAATTTGTGCAATATAACAATGGGCATCTTAGAAAAACTAAATGACCCACAAACGGCATGTTATTTTCATCCGCTCGGGTACATTTTGTAGATGCGCGCTATTTGATTAGATGATGAACACGGATCTCCTTTTGCCCCGGTAGGAGGACTTCCTCCAACCTCAGACACGCGACAACCTTTCATTGGCCTAAGCTCCTTTCTCCTTAATCTGCCTAACCTCTACCTAACGGAAATTAATTATTTTCACCATTAACTCCAACAATTCAATGTCCTTTTTTTCTCATCCAGGAATTAGTTATAAGGCTAGACAATCTTTCTTTGTCTGAAAATATAACAGAGAAAAATCCAAAAAGACCAATAAAAAAACACAAAACAACACATATCTAACAAGTGAACGCCAACGGAAAACCTTAAAAAAGAAAAAAATTGAATAGCTAATTTGGACGTTCAATCAAATTCAAAAGAGTCCGGAGCAAAAATGTCATTACTGTTTGAATTCCAACAATGCCGCAATTGAAAAATATTTTCATCGGTGTGGGAAAAATGATATTGGTAACGCATTTTGCAGTGGCTAGAAGTTGGACTATATATGATTCATTGAATAACAAGATTATGCAATTTGATTGATTCTTGTAAAGATTAGCTTAAGAGTTAATTGGATAAATTCTATTAGATTTTTCCTCTTTCATATTTTAAACGAAGGTTTTCTCCATTCATAGGAGCATTTTTTATTTTTTTTGCTTTGTTGAGAATATATGGAAGAGAGACAAACTGAATTTTTTTTAAAAAAAAATTGTAAGGAGAAAAAGTGAGATTTAATTAAGGAGCCTTTTTTTTTTTTCTTCCTTTGGTAGCATTTAAGTTGCCATTTAAAAAAAAAGTGAGATTTAATTAAGGAGTTAACGGTGGAATACGGGTTAAACTTCTGTTAAGTAGATGGAATAAATATATAAGTTTATTATAATATAATATATAAATTTTTGGCGACAAAATGACCTTTGGTAGCCAAATGGCAGCCTTTTGCCGACTAAAGATGTTTTAGTCGCCAAAGGTTCAGACAAACGGCAACAAAACGAATTTAGTCGCCAATTGGTAGCTTTCCCCGACTAATATTTTTGTCGCCTAATGTTTTTTTTTGCCGACTATTGGTTGGTCGCCAATTGTTTGTTTTCGGCGACCAAATGATTGTTGGTAGCCAAATGGTAGCACTTCGCCGACTAAAAATGTTTTAGTCGCCAAAGGTCTACAAAATCGGCGACAAAAAAGAATTTAGTCGCCAAATGTCTACGATCGCCGACAAAAAATAATTTAGTTGCCAAAAGTTGACAATCAGCGACAAAAAATAGTTTGGTCACCGAAAGTTCGTCGCCAAATGTGTTTTTTCTTGTAGTAATTGTTTTTGATTTTGTTAATGAAAATTTGAGAAATTTTCTCAATATTATTTGTCCGTAGAAAAAGTATCTCTAATCCAAACTTGTTCATGATTTTTTTAACACGTTTTCCTACATCAATTGGCATAAGAGTTTGCGCTCGATTCCGGATTATGGTGCAACATGGAGTATATTATGGTCGTAGGTTGTTGCCGAAGATGTGTATGAACAAAGTAAAGCTGCACGAGAAGCACGTGCGAATGGAGGAAGGGTTTCAGCAAATAAAACGATCCTAATTAATTGGAACGCTTATCCAACACATTGAGCTTCTAGAAGTTGCAAATCCACCTCGTTGTCTTCCAGTTAAATCTTGGTGTCTGAAGGTGGAGGAGGTGTTGGATGATGTTTGTATCACCAAATCTTTGGCAACTGGTAACCATCAATCGATGAGGTTGTTATTGTTGATAAATAAAAATTTGAGTTGCTTTCTCAATATTGTTTGTTCATACAGAAAGTATCTCTAGTTGATCAACTTGTTTGTAATTGCATGTTCTTAATGCGTGTGCTTCTTTTTCAACACGCTTTCCTGCATCAGTTCAAGTTTGAATCCCAAGTGATCACGGAGTCAGATTTCTTATGCAAGTCATGGAGGCGAATAGTTTGAAATCCATAATGTGAAGACAATTGAACAAAACAAAAATACATATCAACACCGCACAATCTTGATTTACGTAGACCCCGTTGGTTTTTCATGTTTCCAAAATGGTACATGATAGCTTCATTTATGATAATTTTCAAAGAATATTTTTTTTGAGTCACTCGATAAATGTCTAGCCTACTCTTAAGAGGATGAGAAAAGAGTACCGTTAAGCGACATATGGGTGGGGCAAGCCCAAATGACATCAACCACCGGTCCAGTAGTACTCATTCTCCTTATGAGAATTTAACCCTCACTTACATAAAAGAGGTGAGAAAATGTCGTTGAGCTACAAGTTCGTCTGCAATTTCCATAGGGTAAAAGAGGTGTTTGTCTGGTTGTAAGAATTTTTTAGATCTTTAGTGGATTGGCAGTTATCCATCTCTCTCTCCAACTATAGGTAATTGGACCCTTTTTAGGAAACGTAGCTCATAGCCTCATACTAAATTAATCTTCTTAGAGCATCCACAATGTAATAATCAAAACCAAAAGGTTGCTAAAGTTAGCAATGTGTGTTTTAAAAAGTGCTCACATTGTAATAACAAAACTTAGCAACTTCTTAGCAACTCATCAAATTTTGGTCTTTGGATAATCAAAATTAGCAACCTTGTGCCAATAACCAAATTTATTGGATCACATATCTTCTCAATCAATTACATCCATCATGGGAGAGTAAAACTCACTCTCTATAAAGCTAATGCTTAATTAGTAAGTGAAACTCACTCTCCATTTTAGCAAGTAGTTGTGCATTTAACAATATTATTCATTTTATGAATCTTAACAAATGCTCTCCACTTTCACTTATTTTACTAGAATGTCTGTAGAGGCCCGTATAATTTTAATTGTTGAAATATTTATTAAATGCCTAATTGAGAGAAATAAGGTTTATTTGGTGGTTGATTGGAATGGGGATTGAAGTGAAACGATAGAAGCTAGAGGGGGTGAGTGTGTGATTTACTTTTATGTTAGTATATATAGTGTGTGTGAATATGTAGGAGATAATTATATCTCCATAGCCCCCCCCCCCCCCCCCCCCCCCCTCTCTCTCTCTCTCTCTCTCTCTCTCTTTCTCTACCGTCCCTCTCTCTCTCTTTCTCTCTCTCTCTCATAAAACTCCACCATATACCTCCAAAACCTTAAAGATCAACCTCCATTTGACCTTCCAATCGCGTTCTTGGGCTCGGAATTCCTTAGGTTAAGCTTGGAGGAGAGGATTTCGGTTGATTTCAAAGAGTTTGGAGCTAGGGCTCATTCAAATCTCTTGGGTTTTGCTCCTTGACTCGAGGTAGGAATTTTTTTTGCCTTATTTATGCGTAAATATGTTAATTTGATGTGAAAATTGTGCCTATAATAGTTGTTGTTGAGCCCTCAAAAATCTTCAGAAAATCTCCTCGAAGCCTCTTTGTATCGATACGGGCTTTTTGCCGTACCGATACCATAAGAAAACAGTAGCTTCATGAATTGCTGATTTGCTTGCTGTATCGATACAGCCAAAATTGATACAACCATTTTGGCTGTATTGATACTAGAGCCTTATAAGCAGTTTTGTTCTTGTTACTCCTACTTCGATTGTTTTGAACCCCAGACACATCTAACACCTTTGTAACACCTCCTAAACTATCTCAAGCATGTCCAATTGACTACCTATGATTGATTGATGCTATCCTTATTCCGTTGGCCTCCTGTTAGTAGGAATAACTAAGAGTTTACTTGATTAAAACCGTATTGAAACGCATCTTATCGTTTGATTGATTACTTGAAAATGTTTGTGGTATAAATGTGATATTGTTGGCATACCGCATGGAGTCTCTTGAATGAGTGTGATCATAGGAAAGTCTTATCTTGCATATTGAATAGGAAAGTAGTTGCGTGGGTCGGAAGTTAGTATAGGGAGTCTAGTAACGCAAGGGGTGGTAATATGGAGACTCAAGTGGATCTCGTAACGCAAGGGGTGGTAATACGATGGTCCGAGTTATTAGGGTTCACCGTAACGCAAAAGGTGGTAATACAGTAACTCTCGAGATGTTGTACTGTAACACAAGGGGTATAAATACAGTCAGTGGAGATTTGTGATAGTGTGTCATATCGGGATTGTTAAAGTTGTTTGTGTCTTATGAACTATTTGGCATAATGCGATGATATTATGACTTGGAATGATCGTATTGAATGATTGACATACCCATAGTTGATTGCCTTTCATCGATTGAGCCATATCCTTTTGTCTTCTTTCTTTTGCACCTATCATCATGTTTGCATATAGAATCGGTAAAGATTTTCCTACTGGGCTAGTTTAGCTCAATCTAATCTTTCTTTTCAGGACAAAATGCTGGACAATAGCTCGCATGCAATGTGTGCTTGAAAATGAAGGACTTTTTGGAAGTTAACCTCATTTAGTTACTTAGGTGTGGGCACGCGCCCCAAAATTTTTGATTTTTGTTATTTTAAAATTGATCGGGTGCGGCCCTCTTTGAAAAGCGCGGCGAAACGCTTACAATTCAGAGTCGCCACTCGGGTTTTAGCGATGAAATACCCAAGGAACCGAACTTGAAGCGTTTTGCTACGTTGTTTGATTTTGAAAAGGCATAGACCGGTTCGTCGTCACCTTCGATATCTGAGGTTCGGGAGCCAGGCTACGAGAGAGGAAGGGTTTTATGGCACCCCTCTCGCCCAATCCGGAGATCGGTCTCTACTCAGTCATTTTGTAAAACTTTTGCATTTTTCTATTACTAATCATTTTTCAGCCAATTAGGGCGGGGGAATAGTTAATGGGGATTAAAACAACGACAAGTTGCAGTTATGTGACAAAAATGCTTATGGAGATGATTTGCTTGCAATAATAAACATAGATTGAGAACAAGCACCGAGAGCATTTTGAAAAGGTTAGGGTACGCTATTCTGAAGGGACGTGAGCAGGTGCCACACCAGTATGCACTGGCCGAGCCACTGCATGCTGATACGACCTGCGCACGCCACCACATAACTGGCGTACTCCACTTATCTGGTCTCACAGTCTTTGTTTGCAACCCTCTGGGCTCTGGAAAGGGACCAGCGCACACCCAGGACAAACCATGCAGTTAATATCAGCATATATATATAAACCATAGATAGCAGGAATGGCTTGAAGCCATGAGAAGAAATAGAATACCCCATAAACAGTGTGGGGACATGAAAAGAGGCCAAGACTAAGCTAAATGCAAGGGCCAGCCACTGGATCCTGGTAACACTGCCGTACGCCAGTATTAAGAGACCATACGCCAATTTTTCCATTTGGTCAGTGCTTGGCTTTACATCATCTGGGTTCTGGAACATGACCAAAGAGATCCTAGAAGCCCTCCAAAGCAAATAAAAGCAAATATTGAATGCTACACCTAAATAGTTCTAGGATACGGAAAGCTATAAAACTGATTATTAGCATGCTAAGGTGATGACAGAAGTATAAGCAAGTAAAATTGGACGATCAATGATCCCCATGCCAGTAATGCACATCCTGCCATGACCGGTGTACGACATGATTGTACTAGCGTGCACCATTGTTTATCTCACACGATTGCCATATTTTACCAGTTTAAGGCCAGGACTAGTATTGATTACTAGCCTGGACCTTACTGGTTCCCCTCAGGGGTCGAAAACAGAAAGCCACACAAAGGTGGTATACCTTTTTGTGTTGAGGTTTGAAGGTGGTTTTGAGCTTTAAGGTTGAAGATGGAGGTTGGATGGTGACTGAATGACAATGGGGTGTATAGGAGTGGACTCCTCTTCTTTCTCTTTCAATGGAGGAGGAGAGATAGAGAGCAAGAGAGGAGAGAAAAGGGGTTGGACTCTTTAATGTGGTTAACCCCTTGCAAATGAATGCAATGGGGGTATTTATAGAGGGTGGAATGACTGAGATGGGGCTGTAACCAGTTGGGTTAGGACTGGTTGGGTTAAGGGAGGGAGCCTCCCATGCATTAAATGCATGGGACAAGGTGATGGATCTTGTAGGAGAGAAAGGGGAACGGCCCTGGACGGTATGATCATCAGGGGGACTGTAGCCCATGTCAGGGTGGTACAAAAGTCTCGTCCATGTGGCTGAATAAAGTTGATTTGACTGGGCTTGACTGGCGTGCGCCATGTTTTGACCTGCGTGCGCCAGTGATAACTGAGTCAACGGTCGATGACCGACACGTGGCAATTCACTAGCGCACGCCAAGAGAACACTGGTGTAAGCAAGTAGGGTTTTGCTGGGGCCATCTGGCTCGAAGGGTTTGAGGATGGAATTCGAAAGGGTTTAAATGAGAAATGTCCAAAGCTCAAAGCTCAAGACCTGCCATCGACCTTGGAATGTTCTCGACCTTTAATCATCATTGGGGCAACAAAAAGACCGTAAGATAGGTTTATCCGGATAGTTCAGAATAGGGTGTCTACAGTAGCCCCCCTTTGACGGCACTTGGAGTACCATGGACCTGGTACAAGTAACGTCAAAGGTTTGCTAGACACCCCTCCTCTAGGCTATCTAGAGCAGGAGATACAGGTTAAAGAAGACATGAATTTTAAAGAACCTGATCGGTTGAGTTCAGCCAAACAGATCATTTGAGAAAAATCGCCGTTGTTGGGGATACTATAGACGGACGGACCGCTGCTTGATCTGTATCGGAAGGGTAGTATAGGCTACCGTAGGAGGCGAACTTCCCTGGGGAATGATCCTCTGCAAAAGCATCGACTCTGCTTGGGGAAAGAAGAGGAAATTGGACGGATGGATCGTCGTTGGTTTGAAATTGGATGGATGGATCGTCGTTGATTTGAAATTGGATGGATGGATCGTCATTGATTGGAAATTGGACGGATGGATCGTCGTTGATTTGAAATTGGATGGATGGATCGTCGTTGATTTGGAAATTGGACGGATGGATCGTCGTTGATTTGAAATTGGACGGATGGATCGTCGTTGATTTGAAATTGGACGGATGGATCGTTGTTGATTGGAAATTGGACGGATGGATCGTCGTTGATTTGAAATTGGACGGTTGGATCATCGTTGATTTGAAATTGGACGGACTCTATTTGGGGAAAGTCCACAGGAACCAATGTGAAACTGAGCCACTTGGGCCCAGATTTTGAAATAAATTCTGACTTTATAAGAGAGTTGGGCCTGAGGCCCAAACACTGGTGGCGTACAGCATCACAAAACTGGCATACGCCAGGAATCTTTGTCAACCTGGCCCAGATCCAGCCCAGACCCGGCCCAGCGCGACCCCCATGTCGTATAAACTTCTGCAGAAACTACGAAAACCGCTCCTAGTCGGGTTTTTTTTTTGAACTCCCAAAACTCCCAAACTCTCTCAACTTCTCAATCTCTCACTCAATCCTTCCTTCTCTACCATTATTTGCTCACATCAGTGCATCCATGGCTGAGTCCAGTGAAGGTGGCGGCAATGGCGGCGGTGGAGAAGAGGAAGGGCAAGCAAGGGTTGAAATCGAGACTCCGGGGCCACAAATCGACGATCAACCAGTGGAGGAGGTTGTTTCGGGTACCGGTGCAGTGGTTTCAGGCAGTGGCAGCGACGACGGTGGCCATGCAATGGAGGTAGGTGGCGGTGATGAGGGGCGTACGCCAGGAGAGATGGGGCGTACGCCAGCTATGGTCGGCACAGGAGGTCCACGGGTTCAACGGTTGGACTTCTGGAGTGGAATAGAAGGCTTGGTAGTCACTGGCTTGGGCCCGGCCCGAGGTGGCGGGATCGGCAGAAGTATTGGTGGCGGTGATGACCGGCCGGAGACACCACGGAGGGACCCGGCAAGGGGTAAGGATCCGATAGTTGAAGAGGGGGTATCCGAGGAGGTGCCTATGGAGGAGGTCGAGTTTAGGCTTACAGTGGGGTCTTCGGCGCACGTTCCTATTACGCGCGGGGACTTTGCTGAGTTTGTGACAGAGGAGGAGCTTGGCCGTTTGCTCCGAGAGAACCCGGGGGTGGTGGCTGCAGTGCTAGCAGCGCAAGAGGATCGACTTCGACAGGTTGATAGAGCTCAGGAGGAGGAGCGCTTGAAGGTGGAGACTGAGAGGGCCAGGGCCAAGGAGGAGTCCTTTGCGCGCGAGACCGAGGTAGCCGAGGAGGCTCAGGGGGAGGTATGGTCCTTTGAGCGTGCAGTGACACTTGCTGAGTCCTTACGACAGGCACCCCGTGCTAGGTTTGTCGTGGACGCGTATGTTTTGCCCAAGCCACACTTGTTCATACCGTCCGGGGTTGAGAGCCTCGCACCTCTGCGGGATAGCTACGACGCAGAGCTCATACTGAGAGACCCACAGAGACACCTATCCGTGGATTGGGCGTAGGTATATGTTTGGACTTCCTTCGACATTCATGCTTTGTCATTGTAACAGAACGTAACTTGAACTAGCGCAGCATAGCTTGCAATGCACGTAGGTCAAAACCTTGAACTGTAGCTCGACTTAGAAAGTAGAATTTGGATAGTATGCCTTGATTTGACTGATAAAATACTTGACATAGCTGAATAGACTTGCAGAGCACCAATAACTTCGACGAAAACTGTTAAGGCCAAGCTTGAATCAATCATAAGCTGCCTTGATTGATAACATAGTCCTTTGAACTTGACTTCGACTAGGCAGACCGTCATGACAAGATAAGTGCCAGGATAACGTGCCCAATAGTTTGAATCGGCCGGTTGATAAACAGAATACCTTTGAAACCGACTGAGAAGTGTACCCTGATGAAAGTAACACCTCGTAGTCTGGGGCTTGATTGAAAGATGTCTTTGATTTGATTCGACTGATAGCAGAATTGGATAAAGCAACACGAGCACCGAGTGGCTTTGATCGACCTCTATAATGCTTGTTTCGATCGTAGAGTTACTTTTGAGACTCTGAATTCGACTGACTATTGGATTTGAATTGCATTTGCTGACGAATCTCTTTTTGTTGTCTGTCTTTGTATGTAGAGAGGAGCAGCCAGCACTCAGGGTCACGGCAGTCCTGCGAGCTCGCTTGAGTTGTACAGAGGGCTGTCGGAGCGAGTCAGGGCTTTGGTAGACGCTGCAGGGTTCCGGCCGTTCATCCTCACGTTAACGGCAGTGAAGAGTGACCATGCTCTACTTACTGCACTGGCTGAGAGGTGGTGGGATTCCTCGAATACCTTCCACTTTCCGATCGGGGAGATGACAGTGACTCCGTCAGACTTTGCAGCTCTCACTGGCTTGAGGGTAGGAGGAGAGCCTATCTTGTTTGACTTAGATTCACAGAGATACTGGGGCACTGGAGTGGTTCTTAGGGCAGGCACCGGTAGGCGAAGCGGAGACCATCCATTATGACCAGTTCAAGCGGTATTTGTAGGGGAGGGCACCAGACTCAGAGCAGGAGGTAGAGCAGATGGCGATGGCCTATTTGTTGTACTTGTTCGGGGCTACATTGTACCCGAGCAAACAAGCTACAGTGCACCTGTCTTACTTGCCGGCCCTTCGCGACTTACGCACAGCTTCGTGCTTTGACTGGGGAAGAGCAGCTCTGGGAACGTGCTATGGTTTTATGGGGGAATTCTCACGGGGGAAGAAGGTGACTGCCGGTTACTAGAGAGTGTGGGAGGTAAGAAACGACGCTTGTAATTCGTTTCCTATTTTCCTTTCTTGCACTTGTCTTTGCCTTGCATATGAACTGTATCTTGATGCTTTGATTGTCTGAACATTTGCAGCTGTGGGCTTACGAAGTGCTGAAGATGTACCCACCGGAGAATAAGTGTCCAAACTTGAGAATGCTCCCACGTGCTATGATCTGGGGGCCTTTGTACAGTGGTAAGAAGAAATCGAGAGGGAGCCTCCTAGCCTTCAGGTCATACCTTGACAAGCTGTCAGGTACTCAGGTAAGCAACACGTCAACTTGACCATTCTACCCTTAGAATTGCTTTAATGCTGTCGCTGATGCCCATCTGACTCTGAATCTTTGCACTTGTCTCGCAGGTGGAGTGGGACCCATGGAGTAATGCAGAGCCTGAGCCTGAGTACTTGGCGAGGAGCAGAGTGGTGACAGCGAGTCGGGTGCTATTGGAGTCTGCCTTTGGGTGGCGGTGGTACTTAGGTGACCGGGTGACACGACAGTCACTGGGCTTTCTTGAGTACCAGGTTCCTGGGCCACTTCCACCTCACGCTTCACATACGGACAAGTACACTCTGGCTGAGCTGCGACGCTTCACTGTTCCAGCTGGTCTTGCTGCTTTTTTAAGGCCTGAGCGTGACTATGCTGTTTATCGGAGACAACGCCTGGCGAGGCCACTTGGGGTTTTGGAGCACATTGCCGTGCAGGGCGAGGTGCTGGAGGCCGGCGAGGAGAGGCGGAGCCAGGGGAGTAGGGCAACTCGAGAGAGAGAGAGGAGCGACTACGCCACAACGATTGGGCTACCTCGGCTTTCTTGGACCCTAGCAGTGTGGGACGCGTAGGGAGAGGAGGCCATAGTTCAGTTTGAGCCTGTCAGGACAGAGCCAGCAGAGGTCACATGACCGGTACAATACTCTTCATCCCTTGTACTTTCCTTACTTCACTTTTGGCATATATATCTGGCTTGTGCTCTAATTTTGCCAAAATTGTAACACAGGCCCTGATGGAGTGGGTGCGAGAGGCGGTGCGCTTGATGAAGGCCATGGAGAAAGAGTTTCACAAGATAGCCAGCGGCGCCTCTTTGCAGTTACACTACCCACCGTCAGCTCCAGCTCCTGCTGTGCAGCCTCAGGTATAATTTCCCATTCTGCTCTTACATAATCGCTTTCAAAATTTCCCGCACTTAGCATTTCAACATATACAACATGCACAACGTATGCTAAATGATTTGAATGATCATGCAAGGACGCATTAGGGCGGCTCCTAGGAGGAAGAGCGTGCAGCGTCTTCCACAAAAGAAGATAGCACTGAGCTCCTCTCGGCTAGCGGCAAGCGTACAGAGGGGAGTGCAGATCACTCCAGCTAGCAAGGAGCTCCAGTTCCGCCGAGAACTGAGGAAAAGGCCTGCGGAGAAGAGGCTTGCCGAGGGACCTTCACAAAAGAGGAGAAGAGAGGAGGAGGAAGCAGAAGAAGAGCAAACATCCCTCAGTAGTGGCTCTGACTCCGCAGATGATCCTAGGTTCCGGATGGACCCGCGAGAGATGGTGGAGAGCGAGGAGGACGACGACGACGAGGACCTTTTTGATGATTGAGGGCTATCACCGAGCCTCGACTTATTTTGCTGTCCTTTTGACATTTTGAGATAGATACTTGACTTTTGGTATAGGGCCTGTGTGCCTTTTGACTTTTGGGTGAGTGTGCCTTGGTACTTCTTAGTTCTGCTTGGGCCGTTGTGCCGCTTTGATACATTTCTGCCTTTGCTTTCTGAATATAGTAGTATATAATTTCTGCATTTTCTGTTTATCGATTCCCCTTGCTTTGATGAGATTTGGTAAAGGAAAAGAACAAACCATCCACTAATATCTAACATGCATTAATGAATGTTCTGAATCGACAAAAGACATTTGCATATGTACACAATTGACTTAACTCGAAGAAAGAGGGACCAGAGAAATCCTAGGATACGACATATATCCTAGACACGCGAAGGATACGGGAAATTTGGGCGTTAGTAGGCCAAAATCCAACATTCTCCTAAGCGAAGGAAATTGACCCTTTGAAAAGACAACATAGGTGTATAACGACTTGTATGAACTACCAAAACAGGTAAAATCATCCCGGTATGAAGAAAATACCGAAGAAAAGCTAAAAATGTCACAAAAACCGACATAAGACGCAAAAGATGACTTGATATGGTCCCGAACTGAAACCGACACCCCCGCATAGTCACATAAGTCCTATGTAACATGTACGGCATGATAAGACTTGGCGAAAGCCCCTGAAACGACATTTGAGCTCCCGTATCCTTGATTTGAGCTTGAAATGGGCCGCCGAGGGTCCGAAATCTTCATCGGGCGTGGCTTTTGAAATCCAACGCCTTGCTACAGTCCTAAATGTCATTCATGACCTGTAGGAATCATTAATTGGCCAAAGCGAGCCCCAGAACTGAAAACGACCATGCGGAAGCAGTAGCTGCTGCTGACTGGTTTCTGGTGAACTTTACTGGCGTACGCCATGAATTTGGCCCCGTACGCCAGTAAGTGGGGGACACGTATACACCAGTTAGAAATTGGCGTACGCCAGGTTTCTGGGAGCCAGACCCACTTGACTGACTGACTGTCCTTTTTCAGGAGCTTCTTGTTTTTATCTTCACACGGTTTGAACACGGTTTCTGAGCTCCCAAAAGGCAGAGTCCTTTGCTGTGGTGTAGTTTGGAGGCTAGTATGTTGTCCAAATGAATCATATGAAATGGGAAAGAATGGCCAAGGCCTATAAAGCTGGGATGCATGCATTGTGGCTTTCACGGCTCCATTGCTTCCCATTTTCTTCAGCATATTCTGGTATTTTCCCATGGATAACCCCCTCCCAACTTTACTTAGGCCCTGGTTGGTGCAATTTCTGAGCGTTGACTGGCTCAATTTCCAATATCACGGCCTTGCTTCGTTCCGTTTTCTTCGACACGTGCCGCTCCGCCCAGCGCTTCTAAGGGCTGCTCTCCGGTTCTGGGACCCTAACGTCCATGTCTTTCGTTTTGGTGACGATGAGATATGCCTGACCGTTGAGGAATTCCAAGCATACCTCCGAACCTACTCGTCCCCTACACTTGTTGTTCCACCTTATCAAGTGAGCATGTCCAAACTGCTAGCCAGCTTGCTCAACATCTCCCGGGGTTTGGCGAACACTATCCTTAAGGGTGGCCAAATGAACATCATGCGGTTGATTGAGATGTACAGTCCAGACGGCGATTTGGATAGCGACGAAGCTCAAGCGCGTCATCGCTTTGCCTTAGTAATCTGCCTGCTTGCTGCCTACCTACTCATTCCTGCCCACGGGCAAGTCAGCCCCTTGCTTGTGAGTGTTGCTGCCCAGATGGAGGCACGAAGGAACGTGATCCCTTTGGTCTTGGCTGAGACACTCTTGGGTTTGGATCTGGTATACACGGGCCAGTCAGCTGTCTTCAGCGGGAGCCCGCTTTTATTTCAGGTAAACTCACTCAGCTCACATTTTTTTGGCTTTTCACACATTCTCATTTTACCTCGACGCTCAGCTTAGGCTGCTCCCTAGCTCCTTACTTGTCTTTTCACTCAGGCTTTATCTGACTTCTTACTTGTCTTTTCGCTCATGCAGCTGTGGTTGTCAGACAAACTGAATCTACTGCACCCACCGGTGGCGGGTTGGAATCTTTTTCCAAAGAGGATTCATTAAAGGGAGATGCGGTACCCCGACATGGATATAGAAGGTTGGTACGAATTCATGCAGCAGATACAGCCTGACGAGATCGTCTGGAGGTGCTCCTGGCTGGACCTCCCGGATATGGCTATTCACTCCGATGGATTCAATAGGATGGTGATTGCAGGACTGTCAAGCTTTACTTTCTATATTCCCGGCCGTATCCATCGCCAACTGAGCGCTTCTCAGGAGAATCACCGCATCAGTATTCGGGACTTTCGTGTCCCGAATTTCAATGCCCAAACACTCAACGGTTACCAAAGGCGCTGGGGCCTTAGAGCCCTTCAGGCTGAGATGCCAGATTTTGCCACAAGCCTAAGGAATCGCTACAGAGAGTGGTTGAGGGCGGATGTAAACGCAAGGGAAAACATTAACTGACTTCGGGTGTAACGCCCCTCAATTTTGGTCAATAAAAATTTTCGTTCAATATTTGAATTTTATTTAAATTACTTATTTTCTCTTGAGTGGCTATTTGATTTCTTGTTTTCGTCATAGTTAGACTTTTTGGTGTAACAACTCCGATTTTTCATTCAATAAAAATCTCGTCGTTATTCGAAATTTCTTAATTTCTCGATGATTTTCTTATTTGATTCCTAGTAGTTCGTATTCAAGCAATTGAACACCGTATCACCGTATTCCTCGACTAGAAACCCTAATTGCACTTTAGCCCCTCAAGGATCGTTTCTTGAACCTTTTGAACCCTAGACTAGAAATTGTTTAATTGTTTTCTTTTATTGTTTTAGTTTTATTCTTTATCCATTGGACGATAAATGTTAGGGGAACTATTATCCATTGGATAATAGAAACCCAATTCTTTATATTAAAAGGATTTTGAAAGATTTAAACCAAGTACTATAATCTTTTGGAAGTAGACTTTTATAATTACTTTAAAAGTACTTTTCAATTAATTTACTCATAAAAGTACCCTAGTAACTATGGACCATTGGACAATAACCGTTAGGGTAATCTTTACCCATTGGACAAAAGCCTTTTCTTTATTTTATTTGGTAAGTACATATATATATATATATATATATATATATATATATATATATATATATATCACATGTGTATTTTCAAAAAAGGACATGTAGTCTTTTTCAAAAACTTAGTTTAGTATTTAAAAGTACTCGTACCTTATTATCCTTTGGATAATAACCGTTAGGGATTTTATTATCCATTGGGTAATAGGTTCATCTTCCAACTAAGTACTTATCCCATTAAAATAATATTTTGTTAAGATTCCCGGGAGTACAAAAGTACATTATTATATTAATTAAAGTACTTGTACCTTTTAATTGTTTATTGGGAGAATCTTGACCCTTTTAGCCCTAGTATATATTTGTACATATGTATATATGTATATAAGTACTTGGATGATGTAATTTGCCTTAGTACACTTGTACCCATTTATTTGTTTATTAAGAAAATCTTAGCCTTTTAAACTCCTTTGATCTTTAGTACAAAAAGTACCTATAGTTTATTTGTATTCTTGCATGTTAGTACATACATATATATATATATATATATACATAGCTAGTACAAGAGAGGAGAGAGAGAGCCGTGAGAGTGAGAGAGAGGAGAGAGCCGTGAGAGAGAGAGAGAGGAGAGAGGCCGAGAGAGAGAGAAAGAGGGAGAGGGAGAGAGAGAGAAGGAAAGAGGAAGGAAGAAGAAGAAAGATTTGATGTGTACTTTGACATTAGTCTTCCAAAGTACTTCAAATCTTTGGTGATCTCTTTTCCTAGCCAAATCTTAACCCACTTGTCCTCCTTTGTACATCTTTCAATTGTTTAACCAAAGAATCTTGTACCAATGTCTCCTCCTTTCCAACAAATCTTCCATAGTCCAATCCAAGGACTAAACTAGCCTTGTAAGCTACCACATTAGACCCAAGTCTATTTTTGCCTAATGACAACCTATGATGGGCCATAACCCTAGCCTTTATTAGCCTAAGATTTGACTACAAGCCAGACCTAGGTTTTCATTACCTAGATTCACCTAAAAACCCTAATGATCTTATTTGATTTCATAGCCTTACACCTAAGATTTTGCCTAAGATATGTTTGGACAAAGCATGGCATGACATGTGATGTGGTTTGACAACTTAATGGAACAAATCCATGGAGGATTTGGAGAGAGAGAGGGCCGGCCTTAGAGAGAGAGGGAGAGCCCAAGTTTTGCCTATAAATAGCACCCCATACTTCTCATTCAACTCACACCTTCACCTAGCAACTTCTCTCTCTAGAAATTCCAAAAGATCTTGCTTTCAAAGTTCTAGTTTTCTTATGTTCTTGAGTGTTCTTGAGAGAAACCACCAAACCACCTCCCAAAACAACCGTTAGATCTTTTAAAGTAGCTTAGTTAGTTAGAAAGTTGTTTCTAGGAAAAGAAAGTACAACTCTTTTCCTTTCGAAGCAAAACCGACGCCGTTACGCCGCCGAAATCCAAAACCGACGACCAAATCTTCTTAGCCGACTACTACCGCCAAGAAGCACGGTAGGATATCCTTATCTTCCATCCCAAGTAGTTATCTTTACCTATTTTCCCAAATATAGTCTTGTACCCAATTATAAGTTCGTTAGGAAGAAACTTTAATCATGCCATTTAAAGTAGATAATGTTATCTTTTGTTGAAAGTACATGAAATGCATGATGTTTGTTATTAAGTGATTCAAGCATGTCAAGTAGTTTTAAAATGGATGATCTTGTTAGATTGAATAGTATAATGAATGATATCGTATGTGAAAGGTCTCACCGCGGAGTCTATGCATGAGAAACGAGACACGAAAATCAAGAAAGTAGAAACATGACACCTAGGGTGTGGATAATGATGAGTTGTGTTTTGAAACCACAATGTGGCCGGACTTGGTAGCCCATTGTGTGTATGGAAACCCCCGATGCGGCCGGACGTGGTAGCCCATCGTGTGGATTGTGAAAACCGCAACGTGGCCGGACTTGGTAGCCCGTTGTGTGTATGAAAACTCGTAATGTGGCCGGACTTGGTAGCCCATTGCATGGATTGTGAAAACCACAATGTGGCCGGACTTGGTAGCCCATTGTGAAGATTGCCAATGCGGCCGGACGTGGTAGCCTCATTGGTAATATGGCTTGGTTATCCGAGGAGAGGAGCCAATGCAAGTTTTGTGTGCCAACGGGAACCTGGGACGGCGGAACCATTGTGAGGATACTCGGGAGTCCGGAACGGCGGAACCGAGGTTGGGTGTGTAGCTTGGTTATCCGCGGTACGGAGCCAATGCAAATTGTGTGAGTTAAACAAATGGTTTTTGAAAAGATGAATTGGTATGTGAAAATGTTGACACGGTCTACGATGAGTTGCGTAGGAGAAACTCGGAGAATCAAGGTGAGATTGCCTACGTATCCCTTTTCAAGGAATCAGGTCAGAACGTAGTTCAGGCAAAGGTTCACTCGTGTATTTTACCTCTCCTTTTTACGCTCTAACTTTTGCCTAGAACCGCCTTTTCAGGTTTTCGGCCTAGCGAGCTTTTGACTTCCGCCTATTTATTTTTGCCTAGAACCGCCTTCTTAGGTTTTCGGTCTAGCAGGCTGCTCTAACTTTTGCTTGGAATCGCCCACCCTTGTGGTTTTCGACCCAACAAGCATCTCTCAGGGATAGTAACGCTTGAGTTGATCCAGGTTGACCAGGGTGTTGAATTAGTTACCGTCGAGGTCGATGAGCTTAGCAGCACCCCCGGATAGGATGGTCTTGATGATGTAAGGCCCGGATCGCTTCGGCCTGAACTTCCCACGGGGATCAAACACTGGGGCGCGGATTTCCTTTGTGACCATGTCTCCTTCGACCAAACCCCTGGATTTCACCTTTTTGTTGAACGCGCGAGCAATTCGACGCTGATACCCTTGAACATGATACAAGGCTCGGAGCCTTCTTTCATCAAACAACATCAGTTCGACAAACCTCCCGCTTAACCATTTAGATTCCTCGAGACCACTTTCAACCATGATTCTCAGTGACGGGAACTCAAGCTCGATAGGAAGCACTGCCTCCATCCCATAGACCAAGGAGAAAGGAGTCGCACCAGTTGAAGTGCGGATAGATGTTTGATACCCCCAAAGGGCAAGAGGCAGCTGCTCATGCCAATCCCTTGCGGACTCGGCAGTTTTCTTGATGATCATAACATTCTTGTTTGCGGCCTCGACCGCTCCATTTGTTTGTGGGCGATAGGTCGTCGAATGATGGATCTCGATGCCGAATTCCACAAAGAGCTCCAGAACCCTTCCTTTGAAATGACTTCCGTTATCCGACACAAATGCCTGAGGAACTCCGTACCGATAGATGATGTTCTTTCGAATGAATTGAGCAACCTGAACTGTTGTCAGGGTCTTGTAGGATTCAGCCTCGACCCATTTGGTGAAGTAGTCTATCGCCACCAGTATGAACTTATGGCCGTTTGAAGTAGACGGCCTGATCATTCCAATAACATCGATGCCCCAGACAGAGAAAGGCCACGATGAAGTCATGCCATACAATTTAGACGGAGGGACATGCTGCAGGTTTGCGTGGATTTGACATTTGTAACAGCGCCGTACGTAGTCGATGCATTGCGATTCCATCGTAGACCAGTAATAACCTTGCCTAAGGATCTTCCTAGCAAGCATGACGCCGCTCATATGAGGCCCGCAGACTCCCTCGTGAACCTCTTCCATTATCCTTGTTGCTTCGACACCGTTGACACAGAGCTTGTGCATCCCACAGTGAGACCTCCGATACAATTTCCCTCCACAGATGATGTACTGAGAAGCTAACCTTTGTAAAGCAATCCGATCTTTCTTCGTGGCCCCGGCAGGAAATTCCCCGTGCTCCACAAAGTTCCAAATGTCATGGTACCAGGGTAGGCCATCATCGACATCATCAATGGCGTTGACATACTTATAAGCAGGCAAATCCCTCTGCTCGATCACAATCGGCCGCAGCTTAACGCCTATTGGAAGTTTGATCATTGAAGCCAAGGTCGCCAAAGCATTGGCGAACTGGTTCTTCAAGTGTGGGATATGGGTGAAAGTCACCTTATTGAAGCGAGGAATCAGTTCTTCCAAATCTTGGTGATAAGGCTTCAACTTTTCCTCACGAACCTTCCAATCTCCATTGGCTTGGGAGACCACCAAGTTTGAATCCCCAATTACTTCGAGCTTCTCGACCCCTAAAGCCATAACAACTTCCATTCCGACAATGCAGGCCTCGTATTCAGCTTGATTATTGGTAACATCGAAATTCAGCTTGAAAGCGAGCGGAATGTGAGCGCCGGGGGGCGTGATCAACAACACTCTGATCCCGAACCCCTTTTGGTTAGCAGCTCCATCAAAATAGAGTGTCCATACTTCCTCGACCTTTGTCAGCACCTCCTCGTTAGGGAAAGTGAAATCCATGTCTTCTGGGCCGTCGATCGGGTGATCGGCCAAAAATTCGGCCACGGCACGCCCCTTTACAGATTTTCTCATGACGTGTTGGAGTTCAAACTCAGCCAGCAGAAGCAACCAACGCGCTAGCTTATGGGTGAGCGCGGGCTTCTCTAACAAATACTTGATAGGATCCATCCGAGAAATCAGTCTCACCGAATAGGCTAGCATGTAGTGTCTAAGCTTTTTGGTAGCCCAAACCAGTGCTCAACACGTTTTCTCCAGAGGGGTATAGCGCTCCTCAGACCCCACCATTTTCTTGCTCAGATAGTAAACAGCTTTCTTGACCCCATTGCTCCCTTCCTGCGCTAGTAGACATCCCATGGCTGTTGGAGAGACCGACAGATAAAGAATCAATGGTCAGCTTGGCGCAAGCGGAATTAGTACTGGCGGGCTCTGCAAATACCTCTGAATAGATTCGAAGGCGACCTGGCATTTCTCTGTCCATTCGAACGGGAGCCCTTTTTTGAGCAAACGGAATAACGGCTCGCAGGTTAGAGTTAGCTTGAAGATGAATCTACTGATAAACTGGACCTTCCTTAGAAAGCTTCGTACGCCTTTCTCGGACTTTGGTGGCTCCATTTCGAGAATCGCCTTGATTTTGGAAGGATCCACTTCGATTCCCCTTGCGGTGATCAGAAATCCTAACATCTTGCCTGCTGTGACTCCAAATGTGCACTTTTGCGAGTTTAATCGTACGTTGTACCTGCGAAGCCTTTCAAGAAACTGCTTGAGTGAAGGAAGATAGTCCTTTTCCTCCTTTGCCTTCACAATCATGTCGTCGACGTAGATCTCAACTGTCTTGTGGATAAAGTCATGAAACAAGGTCGTTTGGGCCCTTTGGATAGTACAACCGGCGTTCTTCAGCCCAAATGGCATCTTCACATAGCAATAAGTGCCCCACTCTGTGACAAACATCGTTTTCTCTTGGTCCTCGGGCGCCACAGAGATCTGGTTGTACCCTGAGAATCCGTCGACAAAAGAGAGCAAGGCATGCCCCATTGTGTTGTCCACAAGCACGTCAATGTGTGGCAAGGGAAAATTGTCTTTGGGGCTTGCCTTGTTTAAGTCCCTGAAGTCGACGCAGACTCGGATTCTCCCATCCTTCTTGGGGATAGGCACGATGTTGGCGACCCATTTGGGGTACTCTGCGACCCTTATGAATCCTGCGTCAATCTGCTTGGTAACTTCCTCTTTGATTTTCTGAACCCAATCCGGCCTCATCCTGCGGAGCTTCTGTTTGACAGAGACAACCCCGGGCTCTAACGGGATTCGATGCTGTACTATTTCAGGATCGATGCCGGGCATATCCTTGTGGGACCATGCGAAAACCTCGGAGAATTCTTTGAGAAGCTCAATTGTTCCAGCGTGATTTTCCGGGGACAGATTTGCACCAATTTGCATCATGCGGGGGTCATCATCGTCTTTCAAGTTTATAAAAATTACTTCTTCTTTTAGAGGCTGAGCACGTCTTTCGTCTTCCTTTTCGATGAAGGAACGCAACTCAGCCGGGATGTTCCCGTCGAAGCTTGTTCCTTCATCGTCAGGGTCGACACAGTTTATATAGAAGCTAGCAAAGTAGTCAGAAGCAGGATCATGCATTTCATAAAGCCCAGCAGGGTTGCCAAGTTGTAACAACTCCCATTTTTCATTCAATAAAAATCTCGTTGTTATTCGAAATTTCTTAATTTCTCTTGATTGCTCGATGGTTTTCTTATTAATTTCTAGCGGTTTGTCTTCAAGCAATTGAACGCCTTATCGACTAGAAACCCTAAATTGTCATGCCTAGTCTATTTTCAACCAACTAGTTGGTATAACCAAACTAGTTAACCATTTAGTTACCTTTTCAACCATTAACCATTGGACAGTAATTGTTAGGGTAATCTTTATCCATTGGACAATAGCTTCTCCATTATTTTATCTTGACAAGTACATGTATATATACATATGTGTATTTGCCACATGCAAAAGGACATGTAGTCTTTTCTAAGAGCTTAGTTTATTATATAAGTACCTTGTCCTTTATTATCCCTTGGTTATTAATCATTAGGAGATTTATTACCCATTGGTCAATAGGTTAGTTTTGCCAACTAAGTACTAGGCCTATTAAACTAATCTTTTATTAAGATTCCCTAGAGTACAAAGTACACTATTATATAAATTAAGTACTAGTACCTTTTGTATTAGTATAAAAGGAGAATCTTGACTTTCAAACCCCTTAGATCTTAGTACCATGTACTTATATATATAATATACTTAGTCTTTCTTTTATATGTATGTGTGTATATATATATATATATATATATATATATATATATATATTAGTAAGGGTGTACTAATAAGGAAAAGGGAGAGAGAGAGAGAGGAGAGGAGAGAGGGTAGGGGAAAGGAAGAAGGAGGAGGATGGGACTTGTACCTTGTTATTCTTTCATCTTTTCAACTTTTGGGATGAATATCTTCCAAATCCATCACCTTTTGTCCTTGAATTGTTATCTAAACACCAAATCTTGTACAACTCTACCTCCATATCTTCCATAGTCCCCTCCAAAGTACTAAACCTAGCCATGCAAGCCTAAAACTAGGTGGTTAGTGTGCAAGCAAGCCTTAACTTCACCCATCAACCTATCAATCAACCATGACAAGTGAAAGAAAAGTGAGATATATATATATATATATATATATATATATATATAGAGAGAGAGAGAGAGAGAGAGGAGGAGGAGGAGTCTTGGCCTATAAATAGAAGCCATTCCAAGCTTCAAACTCACACCTTCAAGCTTTGCTCTTCCTTCTCTCTAGAAATTCTAAGTGTTCTTAGTTCTAAGGTTCTTGATTTCTTGTGTTTCTTGAGAGGTCTTAAGAGAAACCACCAAACCACTTCCAAAACCACCTTTAGATCTCTAAAGTAGCTTAGCTTAGTTAGTAAGTTGTTTCTAAGAAAGAGAAAAGTTCATCTCTCTTCCTTTTGAAGCAATTCGGAGCCGTTACGCCGCCGAATCACAAAACCGAGGACCAATTCACCGTAGCCGACCACAGCCATGAGGCGTTAATCACCCAATGACCTAACCTTGGAAACTACTCACACATATCTATTGAGATAAGAGCAAGCAAAAATCTACTTAGCATAATTGAAATAACAACGCTAGAAGAAAATTGGATTAAACGATAGATCGAAAGATTTACTACAACTTTAATGAAGATGACAATATCAAAAACTAATTAATGAAGACAGAAAATAAAGATTCAAAGCTGGAAATTGAAAAACAACCAAGAGCAACTCAAATCTAGATCTAGATCTCCAAATGATGTAATCAAAATCTATTCTACTTGGTAGTACGCGCCCAGCATATTCTTCAGGAGATGCTTCAAAATTACCCTCAGAGGCTCTCGGTACCGATCGCGAAGGCCATAAGTTGCTGAGATAAGACCTCGGTACCGATAGGCAAAAATAAGTGGTATCAATATCGAAGGCATTAGGGGCTATCGCTTTGAAGGGTGTTCGGTACCGATACCAAGTATTAAATGGTACCGATACCGAAGAGCTTAAATCCAGCCCTTGGTCTCTTGCTCTGCCTTGCCAGCTTGAGAGCTGTCGGGTCACCTTCGGGTCTTGATACGTCTTGGATACGCTTTAAGCCTTAATCACCTTACTATTAAGTAATTTTCCTGCAAAACAGGGTTGACAAGTCCTACGCACAAAAGTAATTAAAAACGACTAAGTTAACAAAAAGATTGAACTAAAACTAGATAACTAGCGCACCCATAATTGTATTATCGGGTGCTAATCACACCCCCCAACTTGAGGTTTTCTAGTCCCTAGCAAATAAACTACAGGAAATTTGAAAACTAACAGCCTTGCAATCCATTCCGCTATCATAACTTAGAACATGCTCAATATTGTAAACTAACAAGAGTTTAAACACTCCCGCTTTTATTTCATTTCTACCATTCACGATTTCAGCATCCAATTAAATAGGCTAAGTGATAAGCAAGTCTAAGAGCAAGCTAAAAATAGTTGTGTCCTCGAACAAGGGGAGGATACGGGACACAAACTTGTGAATTCAGACTAAACCATATCCCACGAAGAAGTGCTTTATAAACAGGCAACAACAAAAAAGAAATACTATGCCTCAACAACTAAAGCACCTTATTCAACAGATTTTAACAACTATCAGATGACTTTGGATAATCGAAAGGAAAGCATGCCATGCAACTAATTATGCAAATATCAAATATCCAATCACAAAGGATCCATGCGCGCATAAGATCAACTAAGGACTTTTTTAGCTTTTAACGACCTTGGTTACAAAGAACAGGTTAGCAAAAAAAAAAGGGCGACGGTCTATTTCTAGCTTGGTTAACTACCCACATGACCATCGCCAACACAGAATAAACCAAGTCAAAGGCCAAACTGGCCAAACCAATAAACCAAATACTAATAATGTGCATTACTAAACTACGAACTGAAATGCAACAAAATAAAAGGATAGAATAGTTGGCATGTCAACCAACCTAGACCCCGACCAAGTAAGGGGATTTCTAGAGCCACTGACTCTTTAACTCCTCACATCATCGTACCACCACCTTATCAAGATTCCAAATCATCCTTCCACTTCATCATCATCCACTACTTCTTCTTCTCCAAAATCATCACTCACTTCGGTCTCAATTTCAGGTTCCGGTACATATTTCTCTCCATGTTGACGCTCAAGAATGGTTGTTTGCCATGCCACTTCCTTCTTGAGTTGAGCTTGCTCCCTCATAATTCTTCTTCTTTCAACTTTTTCTTTCCTCAAACTCTTGATGATCGAGATGTTCTGACAACAGAGTAACTTGATCCATGTGTTTTGCTTTGATTTCTTGGAAGGCAAGGTGGTCAAATAATCCCCCTTTTGGACTTGTATCCTTAGCAGCATGAGTTTAGGACAGACTTTTTTCATCAAATGAATCATCAAATGGTCCAGGCGAAAGCTCCCCCAACTTCTCATAAGCCCACCCCCTAACTCCCTTTTCTCTGCACAAACTGGTGATCATACAAGGAAAAGGCATGCTGGCAGTAATCAACGTGTTAGCCCTGAAATCTCGCAACTGAATGAAGATGAACATCGTCCCATCTACTACCAAATCATTTGTAGTGAATGCATACAGAATTTCTCCACTTTTCCTAGTTGGTTTGTGCTCTGTGCCTCGAGGGTATAAATTGCAATGAATTACTTTGTTCAGAAATCTAAAACTTGCTTTAAAGTTTCCAGGCACATGGGGTATTGAAGCCACTGCAGGGTCGCTATACAAAATACTATTCACCACTTGCATATCTCTAGGATAATTCACCAAATCAGGAGGGGGGCGTTGAATTTTCAAATACCGAGCAATGTCATCGGGGGTAATCTCAACATCATTACCACCTACTTGAGACGTAATTCTAACAGCCGGGTCACTTTGCCAATTGCCCTCAGGAATTTGTATGTACTAATAAAATTCTATGACAGCATTCTTATTATAACCAAGTAATGGCTCAGTCCAGAATTGCAAACATTTGCGCATAATGTATCGGAGACCCGTGTGATCAGGCTTGAATTTCCCAGCATCAACTTGATGCTCGTTTTTGAACTTCCGGCCAGCAAAACTGCCTTCCCAAGTCTTCCTTTTGTCTGCTGCAATCTCAGCCGGGGTACGCCTTCGTTTCCTACTCCGAGACCCCGAAGCCTCCTCCGGCTGACTTTCCTCCTCCTCCGGCACAAAATCATCATCTTCTTCAATCTCTGGTTGAGAAGGAGGAGCACGGTGCGCTGTTTGTTTTATCCTCGACATTGTGAAAGGATTTTGGGTTTATATTTTTGGGTATTTTCGGATGTAAGAGGGGTTTTTCTAGGGTTTTTGAATTTTTTGATGGAAATGGGGAATGTTGGGTAAAATGTGGTGGGGTAAGGATATATGAGTGAAAGATAGGAAGGAAGTAGAGATTTAAGTGGGAAAAATAAGAAAATTTTGGATTTAAAAGAGGAGAAATAGATTTACCTTTTTTTGGCTTGAAAATCACAAAATTGGTGGATGAATCTTGAGTTTTGCTGAAGGGAATAGAAGATTTGGGTGTTTTATGGAGGAATATGGAGGATTTGCTGGAGGTCTTGGAAATTTGGGCTAGGGTTTTGAGAGAGAACAATGGAGATTTTGAGAGAGGCAGTCGGCTGTTGAAGAGGAAGAGGGAAGTTTGGTTCTGCATTGGACTCGACTGAACTGCTTCTGTTTTGAATTGTAGAGGCTCGGTATCAATACCACTTATTACTCTCAATCGGTACCGAGCTGCTTAGACGGATTCCCCCAGTTGGGTCGGTACCGATAGCAAAAACTTTCCTCTACCGATACCGAACTACTTAGCATACCCCAAGGTTAGCCATCTCGTTACCGGTACCAAAAGAACTTGTCTATCGATACCGATGCTGATAGATCAAATTTCTTGCACTTTTTCAATTCGAACCCCAGAACTTCCAATAATTCATTTAGCACTCCAAAAACACCTTTTCATCAATGAACACTCATCCCCAACATCCCTCCAAACAACCGATTGCCTAGGTTAAACAAAGAACGAAGAAATAACAGGATGCAAAGAATGCCTCGTATCCTTTCCTAAGTGCGCCTTGGATTCCAAAATGTTTGAAAATCGACATTAAACACAATTAGAGATGGACATGCGATTATTCACCTAACTACAAGCATTTTTATTGGAAGATGGGGATATGGGCCAAAACTTGCTCAAAAACTTAACTCAACACCTAACCCGTTCAATTTTCAACTAAACATGCAAATTGAGAAGCACAAAAATTCTTAGGATTGCTACGAACTCTTGCCAACTAACAATTATTGAGCATACAACAGTCATGAAAAAGAACAAAAACCATGATAAAAGGAAGGATTGCAAGTAAAACATTTTATTTATTTTTGAAAATTTTCATTTTCTCATTTTTTTGGATTTTCAATTTTCAAATGTTTTTGAAATTTTCAAATTTTTGTAAAATCAAACAAATAGCACATAAGCTAACCTCTCCCCCCAAGTTAAAGCGATGCTATGCCCTCATAGCATTAAGAACAAGAGTGAATAGAGGAAGAGTACGCGAATGTACCGTCCAAGGGGAATGTCAACCCCTAAATACCTCGACCAAGTTGGAAGATTTCATGTCAATGTTTTGCTCCAACCAGATTAGATGCTTCCAGGGTTTACTCCTTCGGTTCTACCAACTCGGAACCATAACTAGTCACACTGGGTCATATCCAAAGCTTTATCGGACTAACAACCGCGGCGCTTAGCCGTACCCATGCTTAGGGCTCCTGAACGCCTCACTCACTCCGGCTTTAGACCCAAACTACCAAGGCTGGTGTGGTAGCAAATAAACCATGCAGAAGACTTAAGAGGACGACTTTCCACAAAACAAATGACATTAGAACCACCGGCCCGTGTTATCCGGCTTCCAAACAAAACAAAAAGTGAAAAGACAAAAGGTAAAGAAAACACGAAGAAAAACACACAAAACAATTAAACACGAAATGCAAAACAGAATGAAATGCAATGCACCACCCAATCATCATGCGATATCACGAGTCATACTTTTCTTCCCATCCCTTACCGGTGGGGTAAGAAATAGGTGGCTATACTAGACCGTCGAAAATTTGTTATGCTAACGCCCGTAATTAAATTTATCGCTTGACCTCGCCAAACAACTAAGTTCAGCGTCCCCTAGGATCAAAACAAAGTAAGATGCAATACAACCTAGCTTGCACTACAGGCAATATCAAACCTCACCTATAGACCTAAGTTGCCTCCGATTAGGGGCAATCGCGGAGAGCATGGATCATTAACGATAAACTATTACCAAGAAGAACTAATGAAAGCTCTTTTTACACTATCACATTGGTGAAATTTTTTGCACGTGAGTTGTCTCCAAGACTTTATTCAAAACAAATAAAAACATAACATGACAAAACAAAATATGCATACTAAACAAAATATGGCAAAACAAGAAGGAAAAACAAATATGTACAATATATACAATTTAATATCAGAACTCGGAGCATCAAAGTCATAGCTAGACTCTGCCAAACAATGAAGTCCAGCGTCCTCTAAGATCGTAACCAGGCAAGCAACAAGATAGAGCCAAGTGCGTTAGCACGGGAATATCAAAGCCTAACCTATGGATCTATACCGCCTCCGTTGGGGCTAATCTGGAAGACGTGAGTGTTTTACTCTGAATTACTTCTATCAGAAAAGCTAATTAAAGCCCTATGTCACTGATATTAAATGATTTGCTCTTCGAACCGGAGCTGGGCACACGATCCTTCTTTTAGTAGCGGCGTGCGAAGCTACATATACCCAAGTCAATGGAGGGTACCCCCTACCCGGGGGCCAGGTCCGACAAACAGTTAAGTTCAGCGGTTACGCTTTCGCTCCCCGTGCAAACATAGTGAAAACAAGCTAGATCAATGGATCGACCGTGTAAACTGGATCAATCAACTCCTCATCTGGTTCTCCAACCTCAAAAATACCAAGAAATGGTTTAAGTTTTTGACCATTCACTTTTAAAGATTTACCATTAATTGGATTTAACACATCAATAGCACCATGAGGATAAACATGTTCAACAATATAAGGGCCAACTTGAGAACGTAATTTACCAGGAAACAAATGAAGCTTAGAGTTGTATAGGAGTACCTTTTGTCCAACCTCAAAGTCTTTCCGGTGAATTCACATGTCGTGCAAGGCCTTGACTTTTGCTTTGTATATGGCAGTGTTATCATAAGCATCTCTCCGGATTTCTTCAAGCTCGTTGAGTTGTAGCCTTCTGTGTGCCCCGGCAGCCGGTAAACGATAATTTAGTGTCTTGATTGCCCAATATGCTTTGTGCTCGAGCTCTACCGGAAGATGGCATGCTTTTCCAAAAACCAAACGATACGGTGAAGCTCCCAAGATGGTATTGTATGCTGTACGATAAGCCCAAAGTGCATCGGTCAACCGAAGACTCCAATCTTTCCGGTTCGGATTCACTGTCTTCTCCAAAATGTGCTTGATTTCCCTATTTGCCAACTCAGCTTGCCCATTCGTCTGTGGATATGATAAGCAGTGGAGACTTTGTGGGTGATATCGTACTTTTTCATCACGGCCCCAAAAACGCGATTGCAAAAATGAGTGCCTTGGTCACTTATGATTGCTCTCGGCATCCCAAAACGTGAAAGAATGTTGTCTTTGAGAAACTCCGCCACTACCTTGGCATCATTGGTACGTGTTGCAATGGCTTCTACCCATTTTGAAACATAATCAACCGCCAATAAAATGTACAAGTTGCCGAAAGAAACGGGGAATGGTCCCATGAAGTCTATCCCCCAGCAGTCAAAGACCTCAACCACCATAATGTTAGTCAACGGCATTTCGTCCCTCCGAGAAACACTCCCAAGCTTTTGACAACGTTCACAAGTGACACAGAAGTGATGAGCATCCCTATGCAAGATTGGCCAATAAAACCCACATTGTAGCACCTTGGCAGAAGTCTTCTTAGAAAAGAAATGGCCTCCACAAGCTTCTGAGTGGCAAAACTCAAGAATTCTTCGTTGATCTGAATCTGGAACACAACGGTGCACTATTTGATCTTGACAATACTTGAAAAGATAAGGGTCATCATAAGAGAACATTCGTACTTCATGAAGGAACCGACGACGTTCTTGAGGTGACCAATGTGGCGGTAAGAGTCCCATAGCCAAATAATTCACTATGTCCGCAAACCATGGGGTACTCAAAACAGCAAACAATTGTTCATCTTGAAACGTGTCCACAATAGGTAGACTCGGAGTAGGATCCTCGAACTGTAACCTTGATAAATGGTCGGCTACCACATTCTCGACACCCTTTTTGTCCTTGATAGTCAAATTGAACTCTTGGAAAAGTAGAATCCATCGTATCAAACGAGCTTTAGCATCTTGCTTGGTAAGTAGGTACTTGAGAGCAGAATGGTCCGTATACACAACAATAGGGGTGCCACCAATGAGATAAGACCGGAATTTATCAAGAGCAAACACTACCGTAAGTAACTCTTTCTCCTTGGTAGTGTAATTCATCTGCGCGTCATTCAATGTCTTGCTTGCATAATGGATCACATAAGGATGCTTGTCCTTCTTTTGCCCCAAAATAGCACCTACAGCATAGTCGCTTGCATCACACATAAGCTCGAACGGGAGGCTCCAATCGGGTGGTTGCACGATATGGGGAAAAGTGAGACTATCCTTCAACTTGACAAATGCTTGCTCACATGCGGGAGACCACTCGAAAGGAACGTCTTTGGCAAGAAGATGGCACAGGGGCTTGGAGATAGCACTGAAATCTTTGATGAACCGACGATAGAATCCGGCATGCCCGAGAAATGAACGAATATCCTTCACGCATTTTGGAGTCGGGAGATTGGAAATGAGATCGATCTTTGCCTTATCTACCGTGATACCCTCCAACGATATAATATGCCCCAAGACAATCCCTTGAATGACCATGAAGTGACACTTTTCTCAATTCAAAACCAAAATTTTCTCTTCACACCTTGTTAAAACTGTAGGGAGGTATTCCCAAGCACATATATTTAGTTGCCGAACACGTGATGTCTGGAAGCACGCGGTAAGTACGATAGGACCTACCGCCGGGCAGTTCGGTAAACAGCGATATGGATCAGTGATATGAGAAGTCATGGCTATAAATAGACTGTTCGGCAGTTAGAGACATTCTGATTACATTGGACCAAGTTACATGTGAAGTAGTTGGTCCAAGCAGACTGTTCGGTTATGATACAGCCGAACAGATGTAGTAAAAAACCTAGCACATGATACGAGTGATCACGGGTTGAAAGCAATGCAATTGATATCCGAATAAATGGTGCGTGGGACCATAGTTTGAATATAGACAGGACAGTAATCATTCTAAACAAGTGTTCGGCAATATGGACCAGTGACATGAGAAGTCAATGGTCCAGAAAGGTTGTACGGGCTCAAGGACCAGTTACATGTGAAGTAACTGGTCCAAGCCGTCTGCTCGGCCATGAGACGGCCGAACAAAGATGGAGCTCCAATCGAGAGTAGGAGCAAAGGGAATACTCTGGAAGATTCCAGAATAGTCATGTCCCATATAGGGATAAAGATCCCAAGAATATAGGATCTGAGAAAGATACCCAACAAGTATGGGATGTTCGGCTCTTAAAGGAAAAGAATCCTAAAAGGAGTCTTTTCCATAAACCGATAAAGGAAACGAGATTCCTTGATAATCTGAGTTTCCTATACGAGTTAGGAATCCTATGGCAATAAGGATGCTTGGACAGCAAGCATCCATAAATCTATAAATATGAGGAAAACCTAGAGGTGAAAGGTACGCAATACGTTGCATTATTATTGCTTTCCTACTGATAATTAGGGTTTAATTGCTAGTACGTGATACTAACAAAGGCATCGGAGGGCCTTTGCCACGAGAGGCAGAGGTGCACTCACCCCCTGTCTATTTTGCAGATTAGGGTTCAGACGACGAGTTAGGGTTCCGGTGAAGAGGCACGAATAAGCCGTTGCGATCCAGTTGATTCGAAGTACCAATTGTTTTCATCCCCCTACAAAAACTTTCTCCAAATTGGCCAAGCATGAATCGAACGAATCGCCAAAAACAGAGAAATCATCCATGAAAACCTCTACTATCTTCTCGACCATATCACTAAAAATCCCCATCATGCATCGTGAAAAAGTCCCCGGACCATTGCACAAACCGAAAGGCATACGACGATAAGCGAACGTTCCGAAGGGGCAAGTGAAAGTCGTTTTCTCTTGGTCTTCTAAAGCAACTTCAATTTGATTGTAACCAGAATAACCATCTAAGAAATAATAGAATCCATGGCCGGCTATCCTTTCCAAGATTTGATCAATAAATGGCAAAGGGAATGATCCTTTTTGGTGCTTGCGTTGAGCTTCCGATAATCGATACAAACCCTCCATTCTGTCTGAACACGAATAGGCACGAGCTCATTCTCCTCATTTTGGACAACTGTAACTCCGGATTTCTTCGGTACAACTTGAATCGGGCGCACCCATTTACTATCAGCGATAGGATAAATGATCCCAACATCCAAGAGCTTCAAAACTTTAGCACGAACTACATCCTTCATAATAGGGTTCAAGCGGCGTTGGGGTTGGCGGGACGGCTTGACATTATCTCCCAAAGCAATATGGTAAGAGCAAAGAGTAACATCAATCCCTTTGATATCTGCAATGGTCCATCCTATAGCCTTCATGTGCCTCTTTAATGAATTGATTAACTTCATCTCTTGGAGATTCCCAAGAGAAGAGGAAATAACCACAGGATAAGTTTCGTTGTCTCCAAGGAAAACATACTTCAAAGTGTCGGGCAGGGGCTTCAACTCCAATTTTGGTGGCTCAACACTAGATGGAAGAACCTTCTTCTCAATTGGTGGTAGCTCCTTAAACTCTTCAAACTTTGGAGTCCAAGAATTTATAGCGCCAGCTTCA
This sequence comes from Rhododendron vialii, assembly GCF_030253575.1. NCBI lineage: Eukaryota > Viridiplantae > Streptophyta > Magnoliopsida > Ericales > Ericaceae > Rhododendron > Rhododendron vialii. Next base: position 19,673,254 of record NC_080566.1, read on the forward strand.
TCTTCCTCACCAAGCAATGAACACAAATAACTCACTTCAGAAGACTCGAGAAATTTGACCTCATCAGCTATAAGAGCAACTTCCAAAGGATCACTGTAAACCAGCTCGTCCACGTGTTCTTCTACAAGAGTATCGATAAGGCTCACTTCATTTACGTTCTCGTCATCCCCCATTTGACTGCCCACATTAAAGACATTGACCTCTATCTTCATGTTACCGAAGGTCATATTGAGAAGTCCATTTCGACAGTTGATAACTGCATCCGCCGTGGCTAAGAAGGGTCTTCCAAGAATCACTGGAGTAGAGGCAGCAGAAGAATCGATCGGATTTGTATCGAGAATCACAAAATCCACCGGATAGATAAACTGATCAACTTGGACTAGAACATCTTCCACTACTCCCCTTGGTACACGAACACTTCGATCTGCTAATTGGAGTGTAACACAAGTAGGCTTCATCTCTCCCAACCCAAGCTCTTGATAAACAGAGTATGGAAGTAGATTAACACTAGCACCCAAATCAAGTAAGGCTTGTTCGATATGCTTTCCTCCAATTGTGACAGCGATAGTAGGGCTCCCCGAATCCTTGTACTTCGGCGCAATATTCGTTTGAATGATAGAACTCACTTGCTCAGTAAGGAATATCTTCTTTTGAACATTAAGCTTGTGCTTTCGAGTACACAAATCCTTAAGAAACTTGGCATACGAGGGAATTTGCTTGAATGCATCCATGAGAGGAATGTTGATCTTTACTTGATTGAATAATTCATGCAACTCCGCATTGTAATTTGGTTTCGCCAAAGCCTTCAAACGATTAGGATAAGGAGCCGGTGTTGGAATAAATTGAGGGTCTGGTACACTTTCCTTGTTCTTGCCTTTACCCTTTTCTTCTTCCTCAAGAGTCTCCTTGCTTGCTTCCTTGGGAGATTCCCCAAGGATTGGAATTGAACGTTCGATAGGCGAGGGTAACAAGGTAGGTTCCGGAGGCATCACCACTTGGTTGTTTACCGTCTTGCCACTTCGAAGAGAAATAACAGCCTTCGCTTGCTCGGGGAAAGTCACCGAAAAGCTAGCAAAGTGAAGACCTTGAGAAGTCGGATTAGAATTCAGTTGCGGATTAGGTTGAGGTTGAGTAGGAAACTTCCCCTTCTCTTGTTGTAACAAACCCACCGTAGTTGTCAACTTCCCTAACTAGTTTCTGATATCATTCATCATCTGAGTTTGTTGCTCATTGATAGCAGTTTGACCTTGCAAAAGAGCACTGAATTGATCTTCCCAAGAACGCTTGGTGGATGTTGGTGGAACTGGGCAGGTGGTTGTTGAAATTGGTTTGCATGTGGGAACGGAGCAGAAGGAGGAAAACCAGGCGGACTTTGAGCTTGAGGGAAACAGAATGCATTATGAGGTTGCTTCCAAGGTAGTTGAGGAGCGGGGGGTGGAACTTGAGAAGAACTCCCTTCATTAGATTGATTCCAATGGAAAGCTGGATGTTGCCTTGTCCCTGGATTATAAGATTGAGAATAAGGGCCAAAATGTTGCACTGCATGAACTTCTTCTGGAGCAATCCCATTAATCACGTTCTTAAGAGCAGGAATGTTAGGGCTCGCTTCGGTAGAATGGCCCACAATCTCACAAATAACACAAACTTCCTCCACTTGGCGCACTGCTTTCACTTCTTCAGATTGAGCACTCTTTAATTCCAACTTGTCAAGTTTCCGAGCAATTTCCTCCAATCAAGTTTCAAAAGTTGTATGCTCCGCAATAGAGAATTTCCCTAAACCTGTAGGACCTTGATTGTACATCGCTCTATCTCCTAGATCTGCAAACTGCCAAGACTGGGTCTTCTCAGCTAGTGACTCATAGTAATCCCAAGCATCCTCTGGTGTCTTCCCCATAAAATCACCTCCACCCATAGTATCCAAAAGCTGTTTACTCTCTTGAGAACACCCTGTGTAGAAATAGTTGACTCTGAGATACAACGGAAGGTTGTGATGAGGAACCGACATAAGCAAGTCCTTGTATCGCTCCCAATACTTGTGGTAAGTCTCTCCATCCCTTTGCTTGAAACGTTGAATCTGATCAATAAGTAACTTTGTCCTGCTTGCTGGAAAGAATTGGGTGGTGAAAGCATCCTGAACTTCTCCCCAGTTACGAAAAGATCGAGGCTTCAAAGAATTGAACCATTGTTTCGCCTTGTTTTTGAAAGTGAATGGGAACAACTTCAGGCGGGCTTGATCAAGTTGCCCCGGAACTGTAACGAAAGAGTGTTAGATTTTGGTCGTTGGTTAAACTCTCGACTAGAAACCCTACTTTTTTTTGATCGGCACTAGAAACCCTACTTGACCAATTTAGTTAGTTTCTAACCAACTACTTGGAGGAACCGAGCAACCAACTCACCTAGTCACTAGATGAACCTCTTGGACCTCTTGAACCTTTTGCCTTTACCCATTGGTCCATAATGGTTAGGGTAATTTTTGTCCATTGGACAATAAGCTTTTCATTATAATATTTGACTAAAAGTACATGTAGTCTTTTCAAAATCTTATTTTAAGTATAAAAGTACTTGTACTTCTTTTATTCATTGGTCTTTACCCACTAGGAAAATTATTATCCATTGGGTAATAGCCCAAATCTTCCTACTAAGTACAAAGATCCTATTTTATATTCAAGATTTGGATTCCCATGTACTTTTATGCCTTAAACTATTGGGGTATATCTAAACCCTAGATTTCCAAAGTACTTTATTTATTAAACTAGTACTTGTACTCTATTATAATCTAATGGGGAGAATCCTAGCCTTTTTATTTAATTGGGGTACTTGGTACCATACCTATATTTAAATATAGGGCTTTTGTCACAAGTTTTAAAGGACTTTGATTATTTTAAAATAAAAGTTTCCTTTTAACTTTTGTCCATTGGACAATAAAAGTTAGGGGATTTATTATCCATTGGGTAATAGGTCCATCTTTCAACCAAGTACATGGGTTTATTAAACTAGTATTTTATTTTATCCCCATGTGATGAAAGTACATATATTTTATTATTAAAGTACTTAGTAGCCTTTAAGGCCTAAGATTCTCCTAAGTACTCTTTTATTATTTTATATTAGGGTTTTGTACCCAATTGGATTAGTTTATTGGGGAGTAGATCTTCCTAGAGTACATTAGTACACTAGTCTATTTGTTTCAACAAACATGTGCCTAATTGTAATTCTTTATTGGGTATTTGATTTTGTGAATCTTGTACTTTGTATTTTTATATTATTATTATGCATATATATATATATATATATATATATATGTATGTAGTGTACTAGGAGAGAGAGAGAGAGAGAGAGAGAGAGGCCGAGAGAGAGGGAGAGGAGAGAGAGCCGAGAGAGGAGAGAAAGGGAGAGAGAGAGAGAGTAGGGATTTGATGTGTACCTTGATCTTTGATCTTCTTTGTACTTCAAATCCTTGGGTAAATCTTCTTCCTAGCCAAGCTTAACTCTTCATTGTATTTCTATGATTTGTTTAAAACCAAATCTTGTACCATTGTCTCCTTCTTTCCAAACAAATCTTCCATAATCATCCTAAGTACAAATCTTAGCCATGCAAGCCTACCATTTAGCCTTTGATCTTCCATGATTACATGACAAGTGTCAAAATTTGAAGTATGGAGAGAGGGGGGGGGGGGGGGGCGCGGCCCTGTGAGAGGAGAGGGAGCCAAGGTTTTGCCTATAAATAGCAAGCCATTCCAAGCATTTCAACTCACACCTTCTCATTGCTCCAACTTCTAGAATTCCTTTGTTATTTCTTTGTTCTTGCTTAGTTCTTCTTGTTCTTGAGTTCTTTAAGAAACTCATCCAAGGCCGCCACTAAACCGCCATCCGACCACCCTTCGATCCATAAAGTAGAGTAGTGTTAGTCAAGAAGAAGTTTCGAGAGAAACCATTCTCTTTCGAAGCTCCCGAAGGCATACCGTAGGAAGTTACTCCGTCCGACCATCGACTAACCGTCCGTAAGCCGTTACTACCGCCTAGAAGAACGGTAAGGAAATCCTTACTTACTTCCTATTTACTTACTTACTCAAGTATAACATTGTTATTTTGAACCGCTAAGAAAGAATGGTAGATTCTCCCTATCTACTACTCCTAATTATATGTAGTGCATCCTTACGTACTTATCTCAAAGTATTTGTATTTTTGGTATTTAAGATGGATATGAGTATGTATCTATGAGTTGCTTGTATTACTTGTGGTGTGATAAAGCATAAGTGATTTCAATCCAAAGGCTTCCGTACATGTGGCGTTGTGCTTTGAATAAGCATAAGTGATACACTCCAAGGGCGTCCGTACATGTGGCGTTATGCTATAAGTAGTGATTAAGCGTGATAAGTAATATAGAATTGGATGATCTTGTTAGAATGATTCATGCTTATTTTTGTCCTACCGCGGAGTCTTTGCATGTAAACGAGACACGAGAACCGAAAAAGTAGAAACATGGCACCTAGGGTGTGGGTAATGAAAGGAAATGTTTTTCGAGGAAGAAAATATTTTGAAACTACATAATGACCGGTTTTTGGTGGCATTATGTGAGTGGTGTGCGTGTGTAAAAGTAAGATTTGTGAAAAATCCAATGAGAACCCGGAGCGGCTGAATCATTGTGGGGATATTCGGGAACCCAGAGCGGCGGAACCGAGGGTTTAGTTTTTCGAAAACCCCAAATGGGAACTCGGAGCGGCAGAACCATTATGGGAGACTCGGGAACCCGGAGCGGCGGAACCAAGGGTTTTGAATTGTGGCTTGGTTATCCGCGGTACGAAGCGAATGCAAATGTGTGCCCATGGGAACCCGGGACGGCGGAACCATTGTGAGGATACTCGGGAGACCGGAACGGCGGAACCGAGGTTGGGTGTGTTAAAAACGAGTTTTTGAAAAGATGATACGTTTATGAAATGTGAAAATGTTGACACGGTCTACGATGAGTCGTGTAAGAGAAACATGGACACCTACGATAGTTCGAATAACGATTGCGGATGTGTTTTTGACATTGTCTTTTGTAGCTGTGTATATATGTATCATGTGGAAATTGATGTTTTATTATAACCTATTGTCGTAAGTTAAGGTTGGTGGGTAAGGTTTATCCTATTGAGCGTTGTAGCTCACGGTGTTACCTTTTGGTGACATTGACATATTATATGGGTGGCGACGCCGGTATAATGTGTCATACCTCATAGATGAACAGGGTAAGATGTACACCTTGGAGGCCTTTGGAGCTGAAGAGCTGGCTCAGATGGAGGAGCAGGAGGAGTTGTAGTTAAGAACCCTAGAACCTCCTTCATTTGTGTAATTATTGAACTCTTGTGGGAGTTTCGCTGTAATAACGAGCCAGACTCCTTTTGATTTTATCAATAAAATGTTTATTTAACTTACCCAAAATTCGGGGCATTACAATTTGGTATCAGTGCTTTCGGTTCAAAACCTCGGCCATGGGTAGAATGGGTAGAACCACGAGATAGTTTGACCGTTGCACAAACGTGAATTGAGTTTAAGTTTACCATCCCAAATTGGGTGGAATTCTGTCAAAACAATCCTCGGATTGAAGCAAGGCACGAAAATTGGCAGTACGACCGAGCTGGGAATTCCCGAACAATTGGATGATGATTTAAATCAAGAATCGAAAGTGGAACATAGATTCAAATCTTCTTAAGTGATTACCCTGTCGTAGGATATTCCTAATTGAGGTTGAAACTTTCTCTTGTAGATGAAACATCTAGTCGATCTTCTAGCTGAAGCCTATCAACCCAGAAATACCATAGAAACCCTGACAGCCCAGAAACTGGAAGATCTCGACTTTGTGGCCGCTGTACTTGTAGAAAAGAGAGATTTCCAAAGAGTGCAGCAGAATACCCCTATTCCCGTGGAGGAGGACCCTTGGTTCCCTGTGATGTTTCCTATCCTGTTTGCCTTCCATGAGTATTTCGGTGTCTTACCCCCGATGGAGAACTTTGAGGTTAGAGTTATGGAGGAAGAAGTCGAAGGTGAGAATGACGCCAATGAAGTGACCGAGGAGGAAAACCTGTTAGGTGAAGAGAATCTAGAGGAGGACGAGACCCCAAAGGATCTGTGAAGGCCAAGGATATTGCTTAGGCGTGCATAGAATAAAACTAGTAATCGTTGTAATCCTTCGGGATGTAGGATGTTAAGGATTAGGATCGTTTTCAACTTGTGTTAGGAAAAATCTCGTGTCTCTACTTGCCATTATAGTAGAACTCTATGCTTATAATTGTATCTTTCTGCTTATCTATGAAAATTTTGCTTATGTTGTATGATATTCTTATCTATGAAAAACATACTTTATTTTTAAAAGAGTACCGTTGCATACTATTTGACCCTTAGTAGGAAGCACCTTTTACAAAAGAGAAATCGATTCGGTAGACTAAACCTCCCTCTTTCAATTTCCACTCGTAGATGGTAAACCAACGCAGCGGAATAGGATATGAGACCGGTGACTCCTCTGACCCTAATCCCAACCCCGACCTAGCACAAATCATGCAAGCACTTGTAACTGCCTTGAACGCTAACCGCTAAAACTAGAACCACGACAACGAGCCTATGACCTGAACCCGGGCAATGAACGAATTTTGCAAGTGTCGGCCCCCGACCTTCGACGGAGATCCTAACCCTACCATGGCTGAAGCCTGGCTAAAAGAAACCAAGGTGATCCTGGACACCTTGGAGATCACCCGGAACGGAGACCATGTGGCCTTAGCCACTTACCAGCTGAAGGGAGAAGCCCGCTACTGGTGGGAGTTAATGGAGGCCACCCATGCCATAGCCACCATGACATTTTCCGAGTTTGAAACCCTATTCCTCGACAAATACTTCCCTACACCCCTTCGCCTAGCCAAGGAGCAAGAATTTATGAACCTGAAACAAGGGACGATGACCGTGACCCAGTACGCGGCCAAATTTGAAAAGCTATCCCGTTACGCCCCAACCGCTGTGGCAACCGAAGACAGGAAGGCAAGAAGATTCGAGTGGGGGCTGACTACCGCTCGAAGGGCCGTAGTGGCATAAGCCTTTACCACCTATAATGGTGTGGTCCAGTGTGCTCTCCGCCTAGAAAGTGAGGAGGCTGACTTCAAAACTCGATGGAGGAAGGCAATGGGCAACGCCAGCGGACCAATCCGCACCCAAACCCTCAACGATAACCGTGGACCTTACTCCACCAAACCCTTTACCCCGTCTCAGAACAACCAACCCTGGAGAACTACTAACCTTGAAAGTGGCGAACCAAAGAGAGGTGGTAGAGACATAGCGATAGTTCAGTGTTTCAACTGCCAGGCTATGGGTCACTATAAGTGCGACTACCCCCAACTTCAAAGAGGAGGGAATGGAAGCTTTGGAAATCAGAAAGCTCAACAACTCGGACAGGCCGATTTTGTGAAGCAAAACCCTGGAGGCCCATCGCAGCAGCAAAATGGGCAGAACAAGGGAAAACAGCCCATGGGAATCCAGCAAAGCACCGGGGGGCGTATCTTTGCGCTGCAGACTGAGGAACGAGAGCAGGATTCCTCTGTAATCCAAGGTATGCTATGATAATACCTACGTACAAGCTTTAGCATCGCATTCCGTTGTAGTTACTGCCTGCATGACTGCTCTAGCACTGGAAATAGAACCCTTAAGTGCGTGTTTTGAGATAACATCGCCGTTGGGAGGGGGGGGGGGGGGGGGGGGGGGAGTATAGCTGTTAATCTAGTGTGTAGAGAGTGTGAACTTAAGTAGCTGACTTGCGTCTGATCTGCGATCTTAGAATGATCGGCATGGCAAATCTCGACGTGATTCTAGGAATGGACTGGCGATCTGCACGTCAAGCGATCGTAGACTACCATCAGAAGAATGGTGACAGCTTATACCCTAGAAGGGACTCGATTCTTGTTAAGGGGGATAGACGGACAACGAGTTTGGCGACGAAAAGATCAAGGTGGCAGAATCCACTACTTGGATGGCCGCTAGTTTCCAGTAAGGAGAAGCCGATAGCATGGAAGTGGGATTACCACGCGTCGTGTGTAAATACGCCAATGTTTTCCCTGAAGAGCTTCCTGGCTTACCACCCCTAAGAGAGATAGACTTCTCCATATAATCCAACCAGGGATGGCACCAATCTCTGTGGCGCCATACCAAATGGCCCCTGCCGAACTAATAGAGCTCAAGACCCAATTGAAGGAACTTTTGGAAACGGGTTTAATATCGTTAGGTGAGGAAGCAAGCTGATTCAACAAGGATGTACTAGGAACGCTTGTAGGATACAAGTCTGCATGATGATTTGGTAGAAGTTTTGCATTTGGCGTTGGTATTTACGGTGGAGACCTTACAAAAAAAGCATACGACGAGGCAAGCTGTTTGACGGCAGAAGCAACTTCAACCCTCATCTCGTTAAGCAAGTGACGAGGCTTAATTAGATTGATGGTAACCTACTTCCAAATTTTAAGGGGGATAGTCGATGATTTCGAGACCGGATTAGCGACCTAGTCTAATCTGTAGTCGCGCGCCAATTTCGGGGACGAAATTATTTTAAGGGGGATAGATTGTAACGCCCTTGAGTTTTTGGTCAATAAAAATTTTGTTAAATATTTGAATTTTATTTGAATTACTTATTTTCTCTTGAGTGGCTATATGATTTCTTGCTAATTTTCGTCGTAGTTAGGTTTTGGTCGTTGGTTAAACTCTCGACTAGAAACCCTACTTTTTTTTGATCGGCACTAGAAACCCTACTTGACCAATTTAGTTAGTTTCTAACCAACTACTTGGAGGAACCGAGCAACCAACTCACCTAGTCACTAGATGAACCTCTTAGACCTTTTGAACCTTTTGCCTTTACCCATTGATCCATAATGGTTAGGGTAATTTTTGTCCATTGGACAATAAGCTTTTCATTATAATATTTGACTAAAAGTACATGTAGTCTTTTCAAAATCTTATTTTAAGTATAAAAGTACTTGTACTTCTTTTATTCATTGGTCTTTACCCGCTAGAGAAATTATTATCTATTGGGTAATAGCCCAAATCTTCCTACTAAGTACAAAGATCCTATTTTATATTCAAGATTTGGATTCCCATGTACTTTTATGCCTTAAACTATTAGGGTATATCTAAACCCTAGACTTCCAAAGTACTTTATTTATTAAACTAGTACTTGTACTCTATTATAATCTAATGGAGAGAATTCTAGCCTTTTTATTTAATTGGGGTACTTGGTACCACACCTATATTTAAATATAGGGCTTTTGTCACAAGTTTTAAAGGACTTTGATTATTTTAAAATAAAAGTTTCCTTTTAACTTTTGTCCATTGGACAATAAAAATTAGGGAATTTATTATCCATTGGGTAATAGGTCCATCATTCAACCAAGTACATGGGTTTATTAAACTAGTCTTTTATTTTATCCCCATGTGATGAAAGTACGTATATTTTATTATTAAAGTACTTAGTAGCCTTTAAGGCCTAAGATTCTCCTAAGTACTCCTTTATTATTTTATATTGGGGTTTTGTACCCAATTGGATTAGGAGAGAGAGAGAGAGAGAGAAAGAGGAGAGAGAGGCCGAGAGAGAGGGAGAGGAGAGAGAGCCGAGAGAGAAGAGAAAGGGAGAGAGAGAGAGTAGGGATTTGATGTGTACCTTGATCTTTGATCTTCTTTGTACTTCAAATCCTTGAGTAGATCTTCTTCCTAGCCAAACTTAACTCCCCATTGTACTTCTATGATTTGTTTAAAACCAAATCTTGTACCATTGTCTCCTTCTTTCCAAACAAATCTTCCATAATCATCCTAAGTACAAATCTTAGCCATGCAAGCCTACCATTTAGCCTTTGATCTTCCATGATTACATGACAAGTGTCAAAATTTGAAGTATGGAGAGAGAAGGGGCGGGGGGGGGGGCGGCGGCGGCCTTGTGAGAGGAGAGGGAGCCAAGGTTTTGCCTATAAATAGCAAGCCATTCCAAGCATTTCAACTCACACCTTCTCATTGCTCCAACTTCTAGAATTCCTTTGTTCTTTCTTTGTTCTTGCTTAGTTCTTCTTGTTCTTGAGTTCTTCAAGAAACTCATCCAAGGCCGCCAATAAACCGCCACCCGACCACCCTTCGATCCATAAAGTAGAGTAGTGTTAGTCAAGAAGAAGTTTCGAGAGAAACCATTCTCTTTCGAAGCTCCCGAAGGCATACCGTAGGAAGTTACTCCGTCCGACCATCGACTAACCGTCCGTAAGCCGTTACTACCGCCTAGAAGAACGGTAAGAAAATCCTTACTTACTTCCTATTTACTTACTTACTCAAGTATAACATTGTTATTTTGAACTGCTAAGAAAGAATGGTAGATTCTCCCTATCTACTACTCCTAATTATATGTAGTGCATCCTTACGTACTTATCTCAAAGTATTTGTATTTTTGATATTTAAGATGGATATGAGTATGTATATATGAGTTGCTTGTATTACTTGTGGTGTGATAAAGCATAAGTGATTTCACTCCAAAGGCGTCCGTACATATGGTATTGTGCTTTGAATAAGCATAAGTGATACACTCCAAGGGCGTCCGTACATGTGGCGTTATGCTATAAGTAGTGATTAAGCATGATAAATAATATAGAATTGGATGATCTTGTTAGAATGATTCATGCTTATTTTTGTCCTACCAGGGAGTCTTTGCATGTAAACGAGACACGAGAACCGAGAAAGTAAAAACATGGCACCTAGGGTGTGGGTAATGAAAGGAAATGTTTTTCGAGGAAGAAAATATTTTGAAACTACATAATGACCGGTTTTTGGTGGCATTATGTGAGTGGTGTGCGTGTGTAAAAGTAAGATTTGTGAAAAACCCAATTAGAACCCAGAGTGGCGGAATCATTGTGGGGATACTCGGGAACTCGGAGCGGCGGAACCGAGGGTTTAGTTTTTCGAAAACCCCAAATGGGAACCCGGAGCGGCGGAACCATTATGGGAGACTCGGGAACCCGGAGCGGCGGAACCGAGGGTTTTGAATTGTGGCTTGGTTATCCGCGGTACGGAGCCAATGCAAATGTGTGCCAATGGGAACCCGGGACGGCGGAACCATTGTGAGGATACTCGGGAGACCGGAACGGCGGAACCGAGGTTGGGTGTGTTAAAAACGAGTTTTTGAAAAGATGATACGTTTATGAAATGTGAAAATGTTGACACGGTCTACGATTAGTCGCGTAAGAGAAACAAAGAGAAACATGGACACCTACGATAGTTCGAATAACGATTGCAGATGTGTTTTTGACATTGTCTTTTGTAGCTGTGTATATACGTATCATGTGGAAATTGATGTTTTATTATAACCTATTGTCGTAAGTTAAGGTTGGTGGGTAAGGTTTATCCTATTGAGCGTTGTAGCTCACGGTGTTACCTTTTGGTGACCCTGACATATTATATGGGTGGCGACGCGGGTATAATGTGTCATACCTCATAGATGAACAGGGTAAGATGTACACCTTGGAGGCCTTTGGAGCTGAAGAGCTGGCTCAGATGGAGGAGCAGGAGGAGCTGTAGTTAGGAACCCTAGAACCCCCTTCATTTGTGTAATTATTGAACTCTTGTGGGAGTTTCGCTGTAATAACGAGCCAAACTCCTTTTGATTTTATCAATAAAATGTTTATTTAACGTACCCAAAATTCGGGGCGTTACAAATTCAAATGCATTCCCAGCGATCAGAGTCGGAATAACGATAGGAGATACTTGAGGGTCCAGTTCTGGATTCAGATAATCACGTAGAGTACGAACTGGAACTTCTTCGGCCATTGGGCTTTTGCGATTGCGATTTGAGTGGGCAAGATACGCCCTGGCAATGCTACGGATTCTTGGCGACGAAGAAGAATGATGAAGCCGATTGGAAATTGGGCTTCAATAAACAAACATAAACTAACACAAATACTAACTAATTACCAACAAACTACCAAACTAGAGGGGTTATGCCACCACCTCAACTCAACAAACAGAATATGCGAGGGGTTATGCCACCACCTCGACTAATCAATGCAATCAAATTTAAACTAACTAACTACATTAACTAAGAACAGATCCGATATTTAGCCTGGCTTCGTTACACCTCAAGTTTGGTATAACCAAGTTAGAGGTATCTACCAAACTAAATACGAACTACTGACACATAAACTACTAAACTACTACTACTACTACTAGACGAAAGCGGGATACTTACAGTGGTTTGTCGAACCTCCAAGAAAGCCATAATAAGAAATCCCCGGCAACGGCGCCAAAAATGCTTCGTTTGCTCCGATATATGGAATAATGCCCCAAGCATAGGGCTTAATACGTCAGTTGAAGCATGATAACCGGAAGATCGGAATCGTACCCAAGGGAATAATTAATACGGCTTTGCTGGATTTGTAGATGCAAGCAAGGGCTTTCGGCTTTTAGACAGCCAACTTGATTTTACGTGTGTAGTGGAAATTAAAGGGGCTAAACTCAAAAGCGAATAAACTAATATAAAAGGCAGGTTAGGTCTAGGAATTGCTAACACATACGACTCAAGTTAAACTGCATTTCTCACCCAAATACGCGGTTCAGGATACACAATCAAGGTTCCCAAATCGAAAAATAGAATGGTTCGATTGCCAAGCTAGCTCTAGAATTTATTTAGCAAATGCCTCATGCGTCAAAGCTCCAAGCATCATGTGTGGTAAGTAGGTAAACTCTTACCTACACATGATCAAGGAGATTAACTCCTTAGCGATTTGACAAATAAACCCGAACCCCACACCGATTGTCGAACCAAAGGTTTAAACTTTATGGTGAAAAACGCAATTCTACTTGAGCCATGAGGTGTTAATCACCCAATGACCTAACCTTGGAAACTACTCACATATATCTATTGAGATAAGAGCAAGCAAAAATCTACTTAGCATAATTGAAATAACAACGCTAGAAGAAAATTGGATTAAACGATCGATCGAAAGATTTACTACAACTTTAATGAAGATGACAATATCAAAAACTAATTAATGAAGACAGAAAATAAAGATTCAAAGCTGAAAATTGAAAAACAACCAAGAACAACTCAAATCTAGATCTAGATCTCCAAATGATGTAATCAAAATCTATTCTACTTGGTAGTACGCGCCCAGCATATTCCTCAGGAGATGCTTCAAAATTACCCTCAGAGGCTCTCGGTACCGATCGCGAAGGCCATAAGTTGCTGAGATAAGACCTCGGTACCAATAGGGAAAAATAAGCGGTATTAATACCGAAGGCGTTAGGGGCTGTCGCTTTGAAGGGTGTTCGGTACCGATACCAAGTATGAAATGGTACCAATACCGAAGAGCTTAAATCCAGCCCTTGGTCTCTTGCTCTACCTTGCCAACTTGAGAGCCGTCGGGTCACCTTCGGGTCTTCACACGTCTTGGATACGCTTTAAGCCTTAATCACCTTACTATTAAGTAATTTTCCTGCAAAACTGGGTTGACAAGTTCTACGCACAAAAGTAATTAAAAACGACTAAGTTAACAAAAAGATTGAACTAAAACTAGATAACTAGTGCACCCATAATTGTATTATCGGGTGCTAATCAGTATATAATTTCAAAACATGGGAGAAGTTCTACGAAAAGTATATACTCCCCCATCCCAATTTAAATGTCCACTACAGTTCTATGTGTTATTTTCAATTACTTATATCTCTCAATGTATATTGTTAAAAATATGCAATATAGATCTTGTTTGATAGATCTCAATTATTTTTATACGACAATGATTTTAAAAATATATAAAATATAATATATGTTGAGAGATATAAGTCATTGAAAATAACACGTAGAACCGTAGTGGACGCTTAAATTGGGATGGAGGATTATTAAAATTCGAAATAGAATCTGTATGAGGACAATTTTGATAGGAAAAGACAGAAGCCGCAAAAGTGTTTTCTTCCTTAGCTAAAATATAAAGATGGTCGAAAAATGACTGCCCCCAACGGCCGGCTTTGTTCTCACGTTAGAAAGAAAAGAATGCTTTTGGAACTTGCATGCATGAGAGAGGACCATTTAAGCATTATCAGAGAAAAAATATCCGGAAGAGGTCAAACTGAATAGACAATTCAATTTTATGTATTAGATAGATTCTATTTTCTGGTCATTCAATTTGTTCGATTTATTTGGACATTCATATACTTATATCCGATATGTATGAGGGGAAGATTAACAAAATTCAAAGAAGAAAAAGTAATATCGCTTGAACTAAAGACTTCAACAAAATTATGTTCAAATTTATAGATGATTTATTAGTTATACAATGCTAAAGAAATAGAGTCTCACATTGCTTAAAAGTGAAATGAGTGATCACTTAATAATATTTGAAATTTCTCTATTCATTGCTAATTGATTTTGAGATGGATATAAAGTTTTCACATGGTATTAGAGTGGGGCTCATTCCACCCCATATTTTAAAAATTCACAATCCATACTCCGCAATGGCATATCAGGAAAAATGTTGCACGATGATAGGACCCAAAATTAAAGTGATCACACGTGACAGACCTCAAATGCGACAGCACATGAGTGAAGATGTTATATAAGGAAATATAGTCTCAAATTACATGGGAGTGTGATTACTTTGTAACATTTGGGGATCTCTCCACTCATTGCTTTAGTTTTAAGAAGGATATAAAGTTCTCACATGTTATTAAAGCAGAGCCCATTCCACCCTATATTTTAAAGATTCACAATTTACACCCTACGATGACAGACCGGAAAAAAGGCTTCATGATGATAGGACTCAAAAAATAGTCACACGTAACAGACCTCAAACGCAACTGCACATGAGGGGAGATATTAAGAAAGTAGAGTCTCACATTACTTGGGAGTAGAATAGGTGATTACTTAATAACATTTGAGACCTCTTTACTCATTGTCAATTGATTTCGAGATTGATGTAAAATTTCCACGTATAATAGATATTTTTATATACTCCACCGTTCCTAATTAACGTAAGTTCACTACGAAAAATCGTGTCATTTTTTGATAAAAAATAATTTACTTTCGTTAATAATTTTTTTTTCTCAATTTAAAGATCTAACTGAGGTCTTTAACGTGGTGTAAAAAATTTCAAAAAATTATGCCAAAAAAATCCCTCTTCAAAGAAAGCACCCATATCCTCTTTTTGAATTTACTTCCATGCCACGTCACTCCTCCACCTATAGAATCATCTTTTCTCTGCCATTTTTTTCTCTCTCTGTCTTTGCCTTTCTCTTCCTTTTAGCTTAATCTTTCTACAGTTAAAGTTCCATAAAAAGAGAAGATAAAAGCCTGAATTTCTTTGGTCGTATGACTTGTAACCGTGGTCTCTTAAAGCAGAGAAATTGTGGCATTTCATGTTCTTTTCCTCTCTCCTGGACCCACCGTTCTTTTTTTCTCTTTTGGATCCACCATCGTCTTACAAACTTAGGGCTTGATTGGATGAGGTAAGAGTTTTTGGTATATTAGTTATGGAAGGGAGATAAGATAATAAGGGTTATTAGTTAAGAAGGAAGGGTCTACATTGATGTGACATTTATAAATGTAGAATTAAAAAATAGATAGTTTGGATCAATATTATCAATACCGTTCCGTACCGGCCGGTACGTACCGTTTTTTACAGAATCCGGTACCCTACACCTCTAGCTAATTCCGTTCTGGCTCAAATAACGGTCGGTACCGGCCGGTACCGGACATACCGGTTAGTACCGGCCAATACCGGATAGTATCGGACTACTTTTAAATTTATTTTTTTCTTCAAGTACCGGACGGTACAGGGCAAATACCGGACGGTACCGGACAAATACCGGATTTTTTTCTTTTTTATTTATTTTAAAAAAGTATATATTATACTATAAATTCTTTTAAGTAGGAAAATAACACTAATAGCGATCAATCCGAAACGGTACCCGGTATTTGACCGGTACCGGTACATACCGTACTAGTAAGAAAACCGGTACCTTGACCGGTACGGTATTCAAAACATTGGTTTGGATGATGTATTAGAATATATAAAGTGTGTATGATGTAAAAAACTATCAAATAACTCTTTTGTCCTTGTGCAGTTTCAAGAGAGCAAACCGAAACCAAGATTACAACCCAAAACCACCAAACCTAGCTATATATTAAAAAATCATAGAAAGAGAGGCACCATCCTCGAAATCAACTTCTTCCTCCGAAACAAACTCTACCTCCAAGTCATCTAAAGCATGAATCATTTCCTTAAATACTTGGCCCCAAATTTTGTTAATCGATGTTTTCGTACAATAATTTTAAATTGAGTTCAATCAAGTAAAGGGCCCAACTTTTATTAGCTCGTATTGAATTCCAATTTAAATTAAACAAAAATAGGAAGAAAAAAAAAAAAAAAAAAACCTCTTGTCAATTACATAGAGACAGAAGAAGACGTTCGTTTTAACCACATTCGATAGGGGACAAGAGTGCATTTGGTTCTATTTTAAAGATCTTTTAAAGCAACAAAAGCTTTGCTTTTTTGCTTTGCTTTGTTTTGCTTTGCTTTGCTTTTGGTTTTCAATTTCAAACATACTTAAATCTTCAAGTGAATTAAGGAGAGATATATAAGGTTCAATTCAATCTAGTAAAGTTTGGGACATGGTTATGGATAAAAGTGTCTCCAAATACAAGTTAAGGGGATTTATTGGAAAAACATGCACAAGCAATAGGATCATATAGCTAAGGTTGAAACTTAATTAGGAGAAAAAGAAGGGTGGGTTACTATCCAAGAGAGACGGGAATCAAAATGTATTTCACTTGGCCGCTATAATGGATAAGTTTTTAAATTTTATTTTTTTTATACTCTTTTTTAGGTTCATTTAGCTTTTACTACTATTTTGTACATATAAACAGCCCCATCTGTTTTCATTCATGCATTTCGTTTGGCCACCAATAAGCTAGCTAGCTAGAGCAGGCATTGGCTAACGATAATTAAGGCTAGCTGTAGGTCTCATATATAAGTAGCTAGCAAGGGGATCGATCGATGATTAAACTAGTATGTGTTCGCGGAACAAGCTAGCTTTTTCATGGAGGTTTATTAATTAATTCGATCAGAAAATACTTCCAGGCCAATTGCTGGGATGATTAAATAGATGCTCGTGGTTGGGAATATTTCCATGATCAATATTGTAGCAGGCCGAGCAGAATGGCTCGTTCCATTCCGAGCGTGATCTAGTAACCGTGGCCGAGGGTTCTTTTGCCGAGGGTTCCTCTAATTACATCTTCTTTAATACTCCATTCCCTACACCTGCTCGGGAAGGAGGATACGATCGTTTCGATAGCCGCCGAAGGTCCCACAACATGCTCGGTGCCGAGCATGGCTTGGCCGACGGTCCAGCTCATCCGCGTCAGAACAGCATTCATGGCTATGATGATGGTCGTGATGTCATCCGAACGGTTATGAGAACAATGATGGTGGCACGTGAAGGTGCCAGCTCATCATGAAAACGGTTGCAAAACCCTAAACGTGATGCAACAGTGACATCAGCCGACGCGTGTCGAGCGTTGGTGCAATCTTGGAGTCCAAGCGAAGGGTTTCCTATAAATATCCCATTATGCCTTCTTGGATAGGTACGCAAAAAAAGAAAACCCTAGCTCTCAATCTCTAACTCTTCCTTGCAAGAAAACTGACTCTTGCACCGGAGGGCCATCCCGGAGAACCTCCGGTGTGGTCTCTTAGTCGTGCTTCGTTTTGCAGGACTGGGCGAAGGAGATAAGAGCAAGCCCCAAACCACCATTCAAAAAGGACGAACCACCCAAAATGGAGCCCCACAAATATGTAACTACATATATATATATATATATATATATATATATATATATCATTAGACCCTTTACACAATTTAATCTATAGTAAGGATGTAAATTCACGATATATATATTTTATAACAATTTGTACGGCGTGTCTAAAATGGAACCGCACGCCTTGTCTGCGATTTAGTATGTTTTCATTTTCCTCTCTTAAACCTATTCACCAATTAATGAGTTTTTGCATGTGTACAATTTGTTGTCTATCTCTAATATCAAACAACTAATATATTAATTCATCGATACATTCAAGTAGAGCAATTCCAGTTTTTACCTTTTCTCCACCAATTGGAATTGATTACGCAAATTGTCTAAATTTCTTTGTCAAGTGGCCATGGGATAAAAAAAATATTGCAATTGAAGCACAATAACCTAGATATATGTGTTAAATTATAAAATTTGTGTACCACAATCGATTCGATTACATATTATATGCTCTTGTATTTGCTTCCGTACTTAGATATGTAAATCACACGTAAGCAGAAGTTGTTTTCCTGATAAATTATTGCATAACGAAGTCGGGCATTGAATTCATAACTTGTTAAATATATATATGTATGAAAGCGCTTATTATATTCAAATGCATTAAAAAAAATGCACATATTAAATGGATAATAAACATATTATTTAAAAAAAAATGTCATAACATGGCTCTTCTTTCTAAGATGGGGTTGGAAACTTCACTTTGAACCACCTTTGAGTAACTAACACTACATCATATATAGCTAATTAATAATCAAGTAAGGGGAAAAAGCACTTTAGGATTAAAGTTTTATTTTTTATTTTTTATAAGACTTTTAAGATTAAAGTTGAATGTTAGACTTTAGGGAAAGGGCGGAGACATTAATTCTTTTTATTTGACTGCTGTACCGATAAAAATTAAAAGATTAGGCAAAATTGATCGTCTCTAGTTTTCTGTGCCCACCCTCAAACAATGACGTCCCATGTGCCTTTGTCTATACCATATGGATCCCCACTTTTAATTATTCATATCGTAGTTCAGAGGAATCTTTGCTTTCCTTTCCTAATTTCCTTTCCTTTCCTTTGTCATCTTTTCATAATTGGCAATAGTCATAATGGTACGTTGTTACCCCCCTTTAATTTGAAAGAAATACCAAACAATCTTCGACCGATCACTCAATTGTCTATTGCTTTAACAAACATGGCTAGCTCGGATATGAACAAAAGTGCATAAATCGTTCACAACTGTTTGATGCGTACGTGCTCTATGTTTACAGTGCGAGACCTACATGTATTGATTGAAGAGATGTGTGTGTGTTTGAATCTGAATACTTCCTTTATCATTACATAATTATTGCTTTAGTTGCTAGTTTTTAGTACTACTATTATAGATATTATGGGAAAGGGATTATAGTCGAAGTACTATATGTTTCATTTTAGTTGGGCCGTCTTATCTTTTTCATGTCTTTTCCACCCTTTTTCTTTTTTGATCTCTTTCCTATCTAACCTTGTATTCCTCTTTTGCAAGTGTGCATGTCTTACTAGTCAGAACTAGGGGCTTACAGTGGTAGCTAGCTGCTCATGCCAACTAAATAGGCGTTATCTTAAGTCTAAAAATGTGATTCAAATTATTCATTTCCTAAATGTTGGAGCACGCGCAGAATTTCTTTATAAAAAAATTAAGTTGAGATCATATATTGGTAACCTAGCGACTGCGCAACTCAAATTATCGTGGAAGTGAATTTTCCAATTCATCCTCTTGCTCTTATTCAAGCAAATGTGATTTGCTACCGATGTTTTATCAATTTTGTTACAAAGTTGTTCAATGCATAACGGCTTGACGTACTTTGTGGAACCTTTGGATGTATTTGGTTTGATGGAATGAATGTTGAAATGGAATGACCAGTTTAATGGAATATCTACTCCAATGTTTGGTTCATAAATGAATGAAAAATCTTCTTTTTCAAATGAAAACACTATTCACCTAGATGAAAGAATGATAATTTAATTAAGAAATTATGATTTCATTTCACCACTCACTTCTGACTACTAATCCCACCCCAAAATTTATTGTTACCGCATTAAAAATCACTGTTGCCACATCAAATCATTTATCCCCACGCCAATATACTTCTAAAATGGAAGTATATATAATGGGGAGGAAATAGGAATAAGAAATAAGAATGGTTATCTTACAGCACAATCCAAATACAGGAATGGGAATGGGTACGTATTTCAATCGATCTTTTTCATCCTAATCTCATTCCAATCTCAATTTCATTAACCAATCCATTACAATATTCTAGTGGACCAAACGCTAGAGCTTTATCAGAGTATACATGGATGGAATACCGAGGTCGAAGTTGAATATCAAATCTTAAATAAATGTGGGAAAGTACAAAAATAATGGAATGTATCATAATAGTTGCATATATGCCATATCCCCCTTGTAGCTAGTTTCCTTTCACAGCTAACAAGGAGATCGAGGAGACGCGCGCATATGGTAAAGCAGTGGGAAAATTATTCAAAATAATTGTACTATGATTGGATAAAAGCAATGATCCATTACCATACTAAAATTCAAAACTTTGAAGATGGCTAGCTAAGAGTTATTTATTACTCTCAAATGAATGAATGGTACTATGATTGGAAAAAGCACGCAACAGTCAAATCAAATAATTATTACGTACCTATATATATGTGTGTGTGAGAGTCTGAGAATGAGTAAAAGCAATGATCAATTACTCCACTTTATTGGTTGTAGAGATAGATATTGTGCTTGCATCGATTCGTTGCAATGAAAATGACCAAACTTAAAGTAATCCATCTCCACATCCTTTTTTTGGAAAAAAAAATTAACCCTCTGCAGCTCGATCGATCTATCCAACCGCCGAATCACCGTAGTGTTTGGGGCATGACCAAACGCGATGATCCCAACAGCACAATTTCATACTTTTATTTTTGTGTGGCCTGTTGATCCTTGGTCTAAGCTCCTCTTCATGGTTCGAGTGTTGCCTAGCCTTCTTGTCCTAACTTGCACAGTAAACGTACGATTAAGACCTAGCCAGGGTTGCCCGGCAAGACCCTCCGACGAGAGAATGATAATGTGCAGAGAGTAATGCAAGTGACTAAAGTTTTAGGGGGGGAGAAGCATGTACCTCTTTAGGGTTATCCCGCTTTGGTATTTATAGAGTCAGCTTGGCTTGCTCTCCAAGTATAGGCATGTGCCTTGCACGGGCCGGTTGATATCATTGTGACGTCGCCGATAAGATCTGGTAACCGTTTTAGTTGTGAGCTGGCACCCCCATGTGTGCCCATCATTATCTTCTGGCATGACAGTTTCAGCGCGTGGGGTGACATGTATGTGGTGCCGCGATTGGCCGAGCCTCACCCTCAGCCGAACCTAAGGGTAGGTGACTCGAAAGAGGGATGACTCCAATGGAGTGGGTGGTCCTGACGGTAGCCGAATCTGAAGACTTTTTTGCTTAGCCGAGGCATCGAGTAAGTGAGGCATGATCCTTCCCCAGGCTCCGGTCGTCGCCGAACTTGAGTGTGGGTACGTTACAGCTGACTCCCTTGACATTAACCTCGGTCCATGCCTGTTGAGCATGGGGTCTGAGTCGTTAAGTTCGGCCTACTACAATTTTTAATTTTTTCTCAGCACAAAGATAACAATTTTATAAAAATCGACAAGGTACATGTATATAAAGCTAGCAAGCATGAAACTTGACTAGCTCAAAGCTAGAGATCGAAGAGAGAACCATCCAAACAAAGAGTTGGATATATATATATATATATATATATATATATATATATATATATATATATATATATATATATATATATATATATATACCCAACATTTCACAATAGAGTAGGTGGGATATATCGATCAGATATATGTGATGTAGTAGCACTCAACTCAAGAGGGACGTTGTTATATATGCTGGTAATATCTTTCCACAATTCCACCCTTTCATTGTTGCAACCATGCCACATTGTGCACAGATGGGTCTGTGAGGTCTAGTTTAGGGTCCCCATACACGATTTAAGCCGTTCAGTAATTCGAAACGACTCTTTTGAGTCATTTCGTAAAAAATTAGGTCAGTCAAATACCTATAAGTACTTGATCCAATCGTTTTAGAATTAGGTCAAACACTTACAGGTATTCGATTGAGCTGATTTTTTGCGGAATGACTCAAAAATTATATTTGAAAATTAATGAACAACTTGAATCATTTGTAGAGACCCGGAATGGGATCCCATGAACTGAACCCGTTTAATGTTTATGCACAGACTGCTCTAAATGACAAAAAAAATAAAATTCCTTATAAGCAGTGAGGGCGCATGCATTAAATTGACGGAACCCCACGTGTGTGGCACTGGCAAGGCATTATAGAGGATTTGTTTTGGCATTCACTCACGGATTCCCTTTCCCTTTACCAACCTAACGGTGGGTAGGTGCCCTTGTCGTTATGGCCCTTAATTAAATGACCCCATGTGTGCCGTGTCTGCTGTCTCCCCATCCTAAACTTCCCCTCTCAATATCCTATCATCATTTTTTAAAAGAGAACCAAAAAACTTTCCCTCTTTCTACGTCATATCTATCTATCTACCTCTACCTCTACCTACCTACTATAGAAATGTGTTGAAGTCTCACGAGCCTCTAACTCCTAATTCTTAATTTTCTAGATTTTTTATTTTCTAGTAAGTTTTAAAATTGGGAGAGAGTAAAGAGGGGGGGGAGAGTACGTGGAGAGAGAGAGAACGTGGGGAGGGGGTGAGAGAAAGGGGAGAGAGAGATTTGGGGGGAATTTGGAAAATATTATTCAATGTCCCATGGCATTGCCATATGGCAACCCAATTTATCTTTTCTGCCACATAATTTTTGTCACTCGCACTACAAAATATCGTGCCTGTACAAAATTTGTTGTTTTTCCCGTGCAACCAATGGGTACAATGCTTGTATAGAATTGAGTGATTGTTCAATAGTAGTTTTGGGACACCGCCACCAGTGCCCTACACTCTTACTCAACCTTATTTTTGCGGGGTTCATACACTGGTGTTTACGCTAGTGATTAACTTATGCAGCATAATTTTTTGGTTTTGTCTTTATTCAATTTTTTTTTTTTTTTTGCGTTTGTTAGTTTTACAGAAAATTTTTATGTGATATATATAGTTTCGTCTCAATGAGAGAAATCGGAAAAGTAAAAAATTATGACTTTCATACAAGTATTTTGGAAAATATCCAAAGAAAAACTCAAAAAGTCATAATCTTTTACTTTTTCAGTTCCTCTCGTCGAGACGAATCCATATGGATTAAAAGTTTAGCGTAAAACTAACAAATGCGAAAAAATTGAATAAGGACAAAACAAAACAAAAATGGTGCATAAGTTAATCACTAACGTGAACGGGTCCTTAGTACGTATTTGGTTTCACAGAAATGTATAGTGGTTAAGGGGAGTTGAGCTTTGTTCACCTTCCACTCAAGAGGGTGAACATTATCTTCCTTCCTATTGGTTGACATGATGTGTCCCACCAGAAAGTGATGTCATGCTTATCAAAAAGTGTATTGCATGGTAAGCATGACATCACTTTGTGGTGGGATCCACACCATTTCAATCAATAGAAAGGAGGGTAATGGTCACCTTCTTTTAACGATGGTGAACAAAATTGCACTCGGTTATGGGTGTTACTAGACCAGCATGTAATTTCCCTTGTAATTCATGGGAAAAATTACCGATCAATGGAGGATGAAGCCATTATTCACCACTTTCATCGTCTATAGTTCTGAAACCACCAATACATGGTACCATCTGTTTTAATCACCAATGTGGTAACCATAACACCAATGAAACAGTGGGGACAATTTTGCCCTTAATATAAAACGGCATCGTTAGATCAAAACCCTTTCCCTTCTCATTCTCTCTCTCAAAACACAATACGTATAGCCCCAGAGCAATTCAAAATTCGAAACAGACCAACTCTTTCTCTCTCTCTCTAAGCTTTGGTCTCGATTGCTTTCGGCTTTGATCTAGGAGAATCGTAGACGTGCGCGAAGAATCGAAGACGTGCGCCATTGATTCCGTCCAAATCCATTCACCCCAGTCATGTAAGTTTTTTTTCCTGTTTAGGGTTTAAGATGTATGGGTTGCAAGTACGAACTGTATTAGTTTTTTTCCCGATTCAAACCATGAAAAAAGCCTTGCTCACATCTCGCCCACTCTAACCCTTACCTAGGCTAGAGGGAGTCCCCTGTACTAGATTTCCCTTTTTGCAAACTACACAAGACCAGTATATGCAACATTGTTGTTAATAAGAACAATCGGGTGAGGGATAGAGGTGAGTTGATATGGGGCATTGGGTATGAGTTTACCAAAGTTACCAGAAAATATTAACTTTGACATAGCAGGATACTCAAGTAGCAGAACCGAAATGATTGAAACAGAAAACAAGATTTAACGGTCTAACATATCACGTAAATCTCAATGCTTGTATGGACATCTCACAAAACAAAAAAATGGATAAGCATGTGGGCTTTGTAAATGATTTTGACCACAGAATATTGTAGTTACAACAGGTGGCATCACTGGCTTATTGTGTTTGGAGTAGAAAGTTTCCACTGATTAATCCAAAACTTTGTGCCTGAAGGGCACTGATATTTGTATGGAACATACGACGTTTGGTGAATTGTGCACTCTGTTGTGGTGTAGTGGTAATAATGAATGTTTATTATAAATTGGTTTACCATTAGAAAAACCTTAGTTAGGAGTGCATATATATGGATGAACATTGTGAATTTTGGTTATAAACTTTAAAGTGAGATTTTGTGGTATATCTGAATGATCATTTTTGGTGTTGGTCACAGAACATTGTGGTTAGCTACAAAAAGGGCATGATATGCACCCTTTTAAGGATGTTTATGGAGACTTACCCTTACGAGTTATAAGTACGATGCTTATCATGGTGCATATGGACTGATACATAGGGTTTCATAAATGTCAAGCTGTCTCTTAAGCACCCTCAAAATTGATACATAGGGTTTCATATGCACCCTTAAAATTGATAACATTTGGTTCTTTGATCCTTTCTCAGTGATTCCCTCTGAAAACGTTATTTAGCTTCTTCGGTCATCCCCGTCTTTTAATTTTTCATGGCCTCTTCAATTCCACTCCTTTATCAGTATGAGAGTAGTAAGTGTTAGGTAGATAAGATTTATTTAACCAGATGAGGATTTACATGAACTAAATGATATGCATCCCCATAAATCCTATAGTTGTCATTTTCCAGGCTTTCTTTATCTAACATTGTGGTCCCTTACTGGTCCAACTATTATGCTTCTTGTTACTAATTTGTTTGGAAATGGTTTATTCCCACTAAATCACACGATTATGGTTTTGATTCACCAACTTCCTTACCCTGAGGGTTGAGAGCATCATGCTATTTTGCCTTTTAGCATGTGTGGTGTGCTTTATGAGGTTATTGTGAAGGGAAAGTTCTTGTTAACTGTCTTAGACCCCATCTGAACTCTATTGTTAGGCTATGTAAGTATTTTTTTTAGTTTTCCCCTATGGTTATTTGGTTGTCGGTTATAAAGGAAGAAGTTTAAGAGTTCATCTCCTATTCCAATGTGTTATTATAAGTATGATAACAATACTGATTTTGGCCGATTAAACAAAAAAGAAAATGACCTTTTCGTTTCTATTTTCTTTCTTGTCTCACAAAAGTGGCAATTGTAACTGAATTTCCATTCGCCATCATTCTTATGAAATGTTATAATAGTAATTTAATTTTGTATTGATTGTAGGAAGTTATAAATTCTAGATATTTGATGTTATAAGTACTTATTAGAAGCAACGAGTGGTTTGAAAAAAGAGTAAGCCTTGAACTAGATCCTGACATAGCTACAAATTTCAGGTTTTTGACTTAAACCACCAATGTTTGAGGAACCTATGAGCATATCATGGGGTGAGCTTGATGCATATTAGTAGCAACTGTTGCTTGTGTGCAAATTTTTTGTTTCTTTTATGTTTCATGCATATTATTACCAACTGTTACTGAAATATATTTTAAAATTTGCCAAATGAAGGGCGAGTACGAGTAGAAGACAGAAGCGACCCCGGACTGCAGAAGTGAGTTAGGCATCTAAGGGACGTACAATGACCAATCCCTATATAATTTTCAAGTATGTATTTGTTAGTCCAATAGTGCTTATTGGTTATGGATACATGTATTGAATTCCGGCAACAATATTTTGTTCCTCATCAAGTAATGCAATTTGTATTTTTACTAATATAGGAAAGAGTTCATAAAAGGTACAAGGGAGGCAGAGCCTTCTACTAAATACATTCTAAAAACGGTTAGATGCTATTGTAATAAGAAGTAATAATACTTAGTCGATGTTGTGTTACTAATGTTTGTCTCAATTATGCAGCTTACGAAAAGAGTTGGGAAGAGGTGGAAGGAAATGCTTGTGGCGGAGAAAGCGCCATACATTCACCTTGCCAATGAAGCGAAGGTGAAAAAACCCAAGGAGAAAAGGAAGACTGCAGTGGTATGGATTTGTGCATGGAGTAATTGTTAGTTATTGTATATTTTTTGAAATAATATGCATGTCAAAGTCATTCTCTTATCCAACATTTCGTTGAAGTTCAAATGTTTTGTGACCAAAATTTAAAATCACTGCATTGTATTGCCCATATTTCGAAGTAAGTGTTCGCCAAAGAAATTGGGGGAATTAAATAAGAAGTTGACCAATAATCAAAGAAAAGTTGCTCAAGGACTTGGTTTTGGGTCGCTTCTAAATGTCCAATGCAATGTGTTGCCCTGGGACTTCATATGGAAGTTGGTTGAACACTTCAACCCCAAGACGAGGACGTTGAAATTTGGGAGGTTGAGGACATATGAAATCACTACTGCTGATGTGGCACGAGCCCTAGGTCTCAAACTTGGAAGTGTACCAGTTCCCACCAAGTGTGAAGAAGATCATTTTAAGCACATTCAGTCCCTATTTTTAGAGAAAGGGAAAAAGTTGACCAGAGGATTGACTGTGAAGATGACGGACCATGTGTTTGATAAGAAGGCATATGGGAAAAAGTTTAAAACTGCTTACGTTCTTGTTCCTTTGTGTTGCTTCCTTTGTCCTACGACAAAGGATGAAGCAGGCCCAAAGTTATTTCCGAATGTTATGGATCTGGATGCAATTCCAAATTATGCATGGCCTCAGTTTGTTCTTGACTGGTTGGTTCGTCAAATTAAGGTGTACAAGAAGAGAGGTGCAAAGGCCACAAAAAAAGCAGGGAAGATTGAGGCCCCTGGCGTTGGTGGTTGTGCTCTACTCCTCATGGTAATGTACATTATATTTACTTTGTTGCCCTCACATTTACAAAATGCCTGGATGCTGCGAAATACATGTGTTAATGTATTTTTGAATTTTTTGTACAGCTTTAATATTTCGATAAAGAGCCGATGGGTATGACTGCAGGTCAAAAGGGTGGTCCATTGATTGAGTGCTGAACGCAACAGCGTATACAGGAACGCATTGTTATGGATGAGAATTTAGAGCTTTTAGACCCCACTTTAAGTCAATTTCTGTAGCCCCGCCTTCGGCATCTGGTCAGTCAATAGTAATTTACTTTTGTTGATGATACAAGCTATTTCATTCAACTAAATCTTATATCTTATATCTTATATCTCTCTCCTCTGCAGATCTCTATTGAAGGTTTTGAATTAGCGAAGAGAATGTTTATTCAACAGGTGGAACAGATTAAGAAAATGGATGACATCCTTATGGAAGCTCTAGAAAATAAACCAAGTGGAGAGGAAAATGAGAGTGACGAAAGTGATGGGGGTAGTGAGAGTGACAAAAGGCGCTCATCACATTTCAACCCACTTCGACAACTCAGGTGATGCCCACACAATTTTGTCAAGTACACCCCATATAGGCGCTCATCACATGCGTAGGCAATTTTTGTGAAAAAATGTAATGTCGTCTTCTTGGGGTTCCCCTTCATTCCTTTCCCGGTGGCAAACTTGCTAAAAATTTCCTTCACGTGGCGAACATACCATGCATTGCATTCTTCGCCAAACAATTCCCTAACTGCCCTCAACAACCCAGGATTATGGTCGGTCACAAGCACAACTTGTTTTTCAGCAACAATTTCCTTCAAGTTATGCAAGAACCATAACCAATCCTCGTAGTTCTCTGATGATACAATAGCATATGCAAGAGGGTACAATTGATCATTCGCATCATAGGCAACTGCAGACAAACAACTACTGCGATATGGACCAGTCAAGAAACATGCATCAATAAACAACATCGGGCGACATCCCGCCAAGAACCCCGTAATGCTACAACCATAAGCGACAAAAAGTTGTTTAAACTTACCATCCTCAGAAGAAGTCCAAACTGCATTCGTGTTGGGAATCAATTCTATAAGCCGTTGGCACATCCACGGCACTAAGTGATATGTCATGGATACCGGGCCACTTATCAACTCACGGGCACGTTCCCTAGTCCTCCATCCTTGCGAGTAAGTTAGGGGAGTATGAAATGCAAGCTCGAAGTACTTGCATATGCTCCTTGGGAGGAAATTGGGCTGCCCCGCTATTTTCTCCATGAATATCATACCCATCTCTTTTGCCCGAATCCTTGGCTTGAAATTAGTGTTGTTTTGTGCAGTGTGGCAATGTTCATTCTTCATCTTGATGACTCTAATGAGTTCGGGACTTGCCTTGCGCTCTAGCTGTTAACTTCCACGGACAACCATCAACCATGCAAGCTAACCTATAATAATGACGACTATTGTCCAAATACTTGAAAGTGAACTTGTTCAATGTGGCAAAAAGAATAATAACCTTCTTAAATAGCCTATGGTTGTCAAACAACTGACCATCCCCACTTAGAATGTCTTCACCTTGCCGTTGCGAGTACGGCACCAAACCCATTTCATAGAAAATAGTCAAACTATCTTTGTTAGTCGAAGGAGGTTCTCCTGTGGCAGTGGATCGATGGACTGCTACTCAACAAGTTCGACTCCCTACAAAGAAAATGTCTCAATACAACACTTGACTAGGGAACTTATTCTATAAATCATAGAGGAGGGTAGTTGCTAGTAAAATGCATATATGGAGTACATACATATTATGCAAAAATCAAGTCAGTTAATGAAAAAGTTCAAAACAGTAACCTCTGCTTCAAAACCATATTTTACTCATGTGTAACCTCTTGAAAACAATAATCTCTTCAAAACAGTATCACTCTTCACCCAAACGTAAACATGCACAATCCTAATATGTGTGTGTGTGTGTGTGTGTGTCATATTTAAAAATAAATAAAACACTTATACCTGCTACTTATGTTACATTGTTTTGGTGTGTTAGCAATGGTCTCTTCTTCCACAAATATGTCAACCTCATCCTCATTCAAACAGAACATCATAGAAACACCATCTGCATCTCTAAGACGCAAATGCTTCGACTTGTCCCTGCTTGTACTATAAAATAATAACTTCCCATCGTGGCTCATATCCATGCGAGAGCAAACTTTGACGACTAACTCATCAAACGATATGCCCTCTTTAATGACTGTGGCTTTAGATACACCACCCATATACTTCCTCAAGCTACCATCCACATTTGCCATGCGCTCATCACCCGAATAACAAAAACACATCAACTTTTGAGGAGTCGTTGACATGGCTGCACAACATCAACCAAATATATAACCATTACGCAATTCATACTCAATTACATGATACAAGGGACATTCAATTGTCTGAACAATCTAAAAAAAAGTACATATACCCATGTAACCCATTAACCTATACCCACAACACTTGTTTGGAAGATGTAATCTGTAAATCACACAGGATAGCAGTAGGAAGTTAAATATTTGTATGGAGCAAGTACAATGCTATGCAAAAACATGTAATTTAATCAAAAAGATTAAACCACTAAACTCTTCAAAACCATATTACATTTTAATGCAAATTTAACATTCTAATACTAATACTATTACATAGTACCCACAAATTTAATGTTCGTGTATAACACATTAAACTTATTTATAAATTGTCCGCAAAATGTTAGATGCCACAAATATATTGCATTGGGAGTTCTTCAAATTGTCTTCAGATATTACATATAACGACTCGCCTTGGATTACGTATGCTTTTTACAAAATGGAACCAACCACTAGCATATACGATTTCAAGTCGAAGCATCAGCTTCGATTACGTTGTCTTCTTACAAAAAGGAACCACCTACTAGTCCCATTTCCTAGAATTCTAAAACCAAAGCATTTAACCGCTCCTTGAATGGGGCAGTCTCAAATACTTAGTTCCAGGCCTACTAAGGGTCCCCATGATAGCAAGTAGAATAACAACCAAAATGGAATAAGCAACCCATGCTGCCCACATCAGTCCATTGCTTTTCCTCACGTTTGCGTCCAATTCCTTGTTCTTTTTCTCACATTCTTCGATCCTCCTCCCATTTTCCTTGTTCTTTTTCTCACATTCTTCGATCTTCCTCCCATATTCCTTACATTTTTCCTGTTGTTCCTTATACTTCATCTCAATTTCTTCCATCTCCGTCCCATATTCCACAATATGCTGTTTGAGTGACCATATGTCCCTCTGGGATCGGAGAACCACTTTCTCTTGCTCACCAATGGGACCATCCAACCATTCAAAGTAATCATAGTGTGCACCACCAGTTTTTGGCGCACCGGGATACCAATAAGGGCACCTGAAGAACTTTCTACCTAGATTCTTATCCATCCACGAGGTGTGCAAGGCCACTTTCTCACTATGCTCGCAAACTCGTATCCTCACAGGACTTCCCGTCGTTCCACTGCTTGAATTAGATTCCTTGCCTCCTCTAACCAAACCAAAATATGTAACTGTCATATAACATAAATAACAAGTGCATCGAGTATGTGACTTTGTTTCTATGATTATAAGAATTACATTACATGAGATGGTTGAAATAAAACATGAGTTGTCCCATTCTGCAGAGTCCAAACATACACTAAAGATACCCATTCAACTTACAAGACTTGTCTGCGAAAGTTAATCGAAATTCTAACAAGATAGCACTGCCAAGTGAAATATTTATATGGACTAAACTACATGTTCTGTACAAACCAAGTCATGTAATCAAACAGACCAAACAATCAACAAAAATGGAAACAACAAAAGGACAACAAACTGTTCCAACCATCAATCTACCAGTACAACTGTTGTAGGTAAACATCAGTCACATGCCAAACAAGAGCAAGCCAATAATCACCAATGAGAGCCAGACCTTGTGTAGAACCAAAAACTAGGGTTCAATGGTCCACATTCGCTCTATCAATGAATTTTTATGCTAAATAAGAACAACCAAAAACAAAATTGGAAATTGTAGCTTCTTAACCCATCATCAACTTCGACACAACGAGTGTGTCTTTTATGTGTGTATGTGTGTGTGTGTGTGTGTGTGTGTGTGTGTGAGACAGAGAGATAAAGAGATACCAGAGTGAGAGACTGAGTGAGAGAGGAGTCGCCGTCGCCAAGTGTGAGGAGTCGAGAGAGACCGAGTGAGAGAGGAGTCGTCATCGCCTGGTGTGAGGAACGAATGGGAGATTGGGGGAGGAATGAATTTTAGGGTTTATAAGTGATATATAAAGAAGGGTAAAATAGACCATTCAAGTGGGCGCACCATGTATTTGTCAATAATTTCCCTCCTGTCATGCGAGTGGTAGTTTGAAGACTGCAGACCATGATTTTGAAATAAATCCGGGTCAACACCTCTGCCCCGTTATTTTCCCTAATTCAATGTCTCCATGTACTCCCTCTGCCCTATTTTGTTAGTCTCTTTTAGAATTTTCAACTTGTTAAGGGATACGTGTATTTAATGCATGTTTTCACAAAATTTGGTTTTAATTTAATTTTAATATCATCCTTTATTTCTCTCCTTTAAATTTTCTTAAAACATTTATGAGGGTTAGTTTTGAAATTTTGAACACTTTTTGCTTTAACTTAACAAAAAGGACTAATATTTTGGGACATCTCCAAATAAAATAAGAGACCAACAAATTAGGAGAGAGTGTATATTTACTATATTATCTGGACAGAAAATATTCAATTATTATTCCACTACAAACACACACTTTACATATACACTCACATCTTTTGGTGGGGTACACTCTAATATAAATATGAGTGAATTTGTGTAAGTATTTGTGATTACAAAATGATTGAAAAATACTTATTGTACTATACTTAGTTACTGGGCCAAACAAACGCCAGCTTGTCGACAGGACAGGCGCACAAATGGAGTACATGCTAACGATTAAAAGTGCAGAAAACTTGAGCATACAGTTTTTTTTTAAATCCTTAACTATACAGGTTAGGAAAGGTGAAAAGTGAAAAGTGAAAATAGAGATGCCCAGATGGGTTTCCATGAGTCTCCAAATATATATATATGGAGACAAAAAACGAGGTTTGGATCTTGGATGGAGTTCATGATTTGATCTTCATATCTCCAAAATATGGAAAAATGGAGTGAGATCGATGCTCTAAGTTCGCCAATTGTAATTTGCACTCTCTTTTTGTACTTTCTTACCAGCCACAATTAGGAAAATTAATTTAAAATGACAAGATAAATGGCTTTGCATTGTGATTAAATTTATTATAAATTGTTTAGGATTGATATCCTAATAACAACGAAATAGTAACAAATTCTTAAAGATTTTCTAGGCTAGGGTCTCAACTAGAGGGTGAACATGATTCGGATTGGTTCACTTTTACAGTAAATTAAGAATCAAACAATTACCTACGGATTATGAATTTGAAGAACCAAATCAACCCACAAAAGGTATATACCAAACAAATCCAAACCATTAAAATACGGTTCGGTTTCGGTTTTAAACCATAGTTTGTTTTGAACTAAGCTATCATCTTCAAAAAAAAATTATAAGTACTTAATATTACAAAGATAAATTAAAAAAAAAACTTATCAAAATTTAGGGATTTAGAATTTTAGAAAAATTTAGGAATTGGGCCCTGGAAATTGACTGATTTGATGATTCCATGTGCTTTTGGTGTATAATAAATTAATAATCATAAGAAATCAGGAATGAATTTGATATATAGAAGTTTAGTCTAAATTATTTTGGCTTGGAAGGAAAACTAAATATTGCGGTGAATTTAATAGGATCAATAAATTTAGGAAAGTAGTTGACTAAAGGCTCCCATATTTATTTGGTGAATCATAATTAAATTATCGGGGTGGCTCCGAGAACATCTTAAAAAACCCCAAATCTCAATCTCATAGTTCCTGATCAAATTTTGATGATTCGGGCCGTTCAATGTGTTCAGAACGTGATTTTAACGGTACTCGCGAGAAATCGGCAAACAAAATGCCCGAAAAAGGCTTGATTTGAGTAGTTTTTTATTGAACCGTTCAATAAAAAACTATTCGAATGAAACCCTTTCCGGTCATTTTTTTGCTGATTTCTTGCAGATATCCTTAAAATAATGTTCTGATTACATTAAGCGGCTCGGATCATCAAAATTCAATCGAGAACTTTGGGGTGTTTTTTAAGATTTTTTTTAGGTCTCCGGAACCGCCCCGTTAAATTATATATACTATACATATGTATTATACCGTTCGGATTAGTTTAAAACTCTAACCGTGAATATAAATCCACAAACCAAACAATATCTCGTGATTTTTAATTTTTTTAAACTATGACCAAATCATACTACTAAAAAATCGAATCAAACCTTTCGATCTGGCATGGATTGGATTCGTGGTTTGACGGATTTTTTGCTTATCCCTAAAAATAACCCCCTTTGTAGAGTCATCAGATTTGAAGAGCGAGAAATGCTCATCAATTTTGATGTGTGGGTTGGTGGAGCTTCTGTAACATTGCTCTTCATAAAATTTGAGAAATAGTTTTAGATTAGCGGGGTGGAGATGCTCAAACCATATAAAGTGTGAATACACATCTACCATGACTATCTTTTTAACTCTGATGGCTAACCAACTCAATGAAGTTTTAATGAATTTCTACCATAAAAGGGTTAAAAGTTTTAATGAAAAATAGTTTTTGAGTAGTGGGGTGGCATAGAGAGCAATTTCCAAGTTCCATTTACTTCCTCGCTTATATATATATATATATATATATATATATATATATATATACACACACAAATTATCAAGTGAGGGATCCCTCACTTTGTTAAAATGCGGGGCTTTCATTTCCCGATCAAATTTTGAAAATCCGAACCGTTCAATGTGTGCAGAACGTGATTTTAAGGGTCCCCGCGAGAAATCAGCAAAAAAAATGACCGGGAAGGGCTTCATCTGAGCAATTTTTTTTGAACCGTTCAATGAAAACTGCTCGGATGAAGCCCTTCCCGGTCATTTTTTTTGCTGATTTCTCGCGGGGACCCTTAAAATCACGTTCTGCACACATTGAACGGTTCGGATTTTCAAAATTTGATCGAAAAATGAAAGTCCCGCATTTTAACAAAGTGAGGGATCCCTCACTTGATAATTTGTGTGTATATATATATATATGTATATATATATATATATATATATATATATATATATATAAAAGTTTCATTTAGATCTAGGGTTAGGGAAGAATGGCATGCCTCTCCAAGATGAGTATCCCTTTTCTTTTATAGACCTAGGTTTACTTGCCCTCCAAGCTAGCGCGTGGAAGATACGCTCGGGTAACCGCCTCGGGTGATGTCATATGTGACGACAGGAGCGAAGCGGTTACGGAGCACATGATCAGATCTGACCATAATGATTGCTTTTGCCTACGTATCTTCTTTTGATCCCTTCTGGCATAACAAACTTTCCTTGCGCGAGCTCTGTGCCAACGTCTAGACCTCGGTTCTCGGCGTTTGGCACGGTCACCGGGCTCGTGACCAAAGCCACCACAATAGCCCCTTGACTCACTGGAGCACTGGATCTTTGCTTTAGGGAGTTAATCTCTTCCGTGAACCGTCATGCCTTGACTTCCAATACGTAGGTCACCGAAGAGTAGGGATGACATCGCGATGATAGGAACGCCAATTCCAACACCAGAAGCCACGTGTTGACCATCGCCTAAGTATTAGGAGTTGATAGCTGTCTCGGCACGTGCCGTATCAGTTGATTGGTACGGGCCGTCTTTCTGATAACACGCGTCAAAGACTGTAACGCCCCTGAATTTTGGTCAATAAAAATTTCGTTAAATATTTGAATTTTATTTGAATTACTTATTTTCTCTTGAGTGGCTATATGATTTCTTGTTAATTTCCGTCATAGTTATATTTTTGGTCATTTGGTTAACTCTCGACTAGAAACCCTACTTGACCAATCGAATTAGATTCCAACCGACTACTTGGAAGAACCGAGCAACCAACTCACCTAGTTACTAGATGAACCTTTTGAACCTTTTGCCTTTATCCTTTGATCCATAATGTTAGGGTAATTTTTGTCCATTGGACAATAAGCTTTTCATTATAATATTTGACTAAAAGTACATGTAGTTTTTTCAAAATTTTATTTTAAGTATAAAAGTACTTGTACTTCTTTTATCCATTGGTCTTTACCCGCTAGGGGAATTATTATCCATTGGGTAATAGCCCAAATCTTCCCACTAAGTACAAAGATCCTATTTTATATTCAAGATTTGGTTTTCCATGTACTTTTATGCATTAAACTATTGGGGTATATCTAAACCCTAGATTTCCAAAGTACTTTATTTATTAAACTAGTACTTGTACTCTATTATAATCTAATTGGGAGAATCCTAGCCTTTTTAGTTAATTGGGGTACTTGGTACCACACCTATATTTAAATATAGGGCTTTTTGTCACATGCTTTAAAGGACAATTTTTGATTATTTTAATATAAAAGTTTCCTAGTTACTATTGTCCATTGGACAATAAAAGTTAGGGGATTTATTATCCATTGGGTAAAAGGTTTCTTTCAACCAAATACAAGGGTTTTTAATAAACTAGTCTTTTCTAAAAACCCATGGGATGATGTACCAAATATTTTATTATGAAAGTACTTATTAGCCTTAGTAGCCTTTAAGGCCTAAGATTCTTAAAAGTACTATTATATTATTTTATATTGGGATTTTGTACCCAATTGTATTAATTTATTGAGGAGTTGATCTTCCTAGAGTACAATACCCATTAGTTTATTGGAGACATGTGTTTAATTAAGATTCTTATTTGGTTATTAGATTTGGGAAAATCTAGTACTTGTACTTTTATATTACATAAGTGTACTTGAGAGAGAGAGAGAGAGGGATGCCGAGAGAGAGAGAGAGAGGAGAGAGAGAGAGAGAGAGAGAGAGAGAGAGAGAGAGATTTTGTTGTACTACCTTGATCTTTCTTCATCTTTTCAAATCCTTGGGTGAATCTTTTTCCTAGCCAAACTTTACTCCCCATTGTACTTCTAGGATTGTTTAACACCCAAATCTTGTACCATTGTCTCCTTCTTTCCAAACAAATCTTCCATAATCATCCTAAGTACAAATCTTAGCCATGCAAGCCTACCATTTAGCCTTTGATCTTCCATGATTACATGACAAGTGTCAAAATTTGAAGTATGGAGAGAGAGGGGGGGTCGACCTTGTGAGAGGAGAGGGAGCCAAGGTTTTGCCTATAAATAGCAAGCCATCCAAGCATTTCAACTCACACCTTCACCTAGAAACTTCTCTTTTTAGAATTCCTTTGTTCTTTCTTTGTTCTTCATGTTCTTGAGTTCTTCTTGTGTTCTTCAAGAAAGTCAACCTAAGCCGCCACTAAACCGCCACCCGACCACCCTTCGATCCATAAAGTAGAATAGTATTAGTCAAGAAGAAGTTTCAAGAGAAACCATTCTCTTTCGAAGCTCCCGAAGGCATACCGTAGGAAGTTACTCCGTCCGACCACCAACGTACTTTCCGTAGCCACCCTACCGCCAAGAAGTAAGGTAGAGTCCCTTGTCCACTAACTCAACGTATAAGTAGGAATTCCTTATCCCTATTCCTAAGTATAATGTAGGTACCATATTTACTTGATGAATACGTAGGTTATTTACCATGTGCATCCAAGTATTCGTATTTTGATCTTTAAGATGATTATGAGTATGCATATATGAATTGCTTGTATTACTTGTGGTGTGATAAAGCATAAGTGATTTCACTCCAAGGGCGTCCGTACATGTGGCGTTGTGCTTTGAATAAGCATAAGTGATACACTCCAAGGACGTCCGTACATGTGGCGTTATGCTATAAATGGTGACTTAGCATGATAAGTAGTATAGAATTGGATGACCTTGTTAGTATGTTTCATGCTTACTTTTGTCCTACCGCGGAGTCTATGCATGATAACGTGACACGAAAATCGAGGAAGTAGAAACATGACACCTAGGGTGTGGTTAATGAAAGAATATGTTTTTCGAGGAAGACAATATTTTTTAAACTACATAATGACCAGTTTTATGTGGCATTATGTATGTGTGTTGTGTGCCAATGGGAACCCAGGACGGCGGAACCATTGTGAGGATACTCGGGAGACCGGAACGGCGGAACCGAGGTCGGGTGTGTGCTTGGTTATTCGCGTTATTGAGCCAATGCAATGTGTGCCAATGGGAACCCGGGACGGCGGAACCATTGTCAGGATACTCGGGAACCCGGAACGGCGGAATCGAGGTTGGGTGAGTTAAACGAACGATTTTTGAAATGTTTTGGAAATCGCAATGTGGCCGGACTTGCCCATTGTGTGGTGTGTGTTTTGTGTGCCAATGGGAACTTGGGACGGCGGAACCATTGTGAGGATATTCGGGAGACCGGAACGGCGGAACCGAGGTTGGGTGAGTTAAACGAACGATTTTTGAAATGTTTTGGAAACCGCAATGTGGCCGGACTTGCCCATTGTGTGGTGTGTGTTCCAATGGGGATCTGGGAAAAATGGAACCATTGTGAGGTTGTGTGCGTTCCCATGGGAATCCGGAGCAGCGGAACCATGGTGAGGTATAGCTTGGTTATCCGCGGTACGATGCCAATGCAATTGTGTGCCAATGGGAACCCGAGATGGCGGAACCATTGTAAGGATACTCGAGAGACCGGAACGGCGGAACCGAGGTTGGGTGTGTGCTTGGTTATCCACGGTACGGAGCCAATGCAATGTGTGCCAATGGGAACCCGGGACGGCGGAACCATTGTGAGGATACTCGGGAACCCGGAACAGCGGAACCGAGGTTGGGTGTGTTAAAAACGAGTTTTTGAAATGGTGATACGTTTATGAAATGTGGAAAATATTGACACGGTCTACGATGAGTCACGTAGGAGAAACAAAGAGAATCATGGACACCTACGATAGTTCGAATAACGATTGCGGATGTGTTTTTTTGACATTGTCTTTTGTATCTGTGTATATACGTATCATGTGGAGATTGATGTTTTATCTTAACCTATTATCGTAAGTTATGGGTTAGCGGGTATGGGATTGTCCTGCTGAGCTGTTGTAGCTCACGGTGTTACCCTTTGGTGACCCTGACATATTATATGGGTGGCGACGCCGGTATAATGTGTTAGGTTTTGTAGATGATCAGGGTAAGCAGATCACCGTGGAGGCTTTTGGAGCTGAGGAGCTGGCAAGAATGGAGGATCAGGAGGAGCTGTAGTTAGGAACCCTAGAACCCTTCCATTTGTGTAAATATTGAACTCTTGTGGGAGTTTTATTGTAATAACGAGCCAGACTCCATTTGATTTTATGAATAAAATGTCTTTTTAACATACCCAAAATTCGGGGCGTTACAAAGACTCAATGGCTCGGTAACTCGGCGCTCTGACCTTGGCACAAAACTCTCACACTTGTCCGTCAGATGATGCCACGTGTCAGTGATCCAATGACTCGGTGCGCAATGCTTCGTTTCCCGCGCACCCCTCAAACCGTCTAGGTATAAAGAGGGAGAGAGAGAGGGGACGGGACACTACTTCGCTGTTTCAAAATCGAACCGTCGCCACCATCGTCATTTGCTTTTTGATCGAGATTTTGAGCATTTTGATCAAGGATCTTCGCGCAAATCTAAGGTACGTTGATCTCCTTGCTTTAATCTTCATGTTTTGACTATTCTTTTCAAGTTTTTCATCGTTTTTCGTACGTATTACGGCTGGGCAACCGCTCGCCGTCATATGGTTCGCGGCGGCGCTGGGTTTCCCCGGCGTTGTTCATGTTCCTCCCGAAGTCTATATTCTTCCCGAGGCCTATATTCATCCCGAGCCCTATGTTCTTCCCGAGGCCGTAAGGATGATCATAGACCGAGGGAGTTATTATAGAGGAGGGTTGCCTTTGTCAAAAACCGAAGTCTAGAAATTCCGAAGGGCAATGACCATTCTATCCCATGCACTAGACTTTCTTGTTTCCCTAAGCACATAGCTAATGGGTTCTTGAATTTTTTCTTTGGTTAGGATGGGGCGAATGGTCATTGAGCTTTCTTCGGACAATTCCAGTAGTTCAGATTCTCCTATCGAGATTCCCGAAGACATCCGTCAAGTAATCCGACTCCGAGTGTTTTTCTGAACCCCGGTTGATCGTATTGAACCTCCTGTCCCTTCCGCAGCTCCTCAAGAAGTAACATCATTCGACCCTCGTGAGATGGAAGCTCCTAGTACTTCAGACCAAGGACCGGGACCATATGCAGGGGCTCCCAAGGAAGTTTGAAGTCGGAGAAGACCGATGAGACCTTGCCCGTATAGGAACCAGTACTTTGACAGCACCTCGGCCGCCTATGCCAAGTTCAAGAGGGTTTACAGCATTCCCCAGGACGTCGAGGTCTGGCTCTTACCGAACAACGATCTAAAAGATCTCCCTCATCAACGGGGAGACTAGTTTTTCCTTTAATGGCGATTACCGAGGGGAGTATCAGATTCCCCCTTCATTTATTTGTCCGACGGGTGCTCCGAGTCCTTTCCCTCACTTCTTCTCAACTCACGGTGAACTCTTATCGGATCATCACCAGTATCATAGAGTTGAGAAAGCAATATAACCTGACTTTTGGGCTCGAGGAACTATTCGGTGTAAACCTGCTAGGGGTTAACCGAGAGAGTGACTGCCACTATCTCTCCTACAGGACCGGATACGATACGTTCCTTATCGACCACCTTCCTGATTCCAAAGAGTGGCCGAATATCTATGTCTCGATCATCGGAAACTTCATGTTTGGGCCCGGGGAGAGTGTAGATACCGCTACCATGGTTCAATTTGAGCCCGGAGTTCCTGGTCGGTAGAATTTCTTTCTCGATACGCATGTTGCATATATATATATCTTTTTAGAACTGCACGTAGTGACCTTTCTGTTGATGCTTTCTTGCAGCCGAGGGTGTTGTTGCGGGGCTTCGGGAAAAAGCTGTCCGCGCACGGATAACAGCCGCCTTCGCCATTCCTATCTCAAACCGGTACGCACCTGAATTGCTCGGTTACACCCCATCTTATACCAGCTACATGAAGAAGAGGCCGCGGCAACAGGGGGTTCCAAGGGCCGATCGAGGACGAGGCAGAGGAAGGGGAAGCGGAAAGGGAGAAGGCAGAAAAGGTGAAACAACCGAAGCAGGAAGTAGCACCTCGGGACCTCAGGGTGTTATACGCGAGGAGATCGACCGAGAAACGCCAGAAAAAACCGGTCTAAGCGGTGAAATGGCAGGCCGAGGCAAGGAAGTGCTAAATTTGAGGCGTCAGAGACCGAGGGGCAGAGGCGTTGGCACGGTCTCTGGTACGCCTGGGGCCGGTACTTCGAGCGCGATTCCCGCTTCTCCTCAAGGGCCCCCGGAGAAGAGGGCTCGGCATGAGGAAGGGGGCGGCGATCAGGGGAAGGAACCGAAAATAATTCATATCGCCGAAGAGGAGGAGGAGGAGCGGAGGGGAGAGACTGGAGGGGAGACCGACATCGAGGTCCGGATCCATCCAAGGGATCTCCCTTGGACTCCAGAATTCCGCCACTACGCCGGACACCAAATTCATCATGCCGACAGTGTTTCTAATATCGCCATGGCGTTTGGGATGCTTCGGTCTTGCATTTTGCCGAGAGATGCCAGAGCTGTGCAGGGCTGCACCGAGGACATTACTGGAGAGATCGCACAGGCCCTCCTCAATGTAAGTTTTTGTGATATTCCACAACCTTTTTGCTGAATTGGAAATTTCTATCTTTGTGAAGCTTTGGTTTTCTTGCTGGCAGGCTAGCACTCGGGCATTGGCAGTTAATGACCAATG
This sequence comes from Rhododendron vialii, assembly GCF_030253575.1. Classification (NCBI taxonomy): domain Eukaryota; kingdom Viridiplantae; phylum Streptophyta; class Magnoliopsida; order Ericales; family Ericaceae; genus Rhododendron; species Rhododendron vialii. Next base: position 19,714,318 of record NC_080566.1, read on the forward strand.
CAAGGCACAAGAGCAGGAGATTGAAGAACTAAAGAAAGCCCTTGCTCAGAGAGAGGATGATTTGAAGGTGGCGAGGGAGACTTGTGACCTTTACCTGGCCGACTTTCAGAGGTGCGACAGGGAACGGATAGCTGCTGAGGGAAGAGCCATAAAAGCCGAAGAGGACGCTAACACCCTGAGGGTTACTGGAGCCCGGGAGGTTGAGTTTGCGAGGAACAAAGGCTACGATGAAGGCTGGGACGAAGCTGGAGTGGAGTATAAGAAACAAGTCCGGGAGATCGAAACCGAGCTCTTCAGAGATCGATTCTTGGACGGGCTTCGGTACGGCCACGAAGCCTTGGTAAATAAGCTTAATCTACCGAAAGATTCCGAGTTTCGAATCGTGCCTCAGCCACCTCCCGAAGAGCTCGTGTTACCCGAGGAGGTGGAAGAGCAGGTTCCGAACCCAGGGTTGTAAGCGTCCGAGAAACAAGTTGATCCAAGTGCCCCTGCTGTCGATGATGCATAGGAAAACTCCATCCCTCATATCTTTTGGAAATACTTTAATCTTTTTTGAGTTGTCAATTGACTGGACGGGTCCGGACATTTTGGAGTTTGCCGTTCCAGGATTTGTAAATATTTGATACCAAAGCTGTACCTTTTTGTTTATGGTTTGGTGCTATAACTCATTTTACTTTGTGAATGAATGCTTTCTTTTCCTGAATGTTACCTTTGAAATGCTTGTATGATTGGTTTGCCGCTTGGGTGATGATGCCTCTGCTTCAGTGAGATTTGAAGAGTTGTAAAACAAGTTTAACCGAAGCATAATCCGAAGCATTTTGCTAAGCATAAAAAGGATGTTTATTCAGGGAAAAGTGACTTGACCCGAAGCCCCTGCTTTGGGATAGGGTGATTCGGCTATGTACTTAGGAGAGTAGACGAGTAACGTGCAAACTCGTGTAAACTCATGAGTCAGTAAGACTGCTAGGGGTTTGGGCTGGGGTCTCGAAGGTGAGATGGCGTCGGCCAGGACCTCGGGATGCAGCCAAACCAAGCAGCGAATGACTATAGGTAGGTCGGTATAAGGGGCTCGGGAGAAGCCGAGTATCCTTAAAGCCAACGACCACAAGTTCGAGCGATCACTTAAGATCGGGGAGACTTTTTAGGAAGTTTTGCCCGAGGGAATTACCCAAGATAGGACATAACCCCGGAAGTCGAAATAAAACGATCCGATAAATAATTGAACCGAGTGAAGGTAAATAATCAGAAACAAAAAGAACAAACGCTGGCAAAAAAAAGATTGTTCTCATTGACACGTGATTGATACTGTCATTACATAAGCAAGCTGTCATAAAAAAACAAACTTAGATAAAACTGAAAGAAAGTAGAGCGACGGATCTTTGGGACCGAAAGGATGCTAGCCATAGAATTTCTTCAAGTTGTTTACGTTCCAAGTTTTAGCAAGGGGAGAGCCGTCAAGCTTCTCCAACTTGTAATTTCCTAAGCCGAGGTGCTTAAGAACTCGATAGGGGCCCTCCCAGTTGGGCATCAGCTTTCACTTTTTAGATTTCTCCACACTTTTTTCCAGACGAGATCGTCAAGCTTGAATGATCTAAGGCGGATGCTTCGGTTGTAGCCTTTTGCAACCACCTGTTGGTACGACGCGAGTTCGAGCCTTGCGTTGTCACGTTCCTCTTCGGCTAAGTCGAGATTCGAAGCAATGTTGTCGCTGTTCACCGACTCATCAAAGTTTTCTGTACGCATCGTCGGGAGCCCGACTTGAAGGGGGATGACGGCCTCCATTCCAAATGCCAAGGAAAAAGGAGTGCGACCGGTGGATCGCCGAGGTGTAGTACAGTAGCCCCAGAGTACCCTGGGTAGCTCTTCAGCCCACTTGCCTCGGCGTGACCTGAGTTGTCGCTTAAGACTGGATGAAATTGCCTTGTTTGCAGCCTCGGCCTGTCCGTTGCCCTAGGGGTAAGCCGGAGTGGATGTGTCCCATTTGATGCCGTATTCGTCTAATAGGGCTCGATATTTCTGTCCGATAAACTATCGTCCGTTGTCTGTAATAATGGCGAAAGGGACACCGAAGCGTGAAATGATATTTCGCCAAACAAAACGAATGACGTCGGATTCTTCAATAGTTACCAAGGGTTCGGCCTCGACCCATTTTAAGAAATAGTCTGTGGCAATTAGGAGGAACTTAAATCCTCCTGGGGCAACGGGGAGCTTACCGACGATATCCATGCCCCATTGGGAAAAAGGCCTAGGGCTTGTGAGAGGGCTAAGATCTCGGGCTGGTTGATGGATGATAAGGGCGAACATTTGACATTTCTTGCAGCGCTTGACGAACTCTTCAGAATCCTTATTCATTGTCGGCCACCAATACCCTTGGGAAATGGCTCGGTGAGCGAGGGACCGCCCGCCGGAGTGGCAACCGCTATCGCCGGAATGAAGCTCTTCAATGATGCCTTGTACTTGGTGTGGGTGTGCAACCTGTAGATATGGGCCAGTAAAGGATCTTCGGTAGAGCTTCCCGTTGGGATTGAGCCAGAAGAGAGCGGCTTTGTTGCGGAGGCGGTGAGCATCCTTCTTGTCGGGGGGAAGGGAATCATCTTGGAGGTAGCTGACGATTTTGTCAATCCAGCTCGGGCCAAGCTCTATGTTGAGTACCTCTTTATTTAGTGCTTCGAGCTTAAAACAGGGCTTGTCAATGGAATTGAAGGAGATGGAACGGTGTTCTGTAGATGAGCATGCCGAAGCGAGCCCTGCAAGGGCGTCGGCGTGGGTGTTTTGTTCCCTGAAGATGTGCTCGACTTTAATTGCTTTGAAGCATTTAATAAGCTGGAGTGCGGCGCTGAGGTAGGTATGCATGCGATCATCCCGAGCTTCATATTCCTCCGGAGAGTTGGTTAACCACCAATTGGGAATCGCTGTAAACCACGAGTTCTTCAACGCCAATGGCTTCGGCAGTCTTTAGTCCTGAGATTAATGCTTCATATTCGGCCTCGTTGTTAGAGGCTGGGAAGTTGATAGAAAGTGAGCTTTCGTGCAGGACACCAAAAGGGGAGAGGAGGACGACGCCTGCACCTGCGCCTCGGCTGTTGGAGGCGCCATCGACGTACATTTTCCAAACATCTCCGTGAAAAAGTTGCCAGGCTGTGCTAGGATTGGCCTGAAGTGCTGCCTCGGTGTTTGGGGTGGGAGTCGAAGCGGGTGTATTGGGCGGAGTAAGTTCGACGATGAAGTCGGTGAGCACCTGGGCTTTTATTGTTGTCCGAGGCTGAAAATGGATTTCAAAATTGGCAAGTTCAACGGCCCATTGAGAGATTCAGTTGGAGAGATCTGCCTTCAGGAGGAGAGACTTGAGAGGGTATTCGATAAGAACGATGATGCGATGTGACTGGAAGTAAGGGGCGAGCTTCCTAGAAGCTGAGACGAGGGCAAGAATGAGCTTTTCCAATGGTAAATAACGCGTCTCGGCAGAGGTCATTGTTTTGCTTGAGTAGTAAATGGACTGGTGCTCCCGTCCATCCTTTCGGACAAGCACCGAGCTTATGGCGTGCAGAGAGACAGCTAAGTATAGGAACAAGTCTTCCTGACCCCGAGGCGTGACGAGGAGGGGGGCTGTAGATAAGTAAGTCTTCAACTGCTGGAGGGCTCGATCACAGTCTTCTGTCCAATTGAAGCTCCGTCGGCTACCCTTTAAGAGGGCAAAAAATGGCTGGCATTTGTCCGAAGAACAGCTTATAAACCGATTTAGGGCTACGGCCATGCCAGTCAAACGCTGAACATCGCGCTTATTGTGGGGAGCCGAGAGTTGATCAGTAGCGAGAATCTGGGAAGGATCGGCTTCAATACCGCGTCGGAAGATGAGGTGGCCAAGAAATTTGCCGGAGCTGACACTGAAGACACACTTTTCGGCATTGAGGCGGAGCTTGTGTTTCTTGAGTATCTCGAAGACTTCGGCGAGGTGAGTTAGATGATCACTGGCGCGCATGCTTTTGACCACCATGTCGTCGATGTAAGCCAGCATAGTGTCGCCTAGTACCCGCTCGAAGATCTTGGTTATCATTCGCTGAAAAGTGGCACCGGCATTCTTTAAACCGAAGGGCATAACAAGGTACCCGAAGATACCGTGGGGGGTGATGAAGGCCGTGTTCTCGACATCGCCTTCGCTCATGGCAATCTGGTGATAGCCTCGGTAGGCATCCAAGAAGCTGAGTCGCTCGTGTCCGGAGGTGGCGTCGACGAGCTGGTCAATACGAGGAAGGGGAAAGAAATCCTTTGGGCAGGCGTCGTTGAGGTTTGAGTAATCGACGCAGACCCGCCATTTGCCATTCTTTTTCTTGACTACGATAGTGTTGGCCAGCCACTTGGGGTACTGGACTTCTCTAATTGCCCCTGCGTTCAGGAGTCGGTTGACTTCTTCAATAACGGCCTCGGAATGAATAGGGGAGGACCGTCGTGCCTTTTGTACGATCGGGCGTTTGGCTTGGTCGATGTTGAGTTCGTGGCAGATGAAGGAGGGGTCGACCCCGGGCATCTCATATGGGGTCCAAGCGAACACTTCAATGTTCCGGTTGAGAAAGGCTGCCGTCTCATTCCGATCAGTATTGCTAAGTGAGGAACTGACAAAGAAGAAGCGGGAACCGTCTTCGGTTATTGGGATGGTGGTCACGTCTTCTATGGTTTTGTTGTCAGCGGGTCTACTAACGTCCTCCAAAACTGGGGCCTCGGGGACTTCAATGAGATTAACCTGGGAGGTCTGTTTATTACTTCGGACAGCGTTGACGTAGCACTTCTTTGCCGCAGTTTGATCTCCGTACAGGTTTTCCTGGTGCCCATGAGTACCGATGAAACGGACCACCTGGTGATAGGTGGAGGCAATTGCCTTAAGCTTATGTAGCCAGGTGCGCCCGGCAATTGCGTTGTAAGGGCTAGGGACGTTGACTACCATAAATTCCATTTCAAGAGTCACCGAGCCGGCACGGACTGGAAGAGTGACCATGCCGATGGGCCAGATCGGTGCTCTGTTGAAGCCGATAAGAAGAACTTCGGAGGGACGGAGGTCGGTGTCAAGAATCTTTAGATCCTTGAACAGAGAGTAGTATATGACTTCGGCCGAACTGCCCTGGTCCATGACGACGCGACGGACGTTGAAAGTTTCGATGCGTAGCGTGACTACGAGAGCGTCATTGTGGGGAAGCTGGACACGGTCGAGATCCTTCTCGGTGAATGTTATCGTCCATTTGGAGCCGTCATCGATTCTGGGGCGTTTCGGTTCGGGACCGACCAACATGACCTGCTTGGAGGAGGAGGCCGCGTTCAGCTCGTCCCGGATGATGCGAGCGGCCTCAGAGTTTAGAGGACCGTGTATGACGTGGATCGTCTGGACCACTTCCTCGGTGTTGGTTTCGGTACGATGTGTCCGAGCCGTTGTCTTCTCGTGATCGATGAAGTTGCCGAGGTGGCCACCCGCAACAAGCTGCTCCAAGTAGGCCTTGAAGAGCTTGCATGCTGTGGTGAAGTGACCTTGCTCGTTGTGGTAACTGCATCGGACGATGGGATTCTTGATTTTCCCATTTTCGGTTCCTAGCTTTTGATTTGGGAAGGAGAAGAAAGGCTGATCCTTCACTTGGTCGATGATCCGGTAGATAGGAATGGTGAAGACGGTTTTCTCGGCGTTCAAATCACTTGGCTTCAGTCCCCTCCTCTGGGACTGCTTGATGGTGTTGACCTGTTTCTTTGGTTTTGAGACAGGTGCGGGAACCGGTGTGGATACCGAGGTGTTTAATGTCTTCGAACTTGTAGGCTTCCCGATGCCTCTTTCCGCCTTGGACTCGATGAGCTGACACCAACCCTCAATACGAGTCATAAGGTCCTTCATAGAGTTTGGCTTATTATAGACTTGCTCGTCCTGGGAGGTGAGACCAAGCTTGAATCATCGGGCTGAGATGACGCCATCGCAACCCTCTATCTCAATGAATAGTTCCCAGTAACGTCCGGCGTACTGCCGGAGTGTTTCGTCGTTTTTCTTGCGGAGGGCCAAGAGGGAGTTGATCTCCTTCTCGTGCTTATTGCTAGTTACGAACCGGGCCATGAAGGCATCACAGAAGGAATCGAACGAGAAAATTGACCGAGCCGGGAGTTGATTGAACCAGGTGAGGCCCAGGTTGCCGAGGCTAGCGAGAAACACTTTGCACAAGAAGGCATCGTTTGAAGGTTCATTCCGAAGAAACAAAGACATGACGAGCTTGTACTAAACCAAATGAGTGTATGCCTCAGTCTTGCCGTTGTATTTGGCAAACTTGGGTTGGGTGAATCCTTTGGGGGGGGGTAACCGAGTCGATCTCTCTCGTGAAGGGGGAGGTCGTGAGTTGTGTAAGTCGCGCGTTGCGATGAGGTTGGATCGAACGGTCGAGGATGTCTGGACGCTCGGTCGCTGTACGCTTCTTGGGGACAAGTTTGTCCAATCGTTCATATTCCTTTCTCTTTGGAGCAACACTAACCGATTTCCTGGGAGAGCGTTCTTGGCGGTGATGGCAGTAGCTGTCCCGAGTGGAAGGCTCAAGGTGCTCAGTGACCGGGCTCCTGCTATGTGCGCCGCCGAGGTGCGAGACGATGGGACTTCTGGCTCCGGGGCCCTTCAGGCGCTCGCGGTATCCCCTGGTCTGGAACTCCATAAGGCCGTCATCTCCCCTAGCTGCCCTTGTGAGGCTAGGGGTAGATTCCCGACCTGTCTTGCCCACTCGGACCGAGTGGGTGGAGGAGGCAGAGACGCTCCCAGCACCGAGCCTCTCGAAGGCCGATGGTCTCCTTCGAAGCTGCATAAGGGAGCGAGAACGGTCCCTGTGCGACATGTCTTTTGCGGCTCAAGCGTCCGCCGCTTTTGGTGGCTCGAGACGATCCTTGACTGAGGGACGGGATCTGTGCTCCAGCAGGTGACCGACTTCACGACTGCGAGGGGGGGTGTGATGGCCCTTGCTTCCGCCGCGACTCCCGGAGGAATGAGACGGGGAGATTTGGAGGAGGAGTTTGATCTCCGCCAACTCGTCTCGGACGCGTCTGTCGCGCTCCATCACCGTCGTGAGATCGTCGATTTTCCGCTCAAGATGGCGGAAGTAGGAGTGGAGCTCGGAGGATGGGCTTGCGTCTAGAACTGACGTTCCGACGCCAACTCCAACGGATACATGGGTCTTTCCAAGGGCGGTTGCTCCGCCGGAAGCCAGTCTGTGGTCCACGAGGGAACCGAGCCCGTGGGCGGCTGTTTCCCACTTTTTCGCCGGGTAGGCTTGAGCGGAAAATCCAATGGCGTATGCGGTGTGAGTGCGGGCGTGCCAGGACTTGTCGTCGTCCAAAGTATAGAAGGCATGAGTGCGCCTCGATCTGACTTCGTATGTAATGCGACTGCGTGTGACCCAAAGGTGAGGCCACAAAAAGGTTCGTGGTTTTGCCACAACGATAGTGGACTTATAATTTCGCAACCGTGTGAGAAAAAAGTAGAGAACATCGTAGAATAACTTTATTATATCGTAATAATAAAGTTGGGGATACAAGAGAGATAGGAATAACTTTGTTATGTCGTAATAACGAAGTTGGGGTATATGAGAGATAGAAATAGATGAGAAATGAGATAGTTGCTTCACTGGGAAGACTTTGGTTTTTTAAGCACTGGGCTTGATTGGTGTGTGAACCCTTTTTTCTTCTTGTCTTCTAGTATTTATAGGCCAAAGGTCTTCAATTTTCTGCATGTAAAGGGCTTGTTGTCCTCTTCTCATGGCGCCATGTGTCTTTTGCAACTTCCCCTTCATGAGATCATGGGGTAATAGGTAGTTATTGGAGGTTCCAAAAGATCATGGGCAAATAGTGCACTGGTCCAGATCTGGGCCGAGTATCCCGCCTTCGCCACGAGCTGACATGTGTCCCGAGTAGCTTTCAGATCTTGCCAAATGTCCCAAGTAACTACCCATTAACATATTTAGTGAGATCATAGGTAGTTATGTGAGGTAAATAACAATTACCCATGAGTTAATTCCAGATCATGGGCGGTTGAACAGTTAGTGGGCCATTTCCATTTCCTATTTCCATGGACGTCAGAGAATAATGGACCTATTTCTTCTCCTTCTTTTGTGGATGGCAAAGAACCCCCAGCCATTTGACCGAGTCAAATGGTTGTCACTATGCAACAACTTCTTTCTTTCTTTCCACTTTTCATGGGCCACTTGGGTAATGGGCCATTTAATTAAATTAAATGGCCTATTAACATATTTAGCCCATATCAACACTTGGGCCAGCCGAATTCTTTTACAAATTGGCCCAAAACCTCCAAACTCGAGCCCGAACCAAATTAAAATTAATTTGGCCCAGTCAACATGGGTTTGGCCCATCAATTTTAACCCAATTCATCTATATTCTTTGGCCCAATTTAATTAAAAGATAATTAAATAGCCTTCTAACGCTTGCCCAGGACAGGGTGCCAAAAACGGGTGTAAACAATGCCCCCCCAGGCCTTGATCTTGTTCAAGATCTAGGCTTGTAAATTAGGACAAAGTACGGTTTTTGGCATAACCAAACGAGTCCTTATCGCTAGATTTGAAAAATAATCAGGCTTATTTAGCGTAAGAATTTTTCAAAAGTTCAAATGTTTACACTAAAAAAGATAATCAGGCCATATTTAGGCCTAACAACTTTTTAAGTTCCAAAGTACGTCTCTTAACTGGGTTTGAAATCTCCATTTTGAATCTCAACAGTTTCCGACATAAACAACCCCCTAAGGAGTCCTGTTGACAGCAACAACTATCACCATTTTAGGCCTGAGGGACACGTGTCATCACCCTAGGCCGTGCATTGGCTGCCATGCAGCTTTTCAAACCGTCAGGACTCTTTGCGTCAATCAAGAGTCCAACCCTTGAGTTGCTTCTTCAATCTCGATCAAAGAGATAGAGATAGAAAGGAAAAACCAACGGCATCAATTGTGCCGCCACCCACAAAGCTCCATTCTTTCTTTTCATTCTCTCTCTACATCTTCTCTGCTTCCTCTCCTCTTGCACGGACGAAGTCCAGAAAAAGCCCTAAACCGCCATTCTTTCACTCAAGTCTCTTGATCTGCACCAGAGATGGCGACACACAAAGCTAATGCTCCACCTACAAATCCCAACAGCCTCGCCATCCAAATCCGCAAAATCATTGACGAAGAGCACATAGCGATTGCCAATGACGTCTTAGTCGTTGCAAACGCTGATCGAGTTGGGTTGGGGCCTGCGTTTCAATTAGGGTTTCCTTCCCAACTTGCCCCGATGTACCCATTGGCTGAGGAAGTCCTTCCCTTTCAATCTCCGTCCTTTGACTGGAATCGTTTCAGCTCTGATATTCCCAATCGCCTTTGGCACAGACCTGACGCCAAGTACGTAGAGTGGCTTGATCGAATGCTTGAGGCCAAGGGTGATCTGTGGAAGCAAATAGGGATTCGAGACGCCATTCTGCTCAGTCGATCACTTATTGATATGGACAAAAATCTCTTCCTGGCTGCTTCTCAATTCTGGTCAGTTACCACAAACTCATTCCATTTTAAGGTAGGCCTCATGAGCCCCACCCTTCAGGACTTGGCTTTCGTGACAGGCCTCCGTCCCCATGGGATAGAGGCCAATTACTTCCTGTCACAAAAAACTCCTTACTTTGAGTATAAAGAACCATTGTCTTTTGCCCCTTTTATTAACCATTATGCCAAAAAGGGACCTGTTGAGGATAATGAACACGTGGCCTTTCTCCTGTATTAGTTAAACAAATTTATCTTCTGTGTTTCTGCGAATAGGGTCACCAAGGATTTCATAGACTTGGCCCCTTGGTTTTAGCCCATCTTTACTGTGGTATGAAGGAACTGATCAGCAACAAGTTTATCTTTGCTCCTAGACCCCTATGGGTCATGACCCTATGGTTATGGTCTTATTTCCCTAAATTTGGCCCACCTATGGTCAAAAAGTCAGAACACACCTGCTACGGCCTCCATTACACTGATGCTCGCGGCCCTAGATACGCTTTCGAGACCTACTTCAAATTCTTCTACCATGAACTCACTGGGATGGGGAAGAACTGGATGCCCTTTGTTAGGGACACGGTGCCCTGGTGGCTAAAACAAGAAGCCTCAAATCCAGGTGATGACTTTGATGACCATCTCGAAATCTGGAGCAGCTTTCTGATCTCCAGGGACCTCATGTATGGCATGGCTTATACTCCTACCAATTACAAGTGTGGAGTTGAATACTATAATGCAGCCCAATTTGCCAGACAGTTTGGCCTTTGTCAACTCACTCCCTTACCTCCATACCAGTCCTTGAATGAGGACTTCACTGACAGGCCGGTGGTTCAACCAAAGGACCTAGAAAGGGTTAGGAACACTCTCCCTGAGCTTAGGAAGGCCTTTGCCCTTCATCGCTATGCTGAACGCACTGACAAAGGAGCCAAATTTGATAGTTGGTGGGGAGGCTACACAAGAATGCATTTCGTCAAACCCTATCTGGATGTCTTAACCACACTTCTGCCACAATCCGCTGGAGTTCCTGAGCCTGGCCTCACCATGCCCTTGCAACAGATCAGTCCTTCTCCATCCTTGACCATGAAAAGAAAAGGTAAGACCCACACCTTTGCTGTTGCGAATTCTTGAATTCATTCAATATTTTTGGGCTAATCTCTTCCTTGTCTCCAGGTTTAGAGAGTATTCCCGATGAAACCCCTGCTGAAACTGCCCCACAGAAGCCCAAAAGGACTAAGATGCTCGCACGCAAGCAGGCGCCGGAGGTAAAACTCCTTTAGCATCCCTCCATTCCTTCCGTACATTACTTATGCCTTAAATCTCCTCACAGGCCTCTCAGACCACCGTGGCTGGTAGAACAAGGAGTAGTGCCAAAAATAGTTCTCCTGAGTCTGACCCTTTGGAGAAGGTTTGTACTCTTCTTGGCCTCACCCTTGGCCTCTTTGAAACCTTTTGCTAAATCCCCCTCCTCTTGACAGGCTACCTCCAAAATCAAGGAAGGGCAAGCTGATTCTGCTCCAACCAAGAAGAGGTTGAGGAAGAAAAAACCTACTCCAATTGACTCTGAAAATACCGTGTCTGCCACAGAAGGCAATCCCATCGTAAGGATGTATTGTGACATGTCCTCTTCAGCATTTATGGCCCCTTACTATCATCTAATCCCTCTTGTTTTTAACCCCAAGGAACTTGACGATTACTTTGAAGAAGAGATAGAGATAGAAGAGAAAGGGCTGGGTATGCCTCACCAAGAACCTGAACACGAAGCATCCTCCAGAACTCCAGAGAAGCCCAGCTCTCCGGCAACCAAACATATCCCCTCGAATGATCCTCCTGTTGAACCTGAACTTGTCATCGTAACAGAGGAAAAAGAAGAAGAAGATCTGGACACTTTGTTTCAGTCTGCTCAGGACTTGCTGAAGGCGGCCAATTCTGGTACCTCAGGCAGTGGTCTTGGATCAACTTCCCAATCTCAATTTACACCAGATGAAATTGCTGAGGCCAAGACAGCTCTTAGGATGGCCCTTCTGCAGAACTTCAAGGCTATTGTCCATCCAGCTCGAGCCTCGAATATAAAGAAGGCCATGGAGGTGCTGGTGAAGTCCCAGGCCCTGGGTACGGAGGAGACCTCCCTTCAGTATTTCCAAAAAGAATTTCCCACCATGATCAAATCTCATGATTCTTCCACCCACGAGCTTAACAAGGTTAATGCCAAGTTGGCGGAATTGGACCTGGTTGATATGGAGCTTACCAAATTCAGTTCTGAATGGAATCAGCTCAAGGAAGATATCAAGGTCAATGAAGCAAACATCACTGCCACCTCCGATGACATTCAAGATCTCAAAACCCAATTGGCACTAGCTGAAGGCCGACTGGAAGACTTTTGGAAGGAATCCAAAATCCTGGCCCAACATCATGAGAAATTGAAGGCTGGATCAAAAAGCCAGAAAATGAAGCTGAATCTCTTGGTTGAAGAAGTCCCAGGCCTTCGTGGGAAGCGGGATACGCTTGAAGCTCGGCTTGCCAACCTTGACACCTCGTGGGCAAACCTCAAAAGCAGTCTTGAAAGCCTTCTGTAGGTCTTGACTTCAAAACTTTCACTTTTGAACTTTGGTTTGTAATAATTAGTTAATTTGCTTCTTGCCTGGCCTGGAACTTTCCTTTAATTGGCCAAGGTAGTGGTTTGGTTTTGATGACAGGCGGCCTGAACTTGAGGCCTTTTTGAATTTTGCATAGTAAGTACTACGGCCTCCGTTCAGGCCTTGCCATGAAATTTCTTTATGGTTTGGTAGATTGAATTTCTCCAAAGTCTCTCATCTCCCACATAGTAGGATAGTGATGCTTTAGGTACTTTCCATTTGTTAAATGCTTAAATAAACCACCATTTAGGTCCACAAGAAGATAAACATTACCTCTAAGGACTTGAGCAATCTGGTACGGTCCTTCATAGGTTGGAGACCACTTGCCATATCTTGGATTCTTTTCCCCTAATGGGAAGACTGCCTTCCAAACCAAGTCACCCTCAGTAAAGCTCTTTCTCCTTACACGTTTGTCATAAGATCTAGCGACTCTTCTTTTCTGAACCAACATGTGATCAAGGGCTGCAAGCCTAACCTCGTCCAAGTCCTCAAGCTCCATCAGCATGGCCTGAGTATAATCTGCAGGATTGAGGCCATTTTGATATGCTATTCTTGCTGACTTTACTGCTACTTCCATTGGTAGGACTGGATCATGCCCATATACCAACATATAAGGAGTTATATTGGTGGCTTCCTTCTTTGAGGTTCTGTAGGCCCATAAGGCCTCAGAAAGCAATTCGTGCCAGGCCCTTGGATTATCTTCCACCATTTTCTCGATAATGTTGACAAAAGTCCTGTTGGTGGATTCAGCTTGGCCATTTCCTTGTGCGTAATAAGGAGTAGAATTGGAGATAATAATATTTTGCTGTGCAGCAAAGTTAACCACTTGTTCTCCCATAAATATTGTACCCCTATCTGCAACCAAGTGTTCAGGCAGTCCAAACCTATGGATGATTCTTTCCTTGATCACCTTGATTACCTCTTGTTGATCCACAGACTTTAATGGTATGGCTTCTGCCCACTTGGTGAAGTAATCCGTGGCTACCAAGATGTAAGTATGATTTCCTGAAGAGGGCGGATAAATTTTTCCAATTATGTCAAGGGCCCAACCTCTAAATGGCCAAGGTTTGACCACAGCATGATAATTAGCTGCAGGAACACGCTGAATTGGGCCATGGGCTTGGCAAGGTTGACATCCTTTAGAAAAACGAATACAATCCTCCAAGATGGTTGGCCAATAGTATCCATACCTTCTGATTAGCCATCTCATCTTTATTCCAGATTGATGGGCGCCACAGATTCCTTCATGGACTTCACTCATGACCCTCATGGCCTCGGGGTGCCCTAAACACCTTAAAAGTAAATCGTCCTCAAAGCTTTTCTTGTATAATTCATCGCCCACGAGGATATAGCTCATAGCCCTTCTCCTTACTTTCCTAGAAGTTCTGTGATGAGGCCTCTTTAGGAAGGAAATAATAGGTGTACGCCAATCGTTCTCTGGTTCATCATCTGATTCTTCACCTGTGAAGTCAGAAGTAAATACCTCCAGTCATAGACCTCTCCTTCTAACAGAAGGTAACAACCTCTTTTGGACTGTGATAATCTTGTGGATTGTTTCTGGAGCTAGCTTCAGACCTGTAGAGGCCTGAGCCAAGCTGTTGGCTTCAGTGTTCATACTCCTTGAAACGTGTTTAACAGTTACATTATCAAAATCTTGAATTAATTGCACTGCTGCCATATAATAAGGAGCCAAGTCCTCACTATAGCATTTGAACGTTCCCGCCAAGTGATTGATTACAAGGTTTGAATCCCCAATAATCTTTACTTCTCTGACCTCTAGATCTCTTAGGATCTCAAGGCCTATAAGAACTGCTTCGTATTCAGCTTGGTTATTTGTACATGGGAAATCAAATTGAAAAGACAATTCAGTCCTCAGGCCTTGGGGAGAAATAACAATTACTCCACAGCCTAAGGCCTGCTGAGTCCTTGATCCGTCAAAGAGCAGTGTCCAAGGAGTAAGTGATATCTCAAGGGCGTTCAGACTTAACTCGGACTCATCGCCGATATCCATGCATGGATGATCAGCAAGAAAATCCGCTAAGGCCTGGCCCTTTACATCCTTTTGAGGAACGTATTGAAAACTAAACTCCATTAGAGCTAAAGACCATTTGCCGATTCGGCCTCTCATGATTGGCCGAGAAAGCAAGTATTTAACTAGGTCTGTTTTACTCATAATGTAAACCAAAACAGGAAGCATGTAGTGCTTCAATTTTATTGCTAAAAAGTACAAGGCAAGACAAATCTTTTCAATAGGAGTGTATCTCCTTTCACAAAGAGTCAACAACCTACTCAAGTAATAAATCGCCTGTTCCTTTCCTTGAACGTTATCTTGAGCTAAAAGGCCTCCAATAGAGCCTTCAGCTGCTGAGATGTAGAGCTTCAACGGCCTGTTCTTGATGGGAGGCATAAGGACTGGAGCCATTGCTAAATAGCCTTTGATCTCGTCAAAGGCCTTTTGATGGTTTGCCTCCCAAACAAAAGCGTCATGGTCCTTCAGCTTCAAGAGTGGAGAAAAGACTTGAACCCTTCCAGGTAGGTTTGAGATAAACCTTCTCAAGAAGTTGAACGAACCCAAGAGCTTCTGCAACTCCTTCTTGGTGGTAGGAGGCTTTACTTCCATGATTGCTTTGGCCTTGTTCTTGTCAACTTCAATCCCTCTGTTGTGGACCAAGAATCCAAGGAACTTGCCTGCGGAGACTCCGAAGGCACATTTCAAGGGGTTTACTTTCAAATCAAACTGTTGCATTCTCAAGAAAGACTTCCTCAAGTGTTCCAAATGTTCATCATAGGACTGAGACTTGACCACGATATCATCAATGTAGATCTCCATGAAATGACCAATGAAATCATGAAATATGGCGTTCATCGCTCGCTGGAATGAAGCACCAGCATTCTTTAGACCGAAGGGCATTACGACCCACTCAGAGGTTCCTAGGGCTCCAGGACACCTAAAAGCTTTCTTAGCCGTATCGGCCTCGTCGATAAAGATCTGATTGTAACCAGAACGCCCATCCATGAAGGACAAGACCTTGTGACCAGAAGCTCCATCTACCAACTGATCTACGACTGGCATTGGATACTCATCCTTTGGGGAAGCCAAGTTCAAGTTTCTAAAGTCTACACATACTCTGACCTTGCCGTTCTTCTTAAGGACTGGCACAATATTAGAGAGCCAAGTAACATACCTGGCTGTGCGTATGAATCCAGCATTGAAGAGGCGTTCGATCTCATCTTTGACCTGTAAGTAAACCTCATTGGACATCCTCCTTGGCGGTTGTTTGAAAGGTCTGAATTCTGGTTGTATAGGCAACTTGTGCTCCACTAGGTCTCTGGACAGACCTGGCAGCTCTTCGTAAGTCCAAGCAAAATAGGACTTGAATTCCCTTAAGAGCTGGATGAACTTTTCCTTCACGTCCTCTGGCAGAAGTTGACTAATATATACAGGTTTGGGATTCTTTGAATCTCCCAAATTAACTTCTTCCAAAGAATCTTGCACGTCAGCTTTTAAATCATCCAACTTGGCTGAGGCTGCTTCAAGGTCTTCCTGGCGGATTTCATTCTGAAGGGCTTACTGACATTGAAAAGGGTGTTTGGATGAAGCTATAATCGGCCTACTTGACTCCGTAATCATTGGACCGATTAATTCTTGAAAAAGTGCCTTCACTTCTTCAGCCGACTTCTTGTTATGAATGGGGGCTATTTTGTGGCGGCCATACTTGTCAAGGCCTGCCACCTTCATTGGACCAACCCCTTCATCATACAGGTGGGCCTCAGCATGGTTTGTAGAGGCCTGGAATGGTCTACGGTCAGCCCATATTACCTCCACGTCGTCTTGATTCCAAAAAATAAGACATTGGTGAAGGGTTGAGGGGACCGCTAGACAAGAATGAATCCAATCTCTCCCCAGTAGAACATTGAAGGAAGAGTGTGAATTGACAACAAAGAAAGGTGTTGTTAAGGTCTTGAACCCTATCGTTAAATTCATGATCAAAATACCTTGGCATGCTGTCTCATTTCCAATGAAGTCAGTCAAGGTGGCGTTGCATGAAACCAGATCTTGATCAGTCTTCCCGAACCTCTGCATCATGGCCTTAGGAATGAGATTGGCTGCTGAACCGTTGTCTACCAGGATACGGTTCACTAGCATCCCATCAAGGCAACCAGCAATGTACAAGGGCTTGATGTGTTTGTTCATTGTAGGACTCAGCCTCTCAAAGATCACGCTAGCCGCACGATCTCCATTCTTCTCTTCGGTCTCGTCCTTTAGCACGATCACTGAAGGCCCATTCAGTCCTACAGAGAAGGACTCATTTAAGATCTCTGCTGTTTGCCCCATCTCTACAACATCTCCCACCATGGCTGTTGGAGTGTTGTCCTTGGCTTCCAGATCTGCTGGTAAGAACACGACCATGTTGCATTGCATGTTATGACCCTATCTAGGCACAAATACCTTAGCCTGTGGATTCAACTTCAACTTGCCCCCCGAGTCCTGCTTTCTAGGTTCGAGGGCTGTCTTCTGGAGCAAAGTAACTTGTCTTGGTGGAGGCTGAATCTTAGCCTCCTTAAGAGTTCTTTCCAGGAGAGGTTGTTTCTTGGGTACCGTTGCCTGCTTTGGAGGTGATTTGGTAACGACCTCCTTGTACGTCCTTTTGAACGGGATTTGCTTCTGGGGTAAAGTCCTTGGAGGAGGCTCAACGATAGCCTCTTCCACAGTCCTTTCCAAGGGCTTGTGCACTCTTTTAGCCTTAGGTTTTTCGACCATAGGCTCTTCCACTGGGATCTCCATCTTCATCTTCCCCTTGGGATCATCTCCATTCATGAGGTCATCTTCATTCATGGGATCGTCAAGTAGGTCTGCTTCTTCCTCGGCCCTTCTTGCTGCCTACCTAAAACGTTGGCGGTGCCTCTTCTGAGATCTAGACAAAGGTGGAGGTTCAGAGGGAAACTTTGGATGTTCAACCCTATGCCACTCATTTGGAGGAGTGACTGGAGGTTTCACAGCCCTTGATTTATCCCTGAAAGGAGCAGATATCCTCAAGTTGACGAGCTCATCTTCAATTTCAACCAACCCTGGCTGAATTCGGTTGAACACAGATTCGCGTACAACCCTTCTCCCTTTAGACCTGCGTGGCTCCTTAGGACTTGGCTCAGCCCTTCCCACAATAATGCTTTTTAGGATTGGTTTGCTAGGACTGGTATGATGTCCACACTCTGTACATACCATGGAACAAGTTGGTTTCTCTGGTTTCTTCACTCCCAAAGGTCTAGACCACCAAGAGTTCAGTTTTTCAAACCTTCTAACCCGCTCAGTCCTGACATCGCTCTCATCATAGTAAGGATCCCAATACCTGCCTGGGCTGGACTTATAGACTGCTCTAGAAGGGGCTCCCAAACTTATCTTCTGCCTAGGAACAGTCCTAGGCATGTCCCTCATGTTGACGGAGACCATATTTGTACTTAGCCCTGAAGGAAAGGGATTGCCATCCACCCCCATGGGCTGCTTGTCTTTCTCAGGGAATTTGAACTCTCCCCGCTCAATTTTGTCCTTGATATCATTTCTAAATACTATGCAGTTATTCGTAGTATGACTCCAAGAATTGTGATACTTACAATACTCTTTGCCCTTCAGTTCTTCCGGAGTTGGAATCTTGTGACCAAAGGGCAGTTTGAGCAGCTTGTCGGCCAAGAGTTGATCAAAGATCGCTTCAGCCCTACCCACGTCGAATGTATAGGTCCTGGTTGACTTATTGAAAGAGCTCTGGGCTGACTGCTTTGTGGGCTCCATCTTGACAAAGGCCTTGCACACATATGGCTTTTTGTTGATGATTTCAGCCACTGCCACGTCTGGGTCTGCCTCTGCTTCCACTGCAGCAACCTCGTAATTAGGGTCGCGGTAATACGTCCCTTTGGATGCCGTCTTCCTGTCCCGCTCTTCTGCCAAGAACTTTTCATAATAAGAAGCTTTAAAAGATAATTCGAACAGGTCTCTGAACTCTGTTCCATAAAACTTCTTCTTCATTTCAAAGCCCAGGCCGTTTAATGCTATATGCACGTATTCGACCTCAGGAAGGACTATCTTGCATTTGAATCGAGCAGTTTTGAAACGTAAGAGGTAGGACTCCACAGACTCTAGATGGGTTTGACGATAGCATGACAGGTCTGCCAACGTTACTTCTGGTTCTACCCTGTAGAACTGCTGGTGGAACATCTCCTCCAACTGTGCCCAGGTCTGCACCGAGTTAGGTGGCAAGTTGATGTACCAAGTGAAGGCTGTCCCAGTAAGGGAATTGGGAAAAAGCCTCAACTTCAGTGCATCAATGGTTCCAGCCTCTCCACATTGAACTTGAAACCTAGCAATGTGCTCCACCGTTGACTGCATGCTCTCACCATTGAAGGTCTGGAATTCTAGGACTCTATAACCCTTTGGGAAGGTGTATTGTCCACCTCCTCGGTATGAGGCTTCCTATACATTGGCCTTCCCAAAGGTCTGAAACCAGGTCCTAACTGCTCCTGGAGCAGGTTCAAGACTTGATCCCTTCCCATGACTGGGTGTGGCTCAGGAGGCGGCTGTGGGTGCGCCTCTTGTGCCTGTTGGTTCTGGGCTGGACTTGCCCCCCGAGTATCAGAGCTTTGAGGAGTATGTGCTCCTTTGTCCTTTCCAGAGCCCTGGCCTCCTTGCAAAGGCCTTCTGTCTGTCTTGTCAGACTTGTCAAGCTTGTTCTGGTCCTCGACCAAAGTAAACCTTTGATCGTGATTCGGAGGCGTCGAAGCTCCTCCAATCACGACTCCCTTCTCTTTTTGCCCCCCGAGTGCAGGGCTATTAGACGAAATGGCATGATAAAATGTCTGAAGAGGGGGAGGAACCCCCAATAAGCCAGCTTGGTCTTGACCGTTGCCAAAGACACCAAACTGTGGAAAGCTCTGATGCTGAAGAGCGAGCGGTAGCCTCTCAGTAAGCGTAGCAACCATTTTGTTGACTGCTATGGTCAAAGGTTCCATGGACTGAGTGAACGATTGCGAGATTGACTACCTAACGTTGTTCGAGATCTCACGTCCTGCCATGAACATATAATTTTTGACGCTGTCGGTAGCGTCGCTAAGATCTTGGGCGCTGATCTGAGGACCAGCTTCCTCGAGTAATGGCACGTCGACTGCCACTCCCTCAGGACTCTGTGGTGGATCCAGGATGGGTGGATCCGGTTGTCGCTGCAGCTTCCTGACCATGATAAAACCCTTAGACGATTAGGGTCCCACCGAGCGTGCCAAAAGATGTTTCCCACTTTTCCGCCAGGTAGGCTTGAGCGGAAAATCCAATGGCGTATGGAGTGTGAGTGCGGGCGTGCCAGGACTTGTCGTCGTCCAACGCATGGAAGGCGTGAGTGCGCCTCGATCTGACTTCGTATGTAATGCGACTGCGTGTGACCCAAAGGGTGAGGCCACAAAGAGGTTCGTGGTTTTACCACAACGATAGTGGACTTATAATTTCCCAACCGTGTGAGAAAAAGTAGAGAACATCGTAGAATAACTTTATTATATCGTAATAATAAAGTTGGGGATACAAGAGAGATAGGAATAACTTTGTTACGTCGTAATAACAAAGTTGGGGTATAAGAGAGATAGAAATAGATGAGAAATGAGATAGTTGCTTCACTGGGAAGACTTTGGTTTTTTAAGCGCTGGGCTTGATTGGTGTGTGAACCCTTTTTCCTTCTTGTCTTCTAGTATTTATAGGCCAAGGGTCTTCGATTTTCTGCATGTAAAGGGCTTGTTGTCCTCTTCTCATGGCGCCATGTGTCTTTTGCAACTTCCCCTTCACGAGATCATGGGGTAATAGGTAGTTATTGGAGGTTACAGAAGATCATGGGCAAATAGTGCACTGGTCCAGATCTGGGCCGAGTATCTCGCCTTCGCCACGAGCTGACATGTGTCCCGAGTAGCTTTCAGATCTTGCCAAATGTCCCAAGTAACTACCCATTAACATATTTAGTGAGATCATAGGTAGTTATTTGAGGTAAATAACAATTACCCATGAGTTAATTCCAGATCATGGGCGGTTGAACAGTTAGTGGGCCATTTCCATTTCCTATTTCCATGGACGTCAGAGAATAATGGACCTATTTCTTCTCCTTCTTTTGTGGATGGCAAAGAACCCCAAGCCATTTGACTCGGTCAAATGGCTGTCACTATGCAACAACTTCTTTCTTTCTTTCCACTTTTCATGGGCCACTTGGGTAATGGGCCATTTAATTAAATTAAATGGCCTATTAACATATTTAGCCCATATCAACACTTGGGCCAGCAGAATTCTTTTACAAATTGGCCCAAAACCTCCAAACTCGAGCCCGAACCAAATTAAAATTAATTGGGTCCAGTCAATATGGGTTTGGCCCATCAATTTTAACCCAATTCATTTCTATTCTTTGGCCCAATTTAATTAAAAGATAATTAAATAGCCTTCCAACGCTTGCCCAGGACTGGGTGCCAAAAACGGATGTAAACAGCGGCACCACCGTGATGCGCGTCGTCGATCTCAACCATGTTCGATTCAGGAACGCTGAACGGAGCAGAAAGGGGGAAGTGGATGCTGAAAGGGGTGGTTAGGTCTCCAGCGGAGTCGCCAATTGTAAGGGTTCGATTTGACGGGACCTTGGCCTGGGTTAGGGTTCTCCTTCCGCTGGTTCGTTCTCCTACTTCTGGACCTGCAACAAGTCACTAGAGCTGGAGTAGCCCAGTGACCCTCCAACGATCAAGTCAGACCTCAGGGGAGAATATAGATCTAGGGTTAGGGAAGAATGACATGCCTTTCCAAGATGAGTATCCCTTTTCTTTTATAGACCTAGGTTTACTTGCCCTCCAAGCTAACGCGTGGAAGATATGCTCGGGTAACCGCCTCGGGTGACGTCATATGTGACGACAGGAGCGAAGCGGTTACGGAGCACATGATCAGATCTGACCATAATGATTGCTTTTGCCTACGTATCTTCTTTTGATCCCTTCTGGCATAACAAACTTTCCTTGCGCGAGCTCTGTGCCAACGTCTAGACCTCGGTTCCCGGCGTCTGGCACGGTCACCGGGCTCGTGACCGAAGCCACCACAATCTCCATAGAGGGTAAGTAGGGAAAGTGGATGTAAAAGTTAATGTAAGATATGTAATGATGATGTCTCCTTAATAAGTTAGAGTTACAAAGCAGAACACTTAAAAATAGACGATGGAAATAATTTTTTTCCTGTCAAGGGAAGATATAGGACACTTAAAAGGGCATTGCCGTAGTTATAACACGCAATACAGAACAAGAAAGTAATTTGGCAGGCAATAACAATCATGCTCAAGACCAGCAAATGAACTTCCAACGTCCAGTTCAGAGAAAAAGAAAAAAGAAAGCTTCGAACATCACAACCTTTCAGTAACAAAGAACACGTGGCATAAACGTATTCGGCAGCCTCTCGGCGTAGTACCATCATCACCTCAGATCCGAATAACGGCGCCATCACACTTCCCGTTGGCACACCCCTAAGAAAAAATTATTGGGCGACTTTAGGGCACTGCCTCATAATTTTTCAACCTCTCTAAACCCCAAACATTCTTGTGAGGATTAAGGATATACATATCCCCGCGAAATTATGTGATTTCGATTGGAGTCTGAAAATCATGTGTCGGTGCCTAAAACGCTGAATAACTACTCACCCTAAGGCCTCGGCTAATACTAGTTTAATGGCGACTTTTTGGCACTTTTTTTTTTGTTTTGTTTGTTATATTCTACTGATCGATGTTTGTTAAATTTAAGTATAATGTTCATATAACATCGTTTGACTACACGAGATAAATAAAAAGGTATAAAATTATTGATCAAAATTATAAAAAAAAATCCACTAAAGTTGATAAAAGGAGTCCCTCCAAAAAAAAAAAAACCTCCTCTCTCTCTTAGCACGATTTTTTTTTTTATCAATTTTCTCTCCACTTATTAATTTATATCATCTCTTTATCTATCTCTCAATTTATTATTCCAAAAGCGATTAAATTCTTTCCGCCGAGAGTGGAAAACACCACTTTACAACCACCGCCATTTTAGGTCCTACCTTGTGTTTATTCTTGACATGAACCATTAATCTTGTAGGCTCCACATAATAGCGTATCTACGCAAAAAATAAACTTGAACGGGCATTGATAGATGTATCAAAAATTGTATTTCATTTTATAAAATGGAGAGTTCATCTTTATAATTATTGACAGAATCATACCGTCCATTTTATAAACCTTATCAATGTTCGATCAAACTAATTTTTTTCATGGCAATACTATTCTACTACAGGTATTACAATACGAACGGTTTTCATTTTAACAATAAAAACTCGGTGCAGCCCACAGTGGGTGCTGCTGAAAAAGTGGAATTTTTTTTTACCGGCGGTGGATAGAATTTAGGACACGTTTGGCTTAAGGCTTATTTTTTGTCCTTATTTAATTTTTTGTAGATTATTGTTTCGTCATGACAAGAGAAATTTAAAAAATACTAGTAAAAAGTAACGATTGAAACCCAAATGTTTTTTAATAAAGAATAAAAAATTGGTTTATTGGCTTATGTTTGCCTTTATTACAAAAAATGAGTTTCGATCATAATTTTTTATTTGTTAGATTTCTCTCGCCATGACGAAGCAAATAATTCACAAAAAATTAACAAATGCGCAACAAAAATTGAATAAGGACAAAAAATAATCTATTTGGCTTATTTAGGAAAACAACCCTTTATTCTCACTTCAAAAACCTCCCTAAAAAATTTTACCAAAATATGCTTAGGCTCCGTTCCACAATGCCAAATAAGTACTTATTTTTTAAGAAGTCAATTTTAAGCTAAAAAATGATGGGTTTATTAAAATCTAAAAATATGCAATATAGATCTTGTTTGAAAATTCTCATTGAGATCTTTAATACGGTGCAAAAAAATTGAAAAATTATTTTTCATTTGCATTATTTTTGAGTTTGAAAATGTGAAATAAGTACTTATTTTTTAAGAAGGTGTTCTGGAACGGACTCTTAATATCTTTTTGTCATCTTATATACTCCATCTGTCCCAATTTGTTGTGATTATTTCCTTTTTAAAATCTAACAAAAAAATTTCTATATCTCACGATCTATAATATTTTATATCATTTCAAAAATATTATACATTAAAAGATGTAGATACTAATTTTTTGAGAAGTCAAAAAAAAGGACGCAGGCGAAATATTCTAGGACGGAGGGAGTAATTTATTTTTTCAACTTTTAGGCCCTGTTTGATAGCGGAGTTCGACCATGGGATTGGATAACTAAAGTGGAGGTCTCTCCAAAATTCTTGTTTGTTTTGGTTTTGATGGATGGGATTGCTAATCCTTTAGGACTATGAATCCCCTCTTTTCGCCGGATTAGCCATCCCAAGGGGGGGCGTTACTAATAATCCCATCCGGTGGGTTTGAAACAGGAAAGACAAAAATAACCTCATCTCCAACGCAAAAATGGCTCCCCCTACCATTTTTCACTCTTTCATTTAAAAAACCCTAAAAAATGGAAATCCAACCAAATCAACAATTTTGAACCTCAGTCACCGGATTGTGTAACAATCGAAGTCGTCGGAGCTCAATTAATCGGTGTGATAGATGTTTGAGATAGAGAACATGCAGAGTTCGTCGAATCAACTTCTTTCAATTTTCTTCTTCCTCTTTTTTTCTTCTGGTTGTCAATGGATCTTGCGAGAGAGAGAGAGAGAGAGAGAGAGAGTTGCTGTTGCTCGGTTGTGACCTCAGAAAAGAGAGCGATGAAAAGAGATCGATATTATCAAGGCTAAAACAAATTATCTGGTGCTTTTATTACCCAGTGGTTTTCTTATTCCAACAGCAAATTAGATGTAATCCAACCGCTCCTATTATTCCAACAGTAAAAAAATATATATATACTCCTGGTAAAACCATTCTATTATTCCAACGGTAAAAAAAATAGGTAAAACCATAAAAATTGTGGTTTGAAATAGAAGTGAACACAAAAATAAAAGGAAAATAATGAAAATGGCATTCTTATTGTAAGGGTAAAATTGGAAACAAGTAATTTAATCTTATCCTATTCTAGCCAAAACAAACATGTTATTAACAATCCTACAATCTAATCCTGCGCAAAACAAACATGAATAAATGATTCATCCCCTCGTTAATAATTCCACCTCACTACCAATCCCAATCCTAATTCCATCTCATTACGAATCCTTCCAAAACAAAATCTACTATCAAACACGCCCTTAGACTTTTAATGTATGTTTTGATATCTTAATTTGTCATCGAGCTTAAGTGCTTAACCATTTGATGTACAACTGACTAGGGACCACACGAACAACTGAGCCAATAAAATCCCAATCCGAACCGTCCAACGGAATCCCCTGCCATACGCGTCGTCGTCATCATCACTCTCTCTGTCTCTCTCTCTCTCTCTCTCTCAAACTAACACGCAGTGAAAAACGCAGAGACGAATAGGTTAGAATTCGTTGGAGAATTTCAGAGTATTAGAGAGAAAGAGAGAGAGAGAGAAAGCACCTAAGGAATATTCTGAGAGTTTCATTTGAAGAATTCTAGATGCAGTAGCAAGATGGGGAAGTATGCCTTAGCTAGTGCCGGTCCTTTCTTCTGTTTTTTTGATTGGCAGTTTTGTTTAGTTGTGCCTTGCTTGCTTGCTTAGTGTTAGGTGTTTTTTTTTCCCCTGCGGTGGCTCCTGTAATTGGTTGTTTTAATGAACATTTAAGTTACCAAAAAAAAAATATATGGGAAAGTACATGCGGAAGTGTGGGGGAATTGCGGAGGTTGCAGCTGTGGAAATGGCTCGCGTCGGCGTGAGGACGAGAGCTCGCGCTCTGGCCATGGCGATCTCAGCCGCGGCAAACAGGAGGAAGATAGGCGGCGGAGTATCGAAACATTCACCGTCGTTAGTTCAGCTCAGAATCCGCCGCCGACCGATTGCGACGCCTTTAAATTCCGGAACACAGACGTCATCGGACGACCACCGGAGCTCTGGCCCAAGATCCGATCACGTGACGACGTCGTGTTGCTCGAGTAACGCGTCAAGCGAGGTCGTCACGGAGAGCTTCAAAATTGTAGATCCAGAGGTATTCTAGAAGCCTTAGAATTCCTCATAACTCTCTAAGGAATTTTTGGTCTCCGTGCCGTAATTAATTTCGTATTTTAAAATTTTGAACTTTTTTTTTTTAATTGGCAGGGCGAAATCGTTCGAATTGAAACACACTGCAGAGAAAGGTACTGTATACTCGTCCCAAATTCTTTTGTTCGATTTGCAAAACAGAGTGTTAAAAATAATATAATTTTTTTAAAAAAAAATTTAAATTTTTTTCACAAATTAAAAATACTTATTGATATTTAGTAAGTTGTTGAAAAAATTTTGATTTTTTCTTGCAAAAATTATATTATTTTTAACATTTCATTTTGCGGACCGGACAAAAAATTTGGGACGGAGGGAGTATTTCACATAACTTAATATGTTCAATTTTGCATTTAATTTGGTATTTTTCCACCACCTCCTCCTCAATTCTAATTTCAAAAAGATTCAAACTGCTGGCGATT
Source organism: Rhododendron vialii (assembly GCF_030253575.1). Lineage (NCBI taxonomy): Eukaryota > Viridiplantae > Streptophyta > Magnoliopsida > Ericales > Ericaceae > Rhododendron > Rhododendron vialii. Next base: position 19,740,056 of record NC_080566.1, read on the forward strand.
TTAATACTTCTTCCCGTTTAATTCTCTCTCTCTCTCTCTCTCTCTCTCTCTCTCTCTCTCTCTCTCTCTATATATATATATATATATATATATATATATATACACGTCTCTTGGTTGATAAAATTTTCCAGGAGAGAGAATACACCATCGAGCGAGATGGAAGCAGAATCAGGAGAGCTCGAGTCAACGGCGACACTGTCGAAGGCTAATTCACGCAGCAAAGCAACCGCAAAAAAATGGACGGTGAAGATTCCGTCGGAAGCCGAAATAGAAGAATTCTTTGCTGCCGCAGAAAGTGAAGTTGAAAGGCGATTTAGAGAGAAGTGAGTTTCCAGCGTATACGTCATCCTTCCATATAGACATATATAGATGTATGGTACTGTATGTCGTCCTTTGTTTTTTAGAGCTAGCTAGCTCTAACTGCAATGCATTTTTGCAGGTATAATTTTGACTTGGTGAACTTTGTGCCGTTGGAAGGTCGTTACGAGTGGGTTCGCGTAGGCCGTGAGGAAGAAAATTAAACAGAAGGCCGTGAAAGACTTCTGTAATGGCTTCCTTTAGAAGTTTCAGATTGTTCAGCTGTTTTCTCACTACTGCCACTAATTTAGATTGTTCAACTATTTTTCTATTCACTAGAAGATGTACAGCTCCTCTCTCTCTCTCTCTCTCTCTCTCTCTCTCTGTGTTAGTTCGATCTGGTACCGGAGTCTGGACTCTGGAGTATAGTAGAAACTTCTCTGCGAAATCTGCCCTTGAGTTAATAAAAGTTTCTGGCCCTAAAAGATTCTTCGTCTTCTCTGCACTCTCGCCTGGTACGAATACGATATGTATCGGTATCAGAATCAGAGTAAAACCTGTTCCACAAATAATTCTGGTGGTTTTAATCTTTAAAATTTCTGTTACGGGAACTTGTTATTTGGGGTAGTTTCACTAAACCAAAAGTTGTGGACAATTTTTAGCATTTTGGTGCGTTCTTGTAAAGTTATAATCTGAAAACTTATTTCGATATTTTTTACTTTTTCTAACTTTTTGTTTAGTTTTTCTTCAGAATCTTTGGAATTAATTAGATGTTCGTCTTTCGAATCGAAAAAGTATAAAAATATGGACAATTCTTTCCACTAAACAAAATATTATACTAGCACTTATCAAGTAAAACTTGTCTACAATTTGTTAAAAGGGAAGACAAAAAGTTAGGAACGAAAAGTTTAGTGGAAACAAAACAGCTAAACGCCATAAGTTATAGGTCAACTAGTGCTTGTCCGTGCCTACGGCACTTGCTAGCTAGTGGCTCAAACACTATCAATTCATTAGAACATCCGCAATGGTACTAATCAAAATCAATAATCAAAATGTGTCACGTCAGCATTTGATTATCCATTTAGTTCATAATCAAACTTAACAATTTCTACCTCCACATTGGTTATTTTTGTATCCCTAACCAAAAAAAACCCAACAATACACAATGCACATTTGTCCAATCGCAAACGAGTTTTAATCACGCACCCGACCACACCAAATTATTCGAATCGATGAGACGATTCCAATATGGGGTGTTTTTGAGTTATTGAGTTTTGAGTTTAATTGTTGAGTTTGGTTATTGAGTTTTGGTTATTGGTAAAAGTTGTTAAGTTTGGTTATGGAATGGGTGGAATTTGGTTATTTACTAAAAGACTTGTAACTTTGGTTATTACAATGTGGGATGTATTTTGAACATTGTTGTTAAATTTGCTTATTTACATCCATTTGCTTATTACAATGCGGATGCTCTTAGTGTGTAGTATGTGATCTTGTTTTTAGTGGCACGAAAGATAATTACCCGTACTTACGGCACTCCCCCAACTATACATTTAAGCTCGCTACAATGAACTATCAATTTGCTTACAGAATTCACTCTTAGGCCTTTTCTTTTGCTGATTGGAAATTGTAAGATAATAGAAAAACTAAATAAGATAAATCAAACTATTTTCTAAAATAAGGAGAAACTTATTTCCAGAAATCACAAACCAAATAGACCAAGGCTAGACCATCACGTATGTTCAATCGTAAAAGTGGCCTTTTTACAAACAGGTGGTGAGTACTCATTCATCTATAATTCCTTCAAATTCCAAGCAAACAGTAAGAAAGAAAAAAAAAAATCTCCAATCAATTGAAAACTCGAGAACAACCTCAAGTGAACTCATTTAACGAAGAGGACAGAGAAATCGATTTCTTACTTGAGAACCCGACACAAAATTGATGGGCTGAATGGAGTCCAAGAAATCAAGCCTCTTGGTTTCCTCTGAGAGCAACGGAAGTGGTGACGGTGGCGAAATTGATGTGAACGTCCTTTAACTGAAAAAAAAGACAGAAAATAAGAAGCAATTCAAACCTCACAAAAACCATAGCTAGGGCTTCGAAACCTCAACAACGAAGACTCCCAATTTCGTCTAGAGAACGATTTGAATAGTTAGGGCTCCGATTGAAAATAGAGAGACCGATAAGAGAGGGAGTACGGTGGTGTCACTGGAGACCGATAGGTAGTCATCGCACATCAAGGAGAGTCCGGGTTGCTTCATCGGAGGTGAGGGTGAGGGAGAAAGGGGGGGGGGGGGGGGGGGGGGGGGGGGGGGGCGTGGAGTGTGTTCAAGGGAAGAGAATACGCGTGGGGATGGGAAAGGTTCAAATTTTGGACGAAGAAGATTACTGTATGTATTTTTGTCCAAATATAGTTAAAATCTATTATAAAGAGCAATTTTTAATATATTATATATTAAAAAAATATAGTTAAAATATTAAATTTTTTAATTTTTAATCCGTTTGAACCGGTACGAAAATCTTATTTTTTGATAATTTTATCTTAAATAGTCATAATGGAATTTTGGATCGAAGGGCTTTTAATGAGCACCATAAGAGAGTCATGAAATTAAATAAAAAGTCTTAGAATACTTACTGAAAGGCCTTAGAGACAAAAATTCATTATTACCAAGTAGGATAAAATGATCATAAAAATAAAATTTTCGCACCGGTTCAACCAGATTGAAAAATGGAGCACTTAAATTTTTAATCACATTTTTAATATATTATATATTAAAAAAATATAGTTAAAATATTAAGTGTTCTAATTTTCAATCTATTTGAACCAGTGCGAAAATCTTATTTTTCTGATAATTTTATCTTAAATAGTCATAATTGAATTTTGGCTCGAAGGGATTTCAATGGGCACCCAAAGAGAGTCATGAAACTAAATAAAGAGTCTTAGGATGCTCGTTGAAAGGCCTTAGAAACAAAATTTTACTATGACCAAGTAGGATAATAAAATCTTCGTACCGATTCAACCAGATTAAAAAATAGAGCACTTAATTTTTTAATAACATTTTTCATTTGTGAACGTCTGTGCCGGCGTGTGTGAACGTGTGTGCATGTGCATAATAGGTGCCACTGGGTGCCAGATAATCGAGGCGGTTCCAAGGACATCTATAAAAATATCTAAAAGACATCTCAAATCTCAATCTCATAGTTTCAAATCAAATTTTTATAATCCAAACCGTTTAATGTGTATAGAATGTGATTTTAAGAGTGCTCGCGTGAAATTAGCAAAAAAAAAATGACCAAAAAGTTCTTGTTTTGGGCAGTTTTTAATTTAACCGTTCAATACAAACTGCACAAATCAAGCCCATTCCGATCATTGTTTCTGCTGATTTCTTGTTGGTACCTTTAAAATCATGTTCTGATCACATTGAGCCGCTTGGATCATCAAAATTTGATTGAAAACTATGAGATCTTTTTTTAAATGTTTTTATAGGTGTCCCCGAAACTGCCCCGGTCAATAATATAGCGGAAACGGAGCCTCCTTTTTCTTTTTCTTTTTCTTTTTTTTTTATCAATACTACTACTTAATGAATTTATCTAATTGTAGCAGGCCGAACATAGAAGTTCGCTGTGGAACGACCGAGCCCGCTCCGTGCCGAGCTCGAACCTTGAGCACGGCTCCCGTCCCTGTTCTTCGTCGGCCATTTCATTTGCCACGGGCTTATCGGCAGGTCAGCTCGTTCTCGGCCACCTTCCTCGGCGGGTCCCTTGTGGCGTGTCCTCTTCCGTCGGTCATGTGCCAGGTCGGCAAAGGTGTGTTCGGCCACCCGCGGAGCACAGTCACTGCCGACCATGGCTAGTCGTTGATTTGCATGTCTTTCCACGTGTAAAAGCGGTAACAACAGAAGATAATCATGAGCGCACATGAAATGTGCCAGCTCAAACCAAAACGGTTACCAGATTCATCGGGTGACGTCACTACGACGCCGCCTGGCCCGCGCAAGGCACGTGCCCGTGCTTGGAGAGCAAGTCAGGGAGGCTCTATAAGTACCAAAGGATAATGCCTCTGGGAAGGTACGCGCTCATATACGCGAATACCCACTCAAAACCCTAGTCTCTTCCCTTTCTCTCTGCACAATACTTATCCTCTCGCCGAAGGGCCTTGCCGGGGCTACCCCCGGCCTGGTCTAAGTCGTGCGCTCCCTGTGCAGGCTAGGAGAAGACTCAATAACCATCAAGCCACCAGCGGAGGAGAAGATCGAGGATCACGGGCCACACAATTGGTGAACCCGATGTGAATCGCTTCTGATTCAAACGGCTCTCACGTCCTCCAGACCACCTACTCCTCCGCGAAAACGACGACAAAACCATTCACCATGGGCGGAGATCAGACGGATGTAGCCATCTCAGGGACCAAAGACGCTAGCGGAAATCTCATCCCCACAACACCCCATGAAAGGCACATGTCCATCTTCCTCGCACCAGGATCCGGTCTCTCACCAGTCGCGGACGACGTAACAACAGCCACATCCGTTTGCTACAGCGTCGCGACGACGAACGCGATAACGAGTTAGCCGCGCTAAGGGCAGAGGTGGCCCAAATGAAATAGCACATGTAACAAGACACCACCCCCGCCGCATCCAGATCTGGTGGAGGAGGGGGTAGAAGAAGGCGAACACCATCTCCACCACCACCGCAAAGACGTCAGGATGAGAGAGGCCAACGCGGGTCCGTTAAAGACCGCCTAGGCTTCACCTCGGCTCCGGGCGACGCCAGAGAAATTATCCTTTACAAGCAACCCACCGCATCTAGAACACACCGCTCAAAAGAACACCGCGATCGAACCAACACAAGGGACACCGAGTCGTTCACAAGCACCTACTCCACTGGCCGCGCAGAATTCTCTCGCACAACGGTTTCACACCGTAGCCGAGATTCCGCGCAGACCAGACGTCATGTATCTGAACGACTCGGGAAAATCCCTACAGAAAAGTTCGACAACAGCAACCTGTCTCGACAGAACGGAAAGGGCGTGCGCATTGACGAGCCAAACAACGAGACCAAATCCCGTAAGGACAAAGGAGAAACGGTTGACAAACATCACCGAGTGACAACAGATTTACGAGACAAACTCCAGCGTCGAAACCGCGAAAAGTCTCCAGATAGGGAGTCCAAGAGAACAAGGACGGATGAGCACGGCAAGCCGCCATGCCCTGGTTTTGAGCGGCAACTGAAGGATCTGGGCGTCTCTCCCTTCACACCCCACATAATCAACACGACGGCCGAACCCAACTTCCACCTGCCAAAGTTTACGAAGTTTGATCCTACCACATGCGAAGCCTACACCCACCTTATCCACTTCCGTCAAACCATTGAGCTATGTACCACAAGAGACGAAATCAAATGCAAAGCGTTCCCGTCCAGCCTCGGCTCCCTTGGACTCCAGTGGTTCAACAAATTGCCCGCTGGATCCATACGGAACCTGGCCGACCTTGAACGCGCCTTCAACACTCGCTTCATCACCAGTAACAGGACAGCTAAGGAGCCTGAGTCCTTGTCCCAGATGAGGAAGCTCCCAAACAAAACACTCAGACAATACGCCGAGCGTTATTGGCAGTTGTTCAATGAAATTCCAGGAATTGACGAATACTGGGCTGCGCGCAATTTCAAAAACGGTCTGGAGACCGGCAGCAAGATTCTTGACGAACTCGCCATCCGCCCACCACACGGCATGGGGGAATTGATGCGCGTCGTGGAGAGATTCTGTGCTCTTGAAGAGTTTTATGCGGACCGTGCAGCCCAGGGAATCCCGAGCTTAACAGCATCCTTCACCTCGATCGCAACCCAACTGTCGACACCAGCAACCACTCAGCACCTGCAACCCAAGAAGCAGGTACACAACATCAAAGAAGGGAAGAAACGCCAGCCAAAAGAGCATGACTACGTGGCCGAAACCACCCACTTCAAGGAACCCATCTGGTCATTCCTAAAAGAAATCATGAGACAACCATGGTTCGAGTGGCCGCAAGGCAAGCTCGGCACGGACAACGGCCAAGCGGATCAGAATCCGAGGAAGAAGTGCTCGTATCACAATGAGCTCGGCCACTACACAACGGCATGCGCTCCGTACAAGGCGTTGTTGGAACGTTTGGCAACCCAATGCCATCTTGATCAATACATTGACCGATCAAAAACGCCCGCCCAGCAGACAAATCCCAACCCCAACGAACAGCGCCCACTGATACACATCATCCACGGTCCAGTTTCCAAGGCATCCGAAACCGCCCTCAAAGCCGACATCGACCACGCCTCAACATCCAAACAGATACTCTCAGTCGGTTGCGGATCCAAGCGTCCACGAACAGAAGAATTGCCCAAATGGACGATTACTTTTACCGAGCGCGATCTTGAACGTGTGCAAACACCACACTCCGACGCCCTCGTCGTAACTGTCCAAATTGGAGTACATGATGTCAAACGCATTCTCATCGATCAAGGAAGTTCAACAGAGGTCATGTATTACGACCTTTTCAAAAAATTGGATCTACCGGAATCAGCCCTACAACCTACTGAAGTACCCCTCATTGGCTTCAACGGTGCACCTGTCCGGCCGTTTGGCCGAATCTTCCTCCCAGTCGTCGTCGGCTCAAAAACTTTGACCGTCGAATTTATCGTCGTCAACGTACCGAGCCCATACAACGCCATCCTTGGCCGAACCTGGCTCCACGGAATGCAAGCCATTGCTTCTACCTACCACCAGGTCGTAGTCTTCATCGGCGCCACAGGTAGATAGGAAGATTTGCGAGGTGACCAAGTAGCCTCCAAAAAATGCTACGTCTCTGCCGTCCACAATTCCACCAAAGCCAAACAAGTACAATGGGTTGAAGTCCCCGACATGGCAGTAATCGACGACGTCGGACAAAAAGCCGAAGACAAAGCAGAGGAAGACCTTGTCCAAATGCCAATCAACGAGGATGGCTCCCGATTCTTCCTCATCAGCTCTTCCATCAGCGAGGCTGACCGCGAAGAAATGTTTCAATACCTCAAGAAAAATATCGAAGTCTTTGCTTGGACCCCCAACGAGATGCCGAGGGTCGACCCCAAATTCATCAGTCACTCCCTCAACATCAAGAAGGACGATAAACCTATCATCCAGAAGGCACGGCGTTCTGCAGCCGAACACGCCGACGCTGTCATTGAAGAGGTCAAGCGTCTGCTGGAGGCCAATGCAATCCAAGAAGTACAATACCCGACATGGCTATCCAACACTATCGTCGTTAAAAAGAAAAATGGCAAATGGCGAGTCTGCGTAGATTATACTAATCTCAACGACGCTTGTCCAAAGGATTGGTTTCCACTCCCGAAGATTGACCAACTCATTGACGCAACAGCAGGACATGCTCGGCTCAACTTTCTGGACGCCTACCGTGGCTACCACCAAATTGCCATGGACCCCGACGACATGGAGAAAACTGCTTTCATCACGCCACATGGCATCTTTTGCTACCACGTCATGCCCTTTGGACTCAAAAATTCAGGGGCAACGTTCAACAGAGCAATATTCAAAATGTTGGAAGAACAAATCGGCCACACCGTGGAGGCTTACAGTGATGACCTGGTCATCAAAAGCAAGAAGGAATCCAACCACCTCCGAGACTTGGCCGAAGTTTTTAAAATCCTCAAGCTACACAAGCTACGGCTGAATCCTGAAAAGTGCGCGTTCGGGGTAAGCGCTGGGAAATTTCTTGGACACCTTGTTACTCAAAGAGGTATCGAGGCCGACCCCAACCAAATCAAGGCTGTTCAAGATTTGTGCCCACCCAGGACGATCAAGGAAGTTCAAAGGCTCACTGGGATGGCAGCGGCTCTCAATCGATTCATCAGCAAATCCTCAGACAAATGCCACGCATTCTTCCACGCCTTGAAGGGCAAAAGCTGACGCAGCTTTGAATGGACACCGGATTGTAACTCCGCTTTGGCCGAACTAAAAGACTACTTAAATTCGGCCCCGCTGCTTGTCAAACCTAAGGAGTTCGAAACCATGTATCTGTATCTCGCCGTGTCGGCCCACGCAATCAGTTCTGCACTTGTACGACGGGAAGGTGCCGACGACAAGCCCATCTATTTCACAAGCAAAACACTCCTTATAGCTCAAACTCGCTACCTACCACTTGAAAAGTTAGCCCTTGCCCTCGTCTCAGCGGCCAGGAAGCTCCTGCCCTACTTTCAATCACACTCTATCGTCGTCTTAACAGAACACCCCCTCAAAGCTCTCTTTCGAAAGGCGGATCTGTCTAACAGGGTCTCCAAGTGGGCAGTTGAGCTAGCAAACTTTGATATCCGTTTCAAACCACGAACGGCGATCAAAGGACAAGTCCTGGCGGACTTTATTGCTGAGCTTACTCCACAAGACACTGAACTCCTCAACACACCCATCCCAACACAAACCGTTGCCGAGCATCAATTGACTCCGAAACCTTGGCACCTTTTCCAAGGCGACATATGGCATCTACATGTTGACGGCGCGTCAAACAGCAACGGAGCAGGGGTCGGGGTCGTCCTAGTCTCCCCCTGTGGAACAATACACGAAAGTGCTATCAGCATCGACTTCCCCGCCACCAACAACGAAGCTGAATATGAAGCCCTCCTTGCTGGCTTACGCTCAGCCATCGCAATGAAAGTCACCAACCTTGTTGTCTACTGCGACTCCCAACTCATCGTCAATCAAGTACTCAGTGACTATGAAGCTCGGGACCCTCGAATGTCGAAATACCAAGCCACGACAGCTGAGCTCATCTCTCAGTTTCACAATTTCAGCATCGAACAGATCAACCGCGAGCACAACGCACACGCGGACGCACTTGCTGGCCTCACATCGGCATCCACAGCCGCAGAATTCAGAACCATCAACTTCGGCAGCATTGGCCGTCCGTCTTTTGAGCCCACTCCAGAGGTACTCAATGTTGAACTCGGTCCCAGCTGGATGGATGAGATCGTTGCGTTTCTAAAGCACGACACCCTGCCCACAGACAAGAAGGAGGCTTACCGTGTGAGAAACAAGGCCGCTTACTACTGGCTTTCTAAAAACGGCCAATTATACAGGAAATCCATCTCTGGACCGTATCTCCTCGTTGTCCACCCCACCCAAGTGCCCGAAATTTTGACAGAACTTCATTCAGGCAGCTGCGGATGTCACTCTGGCGGCCGGTCCCTTTGTCAATGTGCCATGAGCCAAGGCTACTTTTGGAAGAACATGAAGAAAGACTGCGAAGAAGTTGTCCGCAAATGCCGACCGTGCCAGCTGTTTTCCCCCATACCAAAGCAACCAGCCCAGAACCTCTCTCCTATTACCAGCCCTTGGCCCTTTGCACAATGGGGGCTCGACATTGTCGGAAAACTACCAACAGCTCCAGGAGGATTCAAGTTCTTGATCACCGCTACAGACTACTTCTCTAAATGGGTTGAGGCCGAGCCTCTTGTGACAATCACAGAAGCTGACGTTCGCAGATTTGTCTGGCGAAACATTGTAACCAGATTCGGAGTTCCGTACGCCATCGTATCAGACAATGGAAGCCAATTTGTCGGTAAAGACCTGACCAGCCTCTATGAGGAATTTGGGATACGCTTCTTCAACTCCACACCAGCATACCCCCAAGGGAACGGACAAGCCGAGGCTACAAACAAGACCGTCTGCGCCGGGATTAAGCGACAACTGAACTCCAAGAGAGGAAAATGGGCTGAAGAATTACCACGTGTCCTCTGGGCTTACCGTTCTACACCCCGGTGCTCAACTGGCCAAACCCCCTTTTCAATGGCATTCGGCATGGAGGCAGTAATCCCACTGGAGTCCAAGTTCCCCACTCTAAGGACTGAGAATTTTGATCCAAAGACTAATGAAGAGGCAGTGGAACAAGAATTGATTTTGGTAGAAGAAAAACACGACGACGCTCAGCTAAAGCTCGCCGAATACCAACAACAAGTTGTAAGAGGCTACAACCGAAGTGTTCGAACCAAGACCTTCAAACCAGACGACTTGGTTTGGCGAAAGGTGGTGCAAGCTAGCAAGAAGCAAAAATTCAAACCCAACTGGGAAGGTTCCTTTCGTATTGTCAAGATCGTTGGTGAAGGTGCCTACGTACTGGAGGACATGAATGGGAAAGTTCTAACTAACCCATGGAATGCACAGAACCTCAAGAAGGCATACATGTAGCCAGAATTCCAACAATGCGCCTTATGTTCGGCCACTCATTATCCAATTTTTCTTTCGCTTCGGCCCAAGTCTTTTCATTTCAAACTGTACTTCATGTTCGTGAAATCAAAGGAATTTTCTGGCATTCGTCATTTACATTTCCAAACTTCTTTTCATTTACTTTGTATTTTTACCTCGGCTTACTTGGCCAACCACAAACGTTGACCTCGGTCACACCCACAAACGGCTCCTATGCCTCTGCTTCGGCCACTATTGCTGCCCAAAAGAAGCAAACACGGACATCAGGTCCACCGAGCCCAAAAACACACAATATGGCTGGAATTTAGGCTCGGGTTTGGCTTAGCAAGACACTATGGTCGGCTACAGCCCGGTTACACTCACGCTTTGGTGAGCAAACCACCCACAAACATTAAACACTTTACTTAAAGACTAAGGGCTGACAAATTTATCGAGCCCCAAAACTACGGTTGTGTGCCCTCCACAACTTTGGCGACCAATCTCAGTGTCAACTATACTAGCAACTGGCCGAGACCAACACACGCTCGGCAAACTCTCTTTTTTCTATTACTCTACTTTGGTTCAAGCTCGGCAATACCTACAGCTAGTAACTTAAACAATTGGACAAGCATTCCTACCATTAGGCCGAACCCAAACCAAAGTGGGGGCTACAGGATAACTACTACTCCATTAGCCAGGGCTCGGCAACTTTTCACATCAACACACATCTAATGTGGCCCAGGCTCGGCTCTATTATCATTATGCATTGTTCAAGCTCGGCAAACACCAAAATGATGAAGCAATTTCTACTTTGCTACATGTCAACATAACTCAGCCGACCCAAAACCATAGATGGGGCTACGGATAACCATGATCTCTAACAAATTTCAAAACAAGTACGACAAATTCAAGAAAGCATTGCAAAAAGAAGTCATTCATTCAAAAGATCAAGTATTCAAGCTCGACAAAAAGCTCATAGCCGACGGTCATTACATCAGGCACGGTAAAATCCAAACTCGGATCCGCCCAGTCCAAAAGTTCAACAAAAACACAAAACTAACCAGTAAAAAAAAGAAAGAAAGTCAACTACAGGCACCCTCAACCTTCAGCAGCCTCATCAACATTGCCACTAGCCCCCAGCAACGGCGCCAATTTCAGCATTGGCTTCGGCATTCTTATCAATATTCATAGCCTCGCGTTCGGCATCCTCACTAGTCTTCTGTTCGACATGTCCGGCCACCTTCTCGCAAACCTGGTCATCTTTTCCCCCACAAATGACCCCTCCAGCATTGGCGTCGGCATCGGCATCAGTAAGGTCCTCCCTCTCATCCTCACTCTCGGGAAACTCCTCAGGAAGAAGGGGTGCACACTCTTCCTCTGTGTGAGGGAGAACCAACTCAGGAGTAACCGGGGCTGGAATAGACTTGGTCAAATTCATGTCAGCCTCCAGCTGCATGACTCCACAAGCTGCATTCACCCCATCTTTGTATCCTGTTCGGTAGGTGATGGGGATCCTCATTTGGATGGCGTCATTAACCATGGACCGAGCCTCCCGCATGTACTCGGCACCGGCTCGGTCAAAACCAGCTTGATACGCCGCCCCATCCACCTCCTTCATTTTCCTTTTCTCTCTCCTGAGCACCTTAGCCACCTCGCCCTCGGTTTTCTTCATCCTCTCCTCCATCTCATCTCTTTCCTTCTCAAGCTCGGCAACCTGGGTTTTCACCGTCTTCAAGCTCCCCTTATAACTTCTCACCTTCTCCCGCTCAACCTTTAAGTCCTCATGAAAACGAGCGCGCTCAGCAAGAACGAGCTCGGCATCTTTGCTTGAAAGGAGCAAGGCTTGTCCAGCCTGATAAGCAAAGAGAACGTTGGTTTGAAGATACTCCTAAAACAGCAAAAACATTGAGAATGAGAACTAGGGTCGGATCATACCTGAACAAGATAGGCACCGGCATGAGTCAAGCTCGGCTGGAGGCCCTCAGGAATCTTTTGCATATCTTTCGGTAATGCAAGACCCTGGAGAATTGCAGTGGCCAGTCCCGGTTCAACCTTGACAGAATCCTCCACTGTGACAACTCTGCCTTCGGCCAAAACATAGGAGGGACTGAACTCCTGAGCAATACCACCACCAGCCGAGCCCAAAGGTGGTCGGGCTATCTTTGAACCACCAGCGGCCGACGATTCGGTCCTCCCCTGCTCGCTCGGACGAGCAGTCGGCGGCATGGTCGAAAAAAAGTCATGTGTGACTTTTTGCCTTTTTTCAGTAGGCTCGGCTAGCCCAGGCTCTTGGCGGACTGTTTTGCTGTCCCTTATGTTGACACGGACAACGTTCCTACGGCCCATTTCGTTGGAATGATCAGGCAAAAGAGTTTTAAGGGGAAAATTAACACCTGGGCGCTCGGCTTGATGGCTTCCTCCGAACCAAAATTCAGCCGGCTTTCTGAATGTCGACAACTTTACCCTCGGCTGCTTGCTTCCTCCTGTCGGAACGGCCTTCTTCCCTCGGTTGGGACCCTCTTTGCTCGGATGTAATTCTTTGCCCCTCCTCCTGAGCTTCCCCTTGTAAGAGGGCTCGTAGGCAAGCAACGTCGGTGCGTCCCTACAAGCTTGAGACAAAAGAATATCAACGTGCGCCTCGACTGATAGGGACTGTTGAGTCTTTGTGATTGCTCGGTGATCTGCGAAAGGAAACAACAATTAACGGTCAATAAAAATAATAAAATAAATTTGCAGATGTCCATGCTCGGCTACGACAAAAGCGATCGAGCTACCTCTGAAATCTTTGACCTTTGGGACGCAGAATCTACGGTTAGATTGGTTGCCGAACTCAAAGTTACCGCTCACTTCTACGTAAAAGTTGGCCCATTTGTCAGTATCGGGCAAGCCGTCAACTAATGGCTGTTTTTTGCTGCGTGTCGATAAATATCAACGCTCGGTCTGGCCGTGCCTAGACATAATATAGGTGTGGAAAAGGTCGGCGACGGTGAACTCAAGGTTGTGAAGCTCTTTCAACTTAATTACCGACATTACTATTCGGTAACTGTTGATGGCAAAAAAGTGTGGGACGATGCTAAACCGAGCAAGAAGTTCCCTCAAGAAGGGATGAAGAGGGAACCTCAAACCAGCCTCACATATCGCCATCAAAGGGATAGTGATATGCTCGGGATGGTCCCCCCTCGTATCCTTGATTCTGTTGCTCGCCACTTGGTTAAGTACTACGTCGTTGGGGATGCTGTATTCTCGGCAAAAATCTTGGTACTCCCTAGCATTTTCGGTGAAAAAATGGGCATGGGGGCAAACTTGGCCCCTCTCATAAAGATCGTCTACCCCTCTACCCTCGGATTGGGATTCACTATGCCCTAAAAGGATAGGGGTTGGGGCGTCGGCCTGTGGGACGAATCTGGACTCGGCCTCTGGTCCCAGATGAGGCTCGGCATCAGAATGGGTCGATGTTGTGAACGATATCTCAGGATCGGTTACAAACTCGTCGGCACCGTATTCAAAAACACGTTCGGCATTCGAGTCACAGGAGTCGGAAGACATGTTTGAGGCAATGGACGATATTTGGTGTCGGCGTCTGTGTTTTTCCAACCACTCACGGAAAAACGAATCTCCAGAATCTCCCCCTGAGCTTTCAGAGTCAGAAGAGATGACAATGGATGGGTGAGCCAGACCTAACAAAAACAATAAGAAAACAATGAGAAACCTCGTCATCGGCCAGAAGGCAAGGGATCTCTATGCTCGGCTACCCTATTGGCCCACCCTATTTGTCTCTTCGATATTCAAGCTCGGGAAATACTAAGACACGAAATGGGGCTCGGCCTGCCCGCGCCCTAGGCTGGGCTCGGCAAATCCCAACAAAGGCCAAGCAAGAGCGTTGTTGCAGACTCGTGCTCAGAAGAACAGATTGAAGATGAAGATGAATAGTCGTTCATCTCCGGACCTCGTACTGTTCACTCAGGACAGAAAACTCCCAAAACCCAAAAAAATAGAAAGGAAAGCATGGAAAAATTGCACAAACTATAAGAGGGATGAAAATCGAACACATACCTGAAGGTTTCAACGAGATATGATGAAAATCTGCTGAGAATCGAGGCTGGCAGATGAACGAGCGTGGGACGAAGTTCTGGCTATGGAGGTTTAGAGAGAGAAAGCAACGGTGGCTTCTCTCTCTACCCACCTGCCCTTTATATAAAGGTAGGGTTTGGGATTTTGAGTTTCCCGCTCGAATCACTGTGCCGCCGAACCTACAACCAATAAGCATCTGACGCGTGGCCTGATGAGACGGGTTGGCAGAGCTCCACGCGTGCCCACCGTCTCCCTGTTTAGCCGTACCCAACAAGAAATGAACACCTGGCGTATCCCCATTGGACCACGTCCATGGCGGTTTGTTGAAAAAAGGTTTAGGCTCGGCTCAGTTCTGTCTAGCAATCGTGATCCATGCTCGGCCAAAGTCCAACATCAATCCCAACCGTGCACCCAGCGACGACTGAGATTGAGGGGCTATTGTAGCAGGCCGAACATAGAAGTTTGCTGTGGAACGACCGAGCCCGCTCCATGCCGAGCTCGAACCTTGAGCATGGCTCCCATCCCTGTTCTTCGTCGGCCATTTCATTTGCCACGGGCTCATCGGCAGGTCAGCTTGTTCTCGGCCACCTTCCTCGGCAGGTCCCTTGTGGCGTGTCCTCTCCCGTCGGTCACGTGCCAGGTCGGCAAAGGTGTGTTCGGCCACCCGCAGAGGACAACCGCTGCCGACCATGGCTAGCCGTTGATTTGCATGTCTTTCCACGTGTAAAAGCGGTTACAACAGAAGATAATCATGAGCGCACATGGAATGTGCCAGCTCACACCAAAACGGTTACCAGATTCATCCAGTGACGTCACGACGACGCCGCCTGGCCCGCGCAAGGCACGTGCCCGTGCTTGGAGAGCAAGTCAGGGAGGCTCTATAAGTACCAAAGAATAATGCCTCTGGGAAGGTACGCACTCATATACGCGAATACCCACTCAAAACCCTAGTCTCTTCCCTTTCTCTCTGCACAATACTTATCCTCTCGCCGGAGGGCCTTGCCGGGGCTACCCCCGGCCTGGTCTTAGTCGTGCGCTCCCTGTGCAGGCTAGGAGAAGACTCAATAACCATCAAGCCACCAGCAGAGGAGAAGATCGAGGATCACGGGCCACACATTAATTAACAACAAAAATTTTGCCTTTCTTTTGTTCTATTCTACCAAACGGGTGAAAGATTTTCTTTTCTTGTGAACATCGACTGAGAGATTGTTCTCAGGTTGTTGTGGTGCTTCAGTGTTAAATCAAGAGAATATGAGTTTTGAAATAATCGTAATAAATATTTGGAAAAATCTCTTTTTCCACTTTCTTTTGCATGGGTGGAAAAAAATTACTACTCTTTGTCATTACTGCTTTGGAATAGACGAGTCCGGCTACTTTTGGTTTGGGTGAACGAAGGTGGATGCACGCGCCATGCCGTTGAAGTCACGGACGCGTGCGGAAGACGTGAAAGTTGATACTATTCCTATTTCCTATTCCTATGCTATGTGCAATGGAATATGTAACACTCGTACAAGCAGTTAAAAGTACAGAGAACAGTAATCAGAATTTGCCATCTCCACTGTTTTCTTTTCTTTCTTTCCTTAAAAACATTTGGAAAACAGTTGAAAGGAATGCCAAAATTGTGATAGTACCAGTTGGGATAGGCAAGGTTGGTATTTACTCCCCGTCTCTTCCGTTTTTATACTCCATCCGTCCTAATTTACTTGTCTCAGCTTTATTCTAATTGGATAAAAAAAATATTTATATATCTTTAAATTAGTAATAATTTTATTTCCAATATGAATTTTATTTCATAGATCTTAATTTGTTCTATAATACAATGTTTTCTAAATCACCTAAAACATTATAAATTACAATATATAATTAATTGAAAGTGACACAAACTCCTAAAAAGAACAATTAAATTAGGACGGAGGTAGTAATTCAGTATACTATTTTAGACTATCCCTCAATAAGTGTCCATTTTGTAAATGGTTAATCCTACAGAAATCGACCATGGCCACAACGGCCACGTGGGGCCCACTCCGGGCCCCACATAGATGATCCTAGCCTTTCAATAGTTTTTTTTTAAAAAATGAGTGGGACCGTGAAAAATCAGCTCCATTCGATATGTGTAGTGCTCGATCCAATCTTCTCATGTTTGAAAAATCGGGAAAAAAATGGAAACATTGAATGAAAAATGTGAAGATTGGATCAATCAAGCAAGTAAACATATCGGATGGAGCTGATTTTTCACAAGCTCACTTGGTTTTTTATTTTAAAATTATTGAACGGCTCAGATCATCCGTGCAGAGCCCGGAGTGGGCCCCCCGTGTGGTCAGTACGCACGATCTATGCGTGTGGTCGATTTCTGTAGCAGCTTCCTTTGTAAATTTAGTGGGTAAAAGTTGGTACATTTTCGATTTTACCCCTGAAAGTAGATTTCATTTTAAAAAATTTGTGAGTAAAAATATAATGATGAGGTCTCCGTATATGGTAAGTAAGAAAATGGAAGGTAAAAATTGATGTGAAAGGTATAATGATGATGTCTCCATAATAAATTAGAATTACGAAGTTGAATGGGACGTCACCATAGTACTTTTTTTTTTTCGAACCACAAGTTCAAAACTAACTCTCTCTCTCTCTCTCTCTCTCTCTCTCTCTCTCTCTCTCTCTCTCTCTCTCTCTCTCTCTCTCTCTCTCTCTCTCAAACCCTAAAGAAGCCGCTGCCCCCATCTCCCTCCTTCCCCTCCCCCCAGGGTTTAATGCCCCAATAGGTGACGGAAGGGGAGAGATTTCTTCCTCTCATGTGGTTTTTTCGTCTTTAGATACTAGATCTCAGAGGTTTTCTCTTTTTTCTCCTTCACCCCATGCATCCTCCTCCTCCCCAAATCACCATCCGCCTCTTCTGCCTTGTAGTCCGATGGCTATTCAAGGTAGTGGTTTGTAGATCGTGGTCGCTGGGAGGCATCCTCCCCTCGCCGGAGTGGGAGATCTAGGTTGGTGGATGAAGCCTACTCCGATATGCCGGCCTCCATCCGGTTTCGTTACTGGTTTTTCTTTGTTCTTTTTTCTAGTTCTCTTTTTGGTGTCCTCTGTGTGGGATTTCTCCCCGTTTGTGGGGCTTCTTTCACACCTGTGTGGGTATTTTCCGTTGTTTTCTGCAGTGTTCCATCTATTTAGAGAGGTGGGTTTAGTTAGAGTTGGGTGCAACATGTCTTTGAACTAAGTCCTCCTCCTGTTTGGTTTCTTGATCTCTTGTTTAGGAATGGAGTTTTCTCTTAATGTATTATTTCTTGGATCTATAATATCATCTGTTATTGCTTTGGCAGAAAAAAGAGAGAGTTTAATTTGTAAGTCTATCAGAGAACATCATCTAGTTAACAAAATAATTAATACGTTTGATCAAATAACGATTCATACATGAACAAATTATTCGGCAGTAATTTTCCTAGAGGTTGTTAATAATAGAAGGTAGTTTTGGTAGTATTCCTTATTTTTCTAGTTATATATATTAAATGTCATCTACGTACTGCATGTAGTCACACTCTCTATTTTCGAACTCCATTTCAGAATTAAGTATTCACACACATGACCATGTTTATAGAGTTTATCTCTTCGTGTGTACATGTGATCAGTAAGGACTCCATTTTCAAATTGAAGGGTATGCCTACGTACGAAGATGAAGAGAGAGACCATCGTATGTGTACTCATGTAAGAGATTGACTTATTTACTGTGGTGACCTCGGTTACCTCTTCGGTAACCTGGCCGGGCATCCCGAAGAACAGAGCCCTGTGGGAGTCCGGTCAGGAGATTGGTTGGAACAGTAGGTTCCAACATGCTCCTCGGTTCATCGTTCGGCAGAAAGACTAATTTCGGAGAATGCTATCAACACAGATTCCTGCTTCGGTGTATCCGAAGCCCTTTGAGAAGGGCAGTTACGCCAAATGGGTCCCAAAGAGGATCGTGCAGCAAGCATAATCATTGGGATCAGGTCTGGCCATGTGCTCCACGACCATTTTATTCCTTTCGTCATATAAGACGTCACCCGAGACAGTTACCCGAGTGTATCTTCCACGCGCTAGCTTGGAGGCCAAGAAAATCTAGGTCTATAAATACAGAGGGATACTCATCTTTGAAGGGTAAGCCATTCTTCCCTAACCCTAGATCTACATTCTTTCCCTGAGATCTAACTTGTTCGTCGGAGGGTCACTGGGCTTCCGTAGCCCTAGTGACTTGTTGCAGGTCAAGAGGCAACAGTATAGGTCAGCGGAAGGGGAAACCTAGTCTAGGGCAAGGTCCCGTCAAATCGAACCCCTGCAATTGGCGACTCTGCTTGGGACCTAGCCTCCCTTTCAGTGTTCATCCCCCTTTCTTCGGAAAACTTTGTTCATTTCTCTTGTTTCTAAAATGGTGGAGGTCGACGAAACGCATCGCAGTAACACCACCCTAGGGCTCGACCTCCTGGGGGACCATAACCTAGCCTCCAGTGGAGCCAATGCCCTGGGAAAAGCCCACATGTCTATCGGAGTCGGAGGCGGAACCTCAATGCCGGACGGCGGCCCGTCCTCTGAACTCCACACCTACATCTGTCACCTGAAAAGGAAAATAGACGACCTAACGGTCATAGAACGGGACAAGCATGTTCGAGACTCGCTAGCGGAGATCAAACATCTCTTGCAGATCTCCCCATCTCACTCCTCCGGAAGCCGTGGCAAAAGAATAAATCATCACAGCCCTTCCCGCAGCCGCGAAGGAGGCCACCTGGTGGAACACCGGTTTAGGCCCTCAGTCAAAGACCGCTTGGAGCCACTCGATGCAGAGGACAGTCAAACCAACCGGGAGGCGAGGCACAGGGAATGTTCTCGTCCCCCTAAACAACCTCATCGGAAACCATCCGCATTCGAGAGACTCGGAGCAAGAAGCGTCTCCGCCTCTTCCACTCATTCAGTTCGGATTGGTAAGGGACAACTTGAATTCACCCCAAGCATTACAAGGGCCACTAAGGAAGACGACGGCCTCTTGGAGCTCCAGACAAAGGGGTACCGTGCGCGTCTAAAAAATGCCCGAACTGGTAGCCCCGTCATCACACATCCCAAGGAAGCCCGTAACAGAAGCCCACTCACCGAGCACCTCGAACCTTCCCCTCGGGATAGCCACCGAAGAGACCACCACGAGTGCTCCCCCCGTAAATCAGCAAACGTCATTCCAAAGAGAAAGGAGTATGAAGGTCAGGTCGACTTGCCCCAAAGAAGCGTACCGCGTCTGAGCGTCCAGACGGTTTCGACCGTTCGATCCGACCTCACCGCGACGCCAAACTCGAAAGACTCACAACCTCTCCTTTCACGAGAGAAATTGACTTGGTCACCCCCCCCCCCCCCCCCCCCGAAAGGATTTACCCAACCCAAATTTGCCAAGTACGATGGCAAGACCGAGGCATATACTCACCTGGTACAGTACAAGCTCATCATGTCCCTTTTTCTTCGGAACGAGCCTTCGGACGATGCCTTCTTGTGTAAGGTCTTCCCCGCCAGCCTCGGCAACCTGGGTCTCTCGTGGTTTAACCAGCTTCCAACACGGTTGATCTTCTTGTTCGACTCCCTATGTGATGCCTTCATGGCTCGGTTCGTCATGAGCAACAAGCACGAGAAAGAAATCGATTCCCTCATCGCTCTCCGAAAATGAAACAACGAAACACTCCGCCAGTACGCCAGTCGTTTCTGGGAGTTGTTTACCAAATAGAAGGCTGTAACGGTCTCATCTTGGCTCGAGGATTCAAGCTCGGTCTCGCTTCCCAAGATGAACAGGTCTACGACGACCTTGTCCGCCACAAGCCCAGCTCCATGAAGGATCTAATGACTCGCATCGAGGTTTGGTGCCCGCTCATCGAGTCCAAAGCAAAAAGGGGCATCGGGAAGCCCACAAGCTCAAAAACAACGTCTACTTCAGTTGCCACTCCTGCTCCCATATCTGTCTCGACCCCAAAGAAGCAGGTCAACAACATCAAGCAGTCGCCGAGGAAGGGACCAAAGCCCAACGATTTCAATGCCAAGAAGACCATCTTTACCATTCCTATCTACCGGATCATATACCAAGTAAAGGATCAGCCTTTCTTCTCCTTCTCGAATCAGAAGCTTGGAATCGAAAACGGGAAAATCAAAAACCCCATCGTCCGATGCAGCTACCACGATGAGCAAGGTCACTTCACCACCGCTTGCAAACCCTTTAAGGCTTACTTAGAGCAACTTGTCGTGGAGGGCCACCTCGGTAACCTCATCGACCACGAGAAGACCAGGGCTCGGGCGCAGCGCGTCGAAAACAACACCGAAGAGGAAGTTCAAACGATCCATGTTATCCACGGCCCTCTCAATTCCGAAGCCGCTCATGTCCTTCGTGCCGAACTAAATGACGCCACCTCCTCCAAGCGCGTCATGATGGTTGGCCCCGAGCCTAAGCACCCAAGGACCGACGACGGCTCAAAGTGGGCCATCACCTTTACCAAGAAAGACCTCGACCGCGTCCAGCTTCCTCATAATGATGCCCTAGTGGTCACACTACGCATCAGAACCTTTAACGTCCGATGCGCCCTCATTGATCAGGGCAGCTCGGCCTAGGTCATGTACTACTCTCTATTTAAAGACCTGAAGCTCTCGGATACCGACCTCTGTCCCTCCGAAGTTCCCCTCATCGGGTTCAGTGGAGCTCCGGTATGGCCCCTTGGAGCGATCACTCTCCCCATTCGTGCCAGTTCGGTGGTCCTTGACATGGAATTTGTGGTCGACGTTCCTAGCCCTTACAACGCGCACCTGGCTCCATAAGCTGAAGGCCATCGCCTCGACCTATCACCAAGTGGTCCGTTTCATCGGTGCCAATGGGCGCCAAGAGGACGTATACGGAGATCAAACTGCAGCCAAAAGATGTTATGTCAACGCGGTCCGAAGCAGTAAGCAGACTTCCCGAGTCAACCTCATCGAGGTCCCCGAGGCCTCAGTTCTGGAAGACGTCGGCAGACCGGCCGACAAGAAAGCAGTAGAAGACCTTGTCACTTTCCCAATCACCGAAGACGGCTCCCGTTACTTTCTCATCGGTTCCTCACTCAGTGATATCGACCGAAACGAGACGTTTGATTTCCTCAAAAAGAACATAGAAGTATTCGCATGGACCCCATATGAGATGCCCGGGGTCGATCCTTCATTTATCTACCACAAGCCCAACATCGACTCAGCCAAGTGCCTAGTTGTGCAAAAAGCAAGGCGATCCTCCCCGGTCCATTCAGAAGCTGTTATAGACGAAGTCAACCGGCTCCTAAACGCGAAGGCCATCCGAGAAGTGCAATACCCTAGGTGGTTGGCCAACACCGCAGTGGTCAAAAAGAAGAACGGTAAATGGTAGGTTTGCGTTAATTATTCTAATCTCAATGACGCCTGCCTAAAAGATTTTTTCCCCCTTCTATGGATTGACTAGCTTTTCGATGCAACAACCGGCCATGCCCGACTCAGTATTATGGATGCCTACCGGGGCTACCATCAGATTGCCATTAGTGAAGGAGACGTTGAAAATATGGCTTTCATCACCCCTCACGGAATCTTTGGATATCTCGTTATGCCCTTCGGCCTAAAAAACGTCGGAGCCACCTTTCAACGAATGATAACCAAGATGTTCGAACGCCTACTTTGTGACACCATGATGGCTTACATTGACGACATGATAGTCAAAAGCATGGTTGCTAGTGATCACCTAACCCACCTCGCCGAAGCCTTCGAAATTCTCAAAAAGCATAAGCTCCGCCTTAATGCCGAGAAATGCTCCTTCGGTGTAAGCTCCGATAAATTTCTTGGCCACCTCGTCTCCAAGCGCGGTATCGAAGCCGACCCCGCTCAACTACTGGCCATCGAGAAACTCTCCCCCCCCCCCCCCCCCAATAAGAGGGACGTTTAACATTTAACAGGCAGGGCCACTGCCCTGAACCAATTCATAAGTCGCTCCTCTGACAAATGCCAGCCATTCTTCGCGCTCTTGAAAGGCAGTCGACAAAGTTTCGATTGAATAGAAGACTGTGACCGAGCCCTCCAACAATTGAAGGTTTACCTTTCCGAAGCCCCACTACTTGTCACCCCTCGGAACTAGGAAGACTTGTTCCTATACCTAGCCGTCTTTCCGCATGCTATCAGCTCGGTGCTCGTCCGACAGGAAGGATGGAAACACCAACGCATTTACTATTCAAGTAAGACGATGACCCCGCCGAGACACACTATTTACCATTGGAAAAGCTCGTTCTTGCCCTCGTCTCAGCCTCCAGGAAGCTTGCTCCTTACTTCCAGTCACATCGCATCGTTGTCCTCACCGAGTACCCTCTCAAGTCTCTCCTCCGGAAGGCGGATCTTTCTAACCGATTCTCTCAGTGTGTCGTGGAGCTTGCGAACTTTGAAATCTATTTCCAGCCTAGAACAGCAATCAAAGCTTAGGTGCTCGCTGACTTCATCGCCGAACTTAGTCCGCCCGACACTGCTGCTTCGGCTCCCGCTCCCGCTCTCGCTCTCACTCCAAACACCGAGGCAATACTCTAGGCTAACCCTAGCACAGCCTGGAAACTTTTTCACGGAGATGTTTGGAAAATGTATGTCGATGCGCGCCTCAAACAGCCGAGGCGCAGGTGCGGGCGTCATCCTCCTCTCCCCCTCCAGTGTCCTGTACGAAAGCTCACTCTCCATCAACTTCCCAGCCTCTAACAATGAGGCTGAATACGAAGCACTGATCTTAGGACTCAAGACGGCCGAGGCCCTGGGCATCGAAGAACTTATGGTCTACAGCGATTCCCAATTGGTGGTCAACCAACTCTCCAAGGAATACGAAGCTCGGGATGATCGCATGCATGCCTACCTCAGCTCCGCCGTCCAACTCCTCAAAAATTTCAAAGCTATCTGAGTCGAACACATCTCCAGGGAAAAGAATGCCCACAGTGACGCCCTTGCAGGGCTCGCTTTGGCCTGCTCCTCCGCGGGACACCATTCTATTTCCTTCAATTCCATTGACAAGCCCAGTTTCGAGCTTGAAGTATTAGACCAAGAGGTACTCAACATAGATCTCGGCCCGAGCTGGATGGACAAGGTCATTGGTTACCTATGAGATGACATCCTTCCTACTGACAAAAAGGACACTCACCGACTCCGTAACAAAGCCGCTCTCTTTTGGCTCATTTCCAACAGAAAGCTCCACCGAAGGTCCTTCACCGGTCCATATCTACTAGTTGCACACCCCAACCAAGTACAAGGCATCATCGAAGAGCTCCACGCTGGCGATAGCGGTTGCCACTTCGATGGACGGTCCCTCGCTCACCGAGCCATTTCCTAAGGCTATTGGTGGCCGACAATGAAGAAGGATTCTGAGGAATTTGTCAGGCGTTGTAAGAAATGCCAGATGTTCGCCCCTATCATCCACCAGCCAGCTCGGGATCTTAGCCCTCTCACAAGCCCTTGGCCTTTCTCTCAATGGGGCATGGATATCGTCAGTAAGCTCCCCATTGCTCCAGGAGGATTCAAGTTCCTCTTAACCGCCGTCGACTACTTCTCCAAATGGGTCGAAGCCGAGCCCTTGGTAATTATTGAAGAAACAGACGTCATTTGTTTCATTTGGCGAAACATCATTTTGCACTTTGGTGTCCCCTTCGCCATCATCACGGACAACAGACAGCAGTTTATCGGTCAGAAATATCGATCCCTATTAGACGAGTACGGCATCAAATAGGACAGATCCACTCCGGCTTACCCACAGGGTAACAGACAAGCCGAGGCTGCAAACAAAGCAATTTCATCTAGACTTAAGCGCCGACTCGAGTCACGCCGAGGTAAGTGGGCCGAAGAGCTACCTAGGATACTCTGGGGCTACCGTACTACACCTCGGCGATCCACCGATTGCACCCCCTTCTCCTTGGCATTTGGAATGGAGGCAGTCATCCCCCTCCAAGTCGGGCTACCGACAATGCGTATTAAAAATTTTGACGAGTTGGTGAACAACAACAGCATAGCCTCGGATCTTGACTTGGTCGAGGAGGAATATGAAAACACAAGGATCAAGCTTGCGTCATACCAACAGGAGGTTGCCAAGGGCTACAACCGAAGTGTCTATCTTCGGTCTTTGAAAGTAGTGGAGAAGTCCAAGAAAACGAAGCTAATGCCCAACTGGGAGGGTCCCTTCCGCATCCTCAAACACCTCAGCTCTGGTAATTACAAGCTAGAGAAGTTGGATGGCTCTCCCATTGCCAAAACCTGGAATGCCAACAACTTGAAGAAGTTCTAAGGCTAGCAGCACCTCGGTTCCCGTAGCCTAGCTAACTTCTTTGTCCTATGTTTCTTTATTTCCTTGGTTTCTTCATTTTGAAGGAAACCTGCCTATGAAATGATAATACCCGATCAAGTATCAATGAGAATTCCCCTTTCTTAAGATTACTCGTACTATTTGTTTCTGATTGTTTATCTTTTCCCACTCGGTTTGTCACCACTCGAACCGTTTTATATTGACTTCAGGGATTATGTTCTCTTATGGGTGTTGATAAGCACCCGACAATGACATTAAGGGTGTGCTAGTTGGCTAGTTTTAATTGTTTCTGCCGTTAATTTAGTGGTTTTTAATTGTTTTTGCTAGAAAGGTAGTTTAGTTTTGTGGTTTTTAATTGTTTTTGCTAGAAAGGTAGTTTAGTTTTGTTTTGTAGAAAAAATCATGCAAAGCAGGGTTTTTGAAAGCCAAAGCTTGTCAAGATTATTCGAAGTGCAAAGATGATCAAGAACGGAATAATGAAGTCCCAAAGCTTAGGCTGGAAAGACCTGAAGAGAACCCGACGGCACGAAAGGCCAAGGCAAGGACCAAAAGCCAAGTGCTGGAGATAAGCAGCTTGGTACCAATACCAATTAATTCCTCCTATCGGTACCGAGACCCCTTCCAGCGATAGCAGATAAGCAGTTCGGTACCGATACCAAGTACTTTCTCCTATCGGTATCGAGTCCATTAAGCAGACCAGCCTAAGGCCTTCTCCATCGGTACCGAAAGACTTAGAGCAGATTTTTAGAGCATCTCTTAGGAATATTCTGTGCGCGACCCTTGGAGTATAAAAGCCAGTGATGTCATTGTACAAACAAGTAGAATAGATTTTGCTTACATAATTTTAGATCTAGATCTAGATTTGGTATTGTTCTTGGTTGTTCTTCAATTTCTAGCTTTGAATCTTTATTTTCTGTCTTCATTAATTAGTTTTTGATATTGTCATCTTCATTAAAGTTGTAGAGGTTCCTTCGATCTACCGTTTAATATAATTTTCTTCTAGCGTTGTTATTTGAATTATGCTAAGTAGATTTTTGCTTGCTCCTATCTCAATAGATATGTGTGAGTAGTTTTCCAAGGTTAGGTCATTGGGTGATTAGCACCTCATGGCTCAAGTAGAATTGCGTTTTTCACCAAAAAGTTTAAACCTTTGGTTCGAGAATCGATGTTGGGTTCGGGTTTATTTGTCAAATCGCTAAGGTGTTAATCTCCTTGATCATGTGTAGGTAAGAGTTTCGCCTACTTACCACACATGATGCTTGGAGCTCTGACGCACAAGGCATTTGCTAAATAAATTCTAAAGCTAGCTTGGTAATCGAACCATTCTATTTTCCGATTTGGGAACCTTAATTGTGTATCCTATACCGTGTAATCGGGTGAGAAATGCAGTTTAACTTGAGTCGTGAGTGTTAATAATTCCTAGATCTAACATGTCTTTTATCTTAGTTTATTCGCTTTTCAATTTAGCCCCTTTTACTTTCCACTACACACATAAAACCAAGTTGGCTGTCTAAAAGTCGAGAGTGCTTGCTTGCATCTACAAATTCAGTAAAGTCGTATTAATTATTCCCTTGGGTACGATCCCGGTCTTCTGGATTATTATGCTTCAACTAACGTATTAAGGCCTACGCTTGGGGCGGTATTCCTTATATCGGAGCAAACGAAGCATTTTTGGCACCGTTGCTGGGGATTTCTTATTATGGTTTCCTTGGAGGTTCGACAAACCACTGTAAGTATCCCGCTTTTGTCTAGTAGTAGTAGTAGTTTAGTAGTTTATGTGTCAGTAGTTCGTATTTAGTTTGGTGGATACCTCTAAATTGGTTATACCAAACTTGAGGTGTAACGAAGCCAGGCTAAATATCGGATTTGTTCTTAGTTAGTGTAGTTAGTTAATTTAGTTAGTTAGTTTAAATTTGATTGCATTGCTTAGCCGAGGTGGTGGCATAACCCCTCGCATATTCTGTTTGTTGAGTTGATGTGGTGGCATAACCCCTCCTGTCTGGTAGTTTGTTGGTAGTTAGTTAGTATTTGTGTTAGTTTATGCCTGTTTATCGAAGCCCAATTTCCAATCGGCTTCATCGTTCTTCTTCACCGCCAAGAATTCGTAGCATTGCCAGGGCGTATCCTGCCCACTCTCCGCCTCACAAATTAAATCGCATTCACAAAGGCTCAATGGCCGAAAAAGTTCCAGTTCGTACTCTGCGTGATTATCTGAATCCAGAACGGAGTCCTCAAGTATCTCCTATCGTTATTCCGAAATGCATTTGAATTCAAAGCTGAGTATCTTCGGATAATTCTAGAATTTCAGGGGCGAGAATTGGAGGATCCTTATTTGCATATCCAGGAGTTCGAGAATATTCTTCATTCTTTCGTTACAGTTCCGGGACAACTAGATCAAGCCTGCCTGAAGTTGTTCCCATTCACTCTCAAAGACAAGGCGAAACAATGGTTCAACTCTTTGAAGCCTCGATCTTTGCGTAACTGGGGAAAAGTTCAGGATGCTTTCACCACTAAATTCTTTCCAGTAAGCAGGACGAAGTTACTTATCGATCAGATTCAATGTTTCAAGCAAAGGGATGGAGAGACTTACCACAAGTATTGGGAGCGATACAAGGACTTGCTTATGTCGGTTCCTCATCACAACCTTCTATTGTATCTCAGAGTCAACTATTCTACACAGGGTGTTCTCAAGAGAGTAAACAGCTTCTGGATACTACGGGTGGAGGTGATTTTATGGGGAAGACACCGGAGGATGCTTGGGATTACTATGAGTCACTAGCTGAGAAGACCCAGTCTTGGCAGTTTGCAGATCCAGGAGATAGAGCAATGTACAATCAAGGTCCCACAGGTTCAGGGAAATTCTCTATTGCAGAGCATATAGCTTTTGAAACTCAATTGGAGGAGATTGCTCAGAAACTTGACAAGTTGGAATTAAAGAGTGCTCAATCTCAAGAAGTGAAAGCAGTGCGCCAAGTGGAGAAAGTTTGTGTTATTTGTGAGATTGTGGACCATTCTACCGAAGCGTGCCCCAACATTCCTGCTCTGAAGAACGTGATTAATGGGATTGCTCCAGAACAAGTACATGCAGTGCAACATTTTGACCCTTATTCTCAATCTTATAATCCGGGGACAAGGCAACATCTAGCTTTCTGTTGGAATCAATCTAATGAAGGGAGTTCTTCTCAAGTTCCACCCCCCGCTCCTCAACTACCTTGGAAGCAACCTCAAAATGCTTTCCGTTTCCCTCAAGCTCAAGGCCTGCCTGGTTTTGCTCATTCTGCTCCGTTCCCACATGCAAACCAATTTCAACAACCACCAAAGCGTTCTTGGGAAGATCAATTTAGTGCTCTTTTGTAAGGTCAAAGTCAAACTGCTATCAATGAGCAACAAACTCAGATGATGAATGATATCAAAAACCAGTTGGGGAAGTTGACAACTACGGTGGGTTTGTTACAACAAGAGAATGAGAAGTTTCCTACTCAACCTCAACCTAATCCGCAACCGAATTCTAATCCGACTTCTCAAGGTCTTCACTTTGCTAGCTCTTCGGTGACTTTCCCGAGCAAGCAAAGGCTATTATTTCTCTTTGAAGCGGCAAGACGGTGGATAATCAAGTGGTAATGCCTCCGAAATGAACTTTATTGCCTTCTCCTATCGAACGTTCAATTCCAATCCTTGGGGAATCTCCCAAGGAAGCAAGCAAGGAGACTCTTGAAGAAGAAGAAAAGGGAAAAGGCAAGAACAAGGAAAGTGTACCGGACCCTCAAGTTATTCCAACACCGGCTCCGTATCCTAATCGTTTGAAGGCTTTGGCGAAACCAAATTACAATGCGGAGTTGCATGAATTATTCAATCAAGTGAAGATCAACATTCCTCTCATGGATGTAGTCAAGCAAATTCACTAATATGCCAAGTTTCTTAAGGATTTGTGCACTCGGAAGCGCAAGCTTAATGTTCAAAAAAAGATATTCCTTACTGAGCAAGTGAGTTCTATCATTCAAACGAATATCGCGCCTAAGTACAAGGATCCGGGGAGCCCTACTATCGCTGTCACAATTGGAGGGAAGCGTATCGAACAAGCCTTACTTGATCTGGGTGCTAGCGTTAATCTACTTCCATACTCTGTTTATCAAGAGCTTGGGTTGGGGGAGATGAAGCCTACTCGTGTCACACTCCAATTGGCCGATCGAAGTGTTCATGTACCAAGGGGAGTAGTGGAAGATGTTCCAGTCCAAGTTGATCAGTTTGTCTATCCAGTGGATTTTTTGATTCTCGATACAAATCCGTCCGACTCTTTTGCTGCTTCGACTCCAGTGATTCTTGGGAGACCTTTTCTAGCCACAGCAGATGAAATTATCAACTGTCGAAATGGACTTCTCAATATGACCTTCGGTAACATGAAGATGGAGGTCAATGTTTTTAATGTGGGCAGTCAAATGGGAGATGACAAGAACGTGAATGAAGTGAGCTCATTGATACTCTTGTAGAAAAACACGTGGACAAGTTGCTCTATAGTGATCCTTTGGAAGTTGCTCTTACAACCGAAGAGGCCGAATTTCTTGAGTCTTCTGAAGTGAGTTATTTGTATGCGTTGCTCGATAAGGATGAAGTTTGTGCCATGACCACTTGGACCCCAAAATTTGAAGGGTTTGAAGAACTACCCCCAATAGAGAAGAAGGTTATTCCCTCTCTTGTGGATGCCCCTTTATATGATGATCCGGGGGGAAAACGCCTCACCGCTAAAGTTGTCTCTTTCGATCTCCCGTATCTTGATTCTTCCCCGGAGGACTTACTCCTTGCTCAAGAGATGAACATGCTTGAAACGTCGGGCGGCTACTATAAAGATCCGATGGAAAAACCTCTCACCACTAAGGAAATGGATGCCGAAGTGGATTACTTGTATTCGTTGTTGGCTAAACAAGATGCTTATGGACCAATCTTTGAAGAGGTGGAACCCATGGAAGCTACAACTGTCCCTTTGAATTCTCCGTGCCTTGATCATCTCACCGCTAAGGAAATGGATGGTGAGGTAGATTCCTTACACTCTTTGTTAGAAAAACAAGATGCATGTAGGCCTTTTCTTGAGAAGTTACCAATCATAAAACCAATTGATTTTCTTGGTGTTGACAATTTTCTTATGGTTTATCATCCTTATATTGTAGATTTGGTCAACAAATTGAAAATTGATTTCGTTTGGGCTATGCACTTGGTAGAACTTAAGTTTTTAAAACGAATTCGGCAGTTGCTTTACTCAAAGTATCTTATCTTGTGGCATGGTCAAGTTCAATTCTTGGCAAATAGTGTAGCATGTGGTGTTATGTTCATTATATTAGCTCTTAATGGAATGATAACAATTCGAAACCATGCACGGGGAGCGAAAGCGTAACTGCTGAACTTAACTATTTGTCGAACCCAGCCCCCGGGTAGAGGGCACCCTCCATTGACTTGGGTATATGTAGCTTCGCACGCTGTTACTAAAGAAGGATCGTGTGCCCGGCTCCGGTTCGAAGGGCAAAATCATTTAATATCAGTGACATAAGGCTTTAATTAGCTTTTCTGATAGGAGTAATTCACAGTAAAACACTCACATCTTCCAGATTAGCCCCAACGGGGGCGGTACAGATCCATAGGTTAGGCCTTGATATTCCCGTGCTAATGCACTTGGCTCTATCTTGTTGCTTGCCTGGTTACGATATTAGGAGACGCTGAACTTTATTGTTTGGCGAAGTCTGGCTGTGACTTTGACGCTCCGAGTTCTGATATTAAATTGAATATATTGTACATATTTGTTTTTCCTTCTTGTTTTGTCATATTTTGTTTAGTATGCATGTTTTGTTTTGTTTTGTCATGTTATGTTTTTCTTGTTTTGAATAAAGTCTTGGAGACACCTCACATGCAAAAGATTTCACCAATGTGTTAGTGTAAAAAGGGCTTTCATTAGTTCTTCTTGGTAATAGTTTATCGTTAATGATCCATGCTCTCCGCGATTGCCCCTAATCAGAGGCAACTTAGGTCTGTGAGTGAGGTTTAATATTGCCTGGAGTGCACGCTAGGTTGTATTGTATCTTGCTTTGTTTTGATCCTAGGGGACGCTGAACTTAGTTGTTTGGCGAGGTTAAGCGATAAATTTTATTACGGGCGCTAGCATAACAAATTTTCGACGGTCTAGTATAGCCACCCATTTCTTACCCCACCGGTAAGGGATGGGAAGAAAAGTATGACTCGTGAGATCGCGTGATGATCGGGTGGTGCATTGCATTTCACTCTGTTTTGCATGTCGTGTTTAATTGTTTTGTGTGTTTTTTCTTCGTGTTTTCTTTACCTTTTGTCTTTTAACTTTTTGTTTTGTTTGGAAGCCGGATAACACGGGCCGGTGGTTCTAATGTTATTTGTTTTATGGAAAGTCGTCTTCTTAAATCTTCTGCAGGGTTTATTTGCTACCACACCAGCCTTGGTAGTTTGGGCATAAAGCCGGAGTGAGTAAGGCTTTCAGGAGCCCTAAGCATGGGTGCGGCTAAGCGCCGCGGTTGTTAGTCCGATAAAGCTTTGGATATAACCCAGTGTGACTAGCTATGGTTCCGAGTTGGTAGAACCGAAGGAGTAAACCCTGGAAGCATCTAATCTGGCTGGAGCAAAATATTGACATGAAATCCTCCAACTTGGTCGAGGTATTTAGGGGTTGACATTCCCCTTGGACGGTACATTCGCGCACTCTTCCTCTATTCACTATTGTTCTTAATGCTATGAGGGTATAGCATCGCTTTAAGTTGGGGGGTGAAAAAGGGTTAGCTTATGTGCTATTTGTTTGATTTTACAAAAATTTGAAAATTTCAAAAACATTTGAAATTTGAAAATCCAAAAAAATGAGAAAATGAAAATTTTCAAAAATAAATAAAATGTTTTACTTGCAATCCTTCCTTTTATCACAGTTTTTGTTCTTTTTCATGACTTGTTGCATGCTCAATAATTGTTAGTTGGCAAGAGTTCGTAGAAATCCTAAGAATTTTTGTGCTTCTCAATTTGCATGCTTAGTTGAAAATTGAACGGTTTAGGTGTTGAGTTAAGTTTTTGAGCAAGTTTTGGCCCATATCCCCACCTTTCAATAAAAATGCTTGTAGTTAGGTGAATAATCGCATGTCCATCTCTAATTGTGTTTAATGTCGACTTTCAATCATTTTGGAATCCAAAGCGCACTTAGGAAAGGATACAAGACATTCTTTGCATGATCATACCACATATGTGTCACCTAGTCCTACTTTGCATCCTGGTTTGTTTTCCGTTCTTTGCTTTAACATAGGTAACCGGGTGTTTTGGAGGGTTGCGTGAAAGTGGTTTTCAATGATTCAAGGAGATTTGGGGGTGGTGTGAATATGATAGAAGTAGTTGTAATGCAAAAAGGCTCAAAATTGATACATGATTCCTTATCTTTCCTCTCTCACTACAAAAGCAAAAGCCCCAAATTTTCATCTCCCTCTCCAAAAAGCCCCAAAATTGGCTCCAATATCTCTCTCGCTACAAATCTCACCTCAAATGACCCTATTCCTCAAAGAAATGAGATCAAAGAAATGCTATGAAAGAGGAAAAGCGGATTCGAAAGAGGGTTGAATACTTTGATGAAAGGATTGGTTTGACTTATGGGTTAGCATTCATTCTGGATGAGAAAGAATCCAATGAAAAGGGAGAGCTCGAGCCTCAATACCGTGAGAAACCGGATGAGTATGGCGACTATGTGTGATGGAGTCGGTGGTAGTAGTTTTAGTAGGTCTTATCTAGTAGTTTTTCTTTATTTCTTATTCGTAACTTTGTTTAGTGGTTGGCCGGCGTGTGGTCATGTCTTAGATAGTTTAGGGTCGATAATGGCCAAGGGTAGATGAACCTTGCTAGCATATGGCCACTACACTTTTTGTAGTCTCTTTTCTTTTGTATCCAAGGTCATTACAAGCTAATGAAGTCCTTAGTTGATCCTTAGCGCGCATGGATTCCTGTGTGATTGACTGTTGATATTTGCATAATTAGTTGCATGGCATGCTTTCCTTTCGTTATCCAAATTTCATCTACTAGTTTTCATTTCAGTTGAATAAAGTGCTTTCGTTGTTTGAGGCATAGTATTTCTTGTTCGTTGTTACCTGTTTATAAAGCACTTCTTCTGTGGATATGGCTTAGTCTGAATTCGTAGGTTCTGTGTCCTGTATCTTCCCTTTGTTCGAGGACACAGACCTTTTTAGTTTGCTCTTAGACTTGCTTGATGCTTGACCTGTTTAGTTTGATGCTGAAATTGTGGATTGTAAAAAGGAAATAAAAAGCTGGATTGTTTAACTCTTGTCAGTTTACAATATTGAGCATGTTCTAAGTTATGATAGCGGAATGGATTACAAGACTGTTAGTTTTCAAATTTCCCGTAGTTTATTTGCTAGGGACTAGCAAACCTCAAGTTGGGGGGTGTGATAAGCACCCGACAATGACATTAAGGGTGTGCTTGTTGGCTAGTTTTAATTGTTTTTGCCGTTAATTTAGTGGTTTTTAATTGTTTTTGCGTGAAAGGTAGTTTAGTTTTGTTTCGTAGAAAAAATCATGCAAAGCAGGGTTTTTGAAAGCCAAAGCTTGTCAAGATTATTCGAAGTGCAAAGATGATCAAGAACGGAATAATGAAGTCCCAAAGCTTAGGCTGGAAAGACCCGAAGAGGACCAGACGGCACGAAAGGCAAAGGCAAGGACCAAAAGCCAAGTGCTGGAGATAAACAGCTTGGTACCGATACCAATTAATTCCTCCTGTCGGTACCGAGACCCCTTCTAGTGACAGCAGATAAGCAGCTCGGTACCGATACCAAGTACTTTCCCCTATCGGTACCGAGTTCATTAAGCAGACCAGCCTAAGGCCTTCTCCATCGGTACTGAAGGACTTAGAGCAGATTTTCAGAGCATCTCTTAAGAGTATTCCGTGCGCGACCCTTGGAGTATAAAAGCCAGTGATGTCATTGTACAAACAAGTAGAATAGATTTTGCTTACATAATTTTAGATCTAGATCTAGATTTGGTATTGTTCTTGGTTGTTCTTCAATTTCTAGCTTTGAATCTTTATTTTTTATCTTCATTAATTAGTTTTTGATATTGTCATCTTCATTAAAGTTGTAGAGAATCCTTCGATCTACCGTTTAATATAATTTTCTTCTAGCGTTGTTATTTCAATTATGCTAAGTAGATTTTTGCTTGCTCCTATCTCAATAGATATGTGTGAGTAGTTTTCCAATGTTAGGTCATGGGGTGATTAGCACCTCATGGCTCAAGTAGAATTGCATTTTTCACCAAAAAGTTTAAACCTTTGGTTCGAGAATCGATGTGGGGTTCGGGTTTATTTGTCAAATCGCAAAGGTGTTAATCTCATTGATCATGTGTAGGTAAGAGTTTCGCCTACTTACCACACATGATGCTTGGAGCTCTGACGCACGAGGCATTTGCTAAATAAATTCTAGAGCTAGCTTGGTAATCGAACCATTCTATTTTCCGATTTGGGAACCTTAATTGTGTATCCTGAACCGTGTAATCGGGTGAGAAATGCAGTTTAACTTGAGTCGTGAGTGTTAGTAATTCCTAGATCTAACATGTCTTTTATCTTAGTTTATTTGCTTTTCAATTTAGCCCCTTTTACTTTCCACTCCACACATAAAACCAAGTTGGCTGTCTAAAAGTCGAGAGCCCTTGCTTGCATCTACAAATCCAGCAAAGCCGTATTAATTATTCCCTTGGGTACGATCCCGGTCTTCCGGATTATCATGCTTCAACTGATGTATTAAGCCCTACGCTTAGGTCGGTATTCCTTATATCGGAGCAAATGAAGCAGGTATTTTCCCTCAGACAAAATTCCCACCAAGTCACCCCGGCCTTCTCAGTCGTCCAAACTTTTGGTCACTTGCCTTAAGGATACTCGGCCTCTTCCTGAGCCCCTTATCGGGACCCACCAAAGTCTCCCACTACTCAGATTCGCTAGGTCCCAAACCCATGGCCGAGGTCATCCCCCCCTTCGAGACTCTAGCCTAAATCCCCTAGCAGTCCCAGCTTATCATGAGTTTATCCTTCACTCAATTACTCTACTAAACAAGTAGCCGAGACACCCTAACTCGAAGCAGAGGCATGGGAAATTCAAAATCACTCCTTGCATTGTTTAAGATATTAGGTGTGCTTCGGTTCATACTTCGGTTAAAACTTGTGCTACTATCCTACAAGCCCAACCGAAGCAGGGGCATAGACAACCCTTTGCTACTACCTTGAATTCATACAAGCAACTCAAAAGACAAGTACAGTACTCAGGAAAAGAAAAACATTCACAAAAGCAGCTAGATGAACATACGACTTAAAGTTAAAATCCTACTGAGGATCCAGCTCGGGCCAATTGTTCGGCGCCGGTCCTACTTAACTAGTACAAACTCTGAAACGGCAAACTCCAAATGTCCAGAGCCGTCCAATCAAAATGACAAGTCAAAAGTTCAAAATATTTTCCAGAGAAGAGAGGGATGAAGTTCTCCTATACATCAACAGGAGCGGGGGCATTGGGCAGCTTGTTCCTCGGGCGCTTGCAGCTCTTCTGGGTTCGGCACCTGCTCATCCTCTTCCTCGGGCAGCACGAGCTCTTCGGGAGGAGGTTGGGGCATGGCTCGGAGTTCGGAGTCTTCCGGTAAATTAAGCTTGCTTACCAAAGCTTCATGGCCGTACCGAAGTACGTCCAGGAATCGATCCCTGTGAAGCTCAGCCTCAATCTCCCGAACCTGCTTCTTATACTCCACTCCAACTGCGTCCCAGCCATCATCATAGCCTTTGTTCCTTGCGTCCTCGACCTCCCGAGCCCTTGTGACCCTCAAAGTCGTTGCATCCTCCTCGGCCTTCGTAGCTCGGCCTTCGGCAAGCACCCTCTCTCGATCACACCTTTGGAAATCAGCTAGGTACAACTCACAGGTCTCCCTTGCCATCTTCAGATCATCCTCCCTCTGAGCAAGTACCTGTTTCAGCTCTTCGACCTCCCTTTTCCGTTCCTTACATCGGTCATTCACCACCATTGCCCGAGCGCCAGCCTGCCAAAACAAAAAAAATTTGAAGAATTCGCCAAGTGCAAATATCCAAGTCAAGGGGAGCTAAACGCACAACAATACCAACTTATAGTAAAAAGGGCCTTTGCAATCTCGGCCGTAATGTCCTCAGTCAAGCCCTGGATAGCCTGGGCGTCCCTTGGAAGAATGCATCCTCGGAGCATCCCAAACGTCGTGCCAAGGTTTTTGACGCTGTCGACATGATGAATCTGGCGACCGGCGTAGTGACGGAATTTCGGAGCCTAAGGAAGCTCTCTCGGGTGGACCCACCTACCATCTCGCCCCTCTTCGGTCCCCTGTCCCCGCATCCCTACCTGCTCATTTTCCTCTGAGATGTAGATGGGCTCTTTGTCTCTCTCCCCGGCGCCGTCTTCAGTCTCATGCCGAGCTCTTTTCTCCAGGGGCTCCTGAGGAGAAGCGGGGGCCACCCTTGAAGTCCCAGCACCTGGCGTACCGGGGACAGAACCTCGGCCTCAGCCCCCCGGCCTCTGGCATCTCAGGTTCATAACAACCCTTCCTCAGCCGGTCATCTCGTTGCTAAGACTGGTTCTCTCGGGGGTTTCCCGGCTGATCTCCTCTCGAATTGTTCCTAGAGGACCGGAATTACTCCCTTCGATCTCCGAGGTCCTAACTGCCCCGTTGCCCCTTCCTTCTCCTCTTCCTCTTCCTCTCCCTCTACCTCTTCCTCTCCCTGCCTTCAGAACACCCTGCTGCCTCGGTCTCTTCTTCAAAAAGCTGGTATAGGTTGGAACATACCCGAGCAGATCAGGGGCGTACCGACTCGTGATCGGGATGGAGTAAGCGGCTATTATCCTTGCTCGGACGACTCTTTCCTGAAGCTATGCAACAACACCCTCTACTGCAACAAGATACCAAAAGAGAATCAGTACATGTAAAAATTGAAGAAGTATGCAATATGCATTCCGAGGAAAGAGTTCTACCGACCAGGAGCTCCGGTTTCAAACAGAATCGTGGTAGCAGTACCCACGCTCTCCCCAGGCCTGAACATAAAATTTTCGGTGACAGAGACATAAACGCTCGCCCACTCCTCGGAGTCAGGAAGGTGGTCAATAAGAAACGTGTCATATCCCGTCCTACAGGAGATAGTATCGATCGCTCTCTCGGTTGACTCCAAGCAAGTATACACCGAATAACTCCTCGAGTCCAAAGGTGAGGTTGTATTGCCTTCTCAACTCTATGATGTTGGTAATGATCCAATAAGAGTTCACTGTGAGCTGAAAAGAGGTGAGGGAAAGGGTTCGGAGAACCCTTTGGACAAACTGATGAATGGCGAATCTGACACCCCCCTCGGTGATGGCCATCAAAGGAAAAATCAGCGCCCCCTCCCGATGAGGGAGATCCCTTGGGTCGCTATTCGATAGAAGCCGGACCTCAACGTCATGAGGAATGTTGTAAACTCTCTTAAATTCGACGTAAGAAGCCAAGGTGCCGTCAAAATATTGGATCCGGTACGGGCATGGCCTCATCGGTCTCCTGCGTCCCCGGACCTCCTCGGGGGCACCCGCGAATGGACCCGGTCCTTGATTTGAGGTACTGGGGGCTTCCATCTCTCAGGGATCGAATGTCGTCACCTCACGAAGAACTCTCAAAGGTTCAAACGGTTCAATGTGGTCGATTGGAGTTTGAAAAAACGCTCGGATCCGAAGTGCTTGGCGAATATCCTCGGGAATTTCAACGGGAGAAGAACTTGAGCTACTGGAACTGTCCAAGGAGAGCTCAATGACCATTCACCCCTACCTAACCAAAAAAAATAATGTAAAAACCCGTCAGCTATGTGCTCAGGGAAAAGCAAGAAGGTCTAGTGCTCGGGACAGAATGGTCATTACTCTTCAGAATCTCTAGGCTTCGGTCCCTATCAGAGCACTCCTCCTCGGGAAAAGTCCCTAGGGTCTAAAGTTACTCCTACTGTCTCAGGATGAAGATGGGCCTCGGGATAAATTTAGGCCTCGGGATGAATTTAGGTCTCGGGAAAAACATGAGCAACGCCGGAGAAACCCAGCACCGTCGCAAACTAGACAGCGGCGAATGGTGGCTCAGCCTTAATGCGTGCAAAAAACAACGAAAAACCTGACGAAAACGATCAAAAACTGAGGATTAACACAAGGAATTCATCATACCTGAGTTTCGTGTGAAGATCTGCGCCCAAAACGCTTGAAATCTCAATCAAAGGCAGAAGGCAGACGGTGGCAGCGGTTCGTCTTCGAAACAGAGGAAAGGTGGCTGCCCTGTCTCTGTCTTTCCTGTTTATAATGAGAGATCAAAAAGTTACACAGGAAACGAAGCGTCGTTCACCGAGTCGTTGGATTTCTGACACGTGTCTTCATCGGACGATCAGTATCGTGGGCTCTGCACCGAGTTCAGGACACAAGAAGACCGAACCATTTGCATCCTGACACGTGTTCCCGAAGAGACGTTTCGTACCAATTAACTGACACAGCACGTGCCGAGACAACTATCAACCCCTGGCTTTACGGCGACGGTCGACACGTGGCTCCAGTTGCTGGGGCTAGTTGTGAAGCTCCCTAGAGCCGAGTTGTGAAGCTCCAAAAAGTTGAGGGACTATTGTGGTGGCCTCGGTTACCTCTTCGGTAACCTGGCTGGGCGTCCCGAAGAATAGAGCCCTGTGGGAGTCCGGTCAGGAGATTGGTTGGAACGGTTCCAACATGCTCCTCGGTTCATCGTTCGGCAGAAAGACTAATTTCGGAGAATGCTATCAACACAGATTCCTGCTTTGGTGTATCCGAAGCCCTCTAAGAGGGGCAGTTACGCCAGATGGGTCCCAAAGAGGATCGTGCAGCAAGCATAATCATTGGGATCAGGTCTGGCCACGTGCTCCGTAACCGTTTTATTCCTTTCGTTATATAAGACTGTTGGGAGTCTGATCCACCTGAGGTCTTCCGTATGCGCGCAGGCCCAATCCGTTTGGGAGTATCCACAAAGTCCACACCACATCGCCTGAACCCAATATACATTGGATGACCCATATCCACTTAAAAGGCTAAGCCTTGTAAGTGGTGAGCCATCCAATTGTATATTAAGGTCCAACTCCTTTTCTATTTATCTGATGTGGGACTCAATCTTTCACACATGTTCCCAACAATCTCCCCCTCATGTGTGAACCATCCATTGGGCCTAGCTCCCCCTCGATTTGATCCTCTTGACTCCCCCTTAATCCATGATCTTTATTCTCCAACATCGATTTAACCCCGGACTTCACCGCACCTACTCCATCGATCGAGAGCCAACCCCTTAACTCCATCGAGAGCCTCCATGCAGCGCTCCGCCTGCATCCTTGCTCCAATGAGAGCCACCTTGGATTTTTTCTCGCTCCACCGAGAGTCCCCGTGCAAGTCCACCAAATCGATTTGAGTCCGCCCAAAGATCGTCAGCCATTGGCTCTGATACCACTTGTTGGGAGTCTGATCCGCCTAAGGTCTTCCGTGTGGGCGCAAGCCCAATCCGTTGGGGAGTATCCACAAAGTCCACACCACATCGCCTGAACCCAATATACATTAAATGACCCATATCCACTTAAAAGGCTAAGCCCTGTAAGTGGTGAGCCATCCATTTGTATATTAAGGTCCAACTCTTTTTTTATTTATCCGATGTGGGACTCAATCTTTCACACATGTTCCCAACAAAGACGTCATCCGAGATGGTTACCCGAGCGTATCTTCCACGCGCTAGCTTGGAGGCCAAGAAAACCTAGGTCTATAAATACAAAAGAATACTCATCTTTGAGGAGTAAGCCATTCTTCCCTAACCCTAGATCTACATTTTTCCCCTGAGATCTAACTTGATCGTCGGAGGGTCACTGGGCTTCCATAGCCCTAGTGACTTGTTGCAGGTCAAGAGGCAGGAGTACGGGTCAGCGGAGGGAGAAACCTAGTCCAGGGCAAGGTCCCGTCAAATCGAACCCCTACATTTACGAAACTGCCCGATCTCATCCGTCTGTTTTCGCAATTAATGGTCCAGATTTTAATGAAACTCTTCCCCAGAAGAGTTTCATTAAAATCTGGACAGTCGAAAACAAGATTGAACGCGCACGATTGGCTTCATAAATAACTTTTCACGGAAAAGTCTGTGAGAAAGTTATTCTGATCCACGTAATGTGTAGATCAACGCAATGAAGTAAAAGTAAAATGAAATGAACCCTCACTCCGTAGATATACCTATGTAGGAGTAGCTTTTTCAGGCGAAGTGAATGTAATCAGCTAGCAATGTTGGGCTAAAGATAGAATTCAAAACCCAGCAAAATACTGTACAAAGCCCACTAGAGAGAAGAAAATTGGGTTGGGCTAGTTACTATTGCTATTGCTAACATAGAAGCATGAAGGTGGGGGGGGGGGGGGGGGGTGTCAGAGTCGGTTTTTGCCTTTATTCTTTTTCTAATTTTACTTGACAAGCATTTTAGTTTATATATAGACATTTGAGAAAGAAATCAAACACATATTAGGTGAGTTTTGCTAAATTATTTGGACTCTCATAAGCCATTTTGTTGGCTGAAATAGAGAACACATGCAACAACTAATTGGGGTTTTTGGTGCTACAACATCAAAAAGCTAAA
Organism: Rhododendron vialii; assembly: GCF_030253575.1. Classification (NCBI taxonomy): domain Eukaryota; kingdom Viridiplantae; phylum Streptophyta; class Magnoliopsida; order Ericales; family Ericaceae; genus Rhododendron; species Rhododendron vialii. The sequence goes on from NC_080566.1 coordinate 19,780,582, forward strand.
TAATTTAGACAAGTGCATGTTTATACCTAATTTTTTCAAATATATGCTAGGCCCTATGGGAAGTGACATGCATGTGGTAGGAGGGCCCTGCTATTTTCAGGTTAAATTTGGCTCAAATGGGTCTGGACTTGCGCTGATCAAATGGTCATCATGGTTAATTTGATCATAGTGGGAATTAAATGGAGCAGTTCTCAGGGATACCCGAAGCACCCCTTATGGGACTTGAACCCTTGCCCCTCCACTATGGGAGCCTTTGGACATGCAATATACCATTGAGCTTGAATGATCAAGCCTTTTTTTTGTTTATAAGCTAAAATGGTTTTGTGAATGTACTGAAGTAGGAATGGGCCCTAGAAGATAGAAGTTGTTCAAGGTTTTGACTTATTCGCTCGAAGGGCCTATCAAGGGAGTTGTTAATTATCCAGATCAAGTATCAACATTTGTATATACTTCAAGATTTTCCGAATAAGCGGATACAATTTGGAAGAGGTTGGAACGTGACACAAGTTTAGAGCTTCAATACTGTGTTGATTTTCAAGGGACAAGAGCTATCTATCTATATATATATAAAGGGGAGATAAGGGAAGGCCAGTGGCTCCGTGCCTCAACATTTGTTCACTCATTATTGATAGCCTGTTAGCTTTTACCTTATTTTCAAGTTCAACCTACTTCATCTCATTTCTAGCTAGTTAAGGCTTCATCTCATTTCCTTCTAGTTAAGGCTTCTAATTCTACAATAAGTGAGTTTTTTTTCATTTTGTTATATCTTTCAACCACCATTGTAACTTTTTTTCCATCAATACAAGTGGCATTTCATTTTGTTTCTGGTTTTCATGTGTTTTTACTCTAGTTTTCATACGTTTTAATCGCCGAATATTAAGTCATTAACGAGTAAGGCAACCTCTGATCACATTCACAGCCTTTCCAAAGGTTATGCCACAATCTTTTGGTTAGAAGTTAGGAATCAGGCCCTACAATCTTATTTACATTTAGACCACGTCACAATCTTGGCAGGCCCACGCGAGCAATCATTATATCATTCATTGCCCCCTTGCCAAGAGATGTGACCCCTCTGTCATTTTAGGGTGGAGCAACAAGACAAACAATGCCTAAGAGTAGCTCCAGCCATGAGAGAAATGGCAACAGAAAGAATGGAAGCTAAATTTCACTTCTTTGTCTTTGAATCCGAAAACACCTCCAAACCTGCCCCGATTGTTGTCGGAGAATTTTTTGAGCACCTAATCCCAATCTGCTCCGAATGAGATTGGGGTTCTAATTCCCACCCCAATCTTCAAAAATAAGAGTATTTTTCAAAATATATATTGTAATCAGATAATAAAATTGTATAAATGTCAAAGTAAAAAAATATGAACAAAAGGTATTTGGTTTGGTATTTGAAAAGTTTTTTGAAAAATAGTAAGGGTATTAAGTGGAGAGAGATAAAGAGAGAAATGTTGGAAGTAGGGAGAATTTAGGGAAAATTTTTGAAAAATGCTTTTTGAAAAGGGAAGATAACAAATACAGCAATTATGGCATTCATTTTTAATAAACTGTTTGGTTGAAAAAGAATAACATTAGCTTTTTTTGTGTTTTCTTTTTTTTGTTTTGTTGCCAACATAAGGCTAAAATGAGCAGGGAACAAGAAGATCGAATCTAGAGAGGGTATGAGTATTACAGGGCATGCTTTAGGCAGGTGAAGGCTTGCGTAGGCCCCACCATTTTTAGCTTATGGAAGACCAAGTTAGAGCATCTCCAAGGAAATATGCAAAATTTTTACATCAAATATGTACTTTAATTAGTAACTCATGTGCAAGTCAGAGAGTTACGCAATCAAAGAGACTCTTTAAATTTTAAATTTCTATCACTTTTTTTTTTTTACTTTTAAAGGACCCACTTTGCCCAAGAAATGAACAATTAACCAATAATGGGCATTAAATTTAATGAGGTGGCAATTTAAATAGTGTTTCTCTCTCTTTAAATTGAAAGAGAGTCAAAATTGAAGAGAGAAAGAGCTACATCAAAATAGTGTATCAAGTTTGCTTTCTCCCTTGAAGATTGTTTTGCTTATGTGGCTCTTCAAAATGTAGATTGGTTTTGATTCTGTTACTTCCCTTAGAGATGCTAGATCTAAATAATATAGTAAGTAGATGCATAGCTTTAGCGAACTTTATATATAGTGTTTGAACTTGGCTGATTTACCAAATGAGCTAAAAACTAGAGCTTGAGCTCGGCTCATTTACGAATGAGCTAAGCCCTTAACGAGTCAAACTAGGTTAATTTACTTAATGGGCCTCTTTAACTGAGCCGAGCATATATAAACAAGCTGAGCTTTAACTAGACGAGCCGAGTTTTCGAGTGTTGACCTCGGCTCGTTTACCAAACGAATCTAAAACTTGAGTTTGAGATCAGTTTGATTACTAAACTAATCAAGCCGAGCCACAAGCTGTTCGCGAGCAGCTCGGTACATTTCCAGCCCTATCTACTTACAGGTAATAGTCATGTGTGAACCAGATGCTATGTGGAGGACCCTTGTTCCACTGTAGCACTTCGGTGGATTTGTGACGACGGATTCGCCTTAGCAATGGAGTTGGAAAGCCTTATGGTTACACCCAAGGAAGTTTTGCTATAGGAGCTGATTGCCCATATTACCACCGTTCCGCTAAGCCAAAAAACAACGCGTGTATAACAGGTGGCTACCCCCGAAAACAGAAGCCTACTAGTGAGTAGTGAATAGTGTTGATGGGGTGAAAGGTGCGGGTTTAGTTCAGCTAGCTCCGTATGAACTCTAATTATTCAGGCAACATTACGGCCTCACAACGGTAATTCATACGTATTGTTTATCACATATTTCTTACTTGGAAAACAAATCTATCAAAAATGAAAAAACAGATTACTCAATCATCAGTACTACATGCATCCCTAAATAAATGTCCGATACACAAATTTAATTCTTTAAAAAATGCATTTTTTCATAAAACAAATCAATAGTTATCAATGGGTTCTGTTAGTTGTGATTTTTTTTTTGAATTTTTGAACGAAAAAAATGCTTCTTTTTAAAGACTTAGGTTTGCACGTCAGACATTTATTTCGGAACAAATAGAGTAACGACCAATTTGGATAAACTACACAATTCAAATCAACCTTGTCTTTTGGAGCCTGGTGGCATATGATTGGTGAAGAGTGCGAGTGTCTCCTATTGTATAACTTGCTCCTTGTTGTGATCACATCTTGTTTTGAGTTCTTTTAATCTTCGTAATCTTTTTTGAAATTAACTAAGCATTTTTTCTTGTTCAAAAAATAAAGGGCAAAGTACGGATTACTTCTATGTGGTTTGGCCCTTTGGCAGAAGACCCCCTTATGTTTTACTACTAATTACCAATTCTCCTCCCTATGCTTTTGGAGTAAAGTTCAATTCCAACTCCGTTAATAGAAAATGCTAAATGACTATAGTACGCCTATACTTTATTTGGGATGAGTCATCTCTATGTCAATGCTCTCTCCCCTCCCTCACTCCTTCTTGGCTGAAAACGTAAATTGACCCCAAAAAAATCCAAATTGGGGGAGAGAGAGTGCGACATAATTGGAAGTATAAAAATTTGGTGGGAGGTCCACTATAATATGTTTGTAAGTTACTAAGTCCGCTTCTAAATTTCATAACCCATCTAGTTCACTAATATAGTTATATAACCTAATAACTCCAATTTACTTAAAAAGAAATATTTCTCAAGACCAAAAAATCCTCCTATATAACATATAGAGAGAGAAACTCTAAATCACAAAACATATATGAGCCTCCCCTCTCCCCCTCTCTCTCTCTCCTCCCCCCTCCCCTGGTGAACCGCCTGGGAAAAGAATAAGGACAAGGACGCAAGCCCCGAGTCCGATGGCGATGCAAGTCCATTTCCTAGAGCTCTTCTGGTACAACCTTGCTTCCTGGAGCTACTCGGTCCCTCATCTAACGAACGAGCTCATGCGCCTCGTGGCTCTCTATGTTGTTCAGCTGCTGCCCCTGCGCCTCAAAAGTGCAAGACTCCGCCGAGAAATTCGCTGTCGTTCAATTCGGTGTCTATCCATTTCGGTGGGACCATTCGAAGCAATCTTTCGTTGCTCACCCGTAAGTTTTCTTTCTTAGTTTCATTTTTTACTTTTTCTCACGGTTTAATTAGGCAGCCCTATATTTATTTGCCTAATTCTCTGTTTGGATGCTTGGGAAATGTAAGAAAAAGAAGGCAAGTTTGAGTATTTATCTTGTTTATGGACTTTCTTTTGTTGATGGAAACTGGAAGTGAAAAGAATGAGGAAGAAAAAGTTCGAAAGGATGAAATACTGGGAACCGGATTGTTGCTTGTATAACGCTATATTGTTATATATAACATTCTATATTAGAAATATTCTATATTATTTAATAAAAAAAACATATAACGTTATATATGACATTTTGTACCGTGTAACGTTATATATGAGCTTCTGTCATATATAATGGTATATACTTCATTGTCGATCACTTATTGAATTGGTCCACATAGCGACCTCTCCGACTTTACGTGAAAATATGTGATTTGAAACTCGGTTAGCGATGTGATTTGGTTATAGATGATCTTCTCTACTGAGACATATATGTTATATGTGACAATTTGCCGATGGTACCTAATTTTGTACTGTAAAATTCCAAAACAAAGAAACTAATGACGTTATATATTCTCTTATTGAATTGGTCCGCGCAGCGGCCTCTCAAAAACACATATGGATATATCCATATATGATTATATATGGTTATATGAGAATATTTGTGACCATATGTACACACACACACACACACACACATATATATATATATATGGTTATATGAGAATATTTGTGACCATATATAAGCTTGTATTGACATAAAAAAAATTTCAATTTGCATAGAAAACATATAACGTTGTATATGAGATTTTGTCTTGTAAAACTCAAAAAAAAAATAGAGGAACTAATAACGTTATATGTTCTCTTATTGAATAGGTCCGCGCAGCGGCCTCTCAAAAGCACATATGGATATATCCATATATTATCATAAGCAAGTCGAAGAGGCCGCTGCACGGACCAATTCAATAAGTGATGGACAACGAAGCAAATAACGTTATATGTGAACTTCTGTCATGTATAATATGTGTTTTTCCTAGGGTTAGACATATAATATTATATCTTATTTTTGAGATATATTAATGTTGTTTATGTTATTTTGAATGTGTATATATGTAGATATAGAGGTTATGAGAATGCTATTCGGAGGCAGAAAATCACAAATTTTGAAGAATTCGATAAAGGTTTTGATGAAACGATGAAAAAATGAAGTTCGACCCCCTGTGGCCTCATCAACATTCAACTTGGGACTCAAGGCGCGACTGAAAACAAGGATAATGGTAGCATGATATGTGAACATATAATGTTATTTTTTTAGATATATAATATTGTTGAAAAGATATGATGTTTTGAAAACATATAATTTTATATGTCATGTTTTGTGAGACTTAGAGCTATAGAAGTTCAGATATAATATTATATATTCTATTTTTTTGTGAGATTTAGAACTACAGAAACTCACATATAATGTTATATGTCCTGTTATATTTTTTTTGTGAGATTCAGAGTTGCAGAAACTCAAATATAATGTTATATGTTTTGGTTTTTTTTTTGGGCGATATTTAGATATTCAAAAACTCACATATAATGTTATATGTTTTATATGAACCAGCATATAACGTTAAAGACTAAAAACAAGAAAAACCAAAAAGAAATGTTGCATGTTAGAAAATTTTTGCCACATATAATGTTGTATGTTAGGAAATTTGTATCACTCATATAACGTTAAAAAATCAATACAAGAAAAATAGAAAAAAACAGAAAGAGAAATTTGTCACATATATAGCGTTAAATGTTAAGTGTAGCGGGTTCAATAAAAAAACTCGAGAAAAATGAAAAAATACATTTTTTGTTACACATATAACGTTATATGTGGCGTGATGGTAGTGGCAACGGTGGTGGTGGCGGCGGCGGCCGTGGTGGCAGTGATGGCAGTGGTGGTGGCGACTGCGGTTTAATTGCAACAAAAACAAAAAAAAATAGAAAAAATATATTTTCGTGTTAGCCAAATAAGGCCCTTGTTTCTTAGGTGGGGTATTTTTGTCATTAAAATTATTAGTAGACTTAGTGGGTTATGAAACTTAGCAATTGACTAGATGGGTTTGGAAAGTGTTATAGTGGACTTATGAAAAATTCTCCCTTGAAAGTACGTAATTTGGTCTAAAAAACTCAAAATCCCCAATATACACAAACTGGGTTTCTCATTGCTGGCAACGAGTCTGACCGGCGGCCCTTGCCGACGCTGGCTCAATCACGGAGAGAGAGAGAGAGGTAAAGAACGTATGGGATAGAGAGAGAAGAGAGGGCTTGGGCGGTGGCAAGCGGTCCGACTCGCGGACAGCCATGGCTGCACACCGAGTTCCCAGAAAATCTAGAAGATTTGCTTCTACCCAAAAGGCGGACAACACCTGTGCTAATTGGTCCTCACTAAATTTCAGGTGTCATGAATTTATATGGGCAAAGAAAATCTATATGTTGAACAAGAAGTACCTCTGGAAACACCTATGGAAAATGTACTGTGCGTGTGCAGATATGGAGTATATGGGTTGGGTGGGTGTGCTTTATATGTATGTGTGTATAGATCTATAAGTTGTATAAAAACACAATGGAAAGAGAGATGGAGAGAGATTACCGAAAGGTGAGAGATCGATAGAGAACCAGTTGGGGGAAGAAGAAACCCCTTCTGGGTTTCCTTGTTGCTTCACTTACTCCGATGATAATGTGGAATAATACCCCAAGCGTAGGGTTTAACACATCGATTGAAGCATAATAAACTGGAAATCCGAGATCGTACCCAAAGGAATAATTATATGGCTTGGTCGGATTTGTAGATGCAAGTAAGGGCTTTCGGCTTTTAGACAGCCAACTTTGTTTGACTTTAAACGGTGGAAATAAAAGGGCTAAATTAAAAACGAATTAACTAGAGAAAAGATAGGCTAGGTCTAGGAATTATTAACACTCAAGACTCAAGCTAAATCACACTCTTCACCCAATTACACAATTTAAGATACTTGATTAAAGTTCTCAAATTGGAAGATAAAATGATTTGTGAATCAAGCTAGCTCTAGAATTCATTTGGCAAATACCTCAAGCGACAGAGCTCTAAGCATCATGTGTGGTGGGTAGGCGATGCTCCCACCTACACATGATCAAAGAGGTTAACACCTCGGTAATTTGACAAACAAACCCGAACCCCACATCAATTTTCAAATCAAAGTTTAAAGCTTTATTGGGTGCAAAATGCAATTTTCGCCCAAGCCATGAGAAGCTAATTATCCCATGACCTAACCCTTGAAACTACTCTCCCATATCTAGAGAGATAAAAGCAAGCAAAAATCTACTTAACATAATGAAATAACAAGACTTGAAATAAACTAGGGATTAAGATAGATCGGGAGAAAATAAACAACTTTAATTAAAGTGACAATATCAAAAACTAACAACTAAAGGCAGAAATTAAAGTATTTAAAACTGAAAAATAAAGAACACTCAAGAACAATTTGAATTGCAAAGAAATCTAATCTAGATCTAGAAAATGTACTACTTGAATCTATCCTACTTTTTTTTACAAAACAATGACATAAGCTTTTATACTCCGGAGATCCGCGCTTGGAGTATTCCCAAGATGCTCAAAAAATTCGCTCTTAAGTCCCTCGGCATCGATGGCAACGGCCTTAGAGTGCTCTACTATGGGGCTCGGCATCGATGTAAGGTATTGAAGTCCATCGATGCCGAGATGATTAAGGGACTGGGCCACTAAGGGGCTCGGCATCGATGGAATGTATCCCTTGACATCGATGCCGAGGTCAATAGCTAAGTGCTTGGCCGTCATCCTCTGCCTTGGCTGCCTGCCTCTTGCTCGGGCAAATCTGGTGCTGCTCGGGCAATGACAACTTCTGCTCGGGCAAATCAAGTTCTGCCTTGGCCATCGAACATTTGCTTGGGCAAATCAGCTTCTGCTCGGGCAAATCCTTGGCCATCGGGTTGTTTTTCCGCCTTGACATGCCTTAGGCCTTTAAAGCTCTTTATTTGGTGACTTTTCTGCAAAATAAAACTAGCGCTCTACGAGCCAACTTAGATAAAAACAACTAATTAACAATTAGATTAAGCTAAAAATAGACTCCAGCGCACCCTCCATTACATTCTCGGGTGCTTATCACTTGTCTTTTTCGTTTTCAATTTGGGGAAAGAAGATGAAGTAGGGGTACTATTGTCTTATTATCATATTACTTTTGACTAGAAGTACAAATTTTTATCGGTTTTGCTATTGTCAACTCACGGGCTGACGATAAGCACACTAGAAGACGAGGGAAACATGTATTTTTGCGTACTTTTTATATTTTTTAATACACATTCACACACTCACTATTGTCAGCTCATTTGACTGATTTTAGAATTTTTCAATTTTTATGCCATAAATACAGTTTGAGCACTTGAAGTCCACACACCATTAGTTTAGACGGAATATGTAACAGTTGCACTTTATTCCAAAATCTTAGGAAGGTGAATTGGTCATTAATAAAACACAGAGAGGTTATCTGTAAAATGGTCAAACCATAGAAAGGTAATCCGTACTTTGCCAAAAATAAAAAAACTAAGACAGTTCAAAAGGTTTGTACTTGATTTGTCTATTTCATACAAATATAAGTGTCCCCGGTCATTTTGGGGACACCGTAATTTTTGGCATAACTTCATTATTATGAGCATAACTAAAACCCATTACAAGCATAACAGAACCCAAATAAGGCATAACCAAGGAATATCCAAAAAAATCAATTAAGGCATAACCAAACCCAACCAAGGCATAACAATCAAGTTATGCCTTATTATGGTTCTGTTATGCTTATAATGGTTTTGGTTATACCATAATAGATTTTGGTTATGTTCATAGTGGTTTTGTTATGCCAAAAGTTACGGTGTCCCCAAAATGACCGGGGACACCGAAGTCATTCTCATACAAATATGTTGTATTAATAAGGCTTAATTTCAATAAAACCCCCTGAACTATTACATTTTGTCAAAATTACTCGATCTCTCAACTATAAAATCAATCAAGTTCACCCCATTAAATATCATTTCGAATCACGTTCACCCCGTCATTCACATCTTTTAAAATTTGTTAATATTTTGGACGAAAAATAGATAACTTAGATGGAAAATGTCTAAATAACCCTAAAATGCCCTCTCCTTTGGCGGAAAAATTAGCCTTGGGGTATTTATACATACCCCTAACTTTACCAAACCCTATTTCCCACTAGCACCACTTCTTTATCTCTCTTTACCCAACCCACTTCACACTATAAGAAAAAGTTTATTCGGTGACGAAAAAGTGGCGACGAAATTTAAATGAGTATATTTGGTAGGGATTTTTCTCTTTCTCTACATGTTATGTGATGAATTCATGTGATATTAGTGTTTGATTGCTATACATGGTTCGGGTGGAACACCTTATGGTTTGAGGAATTACATATTCTTATGAAATTTGTATTGTTGTCTTGATTATTGTGACCCATGAGGTATTTGTGACGTATTAGTTAATGTTGAAATATGTGGAATTTACTGTAACGCAAGGGGTGGAAATACAGAATCGCAAGGGGTGGAAATACAGAATCGCAAGAGGTGGAAATACAGAATCGCAAGGGGTGGAATTTTGATGGGAGAAGTGTGTGTGTGTATGTGTGTGAGAGTGCTTTGATACCAGTAAATGATGTTGGTACATGCAGTTGTTGGATTTAACATTATGTGTCTGTTCCTTGTGCTCTAATGATTTAGAATCGTTAATAATTTATTTCTTGCAAAAAGGATTTGTCATTTAGCTTGATTTATTGTGTCCATGCTTATCATCTCATTCACATATAGATTATGTAGAGATTTTTTTACTGGGTTAGTGTAGCTCAACTTATCATCATTTTCAGGTTCAAATGCCGGACAATAGCTCGCATACACTGTATGCTTGGATTGAAGAATCATGTTTTGGAAACTAACTCCAAGAGTTACTTAGCCATCTTTGTAATGACTCTTTTTGACCGATAAGTATTTGTAACTTACCCATTTTGCCCATTTTGACTAAAACGTTGTAATATTCTAAACATGATCGTTCTTGTACTTAAGTTAAGGTTGTAACTCTCTTAACTTGGAGACTTGAATTGTAAATTAAACAGGTGGAAACTCTTTTGGGTATTAAATATCTTATGCAATGATCTTTTATCGAAAAGACTTATTTATTTATGTTCAAAATCGAGGGCGTGACACCACCCATCCAGATATCTATCGGAGCTCGGCCGTCTCAGCTGGCCCCAACTTGGTTATTGGGCGTCACACACCTACACCATTGAGGTTGCATTTTTGTAAACTTATTTCGGTATTTTTTTATTTTTCATCACTTTTTGTTTAGCTTTTCATTGTATTTTTTGGGGTTAATTGTTCGTCTAGACGAGAAAATTTTAAAAACTATAAAAATATGGATCGATGTTGAAAAAATTCAAATAAGACCACAGTTTGATACATTTTTTTTGTCTTTAGTGAACTTTTTTTGTTGCTTTAATATTTTTTAGACTCCTCTCGTCGAGACGAATGATTAATCCAAAAAATATCACGCGAATTTAACAAAATTCAAAAAAAAAACACACAAAACAAAGAAAATAAGTTTACAGTAATGGAGTCTGAATAATCACTCCTACGACTTCAAATAGAGCTAGCCCTACGCTGACGAGATGTCAAAAGGAAAATGATTTTGGCACTTCAATTTTTGATGATAGCACTACAAAATTTATCTTTTAGTGTGTTTGCTATGTATAATTTTTACACTAAAAGATAAATTTTCAAAATTTATCTTTTAGTGTGTTTGCTATGTATAATTTTTACACTAAAAGATAAATTTTGGAGTGCCATCATCAAAAATTGAATTTGCTATGTATAATTTTTACACTAAAAGATAAATTTTGGACACTTAAAGATAAATTTTGGAGTGCCATCATCAAAAATTGAATTTGCTATGTATAATTTTTACACTAAAAAATAAATTTTGGAGTGCCATCATCAAAAATTGAATATGTGTTATATAAGCAACTGGCCCTTTAAGCATATATACTTCTAATGTGTGTCAAAATCATTTGCCATGTCAAAAATACTTCTAATGTGGCTAATGTTTAGTGCTTCATGCGGGCCGTGATTGGGCTTTTCATTCATTTACCCTACAAAATTCATATATACATGATATTTACATTACATATGTACATATAACCGTACTTACCTACAAAATAGGGGTTTGGTATGACACATAAAACGTATTCATGAAATTGTCCACGAAAAGGCAATGAAACAATTCATAGATAGGAGTACTTATTATGTATTCTAATATTTCCGTACAAAATATGAGTAATAATACTGAGAAAATGACTTTGGCATTCCACCTTTTTATGATGGCATTCTAAAATTTGTCTTCTAGTTTGCCTCAGTATAGTATAATTTTTATAGTAAAAGACAAATTTTAAAATGTCATCATAAAAAAAAAATAGAGTGCTAAAATCATTTGCTGGGTAATGTCTTTTGGTCCAATTTCAAAAAATGTATTTTGGTCCAATTATCTAGGGGGGAGAGAGAGCCTTCTCCAAAAAAAATTATAAAAAAAAGAAAATTAATTTTAGCATTCCAAAATTTGATGGAGAGGTTCCAAAATAACGTTTTGTGTATCAACCCAGTTCAATTTTAAAACCCCATAATTGATTTTTAAAATGTCAAAATCACAATCCTAAGAAAAATCTAGAAGAAAGAGCAAGGAGAGAGAGAAGAACACTGATTAAAATTAAAAAGGCATAGGAGGAGAAATATGGGATTTCTGACGTCAGTGGTAAGCACAACCACCACCACGACGGCAATCGCAGCAGCAGCCACCGCTATCTTCGCTCATTCTGATTCTCCTCCTCCTTCTTCTTCTAACTATTTCATCTCCAGAAACCTAACTTTCCCTCGTTTGTCGATTACAAATTCTACCCTCACACCAGTTCTTCGCTTCGGCCTCCTCAAGACCTCTTCCCGTCCCCCTTCGGCCCTACACATGGACGCTCCTTCATCGGATCATCAACCCTCCTTCCAGGTCTCTTTCTCTCTCTCTCTGGGTGTGTGTGTGTATAGACACCCGGTTACTCCAAATTTCTAGGGATATATTTGATCCGTGTCTATTTGAATTGAAATCAGAGGCAATTTCTAGGATATTCGTTGTTAATATCCGTTCAAATTCGTATCGAAAGACATTCATTTCTCGAATTTGCCTTTATTTGATACTTTGGTGTGTTTGTGCGTGAACTGTACACTCAAATTTGTTTTTTTTAATGCAACGGTTATCTGTAACGCTTACATGGGCCCACATCACGTGAGATGACGTTAATAACCTTTGCATTGAAACTTTTTTTCGTATAGGAACCCGGGTTCTCCTTATTTCTTGGGATATATTCAATCCATGTGCATTCAGACTGAAATCAGAGAAATTTTTAGGACACTTTTTATTAGTATGCATTCAAATTCGTATCAGAAGACATTCATTTCTAGCCATTTTAAATACTGCTAAAGGTATATTGTAAGGATGCTTATGGATATTACTTTGTGCTTTCACATATTCCATCTACGTATTTGAATTTGGGCTCATAAGGTTTCTCATTTTGATTTGCAGAACAATGCCTTGTTGCCAGAATTACTGGTGAGCTTCATCTCTCTATGTTCAAAGTGATTTGGTTTTCAAGTTATGATGTTAACATAGGTGATATGTGTGACTGTATTGATGTCCATGTTGATTCATTGATGTTTTTGTTAAATTTGTGGTTATTTTGGAACACTATTTTTTCCTTTTTGGGGTGAGTGGGTGGGGGTCATGAAGGTCCTCAAGGATATTATTTGATTGAGAGAATTGGTGGATTGTGTTTGGTTTCTGATATTTTGGTTTCGACTTCATACAGACTGAGTATATGGTGGACATGAAGTGTGACGGTTGTGTAAACGCGGTCAAGAATAAGTTAGCGACTGTTGATGGTGGGTAGAACTAACAACTCAGATGTGTGCTATAGCAACATTGAATATGATTTTGATAGTAAGTTTTTTTTTAATTCTTAGTTTTCGAATTGATAAGAGCCAATATATCGTTTTCTTGGAATTACTTCAGGTGTTAAGAATGTCGATGTGGATTTGAGCAATCAAGTAGTCAGAATTCTTGGGTCTTCACCCGTGAAGACCATGACCAAAGCTTTGGAGCAGACTGGTAGAAAAGCTCGTTTAATCGGCCAAGGGGTTCCTGAAGGTTGGTAACTTTTTTTCTTTCTTCACTTTAGAACAAGCCTTTTGTGCAGTATTCAGTAATCGCTGATATTGACAGTTTACTTCTTCGTATTTGTTAGTTTGTTGATTAATCAGTTAGCTGGAGATGATGTGTGTTGTGTCATGAAATTGTCAACCAAAAGGGAGCTCGGCCTATGGAGCTTACAGTTGGTGTTGAATTCCTTATGCTATGGGTGATTGAATATCTTTGCTATGAGAGTGGATTTTTCACCTACTTACCAACATAAAAAAGAATGGACGTTCCATGCCCACTATGCTGACCCTTCTGGGGTGCGCCTACTCTCTGTTACATAGATGAACTGCAATTCTTGTAGGAGATGCATACCTGTAAGCTGTGCGGGGCAAATGCCTCCTAACTTGGTAAAAGCAGGGTTGTTGAACTTGCACGCATATGCCTAATAACAAATTCTCATTGGTAATTTCGTGACCAATAAATGAAACATACAGTTACCACGAAGGAAACAACATACACTCAACCAGGGAACACTTTAGATTTGACAAAAGCTGGACTTGTAAAATGGAAAAAACTTCGTTGCATAAGTGACAAAGCTTCTTTGTTTGCGCATTTAGTTTAGATGCATCAATAGCTCCAAGTATTGAGAATGATTTACCTTTGCTCTTGCTTTGCAGATTTCTTAGTTTCTGCTGCAGTTTCCGAGTTCAAAGGTCCAGATATTTTTGGTGTGGTCCGCTTGGCTCAAGTCAATATGGAACTGGCTAGGATTGAGGCTAACTTTAGTGGGTTGTCACCTGGAAAACATGGTTGGTCAATAAATGAATTTGGTGATCTGACCAAGGGGCCATCAAGCACTGGGAAAGTGTTCAATCCAGCAAACAAGGCGACCGAGAAACAGGTTAGTTTATCCATGTACCCTCTCTGTTTCTCCCTCCCCCTCCCAAGCCCTACCAATAAATAAGGGAAAAGAAAAGAACTTTGGAATTACCGTGGGCAGGTAATTTTGCTCATTCATTCTGTGTTACTGTCCTGTGAGATGTTTTACGGCCTTCCCCTTACCATTTTGGCTAGCAGTAATTATGTTTTTTGGCCAGCAGTAATTCATGACATGGAAAATATGTCGCAAATGCATCTATTGAAATTTGTTCTTTGTTTATTCAGCCACTGGGCGACCTGGGAACATTAGAGGTTGATGAGAAAGGTGAGGCGTTCTTTTCAGGTTTTAAGGAACAGCTAAGAGTTGTTGATCTCATTGGGAGATCAATAGTGATGTATGAGACAGAAGATAAATCAGATCCAGGTCTTGCAGCTGCAGTGATAGCTCGGAGTGCAGGTGTTGGTGAGAATTACAAAAAGCTCTGCACTTGTGATGGGACTACCATTTGGGAAGCAACTGACAAAGATTTTGTCACCAACAAGGTTTGATGATTTTAAAACCTCACATATCATTCAACCTGTAGTTGCCACCTTGTATACCCAAAATAATAAAGGTTATACTTGTAGACAATCTTGTACTTCGTGAAAAGAACTTGATCGATGTAGCCGTTTGTATCATGTGTGTAATTCTACAAGGACAAGTTCACCATTAGAGAGAGTTTTGGAGAATGTAGAACAGAGTCCTTGTTTTTTAATCTATGGTTGAGAAATAAGATTGGTGGTACTATCTTCGGGAAATATGATAGAGTAGTTCATTTCTGGTTTCACGTCTGAGAAATGAATGGAGACACGTCTTGGTGACTTTTCCGACTTTTAGAATTTGCTTGGGGAATTATCTATATTAATATGGATGTTTTTCTTTTTAAGTGGATTTAATTTATGTTTTGCTTTGCTTGAGTTGTATTGATGTTCATCCATTACCCATGTAAACATTAATGAAGTTTTCATTAGTTTTGCAATTTTAGTTATAGTTTACAATGTATGTATGAATAGGAATTAGGCCTTATAAAAATAAAAAAAAAAGGAATTAGGCAACGTAACAACATTCCTTTGGAAACCACAGAGAACAATCGACTTGAAGGAATGAGAGCAATGCTTTTTATTGTTTATGTTTTTTGTATTTTAAATTTTTGTGTACTATGCTTGTGTGAGTTGTGTCGATATCTTTGTCCATGTTTGTGCTACTTAAGGCACCAATTAGTCCAATAGTCTCACGTATGCACATGAATTCTTCTGGTAGTATATGGAGTCCATAATTGTGGTCACCTATAGCGTTGTTGTTCACATACTCTTCATCGGCGAAGTTGCGATTCAATTTTTTTTTTTCCTTTTTTCCTTTCTTGATTCGGCCTTTGGACCTTTATCTGATCATATCAATGGAACGGAGTATTGCATTTCAGCTTAGCAGCGGTGGGAGATATAACTGTTCGGTTGATAAATTTGGTTACAGGGATTACCAACTTTGGTCTGGTTGAATCATAACCTTTTTCCTCTACAATTCCCGAAAAAGTCCCCAGTTGATTGTTCCAGACTTCCAGTAATGAGTTTTATTAGTACGGCATCCTCTCCCCTCTGCAATTGTTGGTCTATGTTGAAGATGGCAAATTCTGAAGGGGCATGGCCCCTCCGGGCACAAGCTAAAGTACATTAATTGCAAATTTTTTTTTATACCCACTTCAAGATCTACTAATGACATTGAGAATACAAGCCAATTTCATAAATAAATAAAGTCCAACAGTATTTTGAATTACAAAAATGACCACGATTGTTTTTTTTTTTAATCTCTTTATAAAATGACAAAAAAGGAAAGAAAAAAAGTACAAAAAGTCCAACAGGATGATGAATGTTTTACTAGATAATACTAGTATTTCAATCCGTAGGAGAATAGATAACTAAGGAGTATGATGTCCGACAGTTTTACCTTACAAACAAATTAACACAAAAAAATAAAGGGCTGCGAGGCCAGTTGGAACTTGTGTGGGCAATCCCACTATCAAGCGTATATAAATACAAGTACTTGGTAAATACAATGGAGAAAAAAAGCACTTCAACACCACGCTATTAACAAAATAAAAAAGCAACCCAATATTAACAACAAAAAAAAAAAACCCATTCAATAACCCCGGAAAATAACTACCGTAGGGTTATCTCCTGTGCTTTAGGGTCCTTCTCGTCAATCCCAATCAGCTCCCTGCCTCTACAGGCCTCTTGTACCCAATCCGTTCTCATCAACACAAACACCATTAATACAGCACACACAACCTGGGCCGCCAACAGGCCCAACCACAACCCCTGAAGGCCCATATCCATTACTAAGCCCATTACAATTGCAATCGGAAGCCCAACTCCATAGAAGGATGCCAAGTTTATATTAGCCGCTGAAGCTGGCCTCGCACTGCCCCTCAACACCCCGCACCCCGCAGTCTGTGGGCAGTTTCCGACCTCACACAGCGCCGCCACCGGCATCACCGCCGCAGTCGCCGCCAAAATGCCGCCGTCAACCGTGTAAACCCCTCCCCAACCATTTCTCACTGTCATTATGAATAGCATGGCAACAAACCCGTTTGAAACCCCGCAAGATAGCGCGATGAGAGAGGAGGTTTTCGCTTTGCCGGGTTGGTTGGCGCCTAACTCGTTCCCGACCCGAGTTGACACGGCTAGGCTCAACGCGGAGGGGAAGATGTAGAGAAGCGAAGTGGCTTGTAGAAGGATGCCCATGGTGACCACCACCTCCGCGGCGTTTGGTAGTAAACCTGCTAAGACTATCATGAGCTCGTACCACCACCACTCCAAACAAACGGAAACGCAACTGGGAAGCTCTAGCGTTAGAAGCATTTTCCAATTGTTAAAACATGTTATCGAGGTGATCAGTTCCCACGATTTTCCAGCATTTCTGTCAGAAAGGCTGGAAAATCGTGTGTAGAGGGAGAGGGATATTAGTAGGTTGAGGTTTGCTATGGCCGATGCCATAGCAATACCTCTAATCCCAAGGTGGAGATAATGCACTAGAAAGTAGTTGATGGGGGCGTGAATGGAGAGCGAAAAAGCTGCGCTGAGCATTAACGGAAGAGTTATGTTTTGGGTACGCAAGTAAATTTTGAGAGGGTTTATGAAGGGTTGGAAGAAAAGGTCTGGGATCGAGAAAGCGAGGTAGGTGGAGGCGATGGAGGAAATGGTTGGGTCTTGGCCGCAGAGGAGGAGGATTGGATTGATGTTTAGCCAAAGGAGAGAGATTGGTATGGAAGCGAGAATGAGTATCGCGGTGGTTCGGTGGAGGGTTTGTGCCACGATGGCCCATTGCTTGGCTCCGAAGGCTTGAGAAGAGATGGCTTCCATTCCCATGGCGAGGCCCGAGATGATGGAGAAGCCGGTGATGTTTGCAATGCCAACTGAAAGAGACCCGCCGGCTAAGGCCTCTTTCCCTAGGCGACCCATGAAAAGCATCGATATCGCGGATTTTCCGTAGATGAGTAGGCCGGTGATGATCATGGGGATGGCTATGGTGTAGAGTTGTTTGATCTCTTGAACCACCTACATTTGAGAGGAGAAAGAGAGAGAGATGTAATATTGGCAATTTGGCAACCCACAAAACAAAAACAAGTTGGACACGTAAAGTAAAATACAACAATTATTAAGGTTAAGCGTGTCATGATTTTGAACCACTGATATCCATATCCATATATATATATATATTGATATGATCCAAATTTTGATCAATACATATTCTAACGAGCAATACCAAGCGTACAGATTTATGAACAAGGACGGAACCAGGATTTTACCCTAGCAGTGGCGAAATGTATACTAAAAAAATTTAGTGGTGGCGAAACTATAAAAGTTTGGCATAAATTTTTTTTTTACATATAATAATTGCATTTTTTAAAATTCTTGTCGTGGCGGTCGCCGCTACTAGACCCCCCTGATCCCATCCTTGTTTATGAACACAGATTCAAGTACATATTTTGATGAGCAATACCACCGATTTATATATGAACACAGATCCAAGTACATGCAGCTGCATGTGTCCATGATCAATCACATAAATTTGTTTACATAAACTTCAACCTATTTTGAGATTGTTGTTTATAAAAACTGGACAGACCTCTGTAAGGGTTGGCCTCCATAGCTGATAAAGTGAATGTTCACGTTTATGTGATGCATATTGTTGATCATCAGTACTAGCCTCTTCGTATTTGTGGAGGGTAGGAGGGGTATACATCAACAGAGGAGTATTTGAAGAAGGAGGAGCTTTGTGATCATCCATCTCGATCAATAACCAAAGATCTTCACTCTTTTTATCTCTACTCTCAATTAGTTTGAGAGAGAGAGAGAGAGAGAGAGAGAGAGGTGGGGATGAGGGAAGATATATGGTTTGTGGAGCTACACAGATAGAGAAAACCTCGATCAGGGATTACTTGATGATCAAAGGCATTAATTATGGTACTTGTGAGGAGAAACATTCGTTTTATTTTGTTACTGCGCGCATCTTAACGAGAGAACCTAACTTGTTCCATTTAAGACTGTCCAAGATGCCTGCTCTCTCTCTCTCTCTCTCTCTCTCTCTCTCTCTCTCTCTCTCTCTCTCTCTCTCTCTCTCTCTCTCTCTCTCTCTGTGTATATATAAACACCAACATATTTATTGTATGTATTTGCATGTATTTGAGCGTGTACGGTGTTAGTTAGAGTTTGGTGGTGAAGAGGGGATGACGAATGTGTGTGAGGATAAGGTGAAAGGTGGCAATGAGATACTATTAGGGTTTGTCCTCATCATGTAGCTAGTGTGCATGTCCCTCTCCCCTAGCTCTTCTACATATTGAAGTTGTAAAATTTTTAGAATATATTGTTAATTCTTTACGCCATAGCACTTAAAGCGGTCATAAACCTGATATATCAGTCATAGTTTTCGTGACGCGACCAAAAAAACTGATACGAACGTATTGAAAATTAGCAATTGGGAGGACGGTGTTGTGCAATAGTGTGTGCAGTACCGCGCTGCGCACCTCTGAGCCATCGGATCGTGCATCCGACAGCTCGGATCTCATCTCAGCATTGAACGGCTCTCGATCGCTGGTTGCCAAGATGAGATCCGAGCTGCCAGATGTACGATCCGACGGCCCGGAGATGTGCAGCACGGTGCTGTGCACCTCACTACACAGCACCAACCCGAAGTCCGAAAATTAGCGAATGTGCTTGTGAATTTTGGTTATTGAGTATGAGATTGTACTTTGGTATTAATCCCGTACTCCTGTGGAACTATATGTTGTGGTACGAGGTTACCCAATACATTCTCATATTCAAAATTAATCTTGTACTCGTTTTGTTTTGTTTTTTGTTTTTTTTAAGTATACATCAGTAGGGACTTAGTCGTTAGAAGTTAGCATTAAGAAGAGGGGGGAAATTAAGGGTGGGGACATGGGGGCAAGGAGCCGTGCCAACTGAGAATGGTTCTCACTTGCATTATATCTCGTACTCAGTTAAGGCACAAAGTATTCTCATACAACATGTATTAACACAGGAAGCAAGGTTGTTCGAACATGCGCTGTTGGTGCCACATGCACGTTTACGTCCACCCCTTTCTGTCACCGCTTTCTTCATTGTATTTAATCTCACGATCAAAAAATATTTTGAACGGTCCAGATTTTAAACAAAGAGTCAATTAACTGTTTGTAAATCCAAATCATTAATTACAACCGAACGATGAGATTAAAAAGGGTGGTAAAAGAGAGCAATGAAATTGTGCTGTAGACAGAGAAGTAAAACAATAGATATGTGGTAGGTCGTTTTTCACACCAAAAATAAATAATTAAAACTGAGCGAAAACCTCAATTCAAATAGAATAGTGGTTTAAGTCTAGGTATCGTACCACGGAGATCAAGAGGCTAAGTTGTTGTATTTCTAAAATTAATTCCTAATTCAATTCAAGAAAGAGTGATTGGATTTTGATTAACTAAAATTATCTAAGTAATTAAAAGCAAGAGAGATGTTGAATTCAAATATGGAAAAAGGTCTTAGGGTTTCGAATCCACCCTAACTTCGTAACCAAACGATTATGTTAATTTAAGAAACCGACTACCAAAACGACATTGATTCACTAAAAACTACAAGCCCTAGTGATATCGCCAAGAAAATTGCATGTGATTGAAAACCGGACATAATCTATCTTCGGTTGGCACGAATCGTCTTCGATTTTATAACTAATTAATCTAGGCACGATTCGTCTTTCCTAGGCATAGATTATTCTAATTCTCAATTTCATGCACAAAGAATATCGGTGTATAACTATGTATTTGTAATCACAGAAAACAAATACATAATACTAGATTGGAAGAATAACAGTGAATCATAAAACAAGTCTCAATATTATACAACCATCGTTTCGGCAATCGAAATCCAAAATCAACACAAAAACATAGTTACTTGGTTAGGGTTTCATCACACCCTAAGAGAGAGAATTAGTTGCTCATAGAACGGAGAAGAGAATCGAAAGGCGTTAATGTGATCTCCATGATCAGTAGGCTTGAAAGCTTGCGCTCGTCCACGTTTTCTTTTCCACGGCCAAAGCTGCTGCTGACGTTGAAACCCAATTCCCCGTTCTTCCGAAAGCTGCTGCCCAAAGTCAGTCCATCCAATGACTTATATATAGGAGTAGGTTTTAATGCACTATTAACATAAATGCCCTTGGACTTCACGTTATCAAAAATCAGTAATTCAACTTCGAAGGACTTGCACTTTAACCTCGAACCTCTATAAATTCTTCTTTTTATCCAAATTCTTGAAAACCGAGTTCGAGCAACCTATAAACAGAAAAACACGTAATAAATACCAACTAACAAATATAAAAGACTGATAAATGTACATTGGAGGGCCAAAATATGTATATTTTGGCACTTATCACACCCCCCAACTTACACTTTGCTAGTCCCAAGCAAAGAAAACAATTAAGATAAATTCTAACTACGCCACTTTCGTAGGACTCACGATTGCACTTAGCTTGTGCAACAAGCCTTTTAAACCTCTAGGCGATCCCTAGAGGACGAGTGGAGTCTCGTGAGGGTTTACAGCAATGAACTCCCACAAACACTGTGAATCTTTTTCACATGAGACCAAAAACCTGTATGACAACTCATCAATATCTCAAGCAAAGAAAATGAAACCATCGCAGAAACATACTAAACAAGAGTAGTTCTAGAGGCTATCAAATCATAAAAATAAACCATGGCACCTACAATTAACGTGTCTGAATAAGGGCCTCGGTCGCAAGGTGAGTAACAACTAAAAATTCTCTCCGGACCGAGTCTCAACTTCAAATCTCACCATGTCATGCACTCAACAAATGAATTCACTTCAAAACAAGGTGCATTTTATGTACTCTCAACATGTGCGGGTGGAAGTTATGCAACATGAAAACAAAGTACTCCGCACACAAAGACACGAAAGAATGCTCTATGAACTGGACACATGATCTCATGAATGAAATGCAAGCATCGGAAACTCTCTCTTTCCATCAATCCACATCCCATTGCCCCTAGGATCAAATAGGACTTTCAATTATGGTTGTAGCTTTAGGTAAGGGAAAATGTATTAAGGCTAGGGTAAAATATTCAAGTGTCTGAGAATAGGCTCACAATAACTCATCTAGGGCATGTTTTTTCACAAAGTGCCCTCTTCTCATTCTCTCTCTTTTTTTTAACTTCGCCACATCTCTCTTTCCTATCCTTCAACATCCTTTCAAAATAATATCATTTACACATTCTTCAATAAGCTTGGTGTCCTCTTTTTTCAATTCAATTTTTTTTTTCTTTTGATACTTTTTTGAAGGACTACCATAAACAAAGCTCTATGACCAACTCCGCTTACCCCATATTTTGTTAATAGTTCACCTCCACATAATTAATTAAGCCTTCTCAAGACACATTTTTGATGGTGGAGCTCAACAAGAAAAGGCTATCATGCAAGAGGCTCAAATGGGCTTACAAGGGATAAGTGTATGAAAGAAATAAACGAACTAGCCCAAAGTATCAAAGATGGCCTATGATCGTCTCCTAGGGGCAACACAACCATGCACATTTTCGAACCCAAGAGAATAGTCAATGCTATTAATATGTTCCCAATACTTGACAACAAAGATAATGAGATCAACTACGAATCTGCTCTTTTGTGACAATGAGAGTTTATGTGACACCTCTCCAAGAAAAAGGTAAGGCTCTAAACTCACATGGGTATATAAGTCTCCACTAAACAAGCCATTAAGAACAGTCAGTATGTAGCGCACAAAGCGACCAAAGCCCACATATACATGAAGTGCAAAATTGCTAAGAATAAGTGCCATGACAAATTTCTCACGATAAGCTAGCAAAAAGAACTACAATGCCATAGAGATATCCAAGCAATGATCATCATATCTCAGCTCAATCAACCAAGAACTAAACTCAACAAGTTTCAATTCTCATGCAAAAATAATCCAACGATTTTTTCAAAAATTTTCAATTTTTTTTTTCTAACTATGAAGCTATGAAGCAATGTGATCCCTCCCCCCAACTTACACCATTCAATGTCTGCATTGAAACCATGAACGTGAAAAGAGAAGACAAATAGCAAAAGAAAGGAAAGATATCACCTCGAACAGGAGGAACTAAGCAAGGTACAATATAGCGAGAGGGAGACCCCCCAACATGAACGGACGAACCTGCAAAAAGTTAGCCTCCACAACAACAAAATATAGAAAATAAAAGCAAACAAAAGAATAGCAAATAAGAAAAACAGCAAAAACATAAGAAGGAATCAATGCCTAGAACAAAGAGAAGCTTATACAAAACTTGGGTTTCCTCCCAAGAAGAGCTAAGTTTAACGTCTTCAGCCAGACTTCATGAAAGCTCAAAAGTCTAAATATTTAGGGTCGAACAATTCAATAGACGCAACCACCTCCCCATCCGAAATACCATCCACATACGGCTTCAAACGTTGGCCATTAACTTTAAAAACTTTACCATTACGTGGGTTCCGCACCTCTACTGCACTATAGGGAAAAACTGGCACAACAATGAAGGGACCATCCCATCTAGACCGAAGCTTACCGGGAAAGAGACGCAACTTAGAATTGAAGAGCCACACCTTTTGGTTAGGCTCAAATGACTTACGATTAATATGCTTATCATGGAAAGCTTTGGTCCTAGCCTTATAAATCTTAGAACTCTCATAGGCATCTTTGCGAATCTCATCTAACTCATTAAGTTGGAGTTTTCGAGTAGAACCAGCGGCATCCATATCGAAGTTCAATCTCTTTATGGCCCAAAACGCGCGATGTTCCAACTCAACCGGTAAGTGGCATGCCTTACCAAAAACCATCCGATAAGGAGACATGCCAATGGGAGTCTTGTAGGCTGTTCGATAGGCCCACAATGCATCATCTAGACGGAGAGACCAATCCTTACGGTCGGGTCTCACCGTTTTTTCAAGAATACTCTTAACCTCCCTATTGGACACTTCGACTTGACCACTGGTTTGAGGATGATAAGGAGTGGTTACCTTATGAGTGATCGAGTATTTTCGCACTAAAGCCGCGAAGTGTCGATTGAAAAAATGGGTACCCTCATCACTTATGATCGCTCGCGGAAAGCCAAATCGACTAAAGATATTACTTTGTAAGAACTCGACCACCACCTTGTGGTCATTAGTCCTAGTAGCTACCGCTTCCACCCACTTTGAGACATAATCCACCGCCACAAGAATATATTCAAAACCAAATGAGGACGGAAAAGGACCCATAAAGTCAATACCCCACACATCAAAGATTTCCACAATAAGAATAGAGGTAAGTGGCATCATGTCTCGATGCGACATGTTCCCGGTTTGCTGACACCTCAAGCAATTTCGACAGAACTCATGTGCATCTTTAAATAGAGTTGGCCAATAAAAGCCACTCTGCAAGACCTTAGCGGCAGTCCGCTTTCCACTGAAGTGGCCGCCACACTCGAGAGTATGACAAAAGTTAAGAATACTATGGAATTCACTCTCAGGGACACATCTACGAATAATTTGGTCTGGGCAATACTTAAACAATTCTGGATCCTCCCAGAAATAGAACTTAACTTGCGCAAAGAATTGGTCCTTGTCTTGCTTGGACCAATGCGAAGGGATTTTGCTTATAGCAAGATAGTTCACTATGTCAGCATACCATGGGGGATTGACCTGTGACACTGCAAAAAGTTGCTCATCTGGAAATGAGTCCTTGAAGGGAAGAGGGTCACTCAAGGTTTCTACCAGGATCCTAGACAAATGATCCGCTACTGAATTTTCGGAACCTTTCTTATCCCAAATCTCATAATCAAACTCTTGTAGCAAAAGGATCCATCGAATTAGCCGAGGCTTAGTGTCTTTCTTTGAGAGCAAATACCGCAAAGCGGCATGATCGGAGTACACTAATACCTTGGATCCTAGGAGATATGAACGGAACTTATCTAAAGCAAAAACTACTGCTAGCAACTCTTTTTCAGTAGTAGTGTAATTCAATTGCGCATCTGCAAGAGTCTTGCTAGCATAGTAGATGACATGAGGGACCTTGTCCACCCGTTGTCCCAATACTGCACCAACTGCATAGTCGGATGCATCACACATAATCTCAAAGGGGAGGTTCCAATCGGGGGACTGCATAATCGGGGCAGACGAAAGTAAAGCACGCAGTTTCTCAAAAGCTTGCAGACATGCTTCGTCAAAGACAAAAGGAGCATCTTTGGCGAGGAGTTCGCATAAAGGTCGAGAAATCTTGCTAAAGTCTTTAATGAAACGGCGGTAAAAACCCGCATGCCCAAGGAATGATCGGATTTGCTTAACTGAAGTAGAGGGTGGAAGCCTAGAGATGAGATCGACCTTGGCCTTATCAACTTCAATCCCCCTCTTGGAGACAATGTGACCTAACACGATACCTTTTTGAACCATAAAATGGCTCTTCTCCCAACTCAAGACTAGGTTTGTCTCCTTGCAACGTTGAAGAACTTTAGACAAGTTTTGGAGACAACACTCAAAAGATGTCCCAAACACAGAAAAGTCATCCATAAAAACCTCAAGAAAATCTTCCACCATGTCAGAAAATATGGCCATCATGCATCTTTGAAAGGTCGCAGGTGCATTACAAAGTCCAAATGGCATCCGCCGGTAGGCAAAAGTACCAAAAGGACAAGTGAAGGTGGTCTTCTCTTGGTCTTCTGGGTAAACAGGCACTTGGTTATATCCTGAATAACCATCAAGGAAACAATAGTAGCTTTTGCCTGCTAACCTCTCTAGGATTTGATCAATAAAGGGCAATGGGAAATGATCCTTCCTAGTCATGGAATTCAATTTTCGATAGTCTATGCATACGCGCCAACCAGTGGTGGTGCGCAT
This sequence comes from Rhododendron vialii, assembly GCF_030253575.1. Lineage (NCBI taxonomy): Eukaryota > Viridiplantae > Streptophyta > Magnoliopsida > Ericales > Ericaceae > Rhododendron > Rhododendron vialii. The sequence continues at coordinate 19,806,302 of NC_080566.1, forward strand.
GGGAACCAACTCTCCTTTCTCATTTTCAACTACAGTTATGCCTGACTTTTTGGGCACCACTTGGGTAGGGCTCACCCACTTGCTATCGGAGATGGGGTAAATGATACCCGCATCAAGCAATTTCACAACTTCCTTCATCACAACCTCTTTCATATTCGGATTCAATCTCCGTTGCATCTCACGAGTAGGTTTCGCATTATCTTCACAATATATGCGATGCATGCAAACAGAGGGGTCAATGCCTTTCAAGTCCGCTACAGACCATCCGATGGCACCCTTGTGCTCTCCAAGCACCCTCAAAAGTTGACTTTGTTGGTCATCAGTCAAGTCAGAAGCAATGATAACAGGTAAGGTGTCCTTCGGACCTAAGAAAACGTACTTGAGTGTAGACGGAAGTGGCTTCAACTCAAGTTTGGGTGGACACTCAATAGAGGGAAGAGCCAGTGTACTAGAAAGATTAGGCAATGGCTCAACTATGGCTTTCCAAGGGGGAAAATCCAAGAGAGGTGAAGCATCAAGTAGAGCATTTACCTCCTCAATAGACTGGTCTATATCAAATTTGTTAAAGCCAAAATGAGCCAAACATGCCTCTAATGGGTCCTCATTAAGAATATAAGGTAGTGCCTCCTCTACTAAGTTATCAATCATGTCAACTGCAAAGCAGTCCTCCTCTTGATGAGGTTGTTCGGAGGCATTGAAAACATTTAAGCGCAAGGTTTGGTTACCAAAGGAGACATCCATCGCCCCAGTCCTACAATGGATGTTAGCATTAGCTGTAGCTAAGAAGGGCCGACCGAGTATGATAGGTGTTTGCTTCCTAAGGTTATGCACTGGTTCCGTGTCAAGTACTATGAAGTCAGCAGGAAAATAGAAGTTTTCAACCTTGACAAGGACATCCTCTATAATGCCACGTGGCACCTTAATCGACCTATCAGCTAATTGGAGGGTGACTGACGTGGGCTTCAACTCACCAAGCCCGAATTGCTCATAAACCGAATAAGGGAGCAAATTGACACTGGCTCCCAAGTCTAAAAGTGCTCGTTCAATGGAATGATTACCAATAACACATGAGATAACTGGAGCACCTGGGTCTTTGAGCTTAGGAGGAGTGTTATGCTGGATGATAGAGCTCACTTGTTCGGTGAGAAGGACCTTTTTGGACACATGAGTCCGAGTTTTGCGCTTTTGGGTGCAAAGGTCCTTGAGAAATTTTGCATACGAAGGGATTTGCTGAATGGCATCAAGCAATGGGAGATTGATTGTCACCTGCTTGAACACCTCCATCATATTTTCTATGGTAGCACCTTTCTTACCAAGAGGAGAAAGAGAGTCAAGCCGGGTAGGGAATGGTGCTTTGGGTACATAGGATTCCGGAGTGGGGCTCGATTGAGGAGGAGAGAGTGGATCCTCTCTCAAAGGTGATTGGTCTATCGTAGCCTCAGAACTCTGGGAGTTAGTGATGGACTTTTCCAAAGTACCCTTGTTGCCCTCAGGTCTAGTGTCCAGCACACGCCCATTTCTTAGGGTCACTACTGCCTTGGCTTGCTCATGGTAGGGATCATTCACTTGTGCATTCTCTACTTCATACTGACCCTTAGGATTGCCTATTGGTTGACTCGGTAACCTACCCTCCTCTCGTCGACTGAGTGCATTAGCAAGCTGCCCCATTTGGGCCTCTATCTTTGAAATTGATTGTGTATGAGAGTTGACGGTTTGTGTGTTCGCCTCAAGTTTACGAGAAGTAGCCTCAAGCCCTTGGAGGGCTTGCAGCACCTTATCCTCAAAATCAGAGTTTCTTTGAGGTGAAGGAGTATTATGGTACTGATATGGCTGTAGTGATTGAGTCGGATGGTGGGCTGAAGGATTGGCAGAGTTGGTAAACATAGGCCTTTGGGGTGGAGCAGGAGAATTGCTCGGAGCTTGTTGTTTCCAAGAGAAATTTGGGTGATTTCTCCATCCCGGGTTGTATGTATTAGAATAAGGATCATTTCCGGGTCTGGTAAACCCTTGAGCAGCATTAACGTGCTCTTGAACAAACTCGGGGAATTGGGAAGCCATATGGCACTCACTCACAAAGTGAGAAGGACTCGAACAAATTGCACAAGCCTCCTGAAAATATGAAGGCTGAGAAGGTGGAGAAGGAACTTGACCAAGGGATAGAAGCTGGTCAAATTTTTTGTTCAAAGCAGCCACTTGGTTAGAGAGATCATTGGAGTGCCCAACCTCATAAATCCCTCTTTGCTGTTGGGAATTTGAGGCCACCATATTAACTCTTCTAGCGGCCGAGGCATGTTGTTGGGAATTATTACTCAGGTTATCAAATAACAACCATGCCTCGTCCGGGGTTTTAAGCATAAAAGTCCCACCACAAGAGGCATCAACCATTTGACGGTGCCGTTCAGACAACCCGTCATAAAAAATACGAACTAACTGCCACTTAGGAACTTCATGGTGGGGACACTTTCGAGTAAGCTGACTAAGCCTTTCCCATGTCTCATGAAATTGCTCGCCATCAACTTGAGAAAAACTCGTGATAGCTTGCCTATACAGGATTGTCTTACCTATGGGAAAGTACTTTGTAAGGAATTCCTGCTGTAATTGGGCCCAGGTAGTGATAGACCCAGTTGCCAAGGAATTAAGCCAATCTTTGGCTCTATCCTTAAGTGAAAAGGGAAAAAGTTTCAGCTTAAGGGCATCATCAGAAAAGTTTTGAATTTTTACAGTGGAACTTTTCTCTACAAATTCATCAATATGCTTGAAAGGATCCTCATTGTCAAGCCCATGAAAGGATGGGAGCATCTGAAGAGTGTGAGACTTGATCTCATATTGAGCTGCTGTGATAGTGGGCAACAAGATGCAAGAAGGTGATGTGTATGCAGGGGGAGTAAAGTACTCCCTCAATTGCCTATCCTGGTTCTCTTGATTAGCGCGTAACGCCATGATTGAAAGTGAGTCGCTAGGTCTATTGGGACGTTTAACTGCTCGAATAGCCTTAAGGGTCCTCTCTAACTCGGGGTCAATAGGGATTAAGTCTCGATGACAAGACCGACGCCCTTGCATATGAAATTAACACCACTCTAAGTGCAACAAGTATCTCTAATGGCAAACAACTCAATAAAAACTCAAACTAATTAAAACTAATGGAATGTAAAAGTATTAAACTAATGCAGACTTAATATGAAACTAGTAGCATTAAACTAATTGTGCATTAACATTGCATAAGTCTACGGTGAGTTACTGTGCAATAATGAATAGTCCTAAACTAACACATGCAATAATAGTATTAAATTACTTAGTAGCTATAGTACCTCTAATGCAGTTACTAAAACTCACGGATTTTTGGAGTCTCTTGTAAGGGCCCAATGGCGATACTGAGCTCTTCAAATCTCTTTGGAGTAAGATGAAACTCTTGACGTGAAAACCAGTAATCTGCACTAAAAGAACTGAACGATCGAGATAATTAAATGGAAGAGAAGAAAAAAAAAAATTAACTAGGAATTAAAATAAGAACAAATCTTAAAAATCAAACAACCGTGCTTTTGATCCCCGGCAACGGCGCCAAAATTTGGTAGGTCGTTTTTCACACCAAAAATAAATAATTAAAACTGAGCGAAAACCTCAATTCAAATAGAATAGTGGTTTAAGTCTAGGTATCGAACCACGGAGATCAAGAGGCTAAGTTGTTGTATTTCTAAAATTAATTCCTAATTCAATTCAAGAAAGAGTGATTGGATTTTGATTAACTAAAATTATCTAAGTAATTAAAAGCAAGAGAGATGTTGAATTCAAATATGGAAAAAGGTCTTAGGGTTTCGAATCCACCCTAACTTCGTAACCAAACGATTATGTTAATTTAAGAAACCGACTACCAAAACGACATTGATTCACTAAAAACTACAAGCCCTAGTGATATCGCCAAGAAAATTGCATGTGATTGAAAACCGGACATAATCTATCTTCGGTTGGCACGAATCGTCTTCGATTTTATAACTAATTAATCTAGGCACGATTCGTCTTTCCTAGGCATAGATTATTCTAATTCTCAATTTCATGCACAAAGAATATCGGTGTATAACTATGTATTTGTAATCACAGAAAACAAATACATAATACTAGATTGGAAGAATAACAGTGAATCATAAAACAAGTCTCAATATTATACAACCATCGTTTCGGCAATCGAAATCCAAAATCAACACAAAAACATAGTTACTTGGTTAGGGTTTCATCACACCCTAAGAGAGAGAATTAGTTGCTCATGGAACGGAGAAGAGAATCGAAAGGCGTTAATGTGATCTCCATGATCAGTAGGCTTGAAAGCTTGCGCTCGTCCACGTTTTCTTTTCCACGGCCAAAGCTGCTGCTGACGTTGAAACCCAATTCCCCGTTCTTCCGAAAGCTGCTGCCCAAAGTCAGTCCATCCAATGACTTATATATAGGAGTAGGTTTTAATGCACTATTAACATAAATGCCCTTGGACTTCACGTTATCAAAAATCAGTAATTCAACTTCGAAGGACTTGCACTTTAACCTCGAACCTCTATAAATTCTTCTTTTTATCCAAATTCTTGAAAACCGAGTTCGAGCAACCTATAAACAGAAAAACACGTAATAAATACCAACTAACAAATATAAAAGACTGATAAATGTACATTGGAGGGCCAAAATATGTATATTTTGGCACTTATCAATATGCAAACAAAACAGAAAGCAAAAGCATGATCGGATCGTGATCACAGCACGTGAGACCTTGGACTGACGTCTGAGATCTTCTTACTGGCTACATGGTAAAAGGTAGTATGAAACAATATTCTGTCGTTGTGGAAAACAAAATTGAAAAAATTAGTTCTGCCATGCCTCTTTTTAAGTGTAGAAAATACGTAATTATTTTTCTACAGTGGAAAAATAAAGTAAGACAAAACAAATAGGACGGACCTCTTGGTATAGTTGTCGTGCAGCATTATTGTCATTTTGCTGATCGAAGCAAATGAGAATGCATTCGGCCACATGTCAAAAAGAAAGAAAAAAAAAATAGGAATGCATTATAGTAGGTATTGATGTTGCTTACTTCTCTGGAGACAAAATAGGTCCCTTTCCAATTTTCTGTCATCTTGGTGTATTACAAAATGAAATCATCAACACCCTCTCTCTAACGGAGAGGAAACAAATTGGATGTAGGCATGTAGCCGAGCCGAGCCTTAACGAGCCGAACCGAGCCGAGCTCGCGAGCTATTCGATTCGTTTACAGCCCTACTACAAGCAAGGTTTTAAACAACGGTATTGGGACATGTAACAGTAACAGTAGTCGAGATGTAACGGTATCAAGAGTATCGAACAATATGTAATGGGAATCGATTATAGCAATTGTGAATTTTACAGAAATCATTTTTAACAAAATAATAATTAATAATAATAATAAGTGCCGAAATCACCCATAATAGTTGCATATCAGCCACCCCGTAACTAGGGGTGGCTCTGCATGGTCTCCAGGGGGTTCAAGCAAACCCTCTAGATTCAAAAAATGCACTAAAAATTTTGTTTTTCTTTTATACAATTGTATTTTTCCTTAATATTGTCACTGGATCATTCATACATAGTCAAAGCAAGTGAAAAATCACTTAGATTTGTGAGTAAGTAGGTACTATAGCTCAAGTAAACAAAATAAACTAGGCACAATAAAATTTCATCCGAATGTAAATATGTGCATTTTGCATAGAGCTATATATACAAAAAAATTCTTTGTAATTTTGTCACCACTGAACTAAAATCTTGAAGCCGCCATTGCCTGTAACAGCCGTGCATCAGTTTGTGAATCGGAAATGTGCCGATAGACATGCGATTTTCCCTCCCATTGGTATATCGGAATGTAACGATTGGAAGGACAAAAAACCGTAACGTATGACGTAACAACGGACGATTTTAATCTTTACTGGCAAATTTTACATGTTTTGGGCTCACTCAAGCCTTACTTTGGAATAGGGCTGCAAACGATCCGCGAGCGGCTCGAAGCTCGGCTCGACAACGGCTCGGTTCGGTTCGAGACACAAACGAACGAGCTCGAGCTCGAGTCCTGGGCTCGTTTCATAAACGAGCCGAGCTCGAGCTAGTCGAAACTCGGCTCGAATTAGCTCGCGAGCTCAACTATATTATATATATATTTATATATATATTTGTTTCATAAACGAGCCGAGCTCGAGCTCTGTAAATACTTCTCGAGCCGAGCTCGAGCTCAAGTCCTGCAGCTCGTCACGAGCTCGAGCCGAGCTCGAGCCAACTAAATTTTTGGCGAGCCGAGCTCGAACACTCTAAAACTCGGCTCAGCTCGTTAGCAGCCCTACTTTGGAAATCAAAATCGGTTGTTTTGTTCACTTGGTATGGAAGTTTGTTGACGTAAAAAATCAGCTTACCTTAGGAGTTACCTCATCGAGACACACTTGTGCAAGAAATATGGACGATTTATTTGAAAATTTCATCAATATATGTTTGTCAGAGATGCATGCATGTCTTGATTATGTAGGTGTACAATCAAATAAATTTTCGATATGGTCGATATTTCTTTAATCACTCTCCGAGATTAGCGATTCCAATAAAGGAAGGAGGCTAATTGAGATGCGATCGAAGAAAAATTCCAATAAAGGAGGCTTGTAACGACCCTGATTTTTGGTAAATAAAAAATTTTGTTAAATATTTAAATTTTATTTTAATTACTTGGATTTGCTACTAAAAATTTCTTTAATAATCCGTCATAATTAGATTTGAGATTTATAAAATTATATTTTTTCACACCGGACAATCTAGTCATTTTCTAAAGACAAGTATGCTTGTAGAAGCATTTGTACTTTTTCCTAGTGAGTTATATAAAATCTTTAAATCATATTTCTTGGCTGGAAATCCTACTTGGCAAGTAAGGTTAGTTTCTAACCGATTAGTTAGAGAAACCAAACTACCAATCCACCTAGTTACAATTTCCTAACCCTAGATGGACTTTTTTGACCGTTTTTGAGACTTATGGACACCTCTCAACCCTAGTTGAATCTTTTAGACCTAGAGAGGTAATCATTATTACTTCATGTTTAGTCATTTCAACTTTACCTAGCATCATTACTTACCTTACCCATTGGATAATAATTGATAGGGAAAACTTTACCCATTGGTTAGTAAAATCTAGACTTGCCAAGGTTGACAAGACTATTCAAGCCCGTACCTACCTCTTTTATTCTTTATCCATTGAGTAATAGGAACTAGAAAAATTATGGTCCATTGGATAATAGCATGACTTGACTACCCATCATTGTACTTTAGATTTGTCATGTCATGAATAGTGTGACATGATTACGTATCCAGTGGATAATAAAACCTAGGAGAGTTAGTGACCATTAGTTAAAGCCATGACATCATAGTACCCTTGACTTGTCATGTCATGAATAGTATGACATGATTGTTTATCCATTGGGTAATAGAAAGTAGGGAAACTATTACCCATTAGTTCATGAGGTAATTAGAAGTATATGTCTCACTGTACTTATCCCAACCCATGTGTCAGTGTACTTTCCCCAACTTATAGGACTGTATGCTTTCCCAAATCTATGTGTTGTCCTATTTAGAATAATCTTGACGTCACCATCATCATTTACCCCTTTGGTTAATAATTTGGGGGGTTGTTATTGCCCGTTGGTCCATAGAATTACCTTTGGAAGCTTACCTTCATCATTACCTCTCCCTAGCCATAAAAGCCTATTTGGACCTAACCATGTTTAGTCATTTCGAACCCTAATCATACCCAATATTCCTTTGACCATTGGTCAATAAAAGTTAGGGAGAATATTGTCCATTGGACAATAAATATTTGGCTTAGCCAATGACGGTGTGTATATGACAAGTCAAGTCATATAAAGAATCCCATCATTTTGCTTCTAAAAGAAGCAAGACTAGCCATGCATGCATGCACACCTATGTCCTAGCCTTAAGCCTAACTATCTTAGGTTTTACATTCCTAGATGAATATATTCATGTACTTATATATATATACCTATATATGTCTATACATAGAACAAGAGAGAGAGAGAGAGAGAGAGAGAGAGAGAGAGATGGGCGGATGGAGAGAGAAAGAGAGATGGGCCGATTGGGAGAGGGAGGTGGAGTGTGTGATTGTGTTTTGGACACTTACACAAGCAACCTTAATAGCCCTAAGCCTATTTACTACATGCCAACCCATTCTAGTCTTCCAAAGTACAAAGCTAGCCCATGATTATGTTCTTTCTTACAAGCAACCTCATTCTAGGATTTGACAAGCCTTAAAACCCTTCATGATAACCTAGATTTGGCCTAGAATGGAAATGACTAGTAAAGGAAGGCTAGGATTTTGGTTGAAGGCTTGAAATGACCACTCAATGGAGCAAATCCATGGGAGGAATGAGAGGGGGGGGGGGGGGTGCGGGGGCCATAGAGGAGGGAGGAGGAGCTCAAGTGTTGGCTATAAATAGCACCCCATGCCTTCCATTCAACTCACACCTTCACTCATTTGCCATTTCCATTTTCCAGACAGTTTACTGCCCTTCGCAAATCTTTATTTTTCTCCTGCTTAAAGTAGTTTTTAGAACCAACCCCCTTCGAGAAAGTTGTAGAGCACTTCGAAACCTTCAAGTTAGACCCAAGAACCACCCCAATCGGTGAAGAAATGACAAAGATATTGGCATCTGAAGTTCAGTAAAAATCTCGGATTCCCATTTCCAGACAGCATACTGTCTCTTCCTTTATCACCATTTTTGTCCTACCTAAAGTAGTTTCTAGGATCAACTTCCTTCACAAAAGTTGTAGAGCACTTCAAGAGCTTCAATTTCGACCCAAGAACAATCATATTGGGCCAAATATTGACCGAGTTACTGCCATCCAAAGTTTGGTCCAGATTTGCGAGTTTCACCGCTCGTAGAAAACTTCCAACTAGCTTGTTCGGCCCCGACTAAGTTTCGGATCAAGGTAGATTTTCTCTACTCACTTCCCAAAGTATAAGTAGAATCCCTAGTCTACTAACTCTACGTATAGTATAGAATTGTATGTTGGAAAGTAAAATGTCCGTAAGTTCAAAGTATAACTTTCTTAATCGTTTTCACTAAAGTAGATAAGGTTATCTATTATTTATAACATTGGAATGCATGATGGTTAACGAACTTATTTTCACTAATGGAAGTGTAAGCATTTGGGAATAATCGACTGTTAACTCCGAATAAACATATGTTGTTTAGAATTTCTCAAAAAGTAAGATAGAACGAATCTCGAAAAATATGATTTTTTACACTTGACTTGAAGTATTCATATTTTGATCTTTGAATGGTTATGAGCATGATTATTAATATAGAATTGGATAATCTTGCTAGTTTAGTTTCAAGATTACAATGAATGATTTATGTTTATAAAAAGTCCTACCGCGGAGTCTATGCATGAGAACGAGACACGGTAATCGAGAAAATAGAAACATGACACCTAAGGTGTGGTTAACAAGAAAAAAATGTGTTTCGAAGGAGGAAATATTTTTGAAACTACATAATGACCGATTTTGATAGAATTATGGGAGATGTGTGTGTGAGTGTGTGCCAATAGGAACCCGGGACGGCGGAACCATTGTGAGGATACTCGGGAATCCGGAACGGCGGAACCGAGGTTGGGTGTGTGGCTTAGTTATCCGCAGAGAGGAGCCAATGCAAAGTGTGCCAATGGGAACCCGGTGCGGCGGAACCATTGTGAGGATACTCGGGAACCCGGAATGGCGGAACCGAGGTTGGGTGTGTTAAAAACGGATTTTGAAAATGTTGATTTGGTTATGAAAAGTGAAAATGGAGACACGGTCTACAATGAGTCATGTAGGAAAAACACAGGAAAAAAAAACATGGACACCAACGATACTTGAATAGGGAATATGGATGTGATATCGTTAATCGTTTTTAAACCTGCTTGTACTCTGTTGATTTTATGATCTATTGTTTGTAAGTTAAGGGTTAGTGGGTTTGGATATTCTATTGAGCTTTTGTAAGCTCACGGTGTTACCTTTGGTGACCCTGACATATTATATTGGTGGCGACGCCGGTATAATGTGTCAGATCTTATAGATGAACAGGGTGAACTTTACACCTTGGAAGCGTTTGGAGCCGAAGAGCTGGCCAGAATGGATGAAGAGGCGGAACAGTAGATAGGAACTCTAGTCTACCCTCCTTTTGTTTAATAAAATACTCTTGGGAGAATTATGTTGTAATATTGAGCTAGACTCTATTTAGATTTTCAATGAAATTATCTTCTTTAACGTACCCAAAATTGGGGGCGTTACAAGGCTTGAGATGCGATTGAAGAAAAATTTCATAAATGCTCCTAGATTACCGCTACGTGGTGGTGAGGAAGGATCCCGAAACATCATGTGGTGTGCTGCAAAAGCACTGAATAATTGATCGTGCCAGAAACACGCCATGGTGAATGGTCCAGCTCTAGGAGTTGCTATTGCTACCATTCCAGTATATTGAAATTGACTAATCACGGAAAAAAATCGACCAGTGCGTGTCACATAAATCATTCGATTGCAATTTTACTCATTTATCTCTAAGTCGAAAATTTCCGGTAAGACACTTTCTCTTGAAGTTGATTTGTTTTAATTCCGTCCTCTCTTCTGTACCTCATAATACAAAAATACCACTTTCGCGGATTTTATGGATAAACTGTGTTACTGCAAATAATAATAATAATAAATCCCGGAAATCATTTTCCATAATATATTTTAGAGATGCACTAGCAGTTTCTATGTGTCTAAATACACTTAATTACCAGAAAATTATGATTCAGTTAGGAAAATGATTTCAAATAACTGGAAGAAATATTAAGCAACCAAATATTCATCTCTTTGGAAGCTGGAGAATTCTATAATCCCAAACATTTACACAAATACTTTAAACATAGACTCACATTTATTTGTGTGAAAAGTCTATGGGTACATATACATAGGTACATTCATCAAGTACAAACGCGTTTTGCACCAATATTGGGTCCCAAAAAAATGATCCGAACCACTCATTTTATTCAAAATGGTTTGTGTTGAACGCAAAATTCGAGTCTGCGAAAAAGACGAAAAAATGCTGAATAAGGTCAATTTTATTAATTTGGGAAATTTAGGGTTACAATCTCTGATGCAATTTTCAAAGAAAATTAATCCTCTGATTCTTCTCTTCGGATGCTGAAACGAGGGCTTGACAGCTTGATCTCGATTTGAACTACGATATCTTCTGCGGTCTTTGCGAAGATGACGGCGACTTTGTCGGACTTTGACTTGAGGGCTTTGACGCTTCTTCTCAAGTTAAATTGCTTGATGTTCTCCAATTCGCTTGAAAAAGATGGCGGATTTTTGGATATTGACTTGAGAGCTTTGGAGCTTCTTCTCAAATCGGTCTTTGAGATCTTCTTCAATTTGGTTGAAGGAGATACAGATTTGCAGATGTTGACTTAAATTGGTACTTGAAATCTTCTTCAATTTGGTAGAAGAAGACTGATGATTGGTGGATTTGGCTTGAACGTTCTTCAGGGCTTGGATGCTTTGAACTGAAAAGCGTCTGACTTGATGTGGACTTAAAAGATTCTGAAGGGCCTTCGCAGCTTTGATCTTCAGAACTTCAAAAGCTTGCTTGGATGCTTGGATTTTGATGATGGAGATTTGACTTGAGCGTTCTTTAGGGCTTTGAAGCTTTGATCTGAAGAACCGTCTTGTTTGATGTGGACTTGACTTGAATGTTCTTTGGAGCTTTGAAGCTTTGATCTGAAGAACCTTCTTGTCGGATGCAGACTTGAAGACTTCTGAAGGGCTTGAGGGCTTTGATCTTCAGAGTTCTGGAGCTTGTGTGCTTCAATGTCAGATGGGAAAAATATGAGAGGAAGCACCTCTATTTATAAGCATGTGGGATGGAGATTCCAACCCTAACCTTCCATATTGATCTCTTTAATTATTTCCTTTATTGAAAAAGGAATAATAATAATTTGATAATTACCTTTCCTTTCTTTTTATTTTAGAAAAGGTAATTATATATAAAGAGATATTATTCACCAATTAGCCTAATTTGATTGGCCGGACTTGATAAAATAATAACTGTGTCATTTTGACACGTGACACCATTTGATTGGTCCATTTACATGTCTCTGACTTTTGACCACGGACACTTGGCAACATTTGATTGGCCAATTCGTATGCCCTAGCAACACGTGGCAATTTGTGATAGGCTAGAATTTTACATGCCTACAGTTTGTTTAGGGTTTCTGCAAAAAATAAACTCAATCCAATATCGGTAAAAATGTTTACAAAACATACAACTTTGCTTCATAATCTAGGCCTAGTTTATGAAAAACAGTTGGATGTTTATTATATGCCTTTACCGATTTCGGATAGAGTATATTTTTTTGACAAGGGCCCTATACATTTCATTTTGAATAAAATGAACGGCTCGGATCAATTTTTTGGGTCACAAGATGGGTTAAAAACGCGTAGGCACGTGATATATGTACCTATGTGTATGTACCTCTAGCAAAGTTCGTCGTTATTTGTGGGCCTTACACACACACTAGAGGTGTAGTATGTTTGGGTATCCATGTGAATGTGAGTATATTTGTAAAAGTGTATGTAGTTGTAGAAGAATTGTTGGGATTTTTTTTTTTTTTTTTGATCCGCGAATTGTTGGGATTTGAGAGCCCTTGCAATTAAGTTATGAAACTTATACGTCCTGTAGTCTCATCGTTATTTCAGAGCTCCGTAATTGGTTTAGGTCGGTGTGGGCGAACTGGTTCGGATAAAACAGTTTACACAAAAATAGATTCTACAAAACGTACAACTATTCCCAAGCATGATGATTGTGGAATTTTAGAGAAGCATATGAGAGATAATCCAAAGGCCTTCTGTTCTGTTTGAAATAGTAATAATATTATTGCTGATCAGATCATGATTCCTAGCACTCTGTCACTTTTTATGGAAAAAATACTGGTTGACATGTCACCATCACCGGATCCCCATGGAGAAAACGATGTACTCCTAAGTTGTTGGACAACCATGGCCACCAAAAGAATAAAATGAATTCGATTTTCAACTAATTAAATTAAAATCTCATTTAAGCTAATGTTATACAGTAGTAGAACTTTTCAAAACAAAAGACTTAAATTAAAAATGAAAGAGGAATAACAAGATTTTCATTCAACACGAAACTTCTATATATCCGTACGTGTTACATTTGCGAAAAAATTCTATGCCAAAATGACGAGCCAAGGAGGCCGAATGTGGTCCTATAGGCTATATCAAGCACTAGGGCGAAACCCAATAACTTAAATTGATAAGTAAAACGTGAAAATAAGTCTGCATCAATTCATTCACTTCCCGCCCCCCCCCCCCCCCCCCCCCCCCCCCCAAACCCCAACAAAAAAAAAAAAAAAAAGCCTGCATTTTTCTTGTAGCTTGTTTGCTAAACTTTTACTAAATTTTTAAAAGGAAATAATTTTGCCACACCATTTTTTGATAATGCCACACCCTGCAAATGTATTTTTGTACCAAAAAATACACTTGCAGAGTGTGACATTATCAAGAAATGATGTGGCAAAATCACTACCCTTTTTAAAAGATGATATCGAAAGATAGCTAACTTGACATTTTCCGAATTGACTTTTACATAATTTTGTGGTACAAAAAAGGCCGCAGCTAGCAGATCCTATTTGAAATTTATCTATAGCAAGCTGTCGCAAATAGGCACCAATACCTGTTTGTTCGTAAACATCCAGATACATGTTTGTAAATGGATATATATAATTTTTTGGAGTTTTGATACAATAACGGTCATATCGATCTCCTCTGGTCCCTAATCTTGGTACCTAATCTTTCACCTCAATAATTGCTTCCGAGTCCGACTCCAGGTACATTATTTGGTGGCCACCAAATGTACACCGGGTTCTGTGAGACCCACTTCGGGGTTTCACACAAATGATTAAAGCCACTTAATTTGTTTAAGAATTCTTGTAAAAACATCGGCTCCGTCAAATATCGGTAAGAGCTTGATCGATTTTTCGCTCATTTTGCTGACAAAAAGTTAAGTGAAAAATCGATTAAGGCCTTACCAATATCCGACTGGGAGGATTTCTTACATGGATCCTTAAAAAAAATATTTTAAATAAATTGAGCAGCTTCGATCATTTGTATGAGACTTCGAAGTGGGTCATTAATAACTCAATGTACATTTAGTATACACCAAATAGTATATCTATAGTTTTATTGATTACTTTTCATTAGAGTAGTGATAATGCCAAAACTATTTTTGTTGGTGCCAAAATTTCAGTGCATAAATGTTTTGTACACTGTACATGATACAAGCCTTTTGTGCACTAGAGTTTTGACACCAACAAAAACAGTTTTACCATTATCATTTCCCTTTCATTATTGTGAAAATAATAAATGAACACATCCCTTGATGGGCCTTACATATCGCATGCGCCATATAAAGTGTCACATCATATGTATCGTACTATGATTTAGTGGTTCAAAGTCCCTCTATCGCATTGACCAAAAAAAAAGTCTCTCTGTCGATTAAACTAAGCTTGTCAAGTTAATAAGCTCACCCTCCTCCCTTAGCGGAGGTAGGAATTTGAGCCCCACGAGAGGCGAGGGTGGAGTTCAGGGTTATGAAGAATCTCTAGACCCTCTATGAACTAACTTACTAACTCAACGTATAAACTATGACCCCCCCCCAAAAAAAAAAGGTCCCTCTGTCCCATGGTCCGTTTTGATGAGTTTAAAATATCCATCACATATATAAATAGCAAAAAGAATTGGCATTTTGTAGTATTTCCAAATCTGTAGAGTAAGGGTCATCATTTGGCCCAAAGGCCCGCCCTAAGCCCGCCCGGCCCATCACCCGGTTCGAGCCCATGAAACGGGCGGCCCGGCCCATAGTTTGTAATGGACGGGCTCGGGCCTATAAATTTTTACTCGGCCCACCCGTAGGCCCGGCCCGTGAGCCCGCCCGTGGTACCCGTCCAAAAGCCCGCCCACGGGCCCACCCATTAGCCCCAAATTCCACAAAATCCTTTCTTTTTTCCCTTGCCCAAGGAAATTTAAGCTCGCCCGGTGGCCTGCCCGGTTTCTGGCCCGCTAGCCCGTCAATTGGGTTAGCCCGTGGGCCGGGCTTGGGCTTCAATTTATAGTAGGTAGCCCGGCCCGCAAAAAAGAAAAAACCCGATCGGCCCGACCCGTGGGCGGGCTTGGGTAGTGTCTTGGCGGACTGGGCCGGCCCAATGATGACCCTTACTGTAGAGCATGCCACTTGCTCTTAATCTTTGTTTTGCAGGTTTTATTGATCGTGTGTTTGGCATTGAGGTCATGGTTGCGTTATTATGTTGGGTCCTGTTGGGGTGTCTATTTGCTTTCATTTGGATTGGGACTTTGTTTCGATTTCTAGTTTGTGTTGTGTTATTTTTATTGGGATCATGGGTTGTAGAACTTGACGAGCTGATTTTGTTTGATATCTATGCTATGTTTATGTTTTCTCAAAGATTTGTAGAGTTTACCCGACTACAATTATATTTTCATTCCGAGATAAAACAAAAAAGATTAATAATTTATTTTTTTTCAATGATTTTTGGATCTCTAGTAAATATTAGTTGCATTCGAACCCGACATTCTACATTATAGAACATAAAGTTGGCAAAATAATGAAAACCAGATTGCTTTGTTGTCATTTTTAAATAAACAACCACAAAACTCTCTTTTAATACAGTTTCAGGCCTACATGCAAATAAATAAATAGACATTTAGAACAATAGAACTTAACAGGAAATAAGCTTTTTACTTGTCAACATGGTTGGAAATAAAAAATAGCATAGTAGTACATCAAAGAAGATAATAATCACTTCACAGAGGATCCAACTAATCAGGAGGTCTAGCTTCTCAAGAATGAATATCAAAACTTCACAAACCTAAAGTTGGCAAAGTTTGGGTAACTACATTTGCTGATCTACAAATAAAAAGAAATATCACAAATTCCAAACCGATCAACTTTTCGGCAAATATCTTTGATGACAACTTTCACTTTCGTATGGCAAGACCTTTTGCTATCCAAAATAAGAATCAACTGCTGTGAGTCCCCTTTTAGGCTTCTATCGTGCGAATCCAAACCCAACAATTTAGTAAGTTGTAAGGCGTTCCTGCATGCCATGGCCTAGCCTTAGTATACAGAACCGAAGACACCCTCCCCAAATGAATTGAATGTGAAGCTGATCCAACCGATCTGATTTGTCATCAAACCACCATCACCACTACCACTATCGAAACCTGAAACGGCACCTCGATGATGAAGAGAGAAAGAAAAAAGAAGGAAAAAAAACAAAGAAACTGTTAGACTTTATATCGAGAGAAAAGACCCTCATCACCCAAGAGGGGTTCTCTAGGTTAGAAAGTGGAGAAATTTTTGGGTGCAAATAGGGTATTGTTCACGTGCTACCCGAGCGCCCATTCGAGCCGTCTAAATGTGTTTCGGATGACCAGAATTTAGAGACCGAGAAAGAGGAGAGAGAGTGTTTCGATTTGGGCTGTCCAAAATACATTTAGACGGCTTGGATACATGCTAAGTACTGCCACATGATACCCAATTTGCACCCAAAAACTGCTCTAGAAAGTGAGAAGTTCTGGGTTAGAGAGAAAAATCTCTCCAATAAATGACTAGTGATGACTTTGAATGATGTCTGTTTTTTCTGAAAATAAGCTTCAAATAACAAGAGTTAGAGTAAAATTTTCACGCAATAAAATTTTCTCCACATCAATCTCTTGAGGTTGCTCGGTGGTCAAGATCTCATCAGAATAAGATTTTGCTACCTCCTAAATTTCAATTTTGAAACCTTAAATGGTACTATCAATTTTTGTATGATCAATTTATACAGGACTTCTACCGACATTAATCGTACACTATTACCAGTGTTATCGGTCTCCCAGCACTCGGTCGATCGTACTGTGCGCTTAAACAAACCTTAAATTCTTTGAAAAGGAAAATATTTGCCACGTCAATAAGAGAACTCTTCTATGGCCACCAACGATGGGTGCACTGACAGTGCAGCGATTGGCACACAGCGTCCACTCTAGGTCCTGCACAAAAAATTCAAACCGTTCAATAATTTTAAAAAAAATTGGGCGGCCCCATAAAAAATCAACTTTAAGTGCTAGATCTAATCTTTCCAATAGAGTTGATTTATCACAGAGCCTGTAACGCCCCGAATTTTGGGTACGTTAAAGAAGGCAATTTCATTGAAAATCTAAATAGAGTTTAGCTCAATATTACAACATAATTCTTCCAAGAGTACTTTATTAAACAAAAGGAGTTTAGACTAGGGTTCCTATCTACTGCTCCGCCTCTTCTTCCATTCTGGCCAGCTCCTTGGCTCCGAAAGCTTTCAAAGTATAATGTTCACCCTGTTCATCTATGAAGTCTGACACATTATACCGGCGTCGCCACCAATATAATATGTCAAGGTCACCAAAGGTAACACCGTGAGCTTACAAAAGCTCAATAGAGTAAACCCTACCCACTAACTCATAACTTACAAATAGTAAATCATATACGACGAATAGTAACAATCACACCTCCACATTCACTATTCAAGTATCGTTGGTGTCCATGTTTTTCTGTGTTTCTCCTACGCAACTCATCGTAGACCATGTCTCCATTTTCACTTTTCATAACCAAATCAACATTTTTAAAATCCATTTTTAACACACCCAACCTCGGTTCCGCCGTTTCGGGTTCCCGAGTATCCTCACAATGGTTCCGCCGCACCGGGTTCCCATTGGCACACATTTGCATTGGCTCCTCTCCGCGGATAACCAAGCCACACACCCAACCTCGGTTCCGCCGTTCCGGGTTCCCGAGTATCCTCACAATGGTTCCGCCGTCCCGGGTTCCCATTGGCACACAAAATACACACCACACAATGGGCTACCATGTCCGGCCACATTGCGGTTTCCAAAAATATTTTACCCCTTCAAAACACGCCTTTTCGTTAACCACACCCTAGGTGTCATGTTTCTAACTTTCTCAATTTTCGTGTCACGTTTTCATGCATAGACTCCGCGGTAGGACTTTTCACAAAAAAATAAGCATAAATCATTCGTTGAAACTATACTAGCAAGATCATTCAACTCAATCTTACTAAGCATGCTCGAAAAGATCAAAATATGAATACTTCAAATCAAGCGTTAAAATCTTATCTTTTGAAAATCGTTCTTTCTTTCTTTTGTGGGAAGTTCAATACAACATATGATTATTTAAGACAAAGTCATTTATCTAACATGCTCGTACTTCCATTAGCGAGATAAACTTATTGACAATCATGCATTTTAAACGATAGATAACCTTATCTACTTGAAACTAAACAATAGATAACCTTATCTACTTAAGGAAAACGATAAGGATATTGATACTTTGAATCAAGAACATTCAACTTTCTAACGTACGATTCTATGCTTTACGTAGAGTTAAGGGGTTCTACTTATACTTAGGGAAGTGAGTAGAGAAAAATCTACCTTGATCCGAAACTAGTCGGGGCCGAATAAGCTAGTTGGAAGATTTCTACGGGCGGTGAAACTTGCAAATCTGAACCAAACTTTGGATGGCAGTAACTCGGTCAATATTTGGCCGAATATGATCGTTCTTGGGTTGAAATTGAAGCTCTCGAAGTGCTCTACAACTTTCGTGAAAGAAGTTGATCCTAGAAACTACTTTAGGTAGGAGAAAAATGGTGATAAAGGAGAAGACAGTATGCTGTCTGGAAATAGAAATCCGAGATTTTTACTGAACTTCGGATGCCAATATCTTTGTCATTTCTTCACCGATTTGGATGGTTCTTGGGTCTAACTTGAAGGTTTCGAAGTGCTCTACAACTTTTCCGAAGGGAGTTGGTTCCAAAAACTACTTTAAGCAGGAGAAAAATGAAAATTTGTGGAGGGCAGTAAGCTGTCTGAAAGTGGAAATGGTTTCTAGAGAGAAGTGAGTGAGGGTGTGAGTTGAAAGGGTGAATGGGAGGTGCTATTTATAGCAAAACTTGGGCTCTTCCTTCTCCCCCATGGCCGGCCTCCCTCTCCTCTCTTTTCCCCATGGATTTTGCTCCATAGTCTTGTCATTTCAAGACCTTAGTCAAAGTCCTAGCCTTTCCTCACTTGTCAATCCAATAATAGGCCAAATCCTAGGTTATAATGAAGGTTCTATGGCTTGTCAAATCCTAGAATGGGTTGGCTTGTAAGAAAGAATAACATCATTGGCTAGGATTATACTTAAAGTGGTCTAGTCAAGGGTTGTCAAGTAGAATCTAGGTTGAGTGTACAATAAGTAGCTTGTGTAAGTGTCCAAAATTTGCACACACACACACACACTCTCCCTCCCTCTCCCCATTCGGCCTCCCTCCTCTCTCTCTCCTTCGGATTCTCTCTCTCTCTCTGTCTCTCTCTCTCTCTGGTACATATATATATATGTATATATGTATATATATAAAAGAGTATATATATGTGTGTGTCTAGGAAAGTAAGTCTAGGGTTATTAGGTTTAAGGCTAAAATCCTAGGGTTGCATGCATGCATGGCTAGGTTAACTAGTTTTGGAAGCAAAATGATGAGATTCCTTAGCCCATGATTTTGTATGGTCAAATCAAAGCCTTATTGGCAACTTGATAAACAATGACCAATGGTCAAAAATTTTCCTAGCGTTTATGGACCAAAGGGTAAAGGAATATGGGTTAAAATTAGGGCTTGAAATGACTTGTCATGGGGTATAATGATTACCCCTAAAAGTCTAAGGGTTCAATTAGGGTTCGGGGGGTTCAAAAGGCTCCAAGACGGTCAAAAAGGTCCAATTAGGGTTCGGGTAGTGTAACTAGGAGAAATGGTAGTTTGGTTCCTCCAATTAATCGGTTGGAAACTAACCTTACTTGCCAAGTAGGATTTCTAGCCAAGAAATATAATTTAAAGATTTTATCTAACTCGTTAGGAAAATATACAAGTGCTTTTATAAGCATACTTGTTTTTAGAAAATGGCTAGATTGCTCGGAATGAAAGATATAATTTTATAAGTCTCAAATCTAATTATGACGGATTATAAAAATTAAAAAGAAATTTTTAGTAGCAAATCCAAGTAATTAAAATAAAATTTAAATATTTAACGAAATTTTTATTTACCAAAAATCAGGGTCGTTACAAAGCCATCCAATTTTTTTTTAAATTGTTAAACAACTTGGATTTTCGTATGAAACCCAGAATGGACCTCACATGCCGGTCGGTGCAGCCATAGTCAGTGGCCTTAGCATTTTCGTCAATAAGAGGGGCTTTTGGAGATTACGCGGGGACCAACTGAGAACATGAAGCTGATCAAAAAAAATCTGAGAACATGATTGATTTGCTTTTTGAAAAGAAAAAAAATTCTAACTCAAAAACATTCATTACCTATATACTTCTAATCATTTCTCTCTTCATTCATTAATCTTATTTTCAATCATTATTCTCATTTCTCTTTCTATCTCTCCACTCATTACCTCTATCTCCGATCATTACCCTAATTTCTCTCTCCACTCATTATTCCAAAAATCAAATTTAAAAATTCTCAAAAATCTATCAAATACAACAGAAAACACTCATGAAGTGGGCTAAAAGTGGGTCCAAGGCGGGCTTTTGACGATAAAGAGGGGACCAATTCAATTGTGATCATGGCCTGGGCCTAAAGTGGGTCCTCATAATTGATATCGCTGGGATTAGCAGCTCTCACGGTCCCATCTCCACTCTACTCTTTGGGCCTGCTGTCTTGAGAAGAATGCAATGCAGAGAGAATACCTTCTTTCTTTCTTTTGTCTTTTTTTTTCCCTTCTCAACGGCCAAAACTTACCTCTAGCTTGCATTCAAGTTCAAATCCTATGCAGTTTATGCACGGTGCCACGGGTCCCTCCAGTGCATTACTCTGCATTATTAAGTACTTATTGAAAAAATAAGTACTTATGTTGTTTAGTAGGGTGCGCCGAGCGTCATTCAAACCGTAAATTCATAGTCTATTGAGCACATCATATTACCTAAAACAAATAAACCAAACATTAGTTGTCTTGTGATCGGGACAAATTTGTCTTGCAGTTTCTCTTTAGGTGGCTCACCCTACATGCTCAAGTGCCTATTCTAACTACCATTAAACCTCCTATCTAACTGTTGGTAGACGAATAGATGCTGAAAGACGATGTCCCACCCGTGGAACTCAAAATATCGCAAGTGATCACTGAACCTTCTGGCTCTATCTAGTCTGGATGTGAGGGATTGGGACTAGCATATTCGCTATCATCCTGGTTACCGCTCAGTAGAGATAGCATTGACCGAGGGAAGGAACCGATTAGTAGTACAAGAGTTACTGTTGCCATTTACCGGGGGTTGACCACCCATGCATACATTAAATAACACTCCCTCTATCATTTTTTAAGTGTTCAGTTTCGTAATTCCAACTTATTAAGGAGACATCATCATTACAACTTTTACATCAATTTTTACTTTCACTTTCCTTACTTACCATCTACGAAGACATCATTATTACACTTTTACTTATTAACTTTTCAAAATAAAATTTACTTAAGGGCAAAATAAAAACAATTTTATAAATGCACCAAACTTTACAAAATTCTCTCTCTCTCTCTCTCTCTCTCTCTCTCTCTCTCTCTCTCTCTCTCTCTCTCTCTCTCTCTCTCTCTCTCTCTCTCTCTCTCTCTCTCTCTCAACCCCTAGCCGCCGCCAATATCTTTCTTCCCCCCCTCCCCGGGTACACACCCTTAGACGACGGAGTGAGGGGAAGGCCTCTATATTTTTCTCTTTGTTTCATTTTTTTTTTCCGTCTCTTCAGATCAACGATTTGTCATTTCATCTATGAGAGTTTTGTCTCTCATTTTCTCAAGAGTTTAGTTTCGTCTTTAGACAAATATTTGTCTACAAATCGGGTTCTTTCAGAGACGATGTTGCTTCACAATAATATCCATGCCAATAATAGTCTTACCCTACATGATGTTTTTGGCAAGGCAACTTGTAGAGATTTGTCTAGTTTTTTGGAAGTTCATTGGTGCATTCATACTTGGTTGGAGTCCATTTGATCGTTTAGGTATTTGTTGTTTTTTTATCTTTGGCTAACACTTTATCTCTTTTGAGACTGCTAATTCTAGGTATGAACATACAGCAGATCGCAAGTGCCGTTTTTTGCGTTAGGCTGAACGTGTGAATCGGGGTGAAGACATCGACTGCCTGGTGCTTTTCTTGTGTTACAATAGTTAGATGATTAGTTTGGCTTTGTCCATGATATTTGTAATGAACTCGGTTATATTTTTTTTTGAATAGCATAATGAACTCCATTATGTAAGTGTCGCTGGACAATTATTAATATATCTTCTCAATTTTTGATATAAAAAATTTACAAAATAGACACTTATTAAATGACAGCTCAAAATGAAATACTAGACTCTAAAAAAGGGACATAGGGAGCACATCACATTTTTTCAAGATTCAATTAGCGATAACCAAATGATCGGCTCACATTCTACAATTCATTTTCGAAGTTAAACTTACAATACATTTCTTTAGTGTAATTACCATCAACTCATTTTGCCACTAATGCATGTCTGATAAACTTTAATCATGAACTATCTGAAGAAAAATTACAGAATGTATTGTTGAAAATATGATTATGACCTCTCGATGGACCTCACCAAGTTGCACTACATTTTTGTAAGTGTACACGATACGCCTGCCGTATTGTAGACTACTATTGTTGGGAAATTGCAAGCTGGACTCGGGGGAGGTGCTGCACAGTGCGCACTGTGCACTGTGCTGTGCGCCAAAACGACGTCTGGGTTGCAGTGCATTCACCATCCCATAGTAATGTGTTCAAACCTCCCTCACGTGCTTCCAAGGAAACAAAAATATAAATCTTAGACGAAATTGTAACAGCCAATCCTAATTCGACAAACGAGACGATACAGAGAGGAAAGAACTGCCGTGAATTGAGGCTTGCTCACTTTGTCAGAATCCTTAGAACCTTAGGTCAACGGTTCGAATCTTTTCACAGGCAAGATCTCCATCTTTCCGATAACAATGTCCAACATAGCCAAAAGAGAGGAATTTCTATCTGAAATATGATGCCAATCGCAAATGTAGCAAAGATGGCAAAGATTTGTATTCGCATCAAAATGCTACAATTGCGGTTGTTAGAATCTAGCTTATCTGCACCATAATAATTAAGTCCATTACTTAATACGGCAGAAAATTTTTAAGTCCATTGCAGCATGTTTTACGAAAAATACACAGCCATAATGCTCTACTCATCCTCTGCTTCATCTAGTAGATTAGGAATTCTTCTGCAGAATGAAAACTTTCCGAATGCAAACAAACTACTCATACAAATTACAATAGCTGCAAAATGTTCAGAATTCAGCAATATTATCTGACCGCATTAAACAAACAGACAATCGGCATATATGTTCATAAGTTGGAACATATAACATTGTACAGCAGGATTCTAGTACCCATATAAAGTTCTCCTCATCATCCTAATAAAGTCATCAACGTTTACTTCTCCAATCACCTGAAATTTCAAAAAACTAGAAAATTAATAAGCAATGCTAAACTTTAAGAAGAACTGATTGAAAACCATTGAACATTGCCTCATCAGGAGCGATTGTGGTTCAAGGATATGGACAGCCTTTGGACCCCTTGTGGGCTAACTTATTAATTACCCTTAATCCCCGCTGATGTATACCGCTTAGGGGGGGGGGGCGGGGGGAAAGTACGACCTCGGTAGTTATTACTTCTTTTTTTTTTTTGGTAAAGATAGTTAGTTAGTATCCTGCCTCCGTTTTTTGAGCTCTCACACACTAGCACTTAACTTGCATATTAAGGACTACCAACATATTGAATCCTTAATCAACACTTCAGGTACTCAAACTTGAAAGGAAAAAAGAAACGAAAAGATAAAAGAAAATACAAGCTGGAAGAAGAGAGATATCCATTAAGCAGTAAGATACACTTAAGTAACCTTTGATAATCGTTCAAGCTTGGATCGTCTCTGCTACTCCAGCTTCTGTCTTCACCATTAGATCACCGCTCTCTTCCACCAGAATCTTACAAGCTGCCTCATGCAGGTTACTGTTTTCAACCTTTGCTCCGGCATTATCCCTATAGTTGGAGAGGATCTCTTTGGTCCAACCGCGTAACTTCTCCACGGCATCCTCATCTGATAACATCGAAATAGAATTTGGTGGTTATAGTTTCTACAGCATTTGCTCAATGCTATATAATGTTAAGTTGGATGAGAAATTGAAAGCAGAGAGAGAGAGATCTCAAGTTAGCTACAAACCTAGTCTGGGGACAGTATGCCCCTGTGGGTGCCTTATTATGAGAGGGTTGTGAAAGGAGGTGGCAAGATCCTCAGAGGGCAATCTCAACCAATCCTTGGCTCCTATAAAGTGGACAGATCTGACTTTGATGGGGTCTTTGTAGGCAATCTGACAAATGCTTGGATCCCTAAACTTTGAACCTGATATTGATACAAATAGTTTTATGGGTGGATGATCCTTCAGCACCTTTCCCTGCATTACAACCAGATTATTATTCTCCATTCATTCGGTTTACTTACATACATATATGTCCACAAAATACGACGATTATAGGATCCTACAAAAAACTACTTATAACGAAACTATTCGGAGCACTTGTTTGAACAGATTTTGGAAAGCACTAAAAACATGTACTATATGAATTGTCAAAACCTTTTCTGCTAAAAATTAAAATACATCCTAAAAAATCCATAACGAAACTTTGAAACATAATTTTTCTGAATTGCATGCCGAGAACTTTGTATATGAAACAACTAAATTAAGAGAAAGGGAGTGTTTGAATGCGTGGACATTAGACGTGCATCATATACTTGGAGAGAGAGAGAGAGAGAGAGAGAGAGAGAGCAGGGAAGCAAGATTACAGACCTGTGCTTGGTATCCCAACAAAAGCGCCGATAGTGTTGCTCCCTTGACAAAACAAAACAAAACAGAGTCAGATCATTTTGGATGAACTATAAAAACTTCCATCGACGATTATTATATAAGATAACTATTAAAGTTGTATGTTGTGGTAGATTAGCTCAGAAAAGGAATATATGTTCGTTCATAGCAGTAGTATTGTGATGGAGTATTAGACAATTGATGCATGCATGCCCATTGAAACCAGTTCGGATTGGGTAAAGAAGGGTTTGCTAGAGAGAATGAAAGTTTTGCCATATATAGTTCATATATAGATGAGGATAGTTACAAAAATTGATTTGGGGGACGGGGGAGGCTTTCTGGAATACCGCACACTACTAATGGGATCTTACGAGGCGTTACTGCTGAATGCTGGTGCTAGCTAGGCCTAGAAGGGGTTTGGCTGCTGCTGGTTTATGATGTCCGCATGAGAGAAACAGAGACAAAGGGAAGGGAAGGGATAAAAGAAGGAAAGATAAACAATGAACTTGTGGGTTCAATTCAGGGTGTTTTGACATTTCAACAGGTAAATTTTTTGGAGGTCTGGATTTCATTAAGTTGTTGACACCAAGCTATAAAAGGGAGTTTATAAATGCAACTGCGAATTTACTGCATGTAACTTGTTTTTAAGTAAATAATATTCGGACAACAATGTCCTTACAAAAATGAACAAAAATACCCTTACTTTTATTATATACAACCACAAACATATAACCACATCTAAAACATATACCCCATAACCCACATTTCCCTCCATATTTTCAATCTCATTTTCTTCTTCCAGGTTTCATCTTCCTACTTATGTTACAGGTTCACCACCACCATTCCAGGAGCTCCCACCTCCCATCATAAACCCAATCCACATTTGCCTCCGACTCTCACCTCACACCTCTTAACTCTCAATGGAAACCTCCATTGCTTCTTCTCCCTCCATTGGTAAAGAAGAAGTCTTTAACCCAACATATGAGAGCAATGTGCATTTTGATTGGGGATTAGAAGGCTGTGCAATGGAAATGGCAGTTGACAAGGAAGATGTAGCCATGGATGTTGTAGTTTCAGAGTCGAAATCACAGCAACAAGTAACTCATCACTCCTCCATTTTTAATCTAGTTCTGTCTCGACATTGTCAGATTCTAAAACTGGAAATTATGCCAAAATTTCAAACTCTAGAGTTTGAAAATTGTAGACAATAATTAGTCCTCCATTTTTAAACTGATTCTGGCTCAACATTGTCAGATTATAAAACTTGAAATTATGCCAACATTTCAAATTCTAGAGTTTGAATATTGTAGACAATAATCACTCCTCCATGTTTAAACTGGTTCTATCCCGATATTTTCAGATTCTAAAATTTGAAATTATGCTAAATTTGCAAATTCTAGAGTTTGATACTTATCACTCCTCCATATTGTCTAGAGTTTGCAAACTCTAGAGTTTGAAACCTATACACAATATCATATTCTAAAACTTGAAATTATAACAAAATTTCAAACTCTTGAGTTCAAAACTTACTGATAATATCATATTCTAAAACTTGAAATGCTGCTAAAATTTCAAACTCTAGAGTTCGAATATGACGACGTGAGAGAAAAGGGGGATGGGGAGAGTTAAAAGGGATAACCCAGGGTAATTTTGGAAGTTCTTGATTATTTGTTGGGTTGTATGTAGTAAATTCTTATAAAATTTTATGGCTTTGTTTAATAAATGTTACATGCAGTAAATTCGCAGTTGCATTTATAAACTCCCCAAAATAATTTGATGTACAATTCATAGGAAGGATGTGATGTGATCAATAAAACAAGAACCCGAAAAGAGCCTTGTTATTATTATATTTTCCATGTACGATTTGGTGCAAATTAAATGAATTTTTCTTCCTTTACTCCGCTTTCTTATATATATATAAAATTTATTTTTATTTTTATTTTTATTTTTTTTCACAGCAACAACACTGGAACTGCATGGAAGCATGGATAAAATTAATTACCTGAGAGAAGCCAAGCAAACCATCAAAGGGTCCTTTGGTTGTCATGTATTCGCACAAGTAAGAAATGCATTCTTCCAAATTGGTGTACACTGTGAAGTCCTGATCAAAATTATAAACTAGAATCAAACAAACATTTTGTGATGGGAATTAAGGAGAAATAATTTCACGCAATAACACACTATTTTTATACCATTACAAAATCGAACTACTGTCTCACGCTCAATCTCTCCCACGTTCTCTCTCACTCAAACATGCAAATACGATGGGGAAAATCCCCAAGGGGTTCTCACATCTCTCTCTCTCTCTCTCTCTCTCTCTCTCTCTCTCTCTCTCCACACTTTACATCATCACATGCATACGCACACAAATCAAAGCAATCACAAGCACATAACTCAAATCTAACTCTCAAGCCTCATATTGATTCCCAGACATACTTTACTGGCTTTGGACGCTCTCATTATCTCTAACCCGCTCTTTGTCTCTAAACCAAATCACACACAAACCCCACAAGGCCACAACTAATATTAATTAAGCTTACATTTACAACACTCCCTTTTAAGCTTCATACAACCATCAATTTGTCGTCTCTCTGCTCTTGTAGAACAACCACATGTGATTCTCATTCGCAAGGATCAATCATACATTGTTCCCTGCCTCTGTCTCACCGAACAACCGCTTGTTGTTCTATTCATCACCCCTTCTCATTGGGATTTTTTCCACATCACAGTGGACTCAGGTAGACACCTAATATATGCTCCTCTCACACTTCACTTCAGCAAAACAATATGCTAGGGAGGGATATTGGGCTGGGGTCATGAAAAGTGGGTTACAAATCTGACATCGTCTCACATTGCAGTTAAATAATTGACTACAATTTCGCAATAAAATTGTACCTTCTCGAATTGGAACCACTCAAAGTAAGGTGGTGGGAAGATGCCCTCAATGTCCGATTTGCCTCCCGCAGGGTAGAATCCATCTGGAAACTCCTGTTATATTTGACAATTTTCCATTCAAATCTCAATCTCAATCTCAATAAGTATTTGCCAAGTTCTTCAAATTCAAAGTTGCACTGTCCTTTAGAATGGAATGGAATGGAATACTATGACAGCTTTTTCGTACACGTTCACTTGCATCACATACACAAGTGCTCTCTTAACCGTGCAACAAGGTCACCCATAATACGGCTCTCCCACTTGAGTTACCTTAGCCCTAGTCATAATATTATTTTTTTTAACATGCAATTTAAATGACATTTTTATTTGCGCCCTCTAAGAAATGTTGTAGGAGTAAATTAGCAATAACCAAAAATCCAATTTGATACATCCATAAAGAAAATAAAAACATAACCTATATAGTATGATATATGCAGATTCAAATTTCTGATCAATTTTATATACAGTTGCGTTGTGGGTCGGTTTTTGATATGAAAATGTATAGTATCAAATTGAGAGTTAAATGGTTGTCTTTCATTTCTATAGTGAAACCTACTCAATTTACAGATCACTGCACATATGACATACTTGCTTCTCTAGCTGAACACAACAAAAGCCTTCTGCACAAATAAATTGCAAAATGAATTCATTTATTCTAGCTAGCTTGCACAACATTATCGAATCGTTGACCATATTGTTGTGCGACAAGCTCCGAATGATCCAACCGCAACTTAATGATGTTGATGGTAATTAATAATTAATAGGGAAGGGAGGAAAAGTCGCAAATTAAATACTATATGCAAAAAGCAGACGGGAAAAAATCACAAACGAAAACAAATAGTATGAGAAACTGATATATACGTGGTTCAATTTACAATTAGAAACCTACTCCACGGACACTAACAAACCCCCACCCAGTTCTCACTCGCTGGAAAAAAAAAAAAAAAGGAAAATCAAAAGGTCCTGCTCAACCAGGAGAGAGATGTAGAGATTTCAAAAGGAGGGCGATTGCATACAACAGAGTCTATCCTAGGATGGTCGCGGATCCGGAGCTACAAAAACAAGAAATTCAATTCTTCGGCGATCAAATCAATCGGACTGAGAGAGTAGAAAGAGGCGCAAATGGGAGAGAAGGGAGCAGCAGGGGAGATGAGAGAGAGAGAGAAGTGGGTTCTTGAGGGAAGAAATGTGTGTATACTGTATTGTGAGAGAAAGAAGTGATGCAGTCTGAAAAAGTCGTGAAACTAAATTATTTTATTTTGCATCAAATTTCTATAAATTATTTTCTGTCTACATGAAAAAAATCTTACAAAAGGAAATATGACAACAGAAAAATAAAATGAACCCAAATCATATTAAAAGATGTAAAAAAAATATGTGGTGCGTTTACTATGCTGGACACTTGTACCTAGGGGTGTAAACGAGCCGAGCCAAGCCGAGCTTCGGGGAGCTCGAGCTCGGCTCGTTTACTTAACGAGCCAAAAACTCGAGCTCGGCTTGAGCCTTAATGAGCTGAGCCCTTAACGAACCGAGCTTAGCCATTTACTAAACGAGCCTCTTTAATCGAGCCGAGCCTCTTTTAACGAGCCGGGCTTTTGTTGAACGAGCTGAGCTCCACTTGGCTCGTTTAGTAAATGAGCCAAATACTCGAGCTCGAGCTCGGCTCGTTTACTAAACGAGTCGAGTCGAACCAAGCCGATCTCGCGAGTAGCTCGGCTCACTTACAGCCCTACTTGTACCCTAATCAAGTCTCTAAAAAAAGTAGAGGCAGCTAGCACAGTGCCCCCTTGCACTTTAAAAAAAACGAGGATCGTAAATAGATAAACAATTATTCTGTAACCACACACAATTTGCACACTGACTCACAAGTTTTGTGGCCTACACACACTGTATGGTGCGTGCACCATCAGGTGGACGGAAAGTATGGACGGAAACTACGGCAACCTCTGGAGTCGAAACGGCCAGCCGTGAAAAACTCCAAAATCGAGCCGAATCCCACACCTAAATATAAGTTGAGGTATGGAAAATTACACTGACCTCCCCGTTTGATTGTTAATGGTTTTAAAGAATTCCAACTAGCTCAAATGTCAGCTGGACTAGTACACTAAATAAATGATTTTCTTTTCAGTTTCTTTTTTTTTTAATTAGACTATATTTCGCATTTTACTTTTTCCGGGATAATTAATTTGTTTCGTAATCAAAAGTAGTCACATATGTAAAGGGAGAGAGCAGAGGGGGGGGGGGGGGGGGGGCATACCATGTCGAAGTGGTGATGAAAGATAGAAGGATCCCATTTACTGATTTGTTTTTCCAAGAAACTTCCACTGGTTCTAAATCCATGGAGACACAGTATCTTCATTCTCCTCCTTTCGTCAGTTCTCTCCTCCATTTAATTTGTGTCTCTCTCACACACGCCTTCTCAGTCTCTCACTAAGGCGGGCAGGCCTTATAAAGGGGGGAGAGAGAGAGAGAGCGAGCATGTGTGTTTGGTACACCATCCGGTGCTTGTTTTTTCAGTAATGCTACACACACAGATTTTGTGCACAGGTTTTTTGTGGGGTTCACTACGGATCCCACACAAATAATCCGAGCCGTTCATTAAATGTAAAACATTTTTTCAAGGGTTCCCGCAAAAAATCAGCTCAATCCAATATCTATAAGTGTTTGATTCAATCATTTAACTTTTTCATTATCCTGAGATTCGAATGAAAAGTTAAATGATTGAATCAAGCATCTATGAGTATCGGATTGAGCTGATTTTTTGCGGGGGCCCTTGAAAAAATGTTTTACATTTAATGAACGGCTCGGATTATTTGTGTGGGACCCGTAGTGGGCCCCACAAAAAATCTGTGCACAAAATCTGTGTGTGTAGCATTACTGTTATTTTTTTGTCCCTTATTTTATTTTGGACCTTCTTCTATATTTGTCTATTTTAAAAAAACTAATAAATTCTTGATATACGATGATTAATTGATTCGATTTGTTATTTGTCTTATCAAAAGTATGATAAATTTGGTATGATTTTTTTTTTATTGTTTTCATTATTACTCCCTCCGTTCCTTTTTAAATGTCCTACTTCGTAACTCCAACTTATTAAAAAAACATCATCATTATACCTTTCACATCAACTTTTTCCTCCACTTTTCCTACTTACCCATCATCATTATACTTTTTACTCACTAACTTTTCAAAATAGAATCTACTTTTAGAGACAAAATAGACAATGTACCAACTTTTACCCACTAACTTTACCAAATGGACATTTATTAAGGGACAGCCCAAAATGAAATACTGGACTATAATAAGAGGACGGAGGGAGTCTTATTTATTATTTTAGAATTAATTTCAGGTTAAATTTTACATTTAAATTTTAGAAGAGAGAAGATTGGAGAGAAATTGAAACATAACCTTATATAACAACTAGAATGAATACCTAAACAAGGAGAAAATTTTGGGTGCCGGTAGGGTACCTCACACGTGGTACGCCGTCGGCAATCCGGACAGTCCAAACCTGTTTTGGATGGTTCTGACTTTAGAGAGAGAAAAAAAGGAGAGAAAGTACTGGTGGGGTGAGGGGAGAGAGAATAAATCTGGACCGTTCAAAACACATTTGGACGGTCCATATCGCCGACGGGTACTACCACGTAGTATCTGCTCGGCACCCAAAAACTTATCCTAAACAAGACTAGGGATCATGATTAATATATAAGTGTATCTTCTTGTCCTTTTTGGTCTCTTTTTTGTACAGCAAAAAAACTATGGTTTTGTTTGACAAGGAGGTAAAGAGACTAATTGTTGTGTTGGACTATCTGGTGTATGCATGCACCTAACCCCCACCCCTGAATAAACGAAGGACCACAACTACCTCCACTGGTGGTTGGTGCTCTCCCCACGCTCATTCCTAACTGAAAAGTTTTTTAATTAAAAGGTCATGATTAAATACTAGTAAATCCTACTGTTATTAGTTCAACGAAATTAATTCTCAATTAGTATGATGCATAGATTTCCATGCCACGTACTCTTCTAATTATCACCACTAGTATTGTAGTTTAACATGCCCACTTATTAGAATTGAAAAAGCAATGGATATGGGAAATTGATTTTAACATTCCACGTTTAGCTATTGGCATTTTACTTTTTATTCTTTTTTTCTATTTGAAATTACAAAAATACCCTTTAAAAAATACTAACAAAATAAAAGGTAATTTGGTAATTTCACATAAGATAAAAAAATAAAAAGTAGAGTACCAATAGCTAAATGTGGAGTGTCAAAATCACTTTCCTAAACATGCAGCAAAACACATCTTGCAAAGGTTGCTTGTCTACGGTCTAACTCTTTTAATAAGAGTACCGATAGATAAAGGATGTTGATTTTGGCGCTATACTTTTGAACGCAGGCACTCCACTTTTTAAATGAAGTTAGTATATAGTAACTTTATGTTTAAAGTGGAGCATCTGGATACAAAAGTGGAGTGCGAAATTCAATTTCTGTAGATAAATTATATATGACTTAATTTTCTTAATTATCATCTGAATGAGAGAAACAAAGAACAAACAAAAGTTAACCAATCACATTATCAACTAATACAGAAATGGCTCAGAAAATATGCTTTGTTTAGACTATCAAATATTGTAAGTGTTTCAATTTCTCCCATGCTTGTTTTCGTCGTCTCTAATAGTACTTTTATATAATTCTAGCTTCACTTTGGATCTATATATATTTTATTGTAGGATCCCACAGTCGGACTGATTATTTAGTATATATATTCGAGATCTCCTCCGTTATCAACCTTGATTACTTACATCGATCGGTTTCTTTGTAATGACTGTCAAATTAGATTTCCTTGATCTGATATTTTGCTTTGCAGGATTTAATTCTCTACAAATAATATTGCACTCTTGTGTGTATGTGCATTGTGCGACCTAGGATATACAACGTAGAGCTCATGTGGTGCACTACTGTGTCGATAAGCCTCAAAACAATTTATATTTTTAAGATGATCTTTCAATTTTTTATACCGATCGATACCTGATTAAGATAATTTTTTTTAATAAATGTTCTTCTCAACAAGCCCCACAATATATGTGGTTAAGATCAAGGGGATATCAAACACATAATTTTCTAAATTTTCCCAAAAATTTCATTGAGAATTTAAGATCTTGAATTCTGAATGAAAATTGAAATTTTGGAACAAGTACTTACAATTATCTGATTGAGTTGATTTTTTATATGACCATTCGAAAAATTATTTTAGAATTATTAAACGCTCAAATCATTTGTTTATAACTCGAAAATGAACCCCACTTTATGAGAGGGAGGAACCTAAGTAGGTTCACTATAGGACCGAAATCTGGAATGGGAATATGGATTTGACTAGATAGAGAAAATTAAAAGGAGGAGGAAAAAAACACTAGTTTAATAGAGAATATATAAGTAAAATCAAGAGCATTACATTGGAGTGTTGAAAAATATGTGAATATATAGGTAAAACAAAAAAGTGTGCATTGTTCACTAGCTAGCATTTTTAGCTAATAGTTTTAAAAATCGAACATTCACATCTGACATTCAAGTACAAGTGGCATTGGATGATCATTTGACTGAAGTCGCTGTATTTTGATTTAAACCTCATCAACTAGCATCTAAAGTATTAAAGGTTTGACTCCTTTCCCTCTCTCTCGCTCACTTGCGCTCGACATTCTCTAAGTTTTTAACCATGGCGTGCAATTCATTTTCCCAAGAGAAGTATTTATTTTACACAATGAATAAAAATAGAGCACTGAACAATATGAAAGTAGATGTGAAATGCTTAGAAAGAAAGATGAATTAAGATTGCCACCATAACACAAAATTTCAATGCAATATTAATTGTAATTCACTATCTATTAATAAAGATAACTGAAATAAGTACAATTGAAAAATAAATAAATTAACGATACACAAAATGAGGACATTATTGTAATGTCGAAAAATATGTAGGGACAAATCAGACTTCCCAGGATAACACGTCCGTATTGGACTAGCTGTAACCCCGTGGGTTTCCTATAGGCTATATAACCCCATTTTGGGTCCATAGGATTCCAAACCATTATGAATTCCTTTCCAAAAAACCCACTAGAGGGCCCAGTGGCTAAGAGTCCAGTCCTCCACCTATAACCCTTATCAAACATGGGCCAAGAACTATGGAGGCAACTTGTATATGATATGTTGGCCGACGGGATATAGAAGGCGGATATATTACTGCCTTAAATAATATATCCGAACTATTTATATCCGGTGTTTACTATCCAAACGGCCCCGGATGGATAGACATAGAAGGGGGATATAATTTCCTCGGATTGTATATCTGTCTGGCGGCAACTATGATAACACCACCTCCCTTTATCCTTATTATATTCATATCCGTACGAAGATACCACATTTTCTTTTAATTCCATAACTAGATACTCATATCCACTCCATTAATTCCATAACTAGATACTCATATCTACTCCAAAACAAGTCAAGCATATATATGTCCGCGCTTTTAACATATTTTCCTTTATACTATATCCACTAAAAACTAATCCGGTCTGCAAACGAAGAGCTACAATTTTGATTGTTAAATTTAAAAATTGCCCAAGTTTTTTACATGCGGCTAACTGCAATTAATTTGCATATAAAATTAAAGAGCTGAGAGGCGGCCATTTGCTTTTCATCTCCAGCGCGCTCTGCCACCATCACTTGACTTCCTAATTTAGCTACACCAAACCAACTCTCTATAAAAGTTGTTTTATTGCTTCAGCTTCTCGATCACCTTGTGGCTGAGAACTGCAACGTACCCTGCAATGCATTGTACTAGCTAGCTAGTATCGATACTACCCATAAATTGCCACAGTATCTTACAGTACATTCTACATTCTTCTATATTGGTATTGGAAGATAAAATTATCTCCTCCAACGGAAAGAGGGGGTTGTAGCTAACCCTTAATTAATTAGCATACACCCCTTTCCTTTTGCTTCTGTGCATGGCACCCGCGCATAGGTCACTTAGCTAGAGACCTTGCTGGTCATCCACGGCGCATCAAATTCAACAGTCTTCATTTCTTTCCGGGGGCCCCCTCCAAACCCCGGTTTCTCATCGCGACCCCTCTTTTTCTCATTCCCTTTCATCCATACCCCAAACAGTTTCAAACCCTCTCCCATCTGTTTCCCCTTATTTTCACCATCATCAACATCGTCGTCATTGTTATCTGTACTAGTGCCGATCTCACCATCCGATCCATCATCACGGCTAGACCCACAGCTTCCTTGCCTCATGATGCGATTGACGTGATCAGGCGCTACTTTCACATATTTAGTTAAAAAATTGATGAGCTCGTCGCATTGCTTCTTTGCCTGCACTAGCTCCGTGCTCAAAACCTCATTTTCTCTCTTTAGCTTCTTGTTCTCGTCGGACAAGTCAGTGAATTGTGCCTTTTCCAACGCATTCACCATTTCGGCGTTCTTCAAGTCCGGCAAGGAGGTGGAAGTGGACCCTAGATCCTCGCCGGAATTGGACGACGATGAAGCACCACTGACAGCTACAGATTTTTCGACTGTCGGGCTTAACGTTACAGTCTTTCGGCGTCGTATCTGTGTGAGGAGCTCCTTTTGGCCTCGTTTGAAATTCTCGTTGGCAAATTCCCATTTGTCGGGTACAGTCTTTCGAAATCCCTAGAAAGAAGCATGCAACAAGGTGAATATAATAGAAGCATTATTTTCCCATTTTTGGATTAATTATCATTCTAGTAAATCTTTCAAAATAGCTTGTACTTTTTTTTTTTTTTTTGCCCAAAGTTTATGATTTCCATTGATAACGAAGAGCTTACAATATAGGGCATGTTCTTCTTGAGGGAGAAAATAGCCGAATAGGCAGGTAGGCAATCCAAAGACCACTCCAAACCCCATACACGCACATATTATTTACATTATGTATTCATTATACTTTAAATAATAATGGCTTGTTACCAAGATGTGCAAGTACCAAAAAAGGGAGTCAAAAATATCTGAAGCACTTGAATGCCAAAGATAGAATCGAAACTAGGGGCTGCAAAAGAAAGCAAATGAAGCCGTGTAGTGTAGTACGCCATTAATTCTACCTTTAACTTGAAATCCCCCGTGCTTTAAAAAGTATATTCGAAAATTGTAGTACTATAATTGAAATTGATCGCAAGGGTTGGAGTAGGTACGTAATTTCCTCATACAATAATTAAGTTAGTTTAAACTATCAAGCTTTAAAATGCATGTGTACAAACTAATGAACTACTGTATATTAGATACCTAATTACCTAACGTATGATCAATTGATTCAATTCCATATCAGCTTCACTGGTTCTAAATCACTTCTAATACTTTCCCCCCAAAGTCATTTTTAAGAATAAAGCAATCATAGTTTTGATACTGTATATATTACTCGATCCCTCTACCTCTTATGATGCGTCTATTTTCGTTATTCTTACTTTTTTTAGGAGACATCATCATTACATCTTTTACATCAATTTTTACATTCACTTTTCAAAATGACAATTGTACAAATTTTTACCCATTAACTTTTCAAAATGAACGTCTATTAAGGGACAACTAAAAATTGAATAGTGGCCGGACTCTTATTTGAGGATGGAGGGAGTAATTGTATAATGAATATATTAGAAGAATATTCTTTTTATTTTTGAAAAGTTGTTAACAATATATTCTGAATTTTTTAAGGCAATCCGGTATTTCAAAAGAAAGACAAATTACGAAAACCACTCTCAATGTTTCTGCAAATTAGAGATTGCCCCTCATGTTTGAGAAATTACAAAATATTCTCTGTTCTATAACAAATTACTCCATTGTGGTGATATAGCCACTAGAAATTTTGACAGAATGTCTGACATCATCAAATCATAATTACAATAGACCACACTGTCCTTTTGCTTCCATGAAAGGTTGCAACGTTGTGAAAATATCCTTTCAAAGACTAAGAAAATACATGTTGATACTGTAATTAGAATTTGATAATGTCAGACAAATTCTGTCGAATTTCCTAGCATTTATCACAACAAGAGAGTAATTTGTTATTAAAAAAGAATATTTTATAATTTTCCAAACGTGAGGGGGGAATCTACAATTTTCAAAAACCTTGGGGATGAATTTGGTTATTCACCCAAAGGAAAATAAAAGCAATCCTACCTTCCCATGAACAATATTCATGGACCTAAGTCCAATTTTTTATAAAAAAAATAATAATAATGTTATGCCTAAACATATAAAGAGTTGAGTCTATATTTTTTAGAAAACTCTTGGCAAAAGGTGTGAATAACTAGAATAATCACTATGGAAAAGGATCCCTCAGGAGCATGATCAAAAAAATGTATTAGTCTTTGAAGAGAATAATCAAAGATTAAAAAGATCAATGACACAATTGCAAAAACACCACCGAAGACACTAGAAGGCAAGACGCCAAAAAAATTAAAGTAACTTAATTATAACATAATTCTGAAATGTTTACTCAAATTTGAAATTATAAATTCTCTTAATTGTTGTAATGAACTTTTAAAAAATATTTGTTGGCACTTTATTTTTTCATAAATGCACTCAAAAAGTTTTCTTTGATTTGTGTGCTTAAAAATTATACAGTACAATTCTCGTTGTAAGACGAATTTTAGAGTGTATTTATTAAAAATAGGGGGAAAAAAATCCTTCCATTATTAAATACTAAAACAAACTACTATATGGGAAGGTGGAAGTTGTATACATTTTGCCGTCAAATTAGAAACGGAGCACTCCAGATTATGGAGTCCAGTCTGTCCAGAAGAAACTTTAGCCCGCGAGTAGGACCGGCATAGGGAACCTTGAGGGCGGGCGCCAACCATAGGCGCCAAGTCTTTATTGACTGGTCAATAAGGCTTTAAATTATCATCAATCCTACTTACATAACAATTCAAACACAACATCTTACATACATGGGGGCCCACACATAATAGTGTGTGTGGAGCCCACATGTACGTGAGAGATTGTGTAAGTTGTGTTTGAATTGTTATGTGAGTATCATTTTTGTTAAACTATATACGTACACTGTCTATAAAGAGATTACACACATCCTAATAAAGTAATCATATAATTATTAATACAAGACAGTTCAATCAGATTTTAATAGCGACCTAAAAATGAGTAGTTATTATCGTCACTCTTCAATCTTCATCATTTGATTTGAATCATACCCTTATTGATATTTCATCGATTTTATTTGAAGATTTATTTGTCGATATTCATGTAAATAAACAGTTTAAAAATTACACATTATCAGATGGAGCGGTTGAGAGTTTGTGTATGTAACAGCTGTCCCGCTGTGTACGACAACTATCATGTACTCCAGAAGTTGCCTCTATATCTATGCAAGCATATCACGACATTGCTAGGGAATATTAAGATGAGAAGTGCTAGAAACATATATGTATATTGTGCATTTGGGACTTGTGGAGGCCTACACCCATTATATGTGTGCAAGTGAATGCATGTAGTTGGGAGTGTTTCCAATGAAGCTGTGTAGTTGCCATTTTTTGG
Organism: Rhododendron vialii; assembly: GCF_030253575.1. NCBI lineage: Eukaryota > Viridiplantae > Streptophyta > Magnoliopsida > Ericales > Ericaceae > Rhododendron > Rhododendron vialii. The sequence continues at coordinate 19,844,840 of NC_080566.1, forward strand.
GCTCATTTTTTATTTATTTTGATAGTGGAGATTATTTACTTTGTGGAGCTTGCTGAGACCATCAATTTTTAATATGTTTGAACAAGTGCGAATATCTTATTTTTCTAATTATTTTATCTTAAATAGTCATAATGAATTTTTGGTTCTAAGACCTTTCAATTAGCACCATAAGAGAGCCCTAAAACTAAATAAGGAGTCTTCGGGTGCTCGTTGAAAGGCCTTAGAGCCAAAAATTCATTACAACCATCTAGGATAAAATGATCAAAAAATAAGATCTTCTCACCGGTTCAACCGGATTGAAAATTGGAGCACTAAATTTTTTAATCATATTTTTCCGTTAGTTTCATTAACGGTGTTAACGATTTTACCAATTTGGAACATAAAACAAACTACACAGACGAAATTGAGACAATTAAAACTAGAGGGACGAAATTGAGACAACCGTAAAATTAGAGAGACGACTACAAAAATTTACCCATATACTGTAATTAGGTAGCTTTTTTTACGTCATTTGTATATTCGTTGTTCGGGATGCACATGATTTTCTATCTTTATACTCCCTCCGTCCCAAATTGAATGTCAATTTTTGATATCCGTGTCAATTTCAACTCCTTATATCTTTCAATATGGATCTCAAAATATATACAATATGGATCTTGTTTGATAGTTTTCGATTAGTTCTATTATACAAAATTTTCAAACTCGTGAAAAACATTATAGATTGAAATATATAAGCGATGAAAAATGACACGAATTTTAAAAATTGTCATTCTTTTTGGAACGGAGGGAGTACTAACTTTGGATGAATTCCAATATTTGTGTCGTTGGACTTTTGAAAAAATATGATTGATTGCCTTGTCTTCAAAAAATGTAGCCCAAATATGGCCTAGCGCACCCTTTGCAGTTTCCAATCAAATAGGCAAGGAGGGCCCCACTATCATAGCTGGCGCCACCAGAAATCTTACCAGACGAGGTGTACCTAGTGCCTACCTTCCAAAGTATATATTCATATTCATTCAGATTAAAGGTGAATTTGAATTAAAAAGTCAAGTAACTTATAAAAAATTGCATTGATCTGTTCTGTGTCAAAATTTTGTAACTTATTGATTCATCTCGTTGAGACAAATTGAAAAAGTAAAAAATTATTATCGAAATCTATAATTTTATGAATAAAGACGAACAAAGTCAAAAAAATAATTTTAACTTATTTTTGTCTTTTTAAAAAAAATTATGAGTTACGATCAAAATTTAATACTTTTCCGATTCCTCTCACCGAGACGAATCAATAAGTCACAAAAATTTGACGCAAAACTAATAAATGCGATTTTTTTAAATAAAGACAATAAAATAAGATACTATATATTTGGACTTTTAAAGTCAAATCCACCATAATTTGAGAAGATATTACCAGTGTAGCCCTCACCTAATACAGCTTATCCTGGGTAAACTGGTCTATTCACCTTCCCAAAACAATCTTGTAAGTTGGTTGACAAACATTACACATAAATCATTTGAAATTTCTTCTTTTCTTTTGAGGCCAGTTTCATTTTTGGTTATAATAGATATGAGTACTTTTATTCAGCTTTCACTGTTTTACCAACCCTTTTATTGACTCTTGATCAAAAGAAAACAGTATTAAATTACAAAGCTTAACAAACACAATGTAAAAAATCAGAATTGAAAAAAAAATGACAGGAGACCTTTTATAAAAGCCATAAGAAACAGAAAGCCTCACTTAAAACAAGTGTAGGTGAAAATTACAATTTGTATTTAAAAATACACGCATAAAAGCTACCCCAAAACTATAATTAGTTTGTATAATTTATTTGACAACTCCCTTCCCCTATAATACTAATAAACTAATAAGGATGATGCTATGGTGCTCCCGGTCATTTTGAGAACACCGTAATTGTTTGCATAACTTTACCATTAGGAGCATAACTAAAATCAATTACAAGCATAACAGAACCCAAACAAGATATAACCAAAGAATATCCAAAAAACCAATTAAGGCGTAACTAAATCCAACCAAGGCATAACAAATAAGTTATGCCCTGCTATGGTTTTGGTTATGCCTTGCTATGGTTCTGTTATGCTTGTAATGGGTTTTGGTTATACTCATAATAGTTTTGTTATGCCAAAAGTTATGGTGTCCCCAAAATGACCGGAGACACCGAAGTCATTCCCTACTAATAAGTTTTGAATGGAAGCTTTATTAATTTTTGAGATTAAGGAATTAGTTTAGAGAAGAATTTAATTTTTGTAAAATTTTTAAACCAGTTTAAAGTTTTGACTGAGATCTTTGAAAATTGTGAAAAACTTGATAATCTTGTGCTAATTTTTGTTTTCATTTTCTATACAAAATTACTTAATCTTCTGCTTGATACTTGGTATATATATATATATACACACGCGAAAAGTTTGATATTGGTTTATCTTAGGAGTATGTTTCACGTTCTTTTCTTACAAAAAAAAAAAATTTCACAATCATCAAACAATTATTATCTTAGGAGTATTATTTTTTTGGGTAAGACAATGATCAAACATACAAATGGAGATAGCTAGAAAGAACTGGAATGAACATATATAGAATTTCCGAGGTTAGAAAAATTAACAAAAGAAGGAACTTACGTACGTAGGTATTAAGTTGGCGAACAAAGCTAGAGAAGTTGTTGTGCTTGAAGTAATTGGGCAACAAATCCCTGGCGAAATCCGCCGTCTTCAACACCACAAACGTCGTGCCTTCCTCGTTCCACGATATCACCTCGTCGCTGCTCCCATCCTCCACCAGCTCATACGTTTTCGACAGAAACGGCGCCGGAACCGACCTCTTCGCCATTTGCGCGCCCTTCCCCGCCCACCCACCAAATTAATAAAGAACAAAAACAACGATTGGAATATTTGGGTGTATATATATGTAGTATTATATTATGGAAACTAACTAATCAACAACTGAAGAGCAAGAGGGCGGTGAGGAATTCCCAGCCCCAGCAGTAGAATCCGGAGAGGAACAATCGGGTGTTAGATTTTTCCATAGCTAATTGTTTCGGTGTGAAAGCAAGAAGACGAAGAGGAGATCAATACGGCCATAACTCGACTCTTGGCTTTCCACCGATTTTTCTGGTGTGGGTTCCGGCATGGGATTTTTTGGTCTAGTTTTTAGTAATTTATATATATATATATATATATATATATATATAGAGTGAGAGTGAGAGAGAGAGAGAGAGAGAGAGAGAGAGAGAGAAGAAAAGGAGGGGAGGAACCATATATCCACCAACTAAAGAGACTGACGACCGGGCGTTAATCTAGAAAGTTTTGGAAAACACTGTGTGAATATTCCAAGGGAGAGGAGAAAACAGAGAAAACTTTAGTCTTATTTTTGACTAGTACTAGTTTTTTACTAACTTTTTTTTGGGTAACTTTTGGGTAAGTTTTAGACCAGTAGTTTGAGAGAGAGAGACGGGAGAGAACTTGTGGCGAAAGACGGGCGTTTGTCTTCTATGCTTAACGTAGAAGTAATGGTAGAAATATAATTTTAAATCATAACTCTGCACATATAATTAAATTTAAAATCGTTCGATGCACATAATTACATTACATCAACCCATTCTGAATAATATAAACAATGAAGTGAGTCTAAAACAAATCCATAGAAGGTGTAGGGAGGTATTTCCGAGCACATACATTTAGTTGCTGAACACGTGATATTTGGGAGCACGTGGTAAGAACGACAGGACTTATCGCCGGGCAGTTCGGTAAACAGCAATATGGACCAATGATATGGGAAGTCATTGATCCATGCAGTCTGTTCGGCTAATTAAAGGCCAATGACATGAGAAGTAAGTGGTGTAAACTAAATTGTTCGGCAGATAGAGACATTCTAATTACGTAAGGACCAAGTTACATGTGAAGTATCTGGTCCAAGAAGTCTGTTCGGTAACGAGATGGCCAAACAAAAGAAAGAACTTCAGTCAAGCATTGAAGCATAGGGAACATTCTGGAAGAATTCAAAAACAGTGGTATTCCGTTAAGGAATAAGATCCCGAGAATATAGAGTCTGAGAAAGATACCCAATGCGAATGGGATGTTCGGCCAGTAATGGAAAAGAATCCTAAAAGGACTATTTTCTAATGAGCTGATAAAGGAAACGAGAATCCTTGATATCCTGGATTTCCTATACGAGTTGGGAATCCTATGGCAATAGGGATGCTTGGGCGCCAAGCATACGAATGTCTATATAAACAGAATAAACCTAGAGGTAAAAGGTACGCAATACATTGTTTTCTGATTGCTTTCCTACTGATAATTAGGGTTTGATTGCTAGTACGTGATACTAACTTTGGCATCGGAGGGCCTTTGCCACGAGAGGCAAAGGTGTGCTCACCCCCTGTCTATTTTGCAGATTAGGGTTCCGACGACGAATTAGGGTTCCGGTGAAGAGGTACGAATAAGCCGTTGCAATCCAGTTGATCCGAAGCATCAATTGTTTTCTTCCCCCTACAATTAGCGCCGTCTGTGGCAAACGAACCAACTTTTCTGAAAAGTAATCATGATGGAACAAGATCCAGTTACACCGTTTAGTCCAAAGGACCAATTGGGTGGGGGAAGAGATAAATTCCCACCAGGTGCTCCGAGAAAGCCCACTGGTAGACATAACGGGGATAACTCCAGAGAAAAAGGAGACAAAACTGCTACTGGCTCCACGAGAAGGAGTAGGTCTCATCGAAGAGAAGAGTCAGTTACCCGTTCAAAGAGTATACACGATGATAACGATGTCCTTGATAAAAAGAGAAGGAAAATCGAGGAGTATGCTCGTTTAATTAAGAAACGAGAGTATGAGATACAAGAGTTGCAGCGGGTACGAGAGCACCCAGAAGATTCTGGACTCTCTCGTAGGCATTCCCAGAGGGACGGACGGGCGCTGGTAATCCATAAGCAGACTCATTCACGAAGGAGAACGAGCAGAAGTCCTAACAAAGGGAGATACGAAGCTTCTCCACGAAAAAGGAGAAGCAGAAGTAGAAGCCGAACACCTGTGAGAAGGGCTTCTTCACGAAAAATGAGGAGCAGAGACCGAAGTTCCACCCCAGAAGAGGTGGAAAAAAGGAAGCATCATTGAGATAGGTACGAGAGGCCTGATGCAGATTGGGTCGAGGCTACGGCTCACAAATCAAAGGAACATGAGGATGGGACAGTAACTGCACGAGAAGCAGCACGAAAGGCCCTAAGTAACATTGCAGCCTCCCCTTTTGCAAAGAGGCTACAAGAGGCTAGGTTGCCGAGCAGAGAGAAGCACGGTACGTTCGTACTTTACGAGACAAATACGGATCCCGTAGCTCACATCCAGCATTACCAACAGGCTATGTTCATGCACGAGGGAGATGATGCCATCTTATGCAAGATGTTCCCCTCTAGTCTTGGCAAGGTGGCTTTAGCCTGGTTTCATAAACTAGGCCTGAGATCCATACGAGGATGGAGGCAGTTGGCTGAGGAATTCACTGCTCGGTTCCTGACGAGCAGAAAGGCCCCAAAGACCTTTGAGAGTCTATCCACCATGAAACAGGAGGAGAACGAGCAGATCAGGGATTATGCAAAGAAGTACTGGGAAACTTTCAACGAGATTGAAAGTTGCAGTGAGGAGTATGCAATTGCCACCTTCAAGACTGGTTTGCCTATTCGGGGAGAGCTGCGTCGCTCATTAAATAAACATCCGGTAGCCACTTTGGCTAAGTTGATGGAACGAATAGAGCAACATGCCAGAATGGAGGATGACATACTTCGTGAGGATGGCAGGACGGTTGCCGAACAGTCGAAGGCACCTGCCAAAAAGGTGGATAAGCCAGAGCCCAAGACTTATAGAGAGAGAAGGGAATATGGGCAGGCTAAGAAGGAGCCGTACAAAGATAAGCAAGCTCCTGACCCAAAAAATCTTTCTTTTCTATCACTACGGTTTGGAAAGAACCAATATACAGGATTCTTTATCGAATAAAGAATCAGCCATATTTTAAGTGGCCCCCAAGTCTAGGCGGAGACAATGATGCAAAACGTACTACGAATTAGCACTGCAGTTACCATAAAGATTGGGGCCATATGACCGAGGATTGTGAGATGTACAAGAGACACCTTGATGATTTGGTCTCTCGGGGCTATCTCAAGGAATTTATCCAAGAGGATCCTAAGGAGAAAGGGAAAGCTATGGAACTGGGTTACGAGCAAAACCCTAAAGGAGTAATCCATATGATACATGGGTTGGCCACACCTTATACGAGAAATGAGGTTAGGCTGTTACAAAAGCAAGTTAAGCACGATTAACATGTGATGCGAATGGGAAACAAAAGAGGGCAAAAGAATGATGTGTGCGAGGAAAGCATATCATTCACTGATGATGACCTAGGAGAGGTCCAAATACCCCACAACGATGCATTGGTCGTAACCCTACGAGTTGGGGAATATGACATTGAGAGGATTCTTGTGGACTCAGGAAGTTGTACAGAGGTGATGTACTACGATGCATTCAAGAAGCTGGGATTGGCCCAAACAGATTTGGAGCAATCTACAACACCCCTGATCGGCTTCGGTGCAGGAGCAATCTGGCCCCTGGGAAAGGTAACATTACCTGTTTGGGCCGGGTCAGTGGTTTTGAGGACAGACTTTTTAGTCGTCGATATTCCTTCTTCTTATAACGCGATTATAGGAAGGACGTGGTTGCACAAGATGAGGGCAGTCTCCTCAACTTATCACCAGATGGTGAAGTTCCCAGGATCGAATGGGGTTGAGGTACTTAGAGGCAATCAGAAAGTGGCCCAACAATGTTTAATCTCCATCATTAAAAGAGCCCCAAAGGTCCACCACGTTCATACATTAGAAGTACCAGACCAACCAACTATCGAGGATGTTGGAAGAAGTCCGGCTGAAAAAGTGGTTGAAGGCTTGGAGAAGATTCAGATCAATGAGACTGATCCTGAGAAATATTTTTTAATCGGGGAATCATTACCAACAGAGGAAAAGGCTGAATCAACAAGATTTCTGAAGGAATATGTTGATGTATTTGCATGGGTGCCAGAGGAAATGCCCGGAGTGGATGCAGATGTGATCTGTCACCATTTAAACGTTGATCCTCAACATAAGCCGATAATTCAGAAAAAACGGAGGGCAGCCGTGCAGCATGTGGATGCAGTAATAGAAGAGGTCGATCATTTACTAGAGGCTAAAGCAATACGTGAAGTCTACTACCCAGAATGGTTATCCAACACCGTTGTGGTGAAGAAAAAGAATGGGAAGTGGCGTGTCTGTGTAGACTTCACAGACCTAAACAAAGCGTGCCCTAAGGATAGTTTTCCTCTGCCCAGGATTGACCAATTGGTTGACGCAACCGCTGGTTACGAGCGAATGAGTTTTCTCGATGCATATCGAGGGTATCATCAAATTGCTATGTTCGGCCCAGATCAAGAGAAGACTTCGTTTATCACACCACGAGGGTTGTACTGTTATAGTGTTATGCCGTTTGGGTTAAAAAATGCTGGAGCAACATACCAAAGACTTGCAACCATCATGTTCAAGAAGTTGCTTGGAAAGACTATGAAAGTTTACATAGATGATATGGTGGTAAAGAGTCAAGATAAAGGAGGGCATATAGCTGATTTAAAAGAAGCTTTCGAAATCTTGAGGAAGTACAAACTGAAACTCAACGCTTCGAAATGTGCATTTGGAGTTGGTTCAGGAAAGTTCCTGGGTCATTTGGTGACCATGAGAGAGATTGAGGCTAACCCTGATCAAATTGCAGCCCTCCAGAGGCTACAAAGTCCCAAAAACACTAAGGAAGTCCAAAGGTTGACTGGAATGGCTGCAGCACTTAATAGGTTCATCAGCAGGTCAAGTGACAAGTGCAGACCCTTTTTTCAATTGCTGAAAAAGAGGGAGGGATTTGAATGGGGAGCAGAATGTGAACAAGCCTTCCAGGACCTGAAGAAGTATCTGGCCGAGCCCCCACTTTTGTCAACACCGCAACAAGGTGAGTCTTTAATTCTGTACTTAGCTGTTTCCGAGCATGCAGTAAGTGCAGTCCTGTTGAGGGACTTAGGGATGGAACAAATCCCTATTTATTATGTTAGCAAAACATTGCTAGATGCAGAGACGAGATATCTGCCCTTAGAAAAACTCGTCCTGGCACTTAGGACAGCCACAAGGAAACTACCATATTATTTCCAAAGCCATAAAGTTGTGGTTTACACTGAGTTTCCATTGAAATCACTGCTACGAAAAGCAGACTTCTCGGGAAGGATCTCGACGTGGTCCGTGGAGTTAAGTCAATACGATCTCGATTATCAGCCACGCACAGCAATCAAAGGCCAAGTGTTGGCTGATTTTGTGGCAGAGTTTTCTCCCACGGTGGCTCCTCTACCTCCTACGAGAAAGGAACAGGTGACTAAGACATCAACCACAAAGGTTCAACCCTCAGCTGAACAGGATCCTATGGAATGGAAGCTATTCGTTGACGGATCAGCTTGTAATACTGGTGCAGGAATTGGGATTGTCCTTTTTCCTCTTGAAGGAGTGCTGATTGAACTATCTGTTCGGCTTGGATTCAGTGCATCGAATAATGTAGCTGAGTATGAGGCACTCTTGGCTGGATTGAGGAATGCAAAGACCCTAAAAGCAAAACGGGTTAGGGTGTATTGTGATTCACAGCTTGTGGTGAAACAGCTGTCCGGCGAATATGAAACTCGAAAAGAAAAGATGATGGCCTACGTACAGGCAGCCAAGGACTTGCTTGATACCTTCGAGAGGGTGTATATTGAAAAGATAAGTTCTGGACAGAATGCTCATGCAGATTCATTAGCTTGGTTGGCTGCAGCTGTACCAACTGAGTTCAAAAGGAAGGTGGCAGTAGAATATCTGAATGAGCCGAGCATTGGGAGGAACGTAGACTTGGTCTTGGACGTGAACCAAGGACCAAGTTGGATGGACTCAATCATGGAGTTCTTACGAGACGAGATACTCCCTTCTGACAAAAAGGAGGCTCACAAGATAAGAATCAAATCTGCTCGGTTCTGGCTGTCCCCAGAGGATAAGTTATACAGGAAATCCTTTACAGGCCCATATTTGTTATGTGTGCATCCTGAGATGGTGCAGAAATTTCTTCATGAAATCCACGAGGGAACATGTGGGAGCCATGCTGGAGGCAGATCCATCGCCCACCGAGCAATTACCCAAGGGTACTGGTGGTCACACATGCAGGAAGATGCAAAGGTATATGTGAAGATTTGTGAGAAGTGTCAGAAATTCTCACCAATGATTCGAACACCCGCCGAGGATCTGGTACCTCTGATAAGTCCCTGGCCGTTTGCTCAATGGGGGATGGACATCGTGGGTCCACTACACAAAGCAACTGGGAATCAAAAATTCCCGTTGGTAGCAACTGATTATTTTACTAAGTGGATTGAGACAGAACCACTCGCTAAAATCACTAAACCCATGATAGAACAGTTCGTGTGGAAAAGCATCATCGCTCGCTTTGGGGTCCCTTACTCATTGATCACAGATAATGGATCCCAATTTCAGAAGAAATTCAAGGCTTTTTGTGCTCAGTATGGAATACGAAATTTTTATTCCACCCCAGCCTACCCTCAGAGTAATGGGCAAACAGAGGCGTCTAACAAAACTATCCTTGATGGGATCAAGAAAAGGCTGGACAGAGCCAAGGGGAAATGACCTGATGAGTTACCGTTGGTTTTGTGGGCTCACCGAACAACGCCTAGGAGGTCTACGGGAGAGACCCCCTACTCATTGACATATGGAACAGAGGCTGTCATACCCCTGGAAGTAGGTCTGCCGACCAATAGGACCGTTTTGGTTGAAACTGGAGGCAATGACAGAGCCCTCAAGATTGAGCTTGATCTTGCCGAAGAAAGAAGGGAAAGGGCCCTGGTGCATCTGGCTTCTTACCAGGAATAGCTGATGAAAAGCTATAACAAACACGTTCACCCATGAGAGTTTGGTGTTGGGGACCTCGTACTACGAAAAGTGCTCGGCAACACCAAGGTGGCCAACGAAGGCAAGTTGGGGGCCAATTGGGAAGGCCCCTATCGAGTAACCGAGATTGTAGGTATAGGGGCCTACAAATTGGCAGATTTGGATGGTAATCCACTTCCGAGGCATTGGAATGTCCATAATCTACGAAAATTCTTTATTTAAAAGAAGCATTAGGTTTTGTTTTAGATTTGCACTACGTGATTGTGTGGGAATTACAAATATAATTCCCTTGTTCTAGTTTTGATTGTTCTAGTTGCAAGGGGTACGAATAACGCCCTCTTGAGTTTTACAGATTATGAATAAAGTCACTTTTTAGTATAACTGTTGTGTTCTTGGTATTTGTTTTAAATACGAACTACGCGATTAGTTTCCCTCATTCGTATTGGGGAGCAGGGTATACATTTAAGTACGTGAGACTTAACATTTAAGTACGTGAGACTTAAACACAAGTATGAAACACTTGTGTGATTTTCAAACATTTAAGTACGTGAGACTTAAACACAAGTATGAAACACTTGTGTGATTTTCAAAAACTTTAACAAGTATGAGCACACTTGTATGCCTTGTTTAAGTATGTAAAACTTAAACACAAGTATGATTTTTTAAGTACGTGAAACTTAACGAATACAAGTATGAAAACACTTGTATGAAATTTAAAGTACGAGACACTTGGAAAACAAATTGGCTTGGCTTACAACATAACGAGTATATGTTAGCCACAACAAAATAAGTACGAAAACACTTGTATGTCTTGTTCAAGTATGTGAAACTTAACAAGTACGAAAATACTTGTATGGATTATCAAGTATGTAATACTTAACTGCTGTTCACAAAAGTACGAGATACTTAGAGCATTTGTCTCTAAGCACCTGACAAAGTACGAAACACTTAAGATTAAACTAATTTGCATCCGAACAAATGCAAACAAAGAGGGGAGCCAAGCAAATGTATGATTATGCCACGAAGGGCCGAATACCTGTGTTAACAAAGTATTAATAGTTCTGGTGCCACACAGGGCCAAAATATGCTTACGGTCACGCAGGACCAGCAACCAAACTCAAACAGTTCATTTACTTACCAAATCAGTCTAGATTCTGAACCTCAGGAGCAGTTTCAACTGGGATCTCTGCACGAACTTCAGCAGTAGCAACACTGCCAAATGGATTCTCCTCGAGGTTGATAGGTTCGTTAACTGGCTCACCAACAGGAGATTGGATTGGTTGAGATCCAGAAGGAATATCTTCCTCTATACCAGCAAAATCTTCAATTTGCTACTCAACATCATCTTCAAGGGGCACCTCGTTCTCTTGGGGAGCTGCGGCCTGGCTGCTCGGCAATACGTTCTCAATCCAGAGAGGGGAGTCATCTGCAACGCCAACTTTGGTTAAACATGTCTCCCAGCAAGCAGCCCAGATCTAGTCTTAAATAACAGGCATCTGTTCGACATAGCTAGCAATTGTAGCATCAAAACCTTTCTGGTAGCCTTCCTCGTGAGCAGATGCTTTTGTTTTCTCAAACTCTACCAAAGCCTGGTGGAGGTTGTCTTCGGCAGTCCCAAGTTTGTCTTTAGCCTCTTGAAAGTCGGCCTTGGCTTTGTCTCTCTCCCTCTCTAGTCTGGTTATAGTGCGGAGCAACCTGGTGTTGTTGTTTAAAAGTGAGATCCGTTCAGTGTCAGCATCTTGAACCTTTTGTCCCAATGTAACCATCTTTTGAATAAACTGCAAGGAAATCAACAAGGTGACATTGTGAGAAAAAAATAAAAGAACTTGAAGTATTTCTACTAGTGACGAGAACACTATACCTTGATCCCACTGACGAGACCAGTGGAGACAAGCCGGTCAGGTGTGGCTTCGTTCTCTTTTTGCATATCAAAAGGGAGAAGGAGTCCTTGGGCGAGTGCAAGTGCTGTATTTGAGGAGCTGGCACTATCGCCAATGTGGATAGGCCGATCACCCCTAATGAGCTGGGGGGCCCAGTTTTGTGGAAGCACTTGAGTGCTCAGAGAAAGGGGTTGTTGAAGTGAGGCTGCGGCTTGGGCAGAAGCGTCCCCAACTTCTTCACTCCTAGGACGTTTGTCCAGGTGAGCATCGACGGCCTCGAGGGAACTGTCTTGCTCCCGAGGAGAGGAAGATGATAGGATTGATCCCCCCTAGTGCGACGAGATCGTGGGGGGGGGGGGGGGAACACCAGTGGAAGCCGCCCTTTGGGCATCACCACGTCCCCTAGTGGAGACAGTGAGAAGGGTACTGAGATTAAGGAGTTGACGAGTCATAGTACCTGGTTCTCGAGGAGATTGAGAATAGCCAGAAGAAGAGGATTGGCTGGTGTCACGATTTGAAATCAGCTGTTCGGGCAGTTGTTCAGAAACAGTTCCACGCGTAGATCTTCTGAGTCTCAAGCGTGGTAGTGGAATGCCTTCTGAAATGGGGACTTCACCCAGCTGCTCGGCTACCGTCACTCCAGCATTAGCTCTTTGACTTCTTGGCTGGGGAGCAGTTGAAGTAGAGGCGGCACTGGTGCTGGGGTGGGCAAGCCTCCTGTCAATGACACCTCTGTACGCAGGGTCGTATCCTAGCAATATGTCGGCGTCACGACCCCGACCTACTGTTCGGGTACCAGGTTCACCTTTATACTTCAAAAGCTTGTTGATGTCCTCTGATCGGACGTAGCTAGGCTCCCATCTAGGACGCTTGTTTGCGTTTTCAGCTGCAAGATAAACATCAAAACAAACCAAATTGAGAAAACTTATTCCAAAAGCTACGTGGAGACAGCAAGAAAAATTGCAAAGATCAAAAAATGAGGAGCATACGTGGGTATCCCCATATGTGGGGGCAGTGGAGGCCCACCACTTGACCATCCTCTCCTAGTGGCTCAAAGTCTCCAGTGACGTAAAGGAAATCAATCTCATGATCCCGAGCAGAATCTGGCAGGTTTAGCACGAGACGCTTTTCTGCCCTTCTTACTTTGAAATTGTAGGTATTGTATTCAGGGTTTAGTACAATGCTGTACTACCATTGAATATCCCAAATTCCTAACTGAGTCCCTAGAATCCTATTCAAAGCAACTACTCCCATTATCAACCTAAACACATTTGTTGATACTTGCATAGGGGGTGAGACGGTACCAGTTTAGGATCTGGCGGAGTAGTGGGTGAAGGGGAAATCGAACCCCGCCCTCAACGATATCTACAATTGGGATACACATTCTATCCCATGAGCCACCGTCCCTATCTGCTCCTAGAGGGGCGAGTTCGAGTCCTACGTTATCAGGAATGTCATATTCTGTTCTAAATGCCGCCATGGCAGAGGGGTGTCGCGAAGCTTCCTAAATTTACTGGGTTTTGGATCATGTTCATCCGCCATGGGTATACTCGAAGGAAAAGTAAAACTAGAAATGGGTGCGACTGAAACCCTAGAAACGACCCACAAATCTGAGAATAAAGATCTCAGATGAAAACCTAAGCAGAAGAAATGGAGTAAGAACGAAGACCTTACAAAGATACTGTGACGATTTCCTGAAACGCGATCGAATTTGTAGATGGCGGCGATGGCGGATAACGGGATATTCTCGCCTGGTTTCTAGAGAGAGAAGGAGCGAGTTTAAGTTTTGGGTGAAAACCCAAAAAGAGCCCTTTCAGGGGTTTAAGGGCAAGAGACGGAGACGGAGACGAAACGTCTCCTCTTACGCCGTTACAGGTTAAAGTAACGGAAAGCAAAGACCGTTCTGACGCCGTTTCAAAGAACGTCAGTTCGAAATTAATGATTGGCATACGAAACGTGCCACGTGGCGTCATTACCCCGAAATGGTATAATGACGGAGGCGCCAAATGGCATCAATGAAATATTGAAATTATGATTGCATGGGATCAGAAGAGTCTAGTCTAAATACAATTTTGTTTCTAAGCTTCATACATTGCCCCCGAACAGTGGTAAATAAATGAAGCTGGGAGCAATTGTAGGGAAGTATTCCCGAGCACATACATTTAGTTGCCGAACACGTGATATTTGGGAGCACGTGGTAAGAACGACAGGACTTATCGCCGGGCAGTTCGGTGAACAGCAATATGGACCAATGATATGGGAAGTCATTGATCCATGCAGTCTGTTCGGCTAATTAAAGGCTAATGACATGAGAAGTCAGTGGTGTAAACTAAATTATTCGGCAGATAAAGACATTCTAATTACGTAAGGACCAAGTTACATGTGAAGTATCTGGTCCAGGAAGTCTGTTCGGTAACGAGATGGCCGAACAAAAGAAAGAACTTCAGTCAAGCATTGGAGCATAGGAAACATTCTGGAAGAATCCAGAAACAGTGATATTCCGTTAAGGAATAAGATCTCGAGAATATAGAGTCTGAGAAAGATACCCAATGAGAATGGGATGTTCGGCCAATAATGGAAAAGAATCCTAAAAGGACTATTTTCTAATGAGCTGATAAAGGAAACGAGAATCCTTGATATCCTGGGTTTCCTATACGAGTTGGGAATCCTATGGCAATAGGGATGCTTGGGCGCCAAGCATACGAATGTCTATATAAACAAAATAAACTTAGAGGTAAAAGGTATGCAATACATTGTTTTCTGATTGCTTTCCTACTGATAATTAGGGTTTGATTGCTAGTACGTGATACTAACTTTGGCATCGGAGGGCCTTTGCCACGAGAGGCAAATGTGCGCTCACCCCCTATCTATTTTGCAGATTAGGATTCCGACGACGAATTAGGGTTCCGATGAAGAAGCACAAATAAACCGTTGCAATCCAGTTGATCCGAAGTATCAATTGTTTTCTCCCCCTACTGAAAGGAGAAAACTGACCGTCTCTATTTTCTGGATGGAAAGTGGGATCCATTCCCATTAATTTTGATCCATTCCAATTGGTTAAAGTATTTTCAACTCAAATGCGTCATGTCACTTTGGTGCAAACCCGTCGTCCAGGCTTTCGGTCAAAAACCCAACAAACAACAAAATAGTGCCCGTCTGTTCTAATCCATTATTATTCAAGCATAAGTTAGGCTAAGTTCCACTAAGGGTTTTTTTTTTGGAATTTTTGGGTTTTTTCTTGTTGTCTTTATTCATGTTTTTTTTCGCATTTGTTAATTTTGCACTTAACTTTTGTGAATTATTATTTCGTCTCGTCAAGAACGAATCGGAAAAGTAAAAAAATTATGACTTTTACCCAAATATTTTTTTAAATATCCAAGATAAAAAATTTAAATAAGGAAAAACCCAAAAATCTTAGCAAAACTTATCCTTATAGTATGTCTTATCATCACGATATACAGTAAAATAGGGATATGGAAAAGTACGGAATTAATTACTCCTTAGCTTCCCCATTTGTTGGTCACTTTTGCTACTCTTTGTTGTCCTAAGAAAAGCGTTTGCGTGCAAATGTAAAGGACAAAAATTGATGAGTTTACTACTTTGCCATCACTTTTAAACTTGATTTATAAGCAATGACAATAGTGATTTTAGAAGACTTAAAAAGTAAAAGGAGAAAATAAAAATATGAAAAAAAGACTTAAAAAGTAAAAGGAGAAAATAAAAATATGAAAAGAGCGATGAATATTTTTTATTTTTCTGGTTAAAAGGTGCGAAATTAGATAAATTCAAAATATAGAGTACACAAATCTTCGGTACATGATCCTCTTTGGTATCTGCCCTTACAAGTAGGCATAACATCTAGAATATGAAGACCGGAATCTCTCTGGAAGCCCAGATTTGCTAGTCGATCAGCACAAACATTTCCTTCGGCGGGTCGCTTTGCTACGTCTAGATGTTGCAAAAGGTACTTGCAATCCTGAGTCCACCTGGTGGGAATCCGTATACTCCTATTTAAGTTTGTTGTTCATAAGAAGTGCTATGATATACGGAGAAATACTTAATTATTTACGGATGTGTTGTAAATAATTTATAAGAGGCTTAAATATTCATCCTCAGATCTCAACTCACTTAAGAATTTATCCCGGTCATTTTGCACAGTTATGTTTTCATCCTTTCAGATGGTGAATTACCTATCTTACCCTTTTAATAATATATTCATATATGTTTTATTAAATTGACATCCTAAATTAGTGGGATTCAACCATTTTTTAATTTAGTAGGATTCAATCATTTCCTAATTTAGTGGGATTCAATCTCAATAATTACAGGAGATAATTATGAAAGATAATTTCAAAACTTAAAGATTCGTAATAACCAAATTTCACCGATTTACATTCGAAAACCATATTTATTTTTTTATTTATACCACGCATTATCATGTGGAACATGGTGGATTGACCTCTTTTTTTTTTGCAAAATTCTCATAAAATATATTCAGAACATATACAATATTCGTACTGACCATATTTTTCATGGTTAATTGTCATGAAAACAATAAACCAAAATCATAATTTCTCGGCAGAACTTGAAAACCCATAACATTCAGGGAAAATAGCCCTTTTTTGAAACATGGTGGATTGACCATGTTTTTATTTTTTGCAAAATGATCTTAAGAAATATTTTAGAACATACACAATATTCAAACTGACTATGTTTTTCATGGTTAATTTATCATGAAAAACAATAAACCAAAATCATGATTTCTGGGCAAAACTTGAAAACCCATAACATTTCAGGAAAAAAGCATAAAACATGAATATAAAATGTTTTATTCATGAATATGCACCACAAAAAAATATGAATATACAATGTTTTATTCATGAAAACTCAAC
Source organism: Rhododendron vialii (assembly GCF_030253575.1). Taxonomy (NCBI): domain Eukaryota; kingdom Viridiplantae; phylum Streptophyta; class Magnoliopsida; order Ericales; family Ericaceae; genus Rhododendron; species Rhododendron vialii. The sequence continues at coordinate 19,861,584 of NC_080566.1, forward strand.
AATATAAAAAAAACATCATGTTTGAAACAAAAAACACCATGAAACGAAAAAGGTACAAAACTAAACGGAGCTAACCAGCAAAGATGTCGAACACCACTCCAGATCTTGGGCCGCTCTGTTTGCAATGCTACTTGAACTCATTTTTCTTTATCCCAAACTCATCGTTTCTTAACCTGCTGATTCGGGCGGAGGCGAAGTTGGAGTGTCGTTCGTCGGCACGGAGGGCGACGGAGGGAGAAGGGGATCTATTCAAAGCTCTTGAAACTATTATTGAAGAACCAGCGGTAGGCTTTGATCCCATGACAGCTGCCATTTCAATGATCTTGTGCAAAAATGGACAAAATGGAAATGATATTTCAAAATTGGTAGGCTTTGATCCCATAATTACAGGATTTGGTTTATGGGGCAAACAAATTCCATTAATTATGGGATATGACGTCAATTACGGGATTTGATTTTTGAGATTGGTATCTCTAATAATGGTTATGACCTTAGCTTTAAGATTTCATCCCAAATTATTTACTAATAATATATATATATATATATATATATATATAAAGGGTAGTTTTGGAATTATTTTAAGATGTGGATGAAATCATAACTGTTTAAATTGCGTGGGATGAATTCTTACATGGTATGAATAAAGAGGATGAATATTTAAATATTCCATAAATTATTTGCAGCACCAATCAATCACAACCATCCAAAAGTGTTCTGGACGGTTTGAATTTTTTATAAAACTTTTTCGGGAAAAAGTTTACTCTTCCCCGAAAAAGTTTTATTAACATCCCGACCGTCCGAAACACTTTTAGACGGTCACAATTGAGTTTTGTAAACACTCATTTCCGAAAATAAGTATTTCTCATGATTATGTTCTCCTAGCAAATTGGAATTCCCAAAAGTAAAATGCACCAACAAATTGGACGAAGAGAGTATTAATCCAATCTGCCTACAGTTATATAAACAGTCGTTTCACATATTGAGTAATTTTTGTTCTGTGGATTATGTTTCGTGATTAGCATTCCACATACCATTCCACATATATTGGGATGTATAGTGTATGATGCTGGTCAAAGTCCTTAAAGTCATTCAACAAGTCATTGCATCGATTGAAGAGTTTTTTTTTTTTTAAAGTTTCTAAGTGTTTTTTAAGTTACAAGAGTCAAACACATATTTCAATTAGTCTATGGTCAAGTCTTTTTAATTGGTATCTTGAAAATGTAAGTGTCTTTTTCTATTCTTGAAGGGTTGTTCTAAGTGGCCGATAATTTATGTTGCTACGAATGAAATAAGTAGTTTTGAATGTTGAATTAAAATAGCCTTTGGCTAGTGAGAAGTTTACTTCTTATTCTTCGTTTATGTATTTCTTAGGTGGATTTTTTTTAAGTGGTGAACGATTCCAATGCCCTGTTACCCCTGTATCCCCGTTAATCCTCGGGTGGTGAAATCTTGTATCCCTTCAGATTTAATAGTTGGTGATGAGCGATTATCTTGTTTTTTTGTTTTTTTTTCATTTTTACTTTTTCTTCCTTGCGCCTACAAAATCCGGCCGCCGTCAGAGTATTAATCCAATCTGCCTAAAGTTTAAACAGTTGTTTCACGGGTTGGATACTTTTTGTTCCGTGGATTATGTTTCGTGATTAGCATTCCACATAAACTGTATTGCTTTTGTTATTTTCCATTTGCAAACTTTAACTTCCATTTTTAGCTTCTTTTCAGTATTTTTTCAAATTAGGTTACTTTGGATCAAATTTGTCAATCCCATACCGGCAAACATACCATTTTCTCTATTAGACGGTACGTACTGGTACCCGTGTATTGTTACCCTCTGGATTGATTGCAACACATAATTAATATATTTTTAATATTTTTACGAATAATCAAAAAAATTTAAAATAGAGAAATAGAACAGATTCTAGCACTTTGATATACCTTAACATTATTCGTAATAACAAATTTAGATGATCTTCTTTTCTTTTTCTTTTTTGATAAGCACAAATTTAGATGATTGACATCGTAAAAACTCCAAGTGTTGTTGAATTATCATAAAATTCAAGCCTTTTTTAAGCAAGATAAAAAATACACATTTTTTGTTGGACCGATCGTAATTTCGGTACAAGCACATCAATCGGTAACAAGCTGTTATTTTGGATGGTATGAAATACCTACGTATGTCTATCATTTTATTGCCAGCACGATACGTAGACATCATTGACTTTAGGCTGCGTCCTCTTGAACTTAACTTAAATCTGAGAGTTTTGTCCTTATTTGAATTTTTTCACATTTGTTAATTTTGCGTCAAACATTTGTAAGTTATTGATTCGTCTCGATGAGAGGAATCGGTTGAATGCTAACTATAGCAAGTTAATTCTAAAAACAATTATATAAACCTTATTAATAGTTTCCCAAGTACGTTGATGCGATGGTAAACTTACTCTATCCATCTCGAAACAGAGTGAGAGGAGCCGGGGAAGTGTCACGCAGAGTGTAGACTGACAAGGGCGGCCCAAACACCTGGCCATTAAGGTCATCTCCTAGTGTGGCCTCACATGCACGTGGCGTATATGACCTATATTGCAATTTTTTATTTTTGCAAAACTACTCTACTCGGTAAAAATTGCAAAACTACTCTACTCGGTAAAAAAAAAAAACTTTTAGTTTTTATACATGCCTCCTAAAAAAGACCCTCTATATTACGTATTCTTTTTGTTAGGACTAATGATCAATTCTTTCATATAAATGATTACTCTTTCATGTTTCAGAATTGAAATCATAAAATTCAAGAAATATAGACAGTAGAGATTACGTATTCTTGAGTAATAAGTTTACATCTAGAAACGAAGAAAAATAAGTTTACATCTAGAAACGAAGAAATACCGTTTTGAATACAAATAAAAGATATTAGATTAAGTTTGACATTAATATTTAAACTCTTCAAGGAATAAGATTTCGTCTTAGGCTTCCAATAAGGTTGAGCTATAGCTATTTTCATGGAACCAATGAGAACAAATAAAATTGCCATTATTCATTAATTATGATAGTTGTCAAGTGAAAGATGGCCAGCCTTCAACACACACACACACACACAAAAAGGTCCAACTACATGCACAACATTCAATCACAACACCACTCACTAGTGTCACATATACACAGGGCCCACACACTTATGTGTCATCAATTTGGTATTTCTTGGAAATATGTCATGCTTTGACGGTAAAATCGTTGGGGAAGGAAGGATCAGTTGGTTGGTTTGATACTGTACTTCTGAAGCAGATATGGAGAATTTGGTCTCGCCGTGAAAGCAATTGTCAAAATATGGCAGTAAAAATGGCTTTCCAGGTTTGATGCCAAAATTTGGCTTCGGCAGGGCAAATAATGGACTTGCTCTTACAGTTTAATTGCCATTCAAACGGGTATGTAGCACCAAGTTTGGGCCCAATGAGCATAGGCCCATTTTAACCTCCTTTAAAGGGAAAACGACGGTCCAGGACGTGTTTTGAATCTTAGGGGTGTGCAAAAAACCCGTGACCCGACCCGACCCGAAGGGTCTCGGGCGGGGCCGAACATGTGGTTCGGTCGGGTATGGGTTCTTTTTCTTTTTTTTTTTTTGTAAAAAAATAGTTTTTGGTTCGGGGCTCGGGGTGCTGTTTTTCTTACCCGATCCGACCAATTCATATAGATTACTTCGGTTTTGGTAGAACCCAACCCGACCAAAAAAATCGGGCACGCGGATGGTTATTCCCACTTGTTCGGTTCGGGTTCGGGGCAAAAAAAAAAATTTGATACCCGACATGTCGGGTTCGGGGCCGCCCTCCACCCGTGCACACCCCTAGTTTTGATAATTAATATCTGCCAAAGACATGCTGAGAATATTTGTTAATGCTGAAAATGTCCTTGACGAGTATTAATTATCAATACACGTCATTAGCTGTCATTTTCCCTCCTTTAAAATCTATTGATTTGTCAATTCTGGTTATAAGTGTTGCTCTTGTGAATATAACGAATTGACATGTAAACGAGGATTGAATGTATGAAACATAGTAAAGCCCGTTTCGCTAAAAGAAATAAGTATTATTTTTTGAATTAAAAATGATGTATTGAAAGAGAATGATTTGTCTTGTAAAACAAAAAATAAGTACTTAAAAAATAAAAAAACTTAAGAGAACAAGGCCTAAGCCTCGTGCATCAAGTTGAGAGTGAGAGAAACATGACCTTGTTTATCAGAGTTCTAATTAGGGGAGTTAGATCCTGTCCAGTGTACCTTTCCATCCAGTCCCATCCCGTTTGGCTTTTGTGGGCCTGGGATCAAAATCGTTCACTTTTTAGAACTCGTTGAGAAAAACAACCATGCCAAAGATCACATTGATAAGATACCGTTTGATCTCATTTCAAAATAAATTAATGTTGTATTAAAAAAGGAAAATGATATTGGAACTTCAAAAATTGATGCAGACACTCCAAAATCAGTGTAACTCCAAAGCCACTTTCCTTTATTTTTTAGAGTGCCTGTATCAATTTTTGGAGTGCCAATCTCATTTCCTATTAAAAAAATGTGCAACACAGAATTGCAACCCTTCAAAACATTTCTCCAAAACTTAATGCATTTTGAAATAATATTAAACGGTATCCGATTAATATGATTTTTGGCATGAGGTTCCAAACATTGTTGTGGGCCTGGAAGGGCCCACAAAAGGTTGAATCAAACGGAATTGGACGGAAAGGTACTGAGAGCATCTGCAATGGGGTTTGGTATATTTGTGTGTTAAAATATGCATTAGGATAAAAATGGATGGGTTAAATATCTAGTTGCCCCTTCAACTATTCATTTTTTGTTTACTTCATCCTCCAATTACCAATTGAACCTTCTTCCCCTTTTAACTACCAAACCGTTTGTCACTCCATCCAATTACCCACTTCCGTCACAAAAAAGAAGGGATCTAAATCCTACAAACCCAATGAAAAAAACTAAATCCAGAATCCTCTCTCTCTCCTTAAGGAGTTGTTTTCCCTTAGATTTGCCCTCATAGAAGAAAGACATACATGGCAAAGAGCTCCGAGGACAACAAAGGTTACCAATGAAGAAGAACAAGCAACTCCAAATCTGATAAAGCCCTCAGGCCCCGTTTGATGACCGGACTATGCCTTAGGATTGGACTACCAATCCCTAGTCCAATCCCAAGGGCTTCCCAAACCCCTGTTTGATAACCGGATTATTACTCCGTTGGGATGAGCAGTGAGCTCCATAGGGGGAATTAGCAATATCCCGTGGGACTTGGTATTCGTAGTCCAATCCCAACCCCTCCTCATTACCAATCCCTTCTCATTACCAATTTTTTCTATTAATCCAATCTCATCATCTAATCTCATCTCAAACAAACATGATATTAATAATCTCATCATCTAATCTCATCCCAAACAAACATACCCATTATCAATTCCTTCTTATTACCAAACTCAATCATAATCCCACCTCCTTACGAATCTCATCTATCTATCACTGTTATCAACCGGGGCCTCAAAGAAAACTGCAAAAGACACAAAGGAAGAAAAGGGTCATAAAAAGGAGCCAAACTCAGAAGGGCCAGAACCATTTGTTTCATCATCATCACAAAGAAGGAATTTGCAAGCCATAGCAATTCCAGGCTCCGATCGGTCATCGCCACCGCATTCCGAAAAAGCCGATCCCACTCTTCACTGCTCGGTTTGGGCAAAGTTGTTGGTACTCTTTTCGGGCACCGGCAAGGCCACTTGAAGGTGTTCCAAACGGACCCTACATCGGAGTCATCGTTCTTGATCAAGTTGGCGACCCCATAGCGATGATACAAGTTATAGGTTTTGAGATTAGATGGTGTTGAAGGTGTTTCTACGGACTCAATTTTAGGCTCTGTTTGGAACTTATGGAAAGGAAAGGAAAAGAATTCATTGTTTGGTTGGAAGAGAAAGAGAGAAAAAAATAAAAGTTTTAAGTTCAGTAAATAGTAAATTTGTCCTCTTATTTTCCTCTCATTTTTCTCCTTTTTTTCTTTTCCTTTCCTTTCTTTTATTTTCTATAGGTTCCAAACAGAGCCAAGGGTTTCAGGTGGAATGTTCAGATTACCCCTCTTTTGGCTCCAAAACCACATTTTGGGGTTAGGTGTTGTGTTTGCCGTCCATGAATTGGACGGAAGTGAGTAATTGGATGAAGTGGCTAACGATTTGGTAGCTTCAATTGGTAGTTGGAGGATGAAGTAAACAAAAAAGGAATGGTTAAAGGGGCAAATAGATATTTAACCCAAAAATGAATCCCACAAGTGTGTGTTAAACATTGTTAACATATGAATGTGTTTAGAACATCCACAATGAATTTGATAAATTTGTGTGTTAAAATGTGTTGGGATAAAAAATAGATCCCACAAGTGTATATTAAGAGTAATGGACATTATATTTTATGGCTGGAGTTTAAATTATAGAGGTGAGACTCACTTATTGTTTGCTAGCATAGTTGTCAAACTTGACACACATACTAGCACACTACTAGATTCAACACGCTCTAGCACATAAACTAATGCAAGCATTGTGGCACAAAAAATACATTTTTGTTTACTAAATCTTAACACATACAATTAAACACACAAGTTAGTACACCCATTGTGGATGCTCCCACTAATTAGGTACCTCAAAATCCCAGAAAGAGAATACCTAAAATGAAGAAACATTCTCCAATCAGAGACAACTACTACTTTTGCCCTTTTTACAACAGAGTTCACACATGAAACCTATTCAAATGCCTAAACGGCGTAAAGAAGGCAATCAATCAGTAAAAACACAAAGTCAACCCCCACCAACGGGCCGTTGCTTTTCTTTTTCCAATCTCAGGTTTACATATTTTATAGGTGACCTAACATACTAAACAAAGACAGCTGTATTAATGGTGACAAGGCAATGATAGAGGGGATAATTATGCTAATATTCGCATCAAACAAGTTGGCTTCCTTTCTTTTTTTCATTTTTTTTTTGCCTTCGAATTTTGATAACAACTATAGTAAAATGCTTTGCTTCACCATTTGGCATCTGAACTTACATAATCAACCAGAAGAAGATTGTCGCACCGAACAAGCCACCACTTGTGCCCATTGTCGCAACCTTGTCTTCACCGTCTGTGGATTATCGCCTTCACCGCATTTTCCCCGGAAAACCAAACACAAGTGGAAAATATTCAATTAGTAAGAAAAACCCCAAATATAAGGAAGGATTCATAATTTCGACGGAAGGCGGGCAAATGTTTATAGCAAAAGTTTGTTCTTCAGAAAGCTGAATTGAATTTCATTGGTAAGGCCTACTATGACTCTTGGGTCTACAACTGGATTAAAGCATAATTTGATATTTTGATCATGTATTGGTGCTCAATTAAGCTCGATTTTTGCATTGTCCCCGAAAAAATTAATTTCTACAAAATAAACGATTCTGATCAGAGTAACGTGCCCTCAATACCTTACAATATAGTGGGTAAAAACACAGGTGACAGATGAATAAAATTACACCCTACACTAAAATAAAATGAAATTCCGTTGCCAAAAAATAAAATTAAATCACAGAGATCAGATTGGCAGATAGCGGAAGGTGAGAATTGAAATAACAAGGAAGTACAACGATGTGAAAGTAATTTGCCGTTGATCGATTCAAAATAGTATTTTTTTTGTCAAACGGAAATATGTCTGCTCTTTAAAATAGTATCTAACAGTAGAAAGAGAGAGGAAATTACCAAGACCGAGTATGGTACTGGGGCTGCCGACGGAAGACGGCGATTCACACTCCGACGCCGTCGATGAAAACAACGACGACGACTTCGAAACGCTGTCGGAATAGGTCTTGTTAACGGCGTAGTAGAGCCCCAAGGCGGGCAGGGTATCGGATAATCCCGGATCCACCTCGGGCGAGTCGAACCCGAACCCGAGCTCGATGCAGGCCTTGAGCTCGTCGAGGTCCTCGTCGGTGACGCTCTTGCTCCGCCGCTTGCGGCGATCGTTGATTCCCTTCCGCCGCAGCACCCACGCCTCGTCGCGGTACACGTCCGGCGACCACGACTTGTGTTTGAGGAGCGGCGCCGCCGCCGGGGGCGCTGTGGGATTCGACATAGGTGGCGGCGGCGGCGGCGGCGGCGGCCGGCGGACCCCGCGGGTGGCTTGGGCTAGCTCTATCGCTTTGCGTTTTGTTTTCTGTTTTGATTTTTCTAGGGTTTTGTTTGGTTTATAGAGAGATGGAATTGAGATTTGAGATGGTGGAGGTGGGCCCATTGAAGCAAAGCATTGAATGGTCCGTGTCATGATGACCTGTTCTCTGCCTTTTTAAAACAAAAGCAATCTACTCCTAAACATAAATTGACACTTTGGGTACGTCTGATTGGCCAAAAAAATAAAATAAAAAGTAAAAATAATAGAAAATGAAGTGAAAGAAAAGTAAAAAAAATAAATTCTTACATCCGTTTGATTATAATGAAAGTTTCGTGAGAAAATATTATAAAAAATAAGATATCATTGATTGGAGGGAATAAAACTGCTGAAATTAGACAAGAAAATGGTGGAGAGAAGAATAAAGAAAGAAGTTAAAGTAATTGTTGTTAATTTTTTCAAAAAATTTTAGAAGAGAAAATGGTGGAGGGAAGAGTTAAGGAAGAAGTTAAAGTAATTGTTGTTAATTTTTTTGAGAAAATAAAATTTTTCCGTACATTTCATGAGAAAAAATAAAACAAACTCTTATGCTTTAGAGGATTATATAGAAAAGTTCACTTTATATCACTTTTTATGATATTTTTGCTAAGTGAACATAAAAAAAAAATATGTATTTCTTTGTATTTTCTATTATTATTTCGTTAATTAAATGGATCCTTTGTGAAACAGAGGACTTTCTCTCTCTACGTTCCAGTACTTTCACCGACTGAAACACGCTTAATTCCGGCCGCGAGTGCGGCTTCTCCGGTGCACTGACCGTGACCGGGATGGTCCTCCGGGATTGTCTCAACCATGGGAACACGTCTCTGATCTTACATGTCGGTTTCAAGCAATCTTTGCGAACTAGAGGAGCAAAGGACGAATTTGGATCTAAGATTTTTGATCAATTTCTTTAATCAGTTTGGGCTCCCTTCAGAGAAGAACAACAGTGGTCACCTTCGTCGATCACAGGCTACGAAACGAGTTTGGAGTTCTACTACTCAGTTACAGTTATTGGCAACTTGTGGCTTTTTGTGGCTTAAGTTTTTCGTCTGCTGGTTTTTCCGTTTGGTGATCCTAGCCGGTTTTCTTGTCGGGGTTCTGATTGATACGTTAACATCCCATGTTTTTTTTTGTTTTTTTTATGAGAGCTGCTACACACACAGCAGTCTGTGCACAGATTGTGCACAGATTTTTTTGTGGGGCCCACCATGGGTCCCGCACAAATCATCCGAGCCGTTCATTAAATGTAAAACAGTTTTTCAAAGGTCCCCGTAAAAAATAGGCTCAATTCAATATCTATAGGTGCTTCATCCAACCATCTAACTTTTCATTTAGATTTTCAGTTAATGAAAAGTTATGTGGTTGGATTGAGCACTTATAGGTAACGGATTGAGCTTATTTCTTATGGGGTCCCTTGAAAAAGTGTTTTACATTTAATGAACGGCTCGGATGATTCGTGTGGGACCCGTGGTGGGCCCCACAATAAAATCTGTGCACAATCTGTGCACAAAGTGTATGTGTATGTAGACTTTCTGTTTTTTTATTGTCTTTCATTATTCCTTAACGACACAATTAGTCCTATGTATTGATTTCCATTCATTTATACCTTTTGCAAAATGAACTATAAATCCAACAACAATGGTAGCTCTTTTGATTTTTCTTTCAAATCTAAATGATACTCCTAACTTCTTACATTTAATCTCACATAAGGCTTTTGACTTCTCAATTCTCTGTGATTTCCCTTCGTAGGCAGTAGATGATGGATTTCAACCAGAGTTCTATTTATTTTTTATGGAACTTAACTTTTGGTTAATCTTTCCTTCTTCCTTTGATTGGCGTTATACTTGAACTAGTTTTCGGCTTTCTTTAAGACACTGATTTCTAAAATTAGACCACTTTCTCATTATTAAAAAACTTTACAAGAAAGTTCATCTTTCAGCAAATCACACGTTTAAGGCAAAATAGAATCGTTTCTGTTTATAGGCAAGCATCAGCCTCCGTACATGCCAAATATTGGAGAACCCCCATATGAATCTTCAAAGTTGAGAAGGACACATACATTGAGAGTGACATTGTTAGAAGTTTTGATGCTGATTCTATCATCGATACTTTTAATGACATGAAAGAGTAGTGATAACTACCAGATTAGCTATGGTTTTGGCAGATATCAATCGTGTTTGGTTTGCTTTTATGGAGTCCTTAGTGCAATTTATTCGTCGTGGTGGCAATGGAGTTGCTCATTGCTTGGCCCAGAGTGCAGTGAGAGGGAGTCATTCTTGTACTTGGGAATTTATCCCTCCGTCGTGGCTTCTATCCTCCCTCAAGAGGGACGGATTCCGCCCTATTTGATGTTTTTGACTTTGCTTCTTTTATAATGAAGATCCTATCATTTTGACCAAAAAAAAAAACCTACATTCGTTAGTCATTTATCTATGTTAATTTATATTTATTTGTCTTTTTTGTGTCTACATGTTCATATTTTGGATAAAAACAAAAGTTAAAAGAAGATTTGTGATTAAAGTGCAAAGGGCTTAAAGTGGAGTGATTGATTTGTGATTACTTTGAAGTCCCATAGACCTTTCAAGTAATTAATAGATTTAAACCTATCTACTCCTATAAAGGAGCTTTTAAACTCCACTAGACTTGGGCAGCTTTTCAGCTTTGTTTTTTGTGTGTCTATAGGGTTATTGAGCTCATTGTCCATTTTAGATAAAAACAAAAGTTAAAAGAAGATTTGTGGTTAAAGTGCAAAGGGCTTAAAGTGAAGTGATTGATTTGTGATTACTTTGAAGCCCAATGGACTTCAAGTAATTAATTGATTTAAACCTATCCATACAACAGCTTTTAAACTCTACTGGACTTTGGGCAGCTTTTCAGCCGTGTTCGAAGAAACGGGATGATGTCACGGAAAAGAAAGAAATTGGTTGAGGTGACAATTTCAATTCATATTTTTTAATCTGTTCAGATTCATTCATTTATATAATTCAATCCAATCCGCTCATATTGTATAATAAGTTAAAATGAGTTAAAATGAGTTAAAAATGGGTTCTATATAAATTGGAACTATAAAAGACCCAACTCACTGCTTGTTGTACGTCAAATGGGTTATCGACTCAAGTGGACTCGCCGTGCTACAATTGAAAGACAAGTCCAAAATCAGGCCACCCCTTATTATAGTGTTTAAGTTGTACTTTTATTTTCCTTTGGTTTCTTGCCAACTGTTTAGGATAAGTTGTATGGATTTAAGTTAATTGTTATTGCAACTTAATTGTTTTTTATTTTTTATTGATTCGTCTCGTTGAGAGGAATTGAAAAAGTGTGTGTGTGTGTATATATATATATATATTTACTTTTAGCCTAATATTTTTTGTAATATCTAAGATAGAGTCCAAAATCTTGAATATTTAAAAAAATTGGGTAAAAGTCATGATTTTTTACTTTTTCGATTTCTCTCATCGAGATAAATTAATAATCCACAAAAGTTTGTCGCAAAATGAACAAACAAGAAAAATATTTGAATAAGGACAAAACAAAAAAATTGGTCTTGGAATATCCTAACCAACTAGAAAATTCATAATCGTGGATGAGTCCGCCTTTGATTGAACCATAAAGAAAATTAGTTGAAGTTTGTGTAAGAGGATGTCCCGGACACCTCTTTATTGTTGAAAAAAAACTTTTTGTAATCATGTAATTTATCAATACTTTAGTACGTACGTCAAAGTTTTTAAATTGTTTAAAAAAAATAAGTGATCAGATTTTATATGAAAATTTTGATAGAAAGTGGAGACAACATATAATTATAAAATTTAGGCCCCATTTTGCCAACAAAATTTTACAAACAATTAATTTTTATATTTTACCTGTGGACCATTGAAACAAAATAAGTTTAACAGAAATAACCAAAAAATTAGTTCAATATGAAAATTGCAATAAAAGTTGATTAATTATTTGATTCAAATATAGATTTTTTTTTGAATGCCAAATGTAGGCCTGTTGTGGATTTAAAAAATATATATATATTGGGAACCCGATAAAAAAAAAGTTGTTGGAAACAATAAAAATAGCTGTTGGCATTTACTAACAATTAGCAAAAAAAATTACTGGCTAATTGGCATTCAAATTTCAAAACCATCCATAATTAACGATATCTTTACACTCTCTCTCTCGGCGCTATACACCGCCACACCCGAAACCCCTCACAGGCGAAACAAACAAACGGATCCCTACAAATAAGGAAATGCAAGTGCAGTGGGGGACCACAAGCGGGGATCCCAACGGTTCCCTTCATATTTCTCTGTGGAACCCTTGCTTCGCTCATTCTTCCAAGTTCCACCTCTCTCTCTCCATCTCTCTCTCAAAATTCAGAGCACTGCATTCTTTCTCTTTCCATCAATTCCTCCGAGGCTTTCTCACCGTACCACCACATTGACGCTCAATCCCATATCTACACCGCCGCATTCAAGATCGCTCGATTTTGCCGCCTCCATTAGCGGCCTCTCTGGCTCCTTTCGCCAGTTTCCGCTTACTCGTTTCTCTTTGCCTTCCTTGTCGTCGTCGAACTACCTGAATGGCTGGATTTCGACTCTGCCTTCCGATTGCGATCGCGAACCACGTGGCGTTGAAGCTAGGGCGGCTGAGAGCTGTGCCAGGGAGGAGGAGGAGGATGCGAAGGCGAGCGGTTTGAGCAAAACGTTGGAGCTTGGGTCTCTGGTTCCTTTTCAACATTTACTTCAATATCTACAACAAACAGGTGGTTGACTGTTCTCTATCCTCTCTCCCTCTTCCATGGAAACGACGAACTCAAGACCATCACTCCAAACTTCCATCCATCGCACACCACAATCTTCACTTTTATCTACTTCTATTAGGGTTTTCTTTTGACCAGAACCTCACATTTATCTACTTCTATTAGGGTTTTCTTTTGACGTAAACATTGGTCTACAATGGAATTTCAAAAATCTTGAAGGAATCTGGATGGGGAGGAAAAGAGGGAGAGAGAACGGTGACGACGCAGCCAATATTTTTAGGGATCGATTCTGACTTTGCACTCCATGTGACTATGTTGCCGAATCCGCGGGTTTCTATGTATTTCCTCCTCTCCGTAAAAACACAGGTATCGATCTCTTACATTTTTTCAAAAGTTTTGCTTGTAATGTATATGACTGGATGTCTCTGTCTGCTGCATCATTGTGTTTTTTTTCTTCTTCGATTACTTCTTCCTTTTCTGATTCGGTTCTTCATCTTCTTTTGGGTCTAGAATGATACATGATGTCTGTTTGCCAGTCGGACGAAAATAGGGGTATGTTCTCCATGTTTTCATTTATCGCCAACCAAACAACCCCAAACAAAAAAATGTAAAAGGAAGTTTCAAGTTGCTCTGTTTTGTAAAATCTCCATGAGGATTTCCAGTTTGACCTCCGAGATGTAGTTCTTTTCCCATGATTTTGTTTGGAATAAGTTGTGATTGGGGTGGGTTTTGTGTATTTTCAGCAGGTTGGTGCTTCTCTCTATCACAAAAGCTCTATTGTTATTTGGGTGATGCAGATCGAGGATTAAAGCCCCCAAAAGGTAATTTTCTGAGTTCTTTTTTCATGATTTCGACTGGATTCAAGTTGTGATTCAGGTGGGTTTTGTATATTTTCGATAGGTTGGTGAAGAAGAAGGGTAAAACAAAATAAGGAAGTGCAAATTGTGAGTGACTTCTGTTATTTTTCTCTTTTTATTATGGGTTTTGGTCTAATTCACACTTGCTTTGATTACGTTTTTCCCTTTTGTATGTCTTAATTCTTGTTTAGATATCATTAAACAAGCCTAAAAGATGGAAAGAAATCACGCCCTTCAGTTTTAGGGGTGTACTGATGTATACTTCTTTGATTACGAAGTTGCCAAAACTATGCATGCAACTTCTCGAAGCGAAGGTAACCTATTGGCAGCTAAAAATGGAAAAAATGTTGAAAACCAGCAAGAGTTTTTCGTCCCTTGGCATTTGCCTTATTCACCGTGCTGAAGTTGGTGGAGTTTCTACTTGCGCTCTTGCAAATGGGTTGGAGAAAAAAGATGATAAAAAGAGTGCAATAGTGTACAACAGATATTACCATGTGTTCAGTGAAGGTGAGCTTGAAAGGTAAGTGCGTCGTTTGCTACGAAATTGTTGTCCTTGTAGAACAATCATTTTTTACTTCTTTGGTTTACTATTTTGTTGCTTCCAATCAGTTGAAAATGATGTCTCCTCATGCTTTTTCTATGCGATGCGTAGGAACTTTGTGTTACATTTCATTACTAATAGGGCCAGTAACTTACAGTACAATTTCCTGCTTGCTTCTTCTTTCTTTGGCGAGGCGGCATGGTGATTTTATCTGTTTGTATCTACCCAAAAAGAAGTGTCAAATGTATTGTCATGTGCACAAAATTTGGTGGAATTTTGGAGCAAAAACTTGATGGAGTACTTTCCTATGTGGATCAATGTTTGTCAACTTATCCTGTTAATGGGATGTAAATGATCATGTTTTTTCTGTGAGTAGAGAAGGTGCCAAAAAGGAGCACAACCGAGCCATACAAGACGTGTACAATAGAAGAACTCACTACTACAAATGCTAAGACCACTAAACTAAACATTGAATGAAAACCACAAAAAGAGGGAGAAAAGACCCCATATTATACAGACATGGTATAGGAGATTTTCCAATACATCCACATTTCCATTTGCACAGGCATTCCACAACCTGGGAATCACTTCTCTTTTGGATTAGGTTGTCAATGAGCAAAACACTCTCAGGTGCTACTAACCAAGCAAATGCTATCCAACGGGTTTTCTATTACCCTCCCAAGGGCAGCCAATTTTAGAGGTACTGAGTACGAACTTGCTGATATGTATGTACACGATTGATTTCTTTTGTGTTTGCACTTCTATGGTAGGGCTTGCTGTTTATATGCTTATCTGATTTAGTTTTCTGATCCTGAGTTCTTTGAAGAATATTAACTAAAGTTTCTTTAAAACTCTTGGCAAGCTTGTCCTTGGTTAAGTATTAATTTTTTAGATCCTATATGAGATTGTTACACTTCTACTAATTTTGTTGTTATATTTCTTCCTTACTTGTACATTGCCAACGAATTTCCTTTGTTCTTTTTTTTTTGCTCGGCAATGATTTTCCTTTGTTCTGCACAGAGAAGTCTTCAATTTTGAAACAACTCAGTGGTACTGATGTTTTGAATGCAATGAAGTCAGGTTTCATTGAAGGAGAGAAAAATGTGAGTACTATATTATATCTTGTGCTTCGTTTCCTTTTTTGAGCTGATATAAGCAAAAACTCACGTTTCCTTTTGAACTTTGAATGTGATGTTTTTCTACCTTAGAGGCACAAAACTAAAAAGGAAGTGATGGTGGAGATCATGTCTAAGAGTAAATACTTCAAGGTGATGATGACCAGTCATATTTTCGAATCCCTTTTAAATATTTTCAGTCTGCTCTATAGCCTCTATGGATGAACTAATTCACTAACTTCTTTGTATGTTGTGTACTCTTTTGTATCCTTCCAGGTCGAGAAGGCTAAAGAAAAGGAAGAAAATGAACATCTGGTAGACGAATTGACAAAAATTTCACATCCCTAGTGGAGTCTAGGGCATTGTTATCTTTGACTCAACCAGACAAGATGAATGCTTTGAAAGCTCTGGTGAATAAAAGTATTTTGAGCTAGAATGTCAAGAAGGATATTGCAATTGCTCCTTAGCAGGTATAGATTTGACAAAAATTTCCCGCTTTAAAGGTGGAACTTTTGTTCGATATCTTATGTCCAATTCCTTGTTTCTTTTATCTTTTTTTTTTTTTTTAATTTTAAAGGGTCAGTATTCCGGAGTGTTCCTTTAATTTGGTAAGGGTTCTAAAGCTAAATATTGACTTTGCCTTGGAGGAGTATAGGCTACAACCATGTCAAGCAGTGACTTATCATAATGTAGCATGGTAGCTTTGAAAATTATCTTGTATGCATCTTTTAAATTTGCTTGTGGTTTCATAAATGGTAGATGCAATTGAATAAATCTTAATGGTGGTCATAATTTTTCATCTATGCTTTCCAAAAAAGTCAACCGTTAAAGTTTGAACCTCTTTTGGCAGGATAAGGATAAACCTGATTCTTATGACAAACTTGTCAAAGAGATGGGATTGGACATGTGTGCTCGCCTATCAGAAAGGACAAAGACACCAGAGGAAATCGCCCAAGATGAGAAAGAGAGGCTAGAGCAATTGGAGGTATTTTTTTCTGGCCACAAAGAAAGCCTTGTGTCTGTTCGTTCTGTTTTACATTTTAGCTTTTGTTATCATGCTATCCAATTCTAGCTCTAGTAAACTCATCGAATCTTTGAGCACAACTATTCTGGAGATCGGTTGGTGGGGGCAATTCTCGTGGGTTAATTGTTCTTTATTTTTGGTTTCTATCAAGGGGTCCAAGAGAATTTTTGTTCAAACCATGGCAGTTGTGTCGCTTTTGGCTGCCTCAGTTATTTTAGTGCCTTATTCTTTTATTTATGATATCTTCACCATGACCTCAGTGTTAAGTCACACTGTACAGTATGTAGCTCTGGTGGGCAATTACCTTGTGTCAAGGGATTTGCGAGTTTGGTTTTCATATTTTAGTGCTTGAGTGAAAAACAAAGAACTTACGTCGTTGTTTCACCCATCACTGTGAAAAATTAGTAAGCTTCATAAGTCTTTGCTTTTGATATCAATTTGGTTAACACATGCTCCATGAATCATCTAATAAGAACTCCTTTGCATGGATAAAATTAGTATTGTGCAATTTTAACAGCTGTAATGTACTCTATCTGGACCATTTGGTTTGTCCGTCTTAGGAGTTCCCATCCATTGAGGGGACATGCAATTATTGCACTTTTTATTTTATTTTTGAATTGAAGGCATTCTTTCCAATATAGCCCCTTTATTTTGCACTTGCAAGAATACAAGTAATAATTTTTTTTATTGTGGTTAGTTTTAGAAACTTACGAACGTTATTGATCTCAATATGGACAATCTTTTTAGGACAGCCAAAACTGAAAAGTTGGACAAATAAGTAGTATTTGTGAAGCAAGCAACTTGCTTACAAGAAGTTATTTTGGTTTCAGTTTTATATGTTCTTTCGCTTCTGGCTTAAAACTTCTCTATACTATGCCCTCAAATTGTGTTTTTGTCTTTTGAGGGAAAAATGAAAGTGACTAGACTTGCCCTAAAACCCTTAAACGTGGGCAACCGCTTTTGCGCACAAGTAAAGATTATTCATTTTCGAGAAGTGAGTTAGGGAAGAATTTTTCTCCTTGAAATTAAGCTTTCCTGCTCTTTAACTAATGGAATTGTCCATAATTGTAGGAAGAGCGCTAGAAGAGGATGCTTGCTGCTGATGGTTCCAGTGATGAGGATGGAAATGCTTATGAAGTTGCCCAGAGGCCAAAGTCTATTTCTGGGGATGACCTTGGCGATTCCTTCTCTCTTGATGAAGAGAAAAGAACTAAAAGGAATTGGATTGAGCAGATTCTGGTGAGGAAATTGAGAGTGATGGTAGAAGTGAACATGAACTGTCTTCTGAGGATCCAGAGAGTGACGAGGATGATGGTGATGAAGAAGGAACTGACGAAAACAGTGGTGAAGATGATAAGACTAACTCTTTGAAGGACTGGGAACAGAGTGATGATGACAATGGTGGTACGGATTTGGAAGGAGATGAAGGAGACGAAGGAGAAGAAGAAGAGGATGAAGGTGATGAAGAGATGGAGCCAAAACGCTCTAAAAAGGGAGGACTGATAGGCCCCATAGTACATCTTGAGAAAACCAAAGGAAATGGTAAGATGCCTCCAAGTCAACCAGGGGAGCTTCCCTACGTCATAGCTGCTCCAAAAAGCTTGGAAGAATTATCTGCATTGTTTGAGAATCGTTCTGATAGCCAAATTGTTGAAGCAATTAGTCAAATACGAACCTGTAATGCAATCAGCATTGCTGCAGAAAATCGGAAGAAAATGCAAGTATGAAGCTTTATACCACATTGAGCTTTGTGGTGTGACTTTCAATGATATTTTTTATAGACTTCCAACTTCAATTTCTGTATGAAATTATCATAAGCTTTCACTCCTTTGAAATGATCTTTGCTGGCATTTGCTCCAGCTTGGTAGAAAATCCAAATGTCAAAATTATGCCGTGATTGCTAGATATAATATGGAATAGTTTCTTAAAAGAAGTGGGAAACTTGATAATAATGCTTTAGTGTTACCTTGTTTTGCATGTAATGTGTTATATCGGCAAGGGAAAATTTAGTGAGTTCATTTGGGGAGCCATTGATTATGTACTATCTTTATGTTTGTTTTCATTCATGCAAATATTGTTGTCAACCGAGTCTGTTCCTTTTCAGATGTTTTATGGCGTTCTGCTGCAGTTTTTTGCTGATACAGCAAATAAAAGACCATTGCATTTCAAGTTATTAAATTTGCTTGTCAAGCCATTGATAGAGATGAGTGGGGAGATTCCATACTTTGACACCATTTGTGCTCGTCAACGCCTACTCTGGACTTGAACACAGTTCTGTGGGGATGTCAAGAATCCAGGTTAGCTGTAGTTTAGTTTAGACCTTTTGTGGCCTGGTGCTTCTGACTACACTATGGGAAGTTTTTCTGTTGTTGAGGTATTCCTCTTAACAAACATCCTCTTCTTCGCAGAAAAAAGCTGTTGGCCGTCTCTGAAAACATTATTTCTAGGCTTTGGTCTATGATATTTCCATGGTCTGATTTTCAACATGCTGTCATGACCCCAGCGGTATTGTTGATGTGTGAATATTTGATGCGTTGTCCCATTATGTCTGGGCGGGATATTGCACTTGGTTCCTTTCTCTACTCTATGGTCCTCTCTGTAAGTGCATTCAAGACTCTTTTAACGTTTCCTTCCTACAGAGTCTCAGCCAAACTGGATGCTCAATATCATTTAACAGTAAACGTGTTGCTGGAGCATTTGCTCCTCTTGCAGTGTTCCCCCCCTCGCCACCACCCCCCCCCCCCCCCCCCCCCCGCTGTTGTGTTGTGGTAGGTATTCTTTCTGTTATAGTTTGACCATTGATGATGGTTTTTTCTTGTCACAGTGATGTAAAATTACTGATTTTTATTAACATTTATTTTCAGATATCCCAAGTTTGGATTGTAGGGCATAGTAAATCGTCTAATCTTTCCTACATATAATTTCAACATTTGTTTTTAGTATGTGGATCAATTTATTGCCTATTTTAAGCGCTCCAAATTTGTTTGGGAAAGTTAAAGTTCTATTGTGCAAGATCAAGTTCCTTAATCTATTTCTGTCGTGGTATTGCACAGGCTGGTATATAGCTGTTGTTTGAATTAGAAGAGTAGTTCCGCTATTAGTTACTAACTGCCCCTACCCCTACCCCTACCCCTACTACTACTGCTATACACCTCATTTCGTTTTCAACTGTTTGCATCAGTCCAAATAATCTTATTATGTGAAAACAAATGTTGACAGATGTTGACAATTTGATATTCAAGCACCAACACATATATTTCAAACAAATATAGCTATTTCCTTTGATTTATGTACGCACAAGGTTCATTTTGACTATGTTGCCTGCAGGTCACTAAACAATCTCGAAAGTTCTGTTCTGAGGCCATTACTTTCATTCATACCTTGCTGATGGCAGCAATGTACAGAAAACCTGGAAGAATTCAGGATTCTCAGGTATGACTGTGTTCACCGTTGTTCCATATAACATGTGATTTTGTTGTTTGGTTTCACAAAGAAAATAACCATTTCCCGTGTAGCAGTGGCATCATTTTATGGAAGTTAAAACACCCGGCACTCTGCTTTGTATACATACTTGTGCGAAAGAGATCAGTCCTCTGGATTTCTTCAAGTTAATGGACATGCCTGAGGATTCCCCTTTCTTCAGCTCTGATAATTTCAGGTTAGTAGTGGGGCTCTTTCAGGGTACTTGTTGATCAAGGTTTCTGTTTTGTGAATGATGGTAGCCAGATCTAGATACATTCTGTATGCATTTGTGGCTGTAAATATAAGTTCATGTTGGATCACTTTTGGGGAGAAGGATTCGTGACTTTATTGTCTGATTTGGGAGTTGCTTTAAAGTTTAAATAGACTAATCTTAGTCAGTACTAACTTTTGTTCAAAGCAGTTCATGTGCCAGCTGAATATTTACTATAATGGCTACTGCCCTACGCTTATGAAAGTTGCTACTCAGTCTAAATATGCGAAATTTTATTTGGCCGTGATTCCATGGTGAACGCTGATCTTAGTGGTCCCCACACTCTTTTTTGTGTCTAAGTTTTTGTCCTTGTCAATTTAAAATATTCCCATTGCATTTGTTCAATTTTCCATCCATGACAGGGTAACATGACCAAAGACAAAAAAGTAGGGAAGGTATAAAAGTGAGTGTGAGAATCGGTTCTCTCTTTTGTATCATCAGCTACTCTTTTCGGGAAGAGTGAGTTTGTCCATATGTAGGGCCGTTGAGCCGTGGTACCTGACTAAAACTGTGAAGGAGCTATGTACTTCTATGGAGGACTAAATTAAACCCTACTCGTTATTTCGCCTAATAAGAAGTACAAAAGAAGTGCATTATTTATTTTGCCTATTCACCTTTTTCATCTACAACTACATACTCCTATCCCACTCTCTGGTTTTGCTATCCACCCAAACTTTTGGGCTAAATAAGAGCATTTCCAACCCTACTCTTTATTTTGGCTAATCAAAAGTATAAGTAGATTCTTTCCCAAACTTTTGAGCTAAATAAGAGCATTTCCAACCCTACTCTTAATTTTGCCAGATCAAAAGTACAAGTAGATTCTTTATTTTGCTTATTCACTTTCCATCTACGTAAAATCCTACTCTTATCTTTTGCTATCCCACCCAAACGAGTTGAGAAAAATGTAGGGAATCAAATTCAAAACTCAAGGGTGGATTACTACTTTGTAGAGTGAAATGATGTAATGTGGGCCCTCCTTAGCATTTGCCTAGACTCACCAGGCTGGGTAAATGTAGCTAGTGAAATTGGGTTGAGGCATGCCTAGCCATATAGAGAGCCCATTTGAGTGAAGTGGGCTGGGCTTGCCATTTTTGCTAACAAGGCACATGTGACTAGTGGGTTGGAGATGCTCTAACACGTACTTGAGTTTCCTGTTAATTCATATGCTTTTTATTATGCACTTACTCTCAGATTCTTCCCTGCATGGTGATTACATGCGTTGAGGGAATGAGAATGGCTGCTCGAACAAGAGTTTAATCCCCTTAAAATATTGATGAACTTTGCTAGCTTAGGAGACTTGTAAGCACTGATTTAGGGGATAAATTTTTCTTACTTTCCAATCCTTACATCTGTTTCTTGATGATATTTGCTTTTATAAGCAATATAACTTTTTCCTTGATTCTAGGGGAGTGATTTTGCCACTCCCCTTTTTGTTAATGCCACTCCCCTTTGTGTCTATATAAGATGATTTGTTTTGTGAGAGAAGGGGAGTGGCATTAACAAAAAGGGAAGTGGCAAAATCAATTCCCTAATTCTAATGGGACTTCTTCTCAGGCCATACAGGGATTCACACTATTCTCTCTCAAAGGGCTAACCTCTCTCAAAAGGTAAAACACTCACATCTCACTTCTCATTCACATGTAAAATCAGTTTGGCACATTCATGAATGTTCCTTTGTTTTAGGAATTTAACCTTTTGTTGTAAGATTATTATTATTATTTTTTAAGGTGTTTTGTTGTAAGTTTTGTAAATTGCCCTTATGCTTGGTGTAATGTTAAGACATTAAGTCATATATTGGCTTGTTAGACTGCTGGCCTTTCAAGATGCTTGGTGTAATGTTTAGAAATTATGTTTTATATATGTCATGTGAGAAATTGTGTACGTTGTTCATTTGTTTGCATTTTTTCAACTTTGAATTGCTAACGGGCAGCAACTGAATAGGACTCTCATGGTTTGATTGTCACTTTTTCTATGCTTTGAAAGGACCAATTTTTGTTGTTTCTTGAACCGGTACATGTAATCTTTGTTTCTGCATATTTGTTCGAGATTTGAAGTTCAGAACACTAAAATGTCGGCATAATTGGAATTGGTAGAAGGCTTAGGCAAGTTTGCCTCTTTCTCCGGTCATTTTTTGTTAACTGCATGCATATTGATGCTTGGAGAGAATGTTATTATGAAATTAGTGATATAGTTTGGGCTACCTTTAGCATAAGATTGGTAGTTGGAATTGCGAAACTACTTCTTTCATAATCTATTATGAACTTGTCCCAGATATGCTTGAATTGTGCTGGTGAATATTCCTCAATAACTGGTTAGTAGCCTCAATTCAGTTATGGAGTTATTTAAGTCCTTACATTAAGGGTGCTTAGTGTTACATGTAGGGTCTTTTTATTGTTGTTATCGTGGTTTCTTCAGGGTGTTTTAGATGCTGTTCGCATAAGTTTGGCTGGTTATCCCACTCGGAAGACATATCGTGAGTTTGTGGATCATTTTGGACTGATAGCTCTCGATGTTATAGATGGAAGGTGGGTTTGTTTGTATTGTTTATCCGAGGTATTGGTACTGGATTATTTGATTATTTTATTCATGTTTCATTCTCCCTTTTCCGGTTGATTTTTTCATTTGACAGTTCGATGTTAATATTTTAATCTTTTGCTTGGCAATAATAGTATTTCGGTTGGCAAGCTTAGTTTGTAAGTAGCCACAGCGAATATACCCCGGTGCACAATACTTTTAGCATACTCTTTGCTGTGTTTTATTTGGTTATATAGGAGGATACACCCATGATTAATTCATGACCCAAATACCCTTATAAGTAATGCATTGGGTATCATTACACTACTATTTGCTCTCTTGTGGCGCTAGCCTGTTACGTAAACTTTGATGTAGCTTTTGGAACATAGGTCGGACTTGCCGATTTACTGAGAATGAAGTTACAGATGCTTGTTTTTTCTTTAGTATCTTTACTTTTTATGGTTGATGAATTTTGATGGGGTCTTTTGTATCTGGCATGATCGTGAGTAACGGTCTTCCCCAAGTAATCATTTTGTATCCTGAATTTCAGTTTTTTTACCTTTTGAATGCTCTAGAATAGCCTCTTTCATGGTCTATTGTTGTAATGTTGAACTACAATTTTAACCTTCCTGCATGTCTCATAGTAGGACTAGATGTCTTGGTTTCGCATTAGACGATGGTAATCTAGTTCGCTACCTTTTTTTTTTGTTTTGTAGTTGGACAACTGCTATAGGAGATCAATTGCTGTCCAATCTGGTGATCAATTTACATGCATCCTCCATGCATAACACTGTACTCACATGATGAAAGAGGGAAAAAATCACTGATCATAATCACCCTCCTCTTCTTAAACTGGACGCCTAGCATTGGTAGAGGGTAGGGTAATAAAGAGGGGACAGGTAGAAAGCTTATATAGCTGTTGATTTTTATGAAGATGACACAAGATTTTTCTTGATGGATGAACACTTATGTAGGACAAGTTTGTATAACGTGAGGTATCGCTTCCTACTTTTGAAGTACCTTGTTCACTAACGGTTCTAGAAGAACCATTGGCTCCGTTAACATAAAGTTGGTTAGGATGCAATCCGAGTGAAGTAATGGATTATCAGATATATGTGAGCTAGTTCCAGAACCTAGAATCCCAGATGAGGGTGTATTGGCAACCCATGAGATATTACTTGAATTAGCCAAAGTAGTTGAAACTAAGGGAAAGGTAGTACACGATGTTTTGGTGCCCTTTCCAACAGGATTTTGACCTCGGACGAAAGATGCCAATCTTCTATTGATGGTTTGATCCCTTGTTCTCATTTTATGCTGCAACGTCAGTTCCTACTGTATCAATTTCAATCTTTAATGTTGCAATGCATTTCTGATGAAGCCTTTGGAAAGGTCTTCAACCTTCAAAATTTGTTCACTATTTTGTCACCATTGTAATTTATATATCGATTTTAAGGATGGAAGATTTTGAAGCCTTGGTGCCAAAGTGATGTAGGAAAACTTTAGGAAAATGTGATATTGCTTCCCACGATAGGAATCATGTTGGTTTTGGTTAGGGAATAACGTTAATATTTGCAGTATGTTTGCAAACAAAGAAGAAAGAGAAAGTTTGCTTCACTCTCACAAGGTTTACGCAACTTTGCAAGGACCGCAACGCCTGTAGCAAAGGACACAACCTCATTAACTCAAATTCAACTGTCAACTGTTATATTAAAAAATTACTTCCATGTATACAAGCCATGCAAGAGGAGTCTAGGTAGAATGAACCTAAATGTCCTTAAATGAACTTAATAGTAGATGTGTACATTGAATAAGTCACATTAATGGAGCTCGTTATAAATGCATATATTTGAATAAGTCATGTTAGTGGACCTAGTTATAAGTGCACAGCTTGAACGTGAATTAAAACGATGGCTACATGGAATGAAGAGAATATTGATTAATGTATCTGAATGCAATTTCATATTACTAGTGGGTTTATGATGGCCTTTGAACAACCCTACTGTTCAAGGTCATAATCTAGTAGAGTTACCAAAATACCGTTCGATGACACTACCACACACTTATTTTTTGACCGAAAAGGCTACTTGATGCTTGTGTTTGTCTAGCAGTGAGTGCGTGACTATAGTTGTTAAGGCCTTGTAAGCTTTGCTTCCTTACCCCCTTCTATTTTAGATAAGTTGTTCCTCCGTAGCATTGGAAGCTCCAAAAGACCTAGAGGGTTTCACAATGTTGGATAGATTCTTCAAAATTTACATTGCTAGCCCCTCCTCCAGGACATGAAATAAAGAGGACAAATAAGATAGAGGAAAGGAAAAATGAACCTACGTCTGTCATTGGGAACTACTTTATAAAAGGACCATATAGCCAATAATCAGTAGACAGTAGTTGGGAGTGAGTATTCAAGCAGAGACACTTATCTGGATCCATCCATAGTTGCAATTTATGTTGTCTATTGCAATGTGATACTTTCATATACTTTGTGGTGACTATTTTGGATGGGGGGAGAATTACTTGTTTCTTACTAATATCTTGTTTGTCTGTTTAGGTATGTTCCCCTTAAAATTTTGTGGTGTTCTCTCTCTCTCTCTCTCTCTCATTTTTTCCCCTATTGACATGGTAATAGTTACAATGAGAAAACAGTAATGGAGAAGATACTTAAGAAATTAAAGCTTGAGAATTATCAGGTATGCTTTTGTATGGAGTCCTTTCATGTTCAGTTTCTTGATTTTTCCATTGTAAGGTTTCTTGTTTATTATGGGGCAAACCGTTGTATTTTTATATCTTTGGGTGTTCCTTTCTTACTTTTGTAGTTGGGAAAGACCAAAGTAAAGTTTTTCTTAGGGCTGGTCAGATTGGAGTTTTGGATTCATGAGCTGAGGTTTTGGATAATGCTACAAAGTGTATTCAGGGACGATTGCGGACTTTTGTTGCACGCAGGGATTTTGTGTCAACCAGGGTTGCTGCAGTTTCCCTATAAGCATGCTGCAGAGGTTTTCTTCTCTTTTTTAGTTCACATCTGAAGTCTTGCGTATGCATTCATAGTTGTTATTATTTCATTTAGGTTTTCTATTTCTTCGTAACTTGTCATATATTTCTTTTTGCGAGTAAGATGAGTGTAAGTGGAATGAGAATGTTTAGCACCGTTAGGAGATAAGAAGAGAGAAAAGGTGGTTGGGACATGTCTATTGTAGATCGGTCGAAGCAGTTTAGGTGGAGTGCTATGGTTATGGTATATGGTAGCTCTAAAGAAAGGGGTAAACCAAAATTGACTTTAGAGGCGGACCAGGCGGTAGGTCGGAAGGGTCTTAGTTTTCTGGATATCAATGGCCTCGACAGAGCTCAATGGAGAAAACAAAATTATGTGGCTGACCCAATTGATTGGGACTTAAGGCTTGGTTTGGGTTGTTTGGTTTGTCTGAAACTCTTCCTAAGCAACTTCTTGTACATGATTTATGTTAATGTAACTGCACCATTCTCCCCTCATCGTTGTCCTCCAATGTCTCTTAGTTGTTGTGCACTGTTCTTAAAAAAAAAAAAAAATGGTCATTGCATTCTGGCATTTCCTTGTTATAGTTGTTCTCTTAGATTCAAAGATCTGTGTATGCTGTCCGCCAAAATTTGATTAATTTCAGTGGTCGTCTTTTTATACGTGCTTTATAAATAGGGTGCTTAGCTACCCACTCCTCTATTAGCTGCTTATGGTAAGAGAAGTACCTTGATAAGTATTGAGTGGTTCTAGATGAACCCAAATAAATTTTCTCTAGCCCTAATTTCTTTTTAGAGTCATTTAAACAAATTAATCTAATCCTAAAATGCCCTTATCTTCAACAATTGCTAAATCTAGCCCTTAGTAAAATTTTTCCCAATAATCTTCATCAACACCATAGCCAGCGCCCTATCCATCCTCCATCCTTCACCGCATTATTCCTTAGCTAAACTTGCTCAATGTATTATTCTCTTGCGGAAAAATATATGGTTGCATAGAGCTGACTTCCCAACGCTCACCCCAAAAGCTAGTTTTGATACCATGTTACAAACTTACACGGTCTTGGGTAGAACTCACCCCAAAAGGTAGCTCATGAAGTGAGGGTGCCCTCACGGTTATATACTTCATATTACCCCAAAAGCGATGTCCGCGATGTGGGACATCGCTTCATAGATTTCTCTGGGTCCTCATAATTCAAATGACATTTGAGATTTAATCTGCTCAATAAACTACAGATTTCAAAAAGTGGCGAATTTTGTTCATCTCTTTTGAAGGTTATTTCATGGTGTAAAATTTCACAAATTCATTTGAGAAATGAACATTATATATAGGGTTGGAATCTGTTTATTATTACCATTAGTTTCTTGAGGGTTTTTGATTACTAATCTAGAGGATTCGATTTTGCATTACTGAAACTTTTCTGATTCTTCAATGAATGACAAAAGTGAGAATTTTGTATTGGCCATGAATATGATAATGGTATAAACTTTCTTTGTTTCCTGCTCTTTTTTGGACAAAAACAACATTCTTTCAGCTTGCAATTTGTCAATTTACTGAGAACTTCTCAGTGCTATAGAAAACCTTATACCTGACATTTATATATCATAATTAGAATGGTGAAATATGAAAAGTTTTTGCGTCCTCTATCTAAACTTTTTGATAAAACTGAATTTTCAGCTTGCATATACTAATTTTTTTGTGGTTCAATGGTGACCTTGTACTTGAAAAAAATGAACAATTAAGTAAAAATAGTGAGAATTTTCTATTCCTTGTCTATTTCTGAGTGA
Organism: Rhododendron vialii; assembly: GCF_030253575.1. NCBI lineage: Eukaryota > Viridiplantae > Streptophyta > Magnoliopsida > Ericales > Ericaceae > Rhododendron > Rhododendron vialii. The sequence continues at coordinate 19,889,077 of NC_080566.1, forward strand.
GGGACAACTATGGAGGATGAAATGTCTGCCCTTCATCACGACGACGTTTGGGAGGTGGTATTCTGTCTTGAAAAACCACCGTTGGGTGTCATTAGGTGTTCACTGTCAAGTACCATTCTGATGGGTCTGTCTAGTGCTACAAAGCTCACCTTGTTGCTAAAGGTTGTACTCAAAACACATGGTGTTGATTATGCGGAGACTTTCTCTCCTGTTGGCAAGCTTGGTTCTGTTTGTCTTCTTATCTCTTTTGCGGCCAATCTTGGTTGGCCATTGTTTCAGTTGGATGTTAAAAAAGCCTACCTTCATGGGAGCTTCTAGAGGAAGTCTATATGGACCAACTGTTTGTTAGATTGCTTGATATAAATTGTTGGGTGGCCAAATAAATTTTATAGAATTGCTATATGACCAACGATGGTACACGGGATGGAGAGATAGAATTAGGATATTGAGGTGGATGTGTGGTAAGACTAGGAGAGATAGAATTAGAAACAAACTATTTGGGTGATGGTAGGAGTTGTACCTATATAAGATAAGTTGAGAGAAAATACATTAAGGTGGTTTGGACATTAACCATAGACCTGTATCCGCAGTATCAATAAGAGAGATATGATAGTGGTGGATAGTAGGGCTAGGGGAAGAGGAATACCTAAACTGATTTTGGATAACTGTGATACAGAAGGATTTGGTCTTACTAAATATAAGTGAAGAGGTAGTCCTGAACATAATAACTCAATGGAAAAATAGGATTCACGTAGCCGACCCCAATTAATTGGGACACAAGGCTTGATTTGGTTTGGTAACACTTTTCTTCTCTCTCAAACACTTGTTATCGTTGAGAGCCCAATGAATGTGTTTTGTAACTCTTTCATTAAAATAGGAAATTTTGCCATTGAACCACACCCACACTGAGGGAATTATTTATTTTTCCAGTCTTTGAGTGGTGTTTAGAGGAATCATAATGGGTAATCATTATTCAAAAGTTGTTTCTTGTGATATCTTCTTGGCCGTCCTTGGGCAAGTGCTATTCATGCGAGTAAAGTGCCAGAAAAAGAATTGCCATCTAAGGCGGCACTCCAATCAGTTCCTGATCTGAGATTTCTAAAAGAGTTCCACTTACACGAGTTTAAAGCGACATAAGAAAGTGCCATGGAAGCGACAGAAACATTGATTGCAGTGAACTAATCAATGAAAATTTGGGATAGATTATCTAATGAAGGCTCACTTGCCCAAGCTTTCTCCAAAGCGGGACACTTTTCCATAACCCCTCTCTAAAGATAGCAGGCCTAGCAGCGGACTGTTTTATCGTCTTGCTGGCATGATTTGATAGTTAGGTTTTATGTTGCAATTATTCAATGGCTTCGTTATCATAAGAAATAAGGGTGGGGTCTTGTAAACTTAATTAATTTCTTCGTTTTGTGTGTTTTATTAGTCTTTTCTGAATTTTTGTTAGATTTGCGTGGTATTTTTTTGATTAATCATCCATTTCGACGAGAGAAGTCTAAAAAGTACAAAATTATGACCAAAAGCAAAAAACAGTTCGCTAAAGACGAACAAAGTATCAAACAGTTGTCTTATTTGTCTAAAGTGCCCTCTTATTTGAATTTTTTCAACATCCGTCCATATTCCTTCCATACTCGGCAAGCAGCAGCTGGTTTGGGACTCTACGAGGAGGATCACTTCATTGTCTTCACGAGCGGGATCACGTCCTCCATTACGAGCTTGTACAAAAGCTTAGAAGGCTACCCTCTTAGCTACTCATATGAATTGGCTCGTATCCCATGCATAGCCCGCCTAAATTGGAGTACGGCCCGAGACGAACGATTAACCCCAAAAATTACGTCGAAAAGTTAAATAAAAGTTACGAAAAGTAAAAAATACCAAAATAATTTTTAGACTTATAAGTTTAGAAAAATGCTGCCTAAGTCATGTCGTAGTGTCGGTGTTGGGGAGGCCCATGCTCATAACTGTGTTACTTGAACTACTGTGTCAGAAAACCTGAATAATATTGGTCCAATCAATAAGTAGAGTCTGTATGGAATTACCCATTGAGTTCCGGCTAAAGAGTTCTTTAAGAATATGAATTGCGAATTTCAGGAAGTTACTATGGTAGTTGGAACTTCCATAATTTTCTCTCAGAAACAATTCATTGAACTATCTCCACCAGTAATTCGCTTAGGAGGTCTTTAGCTTGATATTGGCGAGGAATGGAAACTGATAAGTTGCAGCTATTGAGCTCCTTATGCAGAAGAGGTGTCGTTTTATGTTTTTTTGTGGAAGTTTGCGTAGAGTTCCTTATGAAAGCTTGCTTCATGGATATAATTTTTTAATTCCAAGGTACGTCTTTTTACATCATTGGAACTGTTTGGAATTGAGGGTGGTGTTGTTTTTCTGTGTCTTTGTATTGTTTTGCTTCAGATTTAGCATTGGGTGGCACTCTTAGAGTGTTGAAAATGTTTGTATGTTTCCAGGCTGTCTTGCTCAAAAAAGGTATTCAGAAAAAAGGGAGACTTCATCTACTATTTCAATACAGAAATATGTCCGCAGATGGCTGTTAGTGGGTGCATATACGGAGCTTTGCTTTTCCACTGTACTCATACAATCCAACATCTGTGGTTTCTTGACTCGGAAAATGTTTTTACATAGAAATGAACACAAAGCTGCCATATTAATTCAGGTGAACTTGATTTTGATGTCCGGAAGTTCCATGATGTATTACTTCCCATATGTTTCCTTGAATATAAATGATTCATTTCCCTGCTTAATTAAGGCCTCTCTACTGTTGCATGCCCGATAATGTCCGTGTTTGCGATGTCCGTGTTTGCGATAGTTGTGGATACAAATTTTAGATTCTAGCTTTCGATTTTGCTGTAGATTCTAGATTTTAGATTTTACTAGATTAGATAAACATGTGTACCATATCTATCAAATTTTGATTAAGCTGCAGTAAAAGGTGGTAATGTTTACTTCAAAAAGCTGAAAAATCAATTTTTATGAAACTAAACTTAAAAACTTAAAATCTGATTTGGAAAGCAAAAAAAGCTAATCAAACCCAGCTTCTGGGTTTTCCTAATTTCATTCATTTTTTAGCTTTTCAAAATCTTCAAAATTTGAGAATCTTTTATCTGTAATTTTTTATGTACACTCCAAACTGATTGTGAAAGCTAGAGTTTCAAAATCTGTAAAAATAATTTCTCTTAAACACGCACAATGTCTTTTGTATGTTTTAGATCGCCTATGGTGAAGGGTTTTATTAAAACAAATCTACATTTTCTTTCTTTTTATTGAAGATAATTGTATGCCTTGCAATACCATATGCCATGATTAATATAGCTTGTGTTTAAGTTAGTTATGGTTAACTGCACTTTATAAAAGAATGTAGGATTAGATACAATTCAATTAGCATGCCCTGGTTCATGGATGCAAAGTTGTTCACGTGGCATTCTGCATCTAAGTTTTAATGGCATTGGATTATACAAAAAAACAATTCATGAATTACATCATATATTTTGGGAAATGATATTGGCACTCCCAAAATTGATGCAGGCACTCCAAAAACAAAAGAAAATGGCTTTGGAATTACACTGATTTTGGAGTGCCTGCAACAATTTTTGGAGTGCCAATCACTTTGCTTGGATGGACTTTTTGAGAGTAACTCTCAACTCTCGGCACAGTTTTCAATAAATCTTTCTCTCTATCTCTCTCCACTCATTACCACTCCAACTCTCAAAAATAACTTTCTAAAATCTAAACCAAACAAAGTGAATATCATTTCCCTATATTTTTGGTTTTTGCTTGTCAGGTAACTTTCTCTTTCATTGCCTGGAAGTATTTTATCTGCAGTATTTAACTCCTCTTTTGCCTTTTTTTTTATTTTTATCCCTTACTGACATGGTGCAATCCATAGTCCCATTGGAGAATGTGCAAGGTCCGTTCTGCTTTCCGACGTTACCAAACTAATATCATAGCAATACAATGTTTTTGGAGGAAAAAATTGGCAGAAAGAGAGCTTCAGAGGCTTAAGCAGGTGAACTTTATTGTAGATGGTTTTCACTTTTAATTCAGTCTAGTCTTGTCTGTGGGCAATGATATCAAGTTGTTTAAACCTAGTGCCAAGGGGTAGGAAAATTAGAAGGAAACTTTAACTAGCGTGGGAATGGAGGGCCTATGTGGGAAGTTCTGGACCTGTAGCATAATAGTTTGCATTTGTTTAGGTATTCATTTAGTTATTGGAGGGGGGAGTGAGGTGGGGAGCTTTGGAATCTCAATTTTTTATGATTCGTGTATTTGATTGATCTTTTCCGCATTGCTTGAGGCTGCTACATTACGCTAACTGTTCTAAATTTGTAGACTACCATTGTTAGACAATCAATGTTTGAACGAGGGCGTGAGATATGCTTCTGGTGTCTTTAGATGGTCACGCACACATGTTGTACCATATTAAATTTATTACATAACGATTCAGAACTCATTTTATGCATTAAGTACTTGATGTTAGTTCGTGACACCAATTTACCCTCTAAACTGAAAATGCAGTGTTCGAGAAATTTGAATCTAGTTGTGTTGATGGGTGGAAATGAACTCCGTTATCTTTTTTCTTCTGCAAATCAGATTAGTCTTTGGTTGCTATAAGCTATTGTAAGATTACCTAATTAAAATGAAATAATGCCAAAAAATATTCGTATGAGTTTGAAATGGTATGCCTGTAGCTCTGGGTTTTTTTTGTTTCTCCATTATTTTCATGAACATAGTAATTTGATGATACAAATGTTCTTACTGTCAATTGAGGTAATTAATTTTTGTGAATTTTTATTTTTTATTTTTATTGCTACCGATAAAAGAACTGGTTGAGATCTTTCGATTGGTGAAAAAAATTAAAGAATTGCTCGCGTAATGTATTACTTTGTGATCCAGTACACGACTATGTAAAGATAGACAAACAAAATGGACTGGGGGAGTAATTTATGGATGCAAGAGTAACTTTTGGAGGTGGCTTTGGTGGATGGTTTCAAGTTTGAGCTACTTTTTTAATATTACCTTAGAATACGGGTCTTCTGGTGATTATGTTTGATAGCAGAGAAATGAGAGAACATTTTGATTAAATACATCTACTTTGCAAGTGCGCTGTTTGAGAAATACTGTGGTGATCATGCATTAGTTTTATAGTTAATGCATGAAACATCTACATAATTTTCCGTGGTGTCAATCCTTTGCTATCAATTGTTGAGGTATTACCTTTTTTTTTAATGCACTTATTGTCTACAGGAGGCTAATGAGACAGGTGCCTTGCTTTTGGCAAAGACTAAGGTTGAGTAGCAGTTAGAAGATCACACATGGAGGCTTCAGCTGGAAAAAAAATTACAGGTTAGCAACATTGAAATTATTTTTATGATTTCACTTGAGTTTTCTGTGTCCTTCAGTTATGTTTTTTTTCTTCATTGTTTGCGAGTTGATTGTTATATTGTAACGTTCAAGTGGCTACGCAAGGCTTTTGTAATGATAATATCCTGGGATGCAACTGTCTAATGAAGAGGTTAAATCAATTGAAAATTTGAAATATCAAAACTTCAGAAGATGGTGGAGTCTTTGAGACTTGGTTTAGATGCAGCTAAAATGGCCACAGTCAATGAGTGCAACAAGACTGCAGTCCTGCAAAAACAATTGGAGCTATGGAAGGAGAGAAGGCTGTTGTGGCCGACCTAAGAAATGAAAATGCTTCTTTGAAGGTGATTGCACATGAATGCGTTATTCATATCCTTGATTATATGCTACGATGCACGGACAAGGATACGGACACGGGAAAACGAGAATTCTAAAAAAATGGGGATACGGACACGGCGGGGAACACGCCACGTGTATATTTATTTATTTACATAATAGAAAATTTTTGAAAATTACAATTCGGCCCCAATTTTTTTTAAAATTACAGTTTGACCCCAATTTTTTTTTAAATTACAGTTTGGCCCCTAAATTTTTTTTAAAAAATTTACAGTTTGGCCCCTGCGTGTCCCCATCAGTGTCCCCCCGTGTCCCCATAAAAAAATTAAATTAAATTATGGGACACGCCACGTGGCGTATCACATACGTGTCCCCGCTGTGTCCCCGTGTCCCGACACTGCGATACTTCGACTTCTAGAGGTGTCCGTGCTTCATAGATTATATGTAATTTTTTTATTCATGCGTTGATGGCCAACCAACGGGAAGACCTATATTGCTATCTAGAGCAAGATCTAAAGAATGTAACAAGTTTTATCCATATCTGGATGATATTTCTGTAAATGAAAGGCATATTTACGATGAACTCAGATATTTGCATTCCGCTGTGATTAATTTAGCGGTACAATTTTTTAGTTTGTCTTCGGAACTTCAATGTTCTGGTTGGGGACTTGGTCCCACTCGGTGGTCGGTTTGTAACATTGGGATATACTTGATTGCTTTAATGTTCTTGTAAATCTAGGCAACCAACTCTATCGCCTCTTTCGTTTGATTTGATTTTTTTTCTTTTGTATTATTTTGCCAGTCCATCAAACACAACCGGATGGATTCTTTCCTGGCAGTTGACATTTGTTACAACTAATAGCATCTTTCCCTACATATCAACTTGGAAAAGAAGTATGTATTAAGATGGAGGATGATGACTGAATGTCATGGTTAAGCTTTGCCAATGGATTGATCTTTCTAGCTTAGTATTATGCAAAGCCTTCTTGGAAGTTGGTCTTCCCAAGAGTTGTTACACAACTTGTTTGTAAGTCTTTTTTACTACTGTTTCATGTTCAATGGATGAAAGTTGACTTTTGGAAAGTGTTTTTTGGTTACTTTGCAGAATTTCGTTAATGCTTAGGAGAAGAAAAATTCAATTCTTGGGCGGGAGCTTGTGAAGGCTAAAGAATATACTACTGATACAATGAAAAAGTTGTGGGAAGTTGAAAAAACATGTTCGCAGCTGTAGCAGAAGTTACAAAGGTGTTCTGTCACTGCTTAAAGATCTGAGCAGGTTAATAGCTAGTTTTGTCTTTTCCTTAAAAGTAGTTCATGCAGTTGACAATTCTTCTTGTCATTATCTTTATCGTATCTTCTTTTTTTTTTTTTCAAATCTTGGGGGTGGGTTCTCAAGTGCCTGTATCTTGGGGGTGGGTTCCCATTACCCTACTGCTACAAGTACCTCCAGATGTCAAAAAATTGCATTGCATTTTTCTTTTCTTTTTTAAGTATGTTTCAAAAAAATTTGCGCCTCTTTTATGTTCCCTTCCTGATTTGAAAATATGTTTTCTGAATACAAGTTTTGAGGAGAAGCTTTGCTGTTTAGAGGATGAGAATCATGTGCTGCGGCAAAAAACATTGTTTGCTTCTCCAAAGAGCAACCGTCCTGGTGTTGTGAAGCCGTTTTTAGAGGTAACTTGTCATTCGTTTATTTGGTCTCAATAGTTTTCCAGCCACATGTGTGCGTCCGTGAGTGTGTATATGTGTACCAGTGTACTTTGTGTCTTGGTTAGCTTACTTTTCATACAGAAACTACGAGTGTATTTCAACTTCATGTTTTCTGATGAAACAGAAGTACACTGGTGTACTTGCCCTTCCCTGTGCTGATAGGAAGTCTGTATATGTAAGATCTGGCTGATATTGGTCAATGATTTACTTGGATACCGTAGTTCTCTTTATTTTGCTGACTTATGTAATACCTTTTGACGCAGGATACACCCACACCCACACCCACAAAAACTTAACACCTCTTTCACAAGGTTTATCCGACTCTCGCAGGACAAAGTTAACCACTGAAAAGCACCAGGTCTTATTACCTTCTTTTGTGAATAATTTTGCTTGGACGAATACCTCCACAATATCACTTATCTTGCTATTGCTAAATTTGAAACCCAAATAAGTAGTCAATTTAGAAAGCACCTAATGGGGGTTCTTTGTGGAAGAAATTTATGATAAGAGTTTTGATGGGTTTTTTTCTGGACGTTGCCCTGTTATGATCAACGCCTATGTACGATGACATAGTCTTGTAAGTTTTGTGTTTTGGTTAGATATATGGTTGCCTAATGAATTAAGTTTTCCTGATTCAGGATGGTTTAAAAATTCATGGTTGAGTTGGTCTCAGCAGCAAGTGTATCTCATTGTTGGCACTTGTCACTCAATGATTACTTCGACTAGAACACGTTTTTGCTTGAACTCCAGAATGCATGGCATCATTCTCCTCCTCCATATACTCCAAAGTTTCTGCATGATATTGGTTTGGAATGCAAGCTCTATTCATATAGTTCTACGCGCTTATTTCTATCTGAACCCTAGGAGTTCAACAGGCACAAACTCGGGTTGAACTTGCACTCCAAAAGCTTCTGCAGGCTATCGGTTTGGAAGTTTCTGCATGCTAGGGTTTTCTAATATGCAAACTGGGGCTGAATAAAAAACATAAGTCAAAATTTGAAGGTTCCTGTCTCTTATCTTAAACAACCGATCAACTTCAACTCTCTTTGGTTTATTAATTCCTGATTTTTGTAAGGCTTGGTTTGCTAATTCTTGCCTGTGCGATGTACATTACTCTGTACATTGCTGTGTACTGGGATCTAAATGACCACGATGAGGTAGTTGATAGCCGAGGCCAAAGATTGGATTTGATTTTTGGTTTGAGGGTCAAAACTTGGATCCCACAATTCAAGATACCATCCAAATGTGTCAAGTTGTTTCTGTTGTAATTCAATCTCAACCCTTCAGGTTGTGAAGAGATCAGCCATTAACTAAGTTGGAAGGTAGATCTCAAGTGCATTCCAGAATGATACTTCATAGTTTGCTCTCTCTCTCTCTCTCCACATGAGCCAGATATCTGATTCTCCATCATCGTTTCCTTCGCAGCAACCAAACCTAAGCCGCTTCAGTCCTCCACCATTCCTGCAGCTGTACTCGCACCCACGCTTAGCCAATATAGAGGGTTTGATCTAGGGTTTTGATTATGGCCAATCCAAGCATCTTGGTGAGGAAATTGCAGAATACCTGTTTTTTTGTTTTGGCAAACTTTTGGTTCATCATATATTTGGACTAACGCATGTGACTTACAGAATTGTTGGTTTTCTCCTTCCTTAGTTAATAATGTCTTTCCTGCAGATAATTTCTTTTGCCTCTAAATTTGTTTCCTAATATTTCATTGAGATCTGCCATGCATATATTTCTAGAAGAGGTTCGATATCCAAGAACAATGATACAAAAAATAAAATAAAAATGCATACATATCAATGTATGTATATTCATGTACACACCTACATACATATATACAATTATATCTCTATATACGGGAGGTTCTTGTTTTCCTTGAATGCTATGCATTCTTTTTTTTTTTTTGGTTTAATTTCGTGTTCTTTCTTCTCTATTACGAATTGCGTTGATAGTTTGTTCATTCATGGTTTCAAATAAACCTACAGTTTTCTGTTTTGGGTAATGATCTTTTTTGTCTTTCATTGATGCATTAGCCTCGGTTTTTGTTAGTTGCTTGTGTTTTTTTAAAGTTTGTTAGGAAATTGGTTAAAGTGCTTTCTTGGTGTCATAGCTGTTTGGGCTAACATCTTGGTGAGCATGGAACATGACACTAAAAAATGATCTAAATTTAGTTGTTCATGTGTAACCTAATTGAAATATAGCTGTTCATGTGTAACCTCTCTAACATCCTCTATGTATGGTGACATCTTAGTGAGTATGGAGTCCAATACATCTTTGTACTAATAACTTAGTTGCTATCATTAGTATCATAAGAAATGCAAATTACGTATCCAAATTTGAAGTTCTTCTCTAAGTAGAGCATATTTGGGTTGCTTGGGAAACGAAATATAATGCATATACTCCGTGAGAGATCATGAGCACATATGTCATTTACATGATATCATAGTCTTTGGGTGCTCATACTAGAATCTTGGGATACCTCATTTCTGTTTATTAATGTTTCTCGTCATTGGTTGAGATCCATACCAAATTGCGTAACAAGGGCTGTTATAAAAGCAAAAGCAGATTAAATAATATGTGTGATTTAGGCTGAGCTGAGAATGGATAACTCTCATTAGTTTCTTTGTTACTTTTTTTTCTTCATAAATTTGGTCACTTGTAGGTTTTTTTTATTCTTGCTTGTTTGTATGCTATGAAGCACGGGTACTTCGGAAATGTCGCCATACGCGCACCGGGTACTGGTACGGGTACGGCGTCGGTACGGCAAAATCGTACCGGGTACTTTTGGTATCTTTGGGTACGACAAGGGTACTCCGTGGGTACTTCGTGGGTACGTTTTAGCCCAAAATAAGAGACACACACATTGAGAGAGAGAGAGAGAGAGAGAGAGAGAGAGAGAGAGAGAGAGAGAGAGAGAGAGAGAGAGAGAGAGAGAGAACCAGAGTTGATCGATTGACGCCGGCAACGAGGTGATGACTGGGTTCAGATCAATTGACGACGGCGACGGCTCTAGGTCTTCTGGCTGGCTTCTCGATCGAGATCGACAACTTGTCTTGTCTCTATTTCATCGTAATATAGATTACAAAAATACAGCATAGCCCCTTAAGTTCTTTACCACGACAATAAAGTCTCTTAATTTCTAAAAATTACAATTTTATATCTTCCAGTTCCAGCATACCTCTAATTGTTTAGTATTGCAGTTTTACCCCTAATAAACATAAATATTATCTCATTTTGACTTTTTATCTATGTTACTTTTTGTTGGTAAAATGGGTTTATATTCCATTTTATGCAATAAAAATAGTAAAAGATATATATATTTGCCGTACCCCCGCCGTACCCGTACCTTACTTTTTTGGGGTTTTGCTGTTTCTCGTACCCGTACCCGTACCGTACCCGTACCTCGTACCGGTACCCGTGCTTCATAGTTTGTATGTATATGGAGAGAGAGAGAGAGAGAGAGAGGGGGAGGGAGAGAGAGAGGGAGAGATTCAAGGAATTGGAGAGTAGTGCTTTGGTGGTTTCGAGGTGGTGTTAGGGCGGCATTTGGTGGTTCCAAGGTGGTGTTGGGCGGCATCGGTGGTGGTGGTAGTGGAGAGGGAGAGGGAGAGGGAGAGAGAGAGACGGCTGAGAGAAATGAGGGTTTCGACTGAAAGACAGGGGAGGGAGAGGTTGACTTGAGAGAGGGGATGGAGGGAGAGTTTTTCAAAAAATTTAGTTCAAGTTTTATTTTTTCGATAGTTTTAGGAGTTTTATGAGGGGAGGGGTATATTGGGAACTTTACATGAATTGATATGGTTGTATGGAGTAAATTGTGTCCTTAGAAGTAGAGGGTGGCTTATATGAAGAAATTGGGTTGCATGGAGTAAATAGTGGTTTGCGAATGGCGGCCGCCTAATAATATCCTTTCAATTTGCAAATTACGTAAAGAATGGTTTTTTATTTTAATACAGAGAATTTTTTGGAACATGAGCTTGCTTTGGAAACACACTTCCCAGTCCTTCAACCAGAATGGGAGGAAAAAAGGGGTTTCTGGGTTTCCTATTTCTTCTTCCTTTTGAACCCCCAATCTAGTCTTCTCTCACGTTCTTCCATAGATTAATAAGATATCTCTCTTTGTACTTTCTCTTTCTAGAATATCTCTCTTTGTACTTTCTCTTTCTAGATTTGATTCGAGAAAACACACACAAACACACACGCGCACACACACACTCTCTCTCTCATTCTATTGTTTCGCTTTTAGTTTCCCTACTACAATGCTTTCATTGGTTAAAGAAAAAGGAAAATTGCTTTGCTTAGTGTTTCTGCATGGTTTTTGGTAGAGTAAAAGGTGTTGTACAATTTCTGATGCAAGTTTGGTGTTAGTTTACGGTTTGTAGGTGATTAAATTCCCTCTGGAAGATGTTCATTAAAGGTCTCAACAACAGTGCCCTTTAATAGGTCAGAGAGGTTTTCTTGTTTTACTCACTCTTATCTTTTCACATTCTTCTACATGTGCGGGTATGTACGTGTGTGTGTTTTCATATGATTGTTTATACGTATACTCTATCTGTTTGAGATTGAGGGTTTTACATTACGAAAATGTTCACATTGTTCTCTCCGATTGTTAGATACAAATGTGTGTTTTTGTGTGTGTTCATATGATTGTAATTAGGAATTTTCTATAACCCAATTGAAATATAGGGTTTTAAATCCTCATCAATCGTTAAAATTTTTGCGTGTGTTCATGCGTGTCTGTGTGGGTTTTCATATGTTTGTTTCCAGAAATTTCTTAAAGTTCAAGCTTAGTGGGCAGTTAAGAGCTAGCCTTCTTGACTAGCTAGTTGTTTTATAGTTCAACTGGTTTGGTGACCTTTTCGCCCACTCCCGACTATTAGGACTGTAGCGTCTCAAAATTGCTATAGTTTGGAGGTTTAATTAAGTTTCCTGGAATAATTTATTGTAGCTTTTGTCTTCCTTACTTTTACAAGTTTACTTCTCGATATCTTTTGAAGCCCAACTTCCGGGAACTACTCAGGATCACTTGCAGATATTTAACATTGCGTTGAAAGCAAAAATAAAATCATATCAGATTCCTGAGCAGGTGATAGGTTTATTTTGTCCTTGAAATGTCTCACCACACTTCAGAATTCGAATATTTTCATTAGTTTACTCCGTGCTCTGCGTGTAGGTTGGTTTTTGAAAATGGATCACTCCAAAGATGTTGGGTCTTGTCACACAAACCTCTGTATATCATTGGTCCATTGAAGGCAACACACTTTTCTTTCAACAGAAAGAGCAATATGCTACTTTATGTGTTGTTTGTTCTTTCTTTTCCACCCTGTTAATATGAACTTTTTCCCTCTTTTTCGGTAGGTGAATCTGAACCTGCGAAGATGTTTGACAGAATAGCTAATCTAGCCAATAATCAGATAATTAACCACAGATGTGATCCTACTGAAAAATGGTTGGTAATCACTCCTGGTTCGGCCGAGGTACTTTTTAGCTGACAATGTTTATGCTTCTGTTGGTTTCTTGATTATTCGCTCATATTCTAGAATTTGGTGTGTTATATTTATAGTTTTATCTAGAATGTGATGTGATTAGAAGAGAGTAGAGACAAAGTGCTGCTGTTTATTCCCTCTCCGTTTCTTTGTGTGTTGCATCTGTTCCGCTTCCTTGTAATTCGTGTTTAAGCTCATCTTGTTTATTCCTTTGTCAATGGCATGGAATGTCGTCGTATAAGTGGTTTAGAGACAACAAAATGTCTATCTGGCAAAGAGATGACGAAACACATCAGAGGCTTTGGAAACTATGTGAGAATGAGTGAGACTGTGAGAGACAAAGGAACACAGTGGGGGCAGGATAGGGAAGATGCAAAAAAGTCTCTACTAGAGACTCAGTAGAGAGGGACTGAGAGTATTAGAGGGTTCAAATAGTGATGCAATAGTAGTATAGCCTTTTGTTGTAAAGTGAGTGCATGCATGTGACGGCGTGTTTTGGAATCTTGGTGGCTTTTAGGCGAAGCTGTTGGATTGTTGGACCCTGTGGCCCCATGTACTGCCATTTTGACGAACTTCTCCTAGGAAAGAATAGCAAGTTTGTAGAAGATTATTGGGCAAACTGTGTAGTAGGCTCTTTCTATCTACTTTGGCCTAGACATAGCCATCTTGACCAACTCATGTGAATCCTTCTTCTTTAGTCACCAAATCTCAAGAACCTTGAGTCTTTTGAGCTCAGACTTTTAGCTCCCGCAATATACTAGGAAGGTACCTTGGCTCTTCTCTTTCCACATTAGACCCAAGCCCTAAGGGTTGGTGAATTGGTGTTTCTTGGAGGATTTACTGTATGAGACAGAACATATATCTGACACAAGGAGGTCTTTATGGTGATGTGTGACAATGCGAGGAACACATCATGATGTGCCTTGAATACGTGACATGGTAGATATTGTTTATTGGGATGACAATCATTAATGCATACCATGTGATCGATGGTCTGATTTTTTGTATCTGACACACGGAGATCTTCATGGTGATATGTGACAATGCAGGGAACACATCTTGATGTGCCTAGAATATGCGAAGTGGTAGGTACTGCTGATGGGAATGACAATCGTTAATGCCAACCATGTGGTCTGTGGTCTAATTTTGTACATGTATTGCTGAGTGAGACAGTGCTCTCATTCAACAAAATGTTTGCAGGTGACTTGCATGCTAAGTTTCTAAAGGTTTAAAACTAAGGGAGTAGAAGCAATTGGAACGCTTGCCACAATTTGCCCAATTTTTCCAATTGTGCCCCTCGATTGGGGAGCCACTGGTTTTGTCCTCGAGGGTAGTTTTGTCCATTCACCTCATGAGAAGAACATGGCCCAGATCAAGCCACGTCTCCCCTTTTGCCTTTTCCTTTCCTTCGTTTGGTGAGAGAGAGAGAGAGAGAGAGAGAGAGAGAAGAAGAAGAAGAAGAAGAAGAGAAGAAGAAGAAGAAGAGACGGTCTTGGACACCGACAAAAGAACGGAAGAGCAAGAAGCCTAGGCGACGGATGGTGAGGCGATATTGGGGGGTTCTTCGCCGTAGACTTCATGATTTGCTTGTATATCTATCGTGTCTCTCGCCTCTCGCCCAAAATAGATGCTTCTGGATAGTCAAGAGAGAACAGCGTTTGTGGGTTTGCTGCGGGAGCAAACCGATCGATTATTCCGGTGGTGTTGGCGGTTTAGGGTGGTCGCACCAGGTTAGATTCTTTCCCTTTAGGGTTAGTCTTTTCCCCCTGTCCAGTTTGTTTTGTCTTGCGCACATGGTGTGAATAGATTTGTAGATCGATTACGTTTCGTAGATTGATCATGTTTTGTATACGGTGTGAACAAATTTGTAGATCGATTATTGTGATTTTGTCGTCCAATTATCTGTATTGGAAAACCCAACTTATGCCATTTCTTTTCTTTGGAGTCAAGGTCTTCTTGGCTTTCTGGATGGCTCTAATCCGTGTCCTCTGGCAAAACTAAAACAAGAAAATCTTGAAGTCGAAAATCCCGCTTTTAAATCTTGGAGTGACCAAGATCAACTCCTAATGAGTATTTTAATTGCCTCATTATCAGAAGAAACTGTGCCACTTGTGGTTGGGCTCAACACTTCCAATGAAATTTGGATTGTTCTTGAGTCCTCTCTTGGTTCCACCTCCAACATGCGGATTTTGGAGATTCATATGCAACTTCAGAGTCTCAAACAAGGTGATATGCCCACCACACAATATTTGCACAAAGCGAAGGTCATGTATGATGCACTCGCTGCTGCCGGTCGTCCTATGTTTGTTCACGATTTCAATATCTTTGTGTTTAGGTGCTTGCGGATATTTTGCGGGATACTGCATGCAATTTTTTGGGCGTAATAGTATTTCTATTCCCCGTCTGGAAAAAATGGTTTTCTGGATTTTTGGTTAACCTTTACGGCTCTGATACGACTGATAGAATGTAGAGATGAAAATGAAAACACAAGCAACAGTTTATTGATATGAGGTCGAATTATACATCCTTGAACACAAACTACCTTAATATGGGTTTCTCTCACTACACCGTTTTTTTTTTTGATTGCTTGATTTTTAACAAAAACATACTCATGTTTACATATATCTAGGGGTGTGTGTGTGTGCAGATGTGCACAATGGGGTTGACGGGGAGGAGTCATCGTGGCTGGAGTTCATGTTCTCGTTCTGCGTGGAGGATTACGATGTCGTTGGAATCTGTTGCCATATCGATGAGGAGCATGCGGTGGAAGTGAAGAATGGGGTGAGATGGTTTTCTATTGCTTGTTTTTTTGTCTAATTTTTTCAGTAAGGTTCTATCTTTTCATTGATATTTGCAATTGCCTTCGGTTTTCTTCTAATCATCGATGGTAATTTTTCAAAATTTTCCGCACCATTGAAAAGTGTATCTTTTGAACGTGCATGAAAATTTTAAAAAATTTAGTACCATATGAAACTTTTTTTGTCACATTTTCCTATTAACTATTTGGAAATTTTGTTTATTTATTTATTGTTGTTTATTTTGGTACCATATGTTTGTTTTGTTTCTAAGCATGCCTCTTCAGGCCTGGTTGTTATTTCTCTATACGGGTTTGGCTTTGCGAGAGAACATACTTAGACTGAATGGAAGTGGTATTCGCTCATGGTAAAAGTGGATATTTTTGGCATCATTTTTGTTACACTTTGTGTTTAAATGTATGTCCTTATCCATCATCACTTCAACTATTTTGATTTAAATTTCATTTCTTCTATTGTCGTAGAGTAGATTGATGCTTACATGTGCCAAATATAATTTAATTCCAGGAAAGTTTTGTATGTCGAATTTTTTATTTAACATATACCATACTTTCTTTTTCATTTGGGAGGGGCCATCAACCTCCTTAATATCATCGGCAGGCAGCAGCATTATTTGATTGATAGAGGCCTTATTCTGTTTGTTCGTCTAATCACCTCAGAACTTCCACGACAATGTGAAAATGCAGTGGATTCTTTTTTCTCTTATCTGACCTCCCCTTTGATATATGTGCAACAATGATATTTAAGTGCGCCAATTTTATGCTATCTTTGCTATGGCTATGGCTCTTATCAGTCTCACTTGGGAGATAGAAAGAGAATGTAATTGTGCCCAGAAGCAAGTCATAAATTTTTTTTTTTGAACAGAGAAATGTTAGAGAGGGTGGGGGCTTCAATTAGTACTTCAAATATGCATATGATGTTATGTCATAATCTTTTTAAGTGTATACTGAAAGTAGTTTGGGTTGATTTTTGTAAAACTGTGTGCTGTGCAGAATCTTAGAAAGGCGTACAACTGTTCCTGCAATGGGCTATCATGCGAGGAGTTGCGATGCAACTATAAAATAGATATCAATGGAAAACACTCTACACATGTATTGCAATGGGCAAGGTGCAACTAAGCAAATGCTCCAACAAATTTCTGCATGTACTCTAACCTGTCTTTTACTTTCTTTGTTCTTTCTGCTGTCTACTTGTTTGTGTTTCGCGCTTGTGTGAAAATTTACGTATTGCATGGTTTGCAGAACTTTAATGAGTTATTTTGCTTCTGCTGGTTGAAATATTCATGCATGTCAATCCTAAGTGATTCATGTTAGTTTTTCTAACCCACCAAAATGGATATAGGAATGTTTTTTGGTGGGCATCATTAGAGGGTTTTTGATGTTCTACTGTAAGGTCTCCTGAGGCTCATAAATTTTGATACTCTTGTACTATCAACTAAAAGAAACCGAAAAACCTACGGCCACCGACCAATCGGTTACTCTTCTTTTGAATGGACTGATGCGAAAATAGGTAATCTCTATGCTTATCATTCAAAACTTCATACAACATCAATGCTAAAGTATGAATAATCCAAACTCTATGCAGATGTTTTGTTCGCTGTTTTGAATGTTGGTCCACGCAGGAAGCCAAATTCATCATACGTAGTTGATCTGCGAGTCATAGATGCAAGGTAAAACTCATACAACCAGCACATATTTTATGCGTTCAGTCTCGGAAATATACTAACAAAAACTCTAAACAAACCTGAACAGCATGGTCCCTACTACAATTTCCTTGTGGGATCAGTTTAGTGAATATGAGGCCGAAGAATTCCGTAAAATACAAGGTCCATTTCCTGTTGCAATGGGTATGCACCTGAAGCTATCAACATACTACGGTAAATTCACTCTTCTTTATACTCCAACCACAGTTTAAACTTCTGTCCAAGTATATTGTTTTAAGTAATTGCTTATGCTAACACCCCGGAAGTAAATTGTGGAGCTTTTTACATATTATTGCTGTAATTTCAAAGTTGCTTGTGGAATCTGCAAGTGGAACTGTTCAGCGCCAAATAATTTCGGTTTGGGCTTAGCTTCTTGTTTTTCTTTCAAAGATGTGTTGAGCAGTTTGTTTGTGAACGGTATAGAGTTTCATGGTCATATTAATTCAGTTCTCTTGCTTTGAGACATAATTTTTGGCCACATATCATATTATCCTCTTCTTCGCTACAAACCATCTGTGTATCTCCTACGGTCCTACCTTTTCGGAATAATTACCACTTCAAAGTATCTTCTTTTCTTTCTTTTAAGTTCAGTTTTGGCAAGGCTATCTCAAGATATCAAATATAGTTTGTTCAATTAATCATCCAGTTTCTTTTTTCCTCCTTCTTTAACCCCATTTTAGCCATTCTTTTTCCTCCATGGAATACAATCCTCAACCTAATCCTATGCTTCCCGACTAAATTTTGGCGCCACCTATGCTACATGGGAGCTTTTATAAATGTTTTAATACCTACGTTGCATGCTCAGTACTCGAACCAATTATGAGTATTTTTCGGACAAGAGTAATAGAACATATTCACAACATATGCCCTACGTTAATCTTATTTGTTATACATCCTTTGGCTTCACGAGTTAGCAACCTCTATATTTGTGCTTTTATGCTCAATGCCTACGTACCAATCTACTTCATCTGTAGCATATTGACTACAGAAATGCCTTATCTGTGAGTGGAGTTGCAAACAAACCAAACCAACTCATGTGAAATTATAAAGGAACGTGGAATTGGAACCCTAATCTTAGGGTTATTTCTCATTAACATAAACTGATTACAACGTGAGTAGTTATACAACACACTAGACCAATTACACTATGGTCCTAGAGAATGAACTAGTTACATAATAGAACAACTAATGAACTAATTACAAATAAACCCATAATAATCTAACACTTCCATAATAATCTAACACTATCAAACTTGGGCTCAAGCTCGACACACGATCCCAACGCCTGAACTCAATAATGTATTTGCATATCGAGGATCAATCTTCTTATTTTGTCTCAATAAATTGTATTGTACTTCATCTGTGCATAATTTACTCTGAACTCTAAACTACATTTGCCTAGACTTACTTTGAAACTTTCAATAAATTTAAGTCAAGGGTTTCACTATCTAATTTGCTTTTCTATGGCTTGTGCCTGCATCAGCTCACCCTAATCTGATCATAAGAGCAGGTTTGGCTATTGCCGTCTGAGTTTAGTCTCAAGCTTTTGTAGGTTGAGTTTATCCACAAAATATTTTCCCCCTTGTCCACATGAATGCATAAAAGTTACATTATTCACTAGTATTTACTTCCTGCTAGGCCTTATGCTCAGTTCCAAATTCTGACCGTTGCATTCTAACCACAAAAAATAGGGGGAAGCCTAGCCACACATGGTCCATCTGCTTTCATATTCAATCCATCCTTTCCAGAAGCAATAGCACTCTGCAAATGGTAAGAACTATATATCCAAACAAAATAAATTCAATCAAATTATTTCCCTACTTATTTCACTCTTTTTCCAAACCCCTCAAGGTGCATCCAAACGCTGAAAAAATCAACATTCTTCCAGCAGCAAATCTGCAAAGAGCTGCTCAAAAGAAGCCTACTGCTAATGATATCATCTCAATTGTCGATTTACCAACATCGGTAACTGAGGTAATTAGTCTTTAACAATAGCATAATTCACTTTAACTGCAATATATCAGCACATCCATTCTTAAACATAGCTACAATCTCATTCTTTCTCTTCATGCACTATTCATGCTAGCCTAAATATTCAAGCGTACAAGCCACTGTACAAGTGGTTAGCTTCAATCATAATTTTTGCTACTTGTCTTTGCTCGAACTATAATAGAGCCACTTATGCATATGGTGATGGTAGCTTCTGGTGTAACTATTGTGACCAAAAAGTGCCACCATTGCCCAGGTAACAAACTTCGCTATCTAGAGCAATTCACTTCATGCCATGTATCTAGGGTTTTGTTTATCCTTTTTTTCTTATCCTTTTCCAAAAAAAACAAGAAGCTGCTTTTGTGACTTAATCCCGTCCACCATTTTTCCTTTTATTCTGCATTGGTATGAATGAGCACTCATGCATTATATCTGTTTGCTTATGTTGCAAAACATTCAAGTCATGGAACTTTTGTATATCATTTCAGCCTTTCTGATCGCTATGGTCTAACAATTACCTGCTTAAGTTAGAGTTTGGAAACAGATTATATCGATGGTTCTTATAAGTTGCATATTTGTGTGGAGGACAAAAATATTGCAGCCCTTCTTTTGGATATCAATTAGATCTTGTGCCTCTGGCTGAGCTCCCTTCAGGCACACTTCGCATGTTCTTTCCCGATATAATAATATGATGATGGATATTCAAAGTGATTGATGTATAGTCATAATTTCAGCGATAAAGTAATTGGTTGGACAATTGGCATGCATTATCTTTGTCTTGCCTTTTCCTTATTTCTTCTTACCCTATTAAATGAATAGGTACATGATGCAACAGGAAGTTGTTTAGCGAAGGCATGTGTAGGTGTCAGGTCTAATACTAAAGGATTTTGCATCTGTAGGTTTGTGGAATGCCATACGGGTTACTGGGTAATTTGCCAAACCAAACCAAACCAAACCAAATCAAATCAGATTGAGCCTTACGTCTGATGCAGTGACTTTCACATGATCCGTGATTGTAGTTTGGCAGCAAGTAGATCTCTTTGCCCATCCAGTGTTGTCGGCAACTAATAGGCTTTAGCATAAGTTTTTTTTTTTTTTAATCAGCAGCTTTAGCGTAACTTAGCCATTGTGGAAAATCACAATTAGTATGAGTTTTCCACAAACGTCTTGACTTGGTGTGTATCTATTTTACATTGGTTGGTGTTTGTAGGAATATCTTAGCTAATCGTTTATTGCTGCTAGAAATCTATTGTGTTGTGGTTCTATAAATATGTATTTAACATGCTCTTTGCATAAAGATGACTGCATGCGAAGGTTTCATCACATCACAATGGATTTTGTTGTTATGATGAGTTTTCCTATTGGTGGAACTTTCAACCACCACCACTTTCTTTGACCATTCATAGCATCATGGATTGCTTTGTAGTATCACATTTGAGTTTAATAGCTAGCAACTAAGATGACTTTCGGTGGAAACCTTTGGAAATTAGGTTTCCCACTTCCATCCTTTGGACCTTTTTCTGCTGAGTGATTTGAGTCTTGATGTGGATGCATATTGCATACAAAGGGTCAAGGTCTGCTTGCTCACTGTATGCAGTTGGTTCCTGCTAACCACCCCCCCCCTTTTGGCTCCTTCTGTCATACCCATGTGAGTTATTATTGGCAAGTTTGAAAAGTTATTGTTATAGTCAATGATGACCTTCGTGCGCCTTACGTAAAAAGAAGATAATCATGGACTGGCCACAATTAGCAGTAGGGGAAGTTGGAGGGCTCTTTATAACCTGTGCACTTTATTTTTGCTCTATTATTGATACTTAAGTAGAGAAAAACTTATTGATGGATCACTAGACTAGACTGAGCCTTTACCGACACATAGGCCACTACAAGAACAACCCTCAGTATTGCTAGGATCTATACATGATATTCAATTCATGCTCATGTTCAGAGTTTTAGCCCAAACAACCTCTCATTAAATGTAAACTATTTGCAGGCTCAAATTCAATGTGGAGATAGTAGATCAAACTTGATCCATCCTTGCCACCGTATTTGCAGAAAAGGCAGAACAACTTTACGATATCACTGCAACAGAAATGGTCAATGTGCACTCTGTCTTCGACACAATTCCTGATTAGCAAGCATCAAGCCAGAATCTAGGCCCTAACACCCCGAAGAAGCGTGGAACAAAGGCACCCTCCACAGTAGACTCACCAACAAACTCCCTTTTGTGTAATTAGCTTTGCCATGACTTCAAAGTGTTGCAAATATATACCTACTTCCAATAACAGGCATGAGACACCTCGTGCTAGTACGAGCTGCTTACCTAGTTATAATCTAAAGAGGGTAAGCAGAGTGAGATGACAAGCACTTAGCCTTACCGTTAAATTTCTGTATGTAATTGCAATCAAGCAAGCTATACCTTGATGTATGAACATTACTTGTTCCACAAGGAAGACTGGCATAACTGGAAGAACAACGATCTTTGAGGATAATGCTAGGGGATACCTGAGGATATTTATTTAACTTTTTTGGGGGGATGGGGTTTGAATATTAACTTTTATGGTTCTTTTGTCTTCTTTCTTACATCTTCTTGTACTCTGAAAATATCATGGCAAGAAGTTTCATCTTTCCTCAACCGTGCATTAAAGTGGACTGAAATTGGCTTCCATTCTATTAGCATCTTTCGTGTGCTTCCTTCTGCAGTTGTCAACATCATCTTTTAGGTTTTGTTAATAGTATGATGATGTACTTTATGGCCCTTTCCCATCTATCGCGATTAGCGTGTTGTGTAGTCAATGGCTTGCAGTTCTTGCCAGTCCTAAATATGTATAAGCAGTTTTTGGTTTACTTGTTTCTTTATTTTCTTTTGTTGCATTAACTTAAATAGTTTCCAATGTCACCTTATACGTGTACTGCTTTTCCACCCGTCTTTACTTTTTTATAGACAGCAACTTGTCAAAAATAAATATGCAACTTTTTTCCATGGATCAGCAGCGGAGTCAAGCTTTTTATGCTCATGCAGTCTCATTTGCCTCCTTCAACGTTTGTTTGGTTCCTTATACTTATCTTGCATGCACACTTGATGCTCTTTTATGGTTTGTGTGAGATCTATTGGTTCGTCTTACACAAATTCCGGAAAATGAGAATCCTTCTGTTCTTATTTCCTTTGCTACAAAATCGGTAAATGCTGGACAGAATACATCAAAGTTGCATGTTATTGAGCTCGGGTAAAAACGAATGCATGTATATGATCATGGAGCTACTGTTACAATGTGCTGTTGAGTTGTAACCATCCAGTTATAGGGTCTGATAAGGACCTTATGTTTTTCATGGCTGATTTTTTTTTTCCCATAAAGATGCATTATGGCTAATTACGTTTCTGTATCTTATTTGCAGAGTGTTACACTGTGCTGTTGAGTTGTACAAGCTGGGCAAACACCACCTTTATTGCAGTACTTTGGATTGAAGGGAAGCTTAATGCATTTGAGTCATTGGAATTGTCATGGCTTGTCGTGAATCAAATCAAGAAAAATCTTTTGGACAACTGGTTGGCTGAAGACAAGTTGGAATGTAGTAAAGAACTTGGAGACCTTGTCAAGGTTCCATCATCCATCCATACATATATACACACACCCATATATACACGCACACAGTCTTTACATTAGCATTTTTGTACTTAATTTGATTTATATGGTGGAGAGTGTTGTTTGCTGCCTATATGTACGCAAACGACGTTTATACTCGAGATTTCTTGTAGATTGGGTACAATGACCTTGCACTGAAAATATATATCAAAGCCAGGGCTACTCCAAAAGTTCGTGCGGCTTTTGCAGAATTAGGGAGTTCGATAAAATTCTGATACTCCAAGCAGACGTGAATAATAGGATATGTTTTATCTACCATTTTTGACATTAACTTATATTATATCTCCATTCTCCTGAATGGATGCCCTGGTTATTTTAAGCCCGTAGAGTTGGTTGTCTTTTTTTTTTTTTTTCCCATTTGTTTGTTGTTATTAATAAGACAGTTCTATAATCAATTCCTCTGAATTTTATTGAACATTTTTAAATTTACCATTTTTCGTATGTTGGTGTAGGTTGGATACACGCCTGATTATTTGCTTCTTCTGTAAACAATTCTCAGAAAATAAATACCATTTGTAATTGTATTATGTCATCTGTTGAGTATATTTTCAGCAAGTTTCAAATGCATTTGATTCTTTAGATACTTGGTGTATGAATGTGTGATAACTTATAACAATTATCACATTTCATGCATTTTCACTTTCTTATCAATATCAATATGTTTGGTAGTTTCAAAAGTTCCTACTTTGAAATACAGATGCAGTTATCTGCTGGATTATAACAAATCACCTCCTTTACAGCACTTCTCTTAATCACATGATATAAAACATGTCCTTATGAATACTCATGCAACTGAGCCATAGGTGAGTATCTGCAATTCTCAAGTCATGTTGTACTGTGCAGATCCACGAGTTGTGCAGATCTACGAGCCTTTTATGTAACATTTAGAGCTTTTCATTCTCTTGTAGAGTTCTTTGTGACACTTTCTAAGGAGTGGGCACTGGGGTGCATGAAGGACCTTTTGTTGGTTAACCTAAGAGGCAACCTCCAGATAATTTGTGCAGGTACCCATTTGTCGTGTCAGTCATATTTGAGCACTGTAAAAAAAAAATAAAAAAAATTTTGTTGACTAACATTTGATTTTGCACGTTGCCAAGGAATACTTTGAGTAGCTGGGAGTTGATGCAAGCATCAAGCTCTTTGAGCAGTTCAAGTCAAATGATGGGCTGTACTTTTTCCTTAGGTCATATTTGAGCTCCAGGTAATCTGTTTAGAAAAAAAAAGTCAGTTCTCTTTTATTAATATTCGATTCAAATTGTGATTCTTTTATTCAACTGTCTTTTTTTGTTACAGTGAAGTGAGGATCTTGACATTCACTTCGAGTACATTGAGTTTGTTGCAAAGATTGGACAAAATAAGGAGGTTGAACGTGTGATAAGAGAATCGAACTTCTATGACGCTGAAAAGACAAAGAACTTTTTGATGGAAGCAAAGCTTCCTGATGCATGACTACTTATCAATGTATGCGATCGTTTTGGGTTTGTTCCAGATCTGACCCATTACCTTTGTTGGAACAACATGCTCCGCTACATAGAAGGTTACATTCAGAAGGTAAGAGTATTGTCAAAGATCTTAGATACATTTTTGTCACTTGAAAATTCTAACTCCTACGAAAGCACAATGTTGAACTCTTCTGGGATTTCTTTGTATAGGGTAACCCTAGAAATGCTCCATTTGTGGCTGGATGATGAGTGCGCTGAAGATTTTATTAAAGGCCTTATTCTCTCTATCCGTTCTCTACTTCCAGTTGAACCACTGTAGTGTAAGATTGGTACAGCCCCTTTCCTTGCGGGTCAGGAAAAGACTCACCATCTCACTGTCGGCACTACCTTTCCCCATCATCTTCTCCAACTCTATCCACCCAAAAAACACAACCCTCTCTGCCCCATGGCCTGATCTAGAATTCACCCTCCGCTATCCAACTCATCCTCATCTGCCCACCGTTGCATCCCTTCGACGGCTTTTCCAGTAGCCCTTCCACTCTCCACTGTCGCACCCCCATCCATCTACTGTCACAACCCGTCTCCTAGTCCAAAAAAATCAATATCGTGCAAAAACATCAAAAAACAAAGGGAGGGCTAAATAAAGGAAGTCAGTTGAGCTTGAAAGCCTTAAATGATCTGGTTTGAGTCCTATGACCAATAGCAAAAAATCATTCAAAACAATCAATGGAGGCGGCCACCGCCATAGATCCGTGGACAATGGCATGCTCCTCGGCGAGTATGATTTTTCAGAGAGCTCTTGCTCTGTGTGTGTGTGTTTTGGTCCGATTTTTTATTGTGAAAAGATCAATTGTACAAGGGTGGCGATAATGCCACGATGGTTTTTTTTTTTAGAGCCACAACAACTAACTCGATTTCACAATTCTACCCTTACGTGGGCTTGATCTCTCTCTCTCTCTCTCTCTCTCTCTCTCTCTCTCTCTCTCGTCAAAGGGAACTCTTTTTGATTTGGGTCACCATCAGTGTCCAAATCAACACGCCATTGCTAGTTCCACCTCCTTCCTCAACAATTGCAAGAGCTTGCTAATCTTTCTTGTCTCACAATGACTGTACCACCGAATCCCAAATCTGTACATGCTCCCCAAAGTACCACAAAGAGCAATTAATTGATTTGTCTCTGATAATGAGGAAATTATTCCTAAGTCACAAAGAGGAAGTAGATAAGAGAAGGAAGATTCGACAACCGTAAAGTCAGACCCACCTATTTTCTGATAACTCCCACTCTCTCTCTCTCTGTCTCTCGTCTTCTTTTATAAATTGCCCTGAAACTCATACTCTATCTATTACACAGGCTCAAAACTAAGAAAGAATTTGAGTGATGGTACAATAGCAGTTGTTAATTTGAAGATCACCAACGGTGATACGAAGGAGCCGGTGATGAAATAATCTTTCCTTAAATTTGAAGAGGTTTGGTTCAGAGTTCAGGAATTGGAATGGACGTGAAGCAGATGAAAGTGAATGTCTCCTTGTCTTGGCAACCCTGGGATGAAAGGAGGTGAAGGTGAGAGATGAAAAATTGTGTCGGTGGTATCTCGTGGTTGTGGGCACTAATAGAGAATTAATGAGAGAAAATGTTAGAGCATGAGGGTAAACTTGTCACACGGCTTTAAAATGTCGTGGCTCTAAAAAAAAACCCTCTTGGCATTAGCGCCATCCATTCTACAAACCTATTCGCGATTCGATTAGGATTTGTTGGTTTGGGAATTTTTGATTGTTAGAAATTGATTTGGGGTTCAATTTCTATTGGGTTTCGATTTCTATTTCCATTTTGCATTAATTGAATTAATTTCTACCATTGAGAAATTGGGTGTCAAACTAATTCATTGTCCATTGTGCTTTTTTAGATTGAGTGTCACTGGAACTTGTTTAGTTTTGGTTTTGGTGTCACATTAAACAATTGGGCTAACGTAAGGGGAAAAAAGTAAGATATTTCTTTGTTGTAAATTTATGTTTTCTAAGCAAGAAGAGAGAGAGAGAGAGAGAGAGAGAGAGAGAGAGAGATGTACTTTAGAGTCGTTCAACATTTTTTATTAATAGAGTTAGAGATGCACTTTACTCCAAAACCACATGGAGGAGAAGTGGTTGTTAGTATAACTTAAGGACTAGGGAGATCATCTGCCAAATGGCCAAACTATAGGCATGTAATCCATACTTTGCCCATTTTGATTCTCCTATCATCTTATGCTTTATATATATATATATATATATATATATATATATATATATATATATATATATATTCCTTTGAAGCATTGGCTCACCTTCAATCTAATTTGGTAGGAATGCTTTCTTACTCACGTATCCATGAAAACGTATGAAACTTGCTCACTATATCTAATCCTTTGCATTTAATGTCAAATCATTCAATCTGCACACATTATGAAAGGTAAGAAATTTTCATCTTGTCTTTTAAGGCCCTTTCTTGGCTTTGGCTTGACTGCCCATTACTGTAATGGATGGAATGGGAGGTAAATGGGCTCTCTATATTTACCAGTTTCCTTTTCGGTTGGGTGCAGGTGGGCTTGAAAATTGATGGCGGTGAAAATTAGGGCATATTTTTGATTGTTTAGAGTTGGAACTATAATTTGGTCACTGTAAGTATACTAACCACAATAAATTGTTTGGCATTTCTCTGGAAATTGGGAACGACATTTACAAGAAAAATAAAAAATGGTGACGAAAAAATGGTGACGAAATTTAATTTCGTCACTGTTTTGACAATTTTCATGACGAAATAATTTCGACGAAAAAAATATTTTCGTCACCAAAGGTACTCATTTGGCGACGAAATCCCTTTTTCGTCGCCATAAGCTTAAAAAAGGTGACCAAATTATTTTTCGTCACCAAAGATAATCATTTAGTGACAAAAAATATATTTCGTCGTCAAATGGGTATCTTTTGTGACAAAATTTATGAATTGCGCTTTGTTACTAAATGTATTTTGGACATAACTCTTTACTAAAAACTCCGATTGAGATCATTCAAATTGGATTTGAACAATAACTCAATTGCCTACAATTTTCATGTTTATCAAAATTGCCAATTTTAATGTTTAACGGTTTAAAATTACATTCGAAATATATTTTCATGTTAAACATATATGTTATATATTAGATATTTCAAATATTTATTGAAAAGTGTGTGTGGTGCAGTTGGTCGGAGCTTGCGCGAAAAACTCAAGGGACTCGGGTTCGAAACCCAACAGGAGCAAGAAAGAATGATTTTTTTCCTATATGAAAACGTCTTTTGCAATGAAAAATTTCGTCACCGATTTCTTATATTGGTGACGAAAAATTTCGTCAGCGATGTGGCCCAACGGTGACGAATTTTTTCGTCGTCAAAAAGCACAATAAGCAAGGAAAAAAGTTTCAGTCATCAATTATTCACTTTTTGGTGACGAAATATTTCGTCATCAAAAGGCACTATAGATGACGAAAAATAAATTTCGTCACCAAGTAGGAATCCTCGACAACATTTAGTCAACAAATTTTTTTTCGTCACCAATATTATTTGTGATGAAAAACATGCAATTGTGACGATTTTCATTCGTTACCCAATGTAATTTTTCTTGTAATAGTACCATAACATCCATACGATACCATACCACACCAAAATAGTACAATACCGTTGCAAAATCCCATACTGTGCCATACCACACGAAAACGGTACAATGCTGTAGCCATAACACAGCAAAAATGTACAATACTGTACGACAATATCCATATGGTGCCTTACCACACCAAAATGGTATAATACCGTACCATAACATTCATACGATATCATACCACACCAAAACGGTACAATATCGTACCAAAATATCGATACGTTACAAAAAAAACTCCTAAACGATACAATACCGCACTACAACATCCATGCAGAACCATACCACACGAAAAGGGTACAATATCTTACCACAACATCCATACGGTACCATACCACATCAAATCGGTATAATACCGTACCACAACATCCATACGGTACCATACCACACCAACATAATACAATACCGCTGCAAAACCCCCATACGGTACCATACCACACGAAAATGGTACGACACTGTTGCAAAACCTCCATATGGTATCATACCACACTAAAACGGTACAATACTGTAGCCACCACACACATATAAACGGCACAATACCGTACCATAATATCAATACGGTACCATACCACACCAAAACGGTACAATATCTTACCACAACATCCATACGGTACCATACCACTCCAAAATGGTACAATACCGTATGACAATATTCATACGGTGTGCTATACCACAACAAAACTGTGCAATATCGTACAAAAACATCCATACCTTACAAAACTAGTCCAAAACGGTACAATACCGTACCATAATATCCATATGGTGTCATGCCACACAAAAATTGTACAATACCGTACCACAATATCCATGCGGTACCATACCACAACAAAACGGTACAATATCATTCTACTACATCCATACGGTACAATACTACACCAAAACGGACTAATACCGTACCACAACATTCATACGGTACCATACCACACCAAAACGATAAAATAACCTCACTACAACATCCATACGGTTCCATACCACACAAAAATAGTACAATACCGTTGCAAAACCCCCATACGATACTATACCATACGAAAACGGTACAATACTGTTGCAAAACCCCCATACATTACCATACGACTCGAAAACGGTATAATACTGTACCCACAACACACATATGAAACCATATTGTACCGAAACAGTACAATACCGTACCACAACATCCCTAATGTACAAAAACTCACCAAAATGGTTCAATTCCGCACTACCACATCCATATGGTATCATACCAAACCAAAAGGGTACAAAATTGTACTAAAATATCTATACGTTACAAAAAAAATACCTAAACGGAACAATACCGTACTACAACGTCCATACGATTCCATACCACACCAAAACGGCATAATACTGTTGCAAAACCCTCATACGGTACCATACCATACGAAAACGGTACAATATTGTTGCAAAACCCCCATACATTACCATACGACTCGAAAATGGTACAATACTGTACCCACAACACACATATGAAACCATATTGCACCGAAACAGTACAATACCGTACCACAACATCCCCAAGGTACAAAAACACACAAAAATGGTTCAATTCCGCACCACAACACCCATACGGTATCATACCAAAGCAAAACGGTACAAAATCATACTAAAATATCTATACGTTACAAAAAAAATACCTAAACGGAACAATACCGTATCACAACATCCATACGGTATCATACCACACCAAAACGGCATAATACCATTGCAAAACCCCCATACGGTACCATACCGAACTAAAACAGTACAATATCGTAACCACAACATTCATACGGTACCATACAACCTCAAAACGATACAACACCGTACCAAAACAACCATACGGTACTAACACAGACCAAAATTGTACAATACCGTTTCACAACACCTATATGATACCATACCACACCAAAACAGTAAAATACCGTACGACAATATCCATACAGTGCCATAAAATATAAAAATGGTACAATACCTCACCGTAACATCCATACGGTACCATACCACACGAAAATAGTACAATACCATTGCAAAACCCCCACACGGTAACATACTACACAAAAACGGTACATTACTATTACAAAATCCCTATACGGTACCATACTACACGAAAACGGTACAATACTGTAGCCACAACACACATATGAAACCATACCACATCAAAACGGTGCAATACCGTTCCCTAACATCCCTACGTTAGAAAAATGCCCACCAAAACGGTTCAATTTCGTACCATAACATCAATACGGTACCAAAATATCCATACGGTACAAAAAAAATTACCTACACGGTACAATACCATACCACAACATCCATACGGTACCATACCACACCAAACGGTACAATATCATACCACAACATCCTTACGGTACCATACCACCCCAAAATGGTACAATACCGTACGACAATATCCATACGGTACTATACCAAACCAAAACTGTACAATA
Source organism: Rhododendron vialii (assembly GCF_030253575.1). NCBI lineage: Eukaryota > Viridiplantae > Streptophyta > Magnoliopsida > Ericales > Ericaceae > Rhododendron > Rhododendron vialii. The sequence goes on from NC_080566.1 coordinate 19,919,656, forward strand.
CCATACCAAAATAACCATTCCGTACCAAATTGGTCAAAAACGGTACAATACCGTACCACAATATCCATACGGTATCATACCACACAAAAATGATACAATACCGTACCACAATATTCTTGCGGTACAATACTTCACCAATATGGTATAATACCGTTCCACTACATTCGTACGGTACCATACTACACCAAAACGATATAATACCGTACCACAACATCCATACAGTATCGTACCATACCAAAATGATACAGAACCCTAACCACAACATCCATACGGTACCATAACTCACCAAAACGGTACAATACCGTACCAAAAGATATCGACAGTACAAAAATACACCAAAATGGTACAATACTGTATCACAACATCCGTACGCTACCACCACTCCAACACGATACAATACCATACGACAATATCCATACGGTGCCATAAAACATAAAAAAGTTAAAATACCGTATCATTACATCCACACGGTACCATACCACATCAAAAAAGAATTATACCATCGTAAATCTCCCATACGGTACCGTACCACACCAAAACCGTATAATACCGAACCACAACATCCATATCGTTCCAAACCACAGCAAAATGATATAATACCGTACCACAACATCCATACGATGTTATACCACACCAAAACTGTACAATACCGTAACCTCAACATCCATACGGTACCATAACACAATAAAACGTTACAATACCGTACTAAAACATCCTTATGGTACAAAAACACAACAAAATGGAAGAATACGGTACCTCAACGCCCATACGATACCACACCACACCAAAATGGTACAATACTGTACGACAAAATCCATACGGCACCATAAAACACAAAAACTGTCCAATACCGCACCGTAATATCCATACGGTACCATACCACACCAAAAGAGTATAATACCATATCACAACATTCATACGATACCATACCACAGTAATACAGTACAATTAGGGATGACAATTTTGGCCACCCCGACCCAACGTGCCCCGTTCCCCGCCCCAAATGGGTAGGGGATCCGGGGATTATTTGGGGATCGGGTAGGGTATGGAGATAATTTTTAAAAAAAAGTGGGGAACGGGTAGGGGGTGGATATGAGGTAGTACCCGCCCCATCCCCGCCCCGATACCTGCCCCACTAGCCTACTATATATAATACATAATTATATATATATATATATATATATATATATACACACACACACACACACACACACACACACACACACATAAGTTAGAGACTTAGGATTTCTGATCCCCACCCCAGCCCCACTAGCCTACTATATATATAGATAAGTTAGGGTTTTTCCATTTTTCAGTCGCCACTCTAAAGACTTACGTCTCCAATCCCAAGCCCCAATAGCCTACTCGTCTTGTTTGTTTGAAACTGTTTTTATTTTAATTTGGTCTATGGCAGCAACTATGTGACTGTTTTAATTTAAATTTGGTTTATAATGGCACTAGGGCAGCAGATGTGACTGTTTTCATTTTGATTTGGTTTGTAATGACACTATGGCAGCAACTGTGGCTATTTTCCTTGGCATTTGATTTGTAATGGGAGCGTAGATGGTTTTTTTTTTTTTTAGAATTTAGTTTCTTGGTTCGTATTTTATGGCAGGTGACTTTTTTTTAAAAAATTTTGGGATATTTGGATCCCCGATTCTCCACGGGGATCTCCGTTCCCCGTTTGGGGCGGGGATGGAGGGTAAAAATAAATCTCCAATGGGGATTGGGGCGGGGATGGAGAGGAATTTGAGTTCGGGGATCGGGGACAGGGATAGTGGTATCCACCCCCAACCCTCCCCATTGCCATCCCTAAGTACTATATCTTTGCAAAACTACCATACGGTACCATACCACACCAAAACAGTACAATACCGTAACCACAACATCCATACGGTATCATACCACAACAAAACGGTGCAATACAGTTGCAAAACACCTATACGGTACCATACCACACAAAACAGTACAATATCGTAACCACAACATCTATACGGTACCATACCACATAAAACAGTACAATACGGTACCAAATTTTCAATAGGGTACAAAAACATACCAAAATGGTATAATACCGTACCACAACACCCATACGATACCATTCCACACAAAAATGGTACAATACCATACCACTCCATCCATACAGTACCAAACCACACCAAAACGGTACAATACCGTAACACAACATTCATACGGTACCATACCACACCAAAACAGTACAGTACCATTGCAAAACCCCCATATGGTACCATACCACACGAAAATGGTACAATACTGTAGCTAGGTCACACATACGGAACAATACCACACAAAAACGGTATAATACCGTACGGCAATATCCAAACGGTACCATACCAAACCGAAACGGTACAATACCATACCAAAACATCCATACGATACAAAAAAAAACCCTAAACCGTATAATACCGTATCATAACATTCATACGTACGGTACCATACCAAACCAAAACGGTACAATATAGTACCACAACATCCATACGGTATCATACCATACCAAAACGGTACAATACCATTGCAAAACCCCATACGGTACCATAGCACACCAAAACAGTACAACACCGTAACCACAGCATCCATACGGTACCATAGCACACTAAAATAGTACAACACCGTAACCACAGCATCCATACGGTACCATACCAACACAAAACAGTACACTACCGTACCACAACATCTATACGGTATCATACCACAACAAAACGGTACAATACAGTTGCAAAACCCCTATACGGTACCACACCACACTAAACAAGTACAATACCATAACCACAAAATCCATATTACTATACCACACCAAAACGGCACCACACCAAACAAGTACAATACCGTAACCACAAAATTCATATAGTACTATACCACACCGAAACGGTACAATACTGTACCACAACATCTATACGGTACCATACCACAACAAAACAGTACAATACCATTGCAAAACCCCCATACGTTACCATACCACACGAAAACAGTACAATACTGTAGCCACAACACACATACGGAATCATACCACACCAAAATGGTACAATACCGTACGACAATATCCATACGGTGCCGTACCACACCAAAACGGTATAATACCGTAGCACAACATCCATATGGTACCATATCACATCGAAACAATACAATATCATTGCAAAACCCCCATACGGTACCATACCACACGACAACGGTACAATACTGTATCCACAACACACATATGGAACCATATCACACCGAAACAGTACAATACTATAGCACAACATCCATACGTACGGTACCATACCGCACAAAAATGGTACAATACTGTAGCAAAACATCCATACGGTACAAAAGAGATACTTAAACGGTACAATACCGTACTACAACGTCTATACGTACAGTACCATACCAAACCAAAACAGTACAATACCAAAACCAAAACATCCATACGGTATCATACCACACCAAAACGATACAATACTGTACCAAAACATCCATACGGTACAAAAACACACCAAAATGGTGTAATATCGTACTAGAATTCCCATACGATACTATACCATACCAAAACGGTATAACACCGCACGACAATTTCTATACGGCACCATAAAACACAAAAACTGTACAATAGCGCTCCATAACATCTATACGATACCATACCACACCAAAACGGTACAATACCGTACCCTATATCCGTACGGTACCAAACCACACCAAAACGGTACAATACCGTAACACATCCATACTGTAACGCCTCTAATTTTGGGATCGTTAAAAGGATAATTTCATTGAAAATTAAATAGAGTTTGGCTCAATATTACATCATAACCCTTAACAAAAGTATATTCAAATAAGGGTTGGAACTAGGGTTCCTATCTACTGCTCCTCTTCTTCCTCCATCCTTGCCAGCTCATCGGCCCCAAAAGCTTCCAAGGTGTAGAGTTCACCATGTTCGTCTATCAGATCTGGCACATTATACCGGCGTCGCCACCAATATAATATGTCAGGGTCCCTAAAGGTAACACCGTGAGCTACAAAAGCTCAATAGAATAACGCATACCCACTAACTTTTAACTTACAAACAAACGATCATAAATTCAATGACTTCCACATAGTTCATACATATTCGACAAAACAGTTAACAATGCCATATCCACATTCATTATCCAAACTAACGTTGGTGTCTATTATTTTTCGCGTTTCTCCTACGCGACTCCTCGTAGACTGTCACCATTTTCCACATTTCATACCATATTAACATGTCCAAAATTATTTTTAACACACCCAACCTCGATTACGCCGTTTCGGTCTCTCAAGTATCCTTATAATGGTTCCGTCACACCGGGTTTTCATTGGCACACTTTGCATTGGCTCCTTTACACGGATAACCAAGCCACACACCCAACCTCCGTTCCGCCATTCCGGTCTCCCGAGTATCCTCACAATGGTTCCGCTATCCCGGTTTTCCATTGGCACACACCGTACGAGTACGTCTATACGGTACAAAATCACACCAAAATAGTACAATACCGTACGAGTACGTCGATACAGTACCATACCACACTAAAATGGTACAATACCATCCGAGTAGGTCCATACAGAACCATACCACTGTAAAACGGTACAATACCGTACGACCAAGTACGTCCATATGGAACCATACCACACCAAAATGGTACAATACTGTACGAGTACGTTCAAACGGTACTAAACGACACAAAAACGGTACAATACTTTACGAGTATGTCCATACGGTACAAAATCTCACAAAAACGGTACAATACCGTACGAGTACGTCCATACGATACAAAACAATACCGTTCGAGTACGTCCATACAGAACCATACCACACAAAAATGGTACAATGCCGTACGAGTACGTCCACACGGTACCATACCATACCAGAACGGTAAACTACCGTACGATTACGTCCATACGGAACCAAACCACACCAAAACGGTACAATACCGTACGAGTACGTCCATACGGTACCAAATCACACCAAAATGGTACAATACTGTACAAGTACGTCGATACGGTACCATACCACTAAAAAATGGTACAATACCGTATGAGTACTCCCACAAGGAAGCATACCACACCAAAACGGTACAATACCGTACGAGTACGTCCATACGGTACCAAATCACACAAAAATGGTACAATACCGTACGAGTACGTCGATACGGTACCATACCACACTAAAATGGTACAATACCATCTGAGTAGGTCCATACGGAACCATACCACTCTAAAACGGTACAATACCGTACGACCGACAACGTCCATACGAAACCATACCACACAAAAAAGAGACAATAACGTACGAGTACGTCCATACGGTACCAAACCACACAAAAATGGTATAATACCGTACGAGTACGTCCATACGGTATCAAACCACACCAAAATGGTACAATATACTGTATGAGTACGTCGATATGGTACCATACCACTCCAAAACGGTACGCTACTGTACGAGTACTCCCATACGGAACCATACCACACCAAAAAGTACAATACCGTACGAGTACGTCCATACGATACCAAACAATACCGTCCGAGTACGTCCATACAGAACCATGTCACACCAAAACGGTAAAATACTGTACGAGTACGTCGATACGGTACCATACCACTCCAAAATAGTACACTACCGTACGAGTACTCCCATACGGAACCATACCACACCAATATGGTACAAAACCGTACGAGTACGTCCATACGATACAGAACAATACCGTCCGAGTACGTCCATATAGAACCATACCACACCAAAACGGTACGATACCGTACGAGTACGTCCATACGGAACCATACCACACCAAAACGGTACAGCACCGTATGACTACGTTCATACGGTACCACACAACCCCAAAATGGTACAATACTGTATGAGTACATCGATAAGGTACCATAATACTCAAAAACGGTACACTACCGTACCAGTACTCCCATACGGAACCATACCACAGCAAAATGGTACAATATCGTACGAGTGCGTCTATACAGTATCAAACCAAACCAAAATAGTACAATACCGTACGAGTACGTCGATACGGTACCATACCACACTAAAATGGTACAATACCGCCGAGTAGGTCCATACAGAACCAAACCACTCCAAAACAGCAAAATATCGTACGACCGAGTACGTCCATGCTGAACCATACCACACCAAAACGGTATAATTCCGTACGAGTACGTCCATACGGTACTAAACCACACCAAAACGGTACAATACCGTACGAGTACGACAATACGGTACCAAACCACACCAAAATGGTACAATACTGTACAAGTACGTCGATACGGTACCATACCACTAAAAAATGGTACAATACCGTACGAGTACTCCCATACGGA